>NC_090390.1:617310-1234620 GCF_036365525.1 Heterodontus francisci | reverse complement strand
TACTTGGTGTAAGAGTGTGTCTGGGTTGCTGGGTATCAGTGTATGTCTTTGTTACTTGGTGTCAGTGTATGTCTTTGTTACTTGCTGTAAGTGTATGTCTTTGTTACTTGGTGTCAGTGTATGTCTTTGTTACTTGGTGTCAGTGCATGTCTTTGTTACTTGGTGTAAGTGTATGTCTTTGATACTTGGTGTAAGTGTGTGTCAGTGTTACTGGGTATCAGTGTCTGTCTTTGTTAAGTGGTGTAAGAGTGTGTCTGTGTTGCTGGGTATCAGTGTATGTCTTTGTCACTTTGTGTCAGTCTCTGTCTGTGTTACTTGTTGTAAGTGTGTGTCTTTCTTACATGGTGTAAGTGCATGTCTTTGTGACTTGGTGTAAGTGTATGTCTTTGTTACTTGGTATCAGTGTCTGTCTTTGTTACTTGGCGTCAGTGTATGTCTTTGTTACTTGGTGTCAGTGTATGTCTTTGATACTTGGTGTAAGTGTGTGTCTGTGTTACTGGGTATCAGTGTCTGTCTTTGTTACTTGGTGTAAGAGTGTGTCTGGGTTGCTGGGTATCAGTGTATGTCTTTGTTACTTGGTGTCAGTGTATGTCTTTGTTACTTGCTGTAAGTGTATGTCTTTGTTACTTGGTGTCAGTGTATGTCTTTGTTACTTGGTGTCAGTGCATGTCTTTGTTACTTGGTGTAAGTGTGTGTCTGTGTTACTGGGTATCAGTGTATGTCGTTGTTACTTGGTGTAGGTGTGTGCCTGTGTTACTGGGTATCAGTGTATGTCTTTGTTACTTGGTGTCAGTGTATGTCTTTGTTACTTGGTGTCAGTGTATGTTTCTGATACTTGGTGTAAGTGTGTGTCTGTGTTACTGGGTATCAGTGTCTGTCTTTGTTACTTCGTGTCAGAGTGTGTCTCTGTTGCTGGGTATCAGTGTCTGTCCTTGTTGCTTGGTGTAAAAGTGTGTCTGTGTTGCTGGGTATCAGTGTATATCTTTGTTACTTGGTGTCAGTGTAGGTCTGTGTTACTTGGTGTAAGTGTGTGTCTTTCTTACTTGGTGTAAGTGTTTCTCTGTGTTACTGGGTGTCAGTGTGTGTCTGTGTTCCTGGGTGTCAGTATATGTCTTTGTTACTTGGTGTCAGTGTATGTCTGTGTTACTTGGTGTAAGTGTGTGTCTGTGTTACTGGGTATCAGTAAGTCTTTGTTACTTGGTGCAGATGTGTGCCTGTGTTACTTGGTGTCAGTGTATGTCTTTGGTACTTGGTGTAAGTGTATGTCTTTGTTACTTGGTGTAAGTGTGTGTCAGTGTTACTGGGTATCAGTGGATGTCTTTGTTACTTGGTGTAGGTGTGTGCCTATGTTACTGGGTATCAGTGTATGTCTTTGTTACTTGGTGTCAGTGTATGTCTTTGTTACTTAGTGTAAGTGTATGTCTTTGTTACTTGGTGTAAGAGTGTGTCTCTGTTGCTGGGTATCAGTGTCTGTCCTTGTTACTTGGTGTAAGAGTGTGTCTGTGTTGCTGGGTATCAGTGTATATCTTTGTTACTTAGTGTCAGTGTAGGTCTGTGTTACTTGGTCTAAGTGTGTGTCTTTCTTACTTGGTGCCAGTGTTTCTCTGTGTTACTGGGTGTCAGTGTGTATCTGTGTTCCTGGGTGTCAGTATATGTCTTTGTTACTTGGTGTCAGTGTATGTCTGTGTTACTTGGTGTAATTGTGTATCTGTGTTACTGGGTATCAGTGTATGTCTTTGTTACTTGGTGTAGATGTGTGCCCGTGTTACTGGGTATCAGTGTATGTCTTTGTTACTTGGTGTCAGTGTATGTCTTTGTTACTTGGTGCAAGTGTATGTCTTTGTTGCTTGGTGTCAGTGTATGTCTTTGTTACTTGGTGTAAGTGTGTGTCTGTGTTACTGGGTATCAGTGTATGTCTTTGTTACTTGGTGTCAGTGTATGTCTTTGTTACTTGGTGTAAGTGCATGTCTTTGTTACTTGGTGTCAGTGTATGTCTGTGTTACTTGGTGTAAGTGTGTGTCTGTGTTACTGGGTATCAGTGTATGTCTTTGTTACTTGGTGTAGGTGTGTGCCTGTGTTACTGGGTATCAGTGTATCTCTTTGTTACTTGTTGTCAGTGTATGTCTTTGTTACTTGGTGTCAGTGTATGGCTTTGATACTTGGTGTAAGTGTGTTTCTGTGTTACTGGGTATCAGTGTCTGTCTTTGATACTTGGTGTAAGAGTGTGTCTGGGTTGCTGGGTATCAGTGTATATCTTTGTTACTTGGTGTCAGTGTCTGTCTTTGTTACTTGCTGTAAGTGTATGTCTTTGTTACTTGGTGTCAGTGTATGTCTTTGTTACTTGGTGTCAGTGTCTGTCTTTGTTACTTGGTGCAAGTGTATGTCTTTGTTACTTGGTGTCAGTGTATGTCTTTGTTACTTGGTGTTAGTGTATGTCTTTGATACTTGGTGTAAGTGTGTGTCAGTGTTACTGGGTATCAGTGTCTGTTTTTGTTAAATGGTGTAAGAATGTGTCAGTGTTGCTGGGTATCAGTGTATGTCTTTGTCACTTGGTGTCAGTGTCTGTCTGTGTTACTTGTTGTAAGTGTGTGTCTATGTTACTTGGTGTCAGTGTATGTCTTTGTTACTTGGTGTCAGTGTATGTCTTTGATACTTGGTGGAAGTGTGTGTCTGTGTTACTGGGTATCAGTGTCTGTCTTTGATACTTGGTGTACGAGTGTGTCTGGGTTGCTGGGTATCAGTGTATATCTTTGTTACTTGGTGTAAGTGCATGTCTTTGTGACTTGGTGTAAGTGTATGTCTTTGTTACTTGGTATCAGTGTATGTCTTTGTTACTTGGTGTCAGTGTATGTCTTTGATACTTCGTGTAAGTGTGTGTCTGTGTTACTGGGTTTCCGTGTCTGTCTTTGCTACTTGGTGATAGTGTGTGTCTGTGTTACTGGGTATCAGTGTATGTCTTTGTTACTTGATGTAATTGCATGTCTTTGTTACTTGCTTTCAGTGTATGTATTTGTACTTGGTGTAAGTGGATGTCTTTGTTACTTGGTGTCAGTGTATGTCTCTGTTACTTGGTGTCAGTGCGTGTCTTTGTTACTTGGTGTCAGTGTTTCTCTGTGTTACTGGGTGTCAGTGTGTATCTGTGTTCCTGTGTGTCAGTATATGTCTTTGTTACTTGGTGTAAGTGTGTGTCTGTGTTACTGGGTATCAGTGTCTGTCTTTGTTAGTTGCTGTCAGTGTATGTCTTTGTTAATTGGTGTCAGTGTATGTCTGTGTTACTTGGTGTAAGTGTGTGTCTGTGTTACTGCGTATCAGTGTATGTCTTTGTTACTTGGTGTAGGTGTGTGCCTGTGTTACTGGGTATCAGTGTATGTCTTTGTTACTTGATGTAATTGCATGTCTTTGTTACTTGCTTTCAGTGTATGTATTTGTACTTGGTGTAAGTGGATGTCTTTGTTACTTGGTGTCAGTGTATGTCTCTGTTACTTGGTGTCAGCGTGTGTCATTGTTACTTGGTGTCAGTGTTTCTCTGTGTTACTGGGTGTCAGTGTGTAACTGTGTTCCTGGGTGTCAGTATATGTCATTGTTACTTGGTGTCAGTGTATGTCTGTGTTACTTGCTGTAAGTGTGTGTCTGTGTTACTGGGTATCATTGTATGTCTTTGTTGCTTGGTGTAGGTGTGTGCCTGTGTTACTGGGTATCAGTGTATGTCTTTGTTAGTTGGTGTCAGTGTATGTCTTTGTTAATTGGTGTAAGTGTATGTCTTTGTTACATGGTGTAAGTGTGTGTCTGTGTTATTGGGTGTAAGAGTATGTCTTTGTCACTTGGTGTCAGTGTATGTCTTTGTTTCTTGGTGTAAGTGTGTGTCTGTGTTACTGGGTATCAGTGTATGTCTTTGTTACTTGGTGTCAGTGTATGTCTTTGTTACTTGGTGTCAGTGTATGTTTCTGATACTTGGTGTAAGTGTGTGTCTGTGTTACTGGGTATCAGTGTCTGTCTTTGTTACTTCGTGTCAGAGTGTGTCTCTGTTGCTGGGTATCAGTGTCTGTCCTTGTTGCTTGGTGTAAAAGTGTGTCTGTGTTGCTGGGTATCAGTGTATATCTTTGTTACTTGGTGTCAGTGTAGGTCTGTGTTACTTGGTGTAAGTGTGTGTCTTTCTTACTTGGTGTAAGTGTTTCTCTGTGTTACTGGGTGTCAGTGTGTGTCTGTGTTCCTGGGTGTCAGTATATGTCTTTGTTCCTTGGTGTCAGTGTATGTCTGTGTTACTTGGTGTAAGTGTGTGTCTGTGTTACTGGGTATCAGTAAGTCTTTGTTACTTGGTGCAGATGTGTGCCTGTGTTACTTGGTGTCAGTGTATGTCTTTGGTACTTGGTGTAAGTGTATGTCTTTGTTACTTGGTGTAAGTGTGTGTCAGTGTTACTGGGTATCAGTGGATGTCTTTGTTACTTGGTGTAGGTGTGTGCCTATGTTACTGGGTATCAGTGTATGTCTTTGTTACTTGGTGTCAGTGTATGTCTTTGTTACTTGGTGTAAGTGTATGTCTTTGTTACTTGGTGTAAGAGTGTGTCTCTGTTGCTGGGTATCAGTGTCTGTCCTTGTTACTTGGTGTAAGAGTGTGTCTGTGTTGCTGGGTATCAGTGTATATCTTTGTTACTTGGTGTCAGTGTAGGTCTGTGTTACTTGGTCTAAGTGTGTGTCTTTCTTAATTGGTGCCAGTGTTTCTCTGTGTTACTGGGTGTCAGTGTGTATCTGTGTTCCTGGGTGTCAGTATATGTCTTTGTTACTTGGTGTCAGTGTATGTCTGTGTTACTTGGTGTAATTGTGTATCTGTGTTACTGGGTATCAGTGTATGTCTTTGTTACTTGGTGTAGATGTGTGCCCGTGTTACTGGGTATCAGTGTATGTCTTTGTTACTTGGTGTCAGTGTATGTCTTTGTTACTTGGTGCAAGTGTATGTCTTTGTTGCTTGGTGTCAGTGTATGTCTTTGTTACTTGGTGTAAGTGTGTGTCTGTGTTACTGGGTATCAGTGTATGTCTTTGTTACTTGGTGTCAGTGTATGTCTTTGTTACTTGGTGTAAGTGCATGTCTTTGTTACTTGGTGTCAGTGTATGTCTGTGTTACTTGGTGTAAGTGTGTGTCTGTGTTACTGGGTATCAGTGTATGTCTTTGTTACTTGGTGTAGGTGTGTGCCTGTGTTACTGGGTATCAGTGTATCTCTTTGTTACTTGGTGTCAGTGTATGTCTTTGTTACTTGGTGTCAGTGTATGGCTTTGATACTTGGTGTAAGTGTGTTTCTGTGTTACTGGGTATCAGTGTCTGTCTTTGATACTTGGTGTAAGAGTGTGTCTGGGTTGCTGGGTATCAGTGTATATCTTTGTTACTTGGTGTCAGTGTCTGTCTTTGTTACTTGCTGTAAGTGTATGTCTTTGTTACTTGGTGTCAGTGTATGTCTTTGTTACTTGGTGTCAGTGTCTGTCTTTGTTACTTGGTGCAAGTGTATGTCTTTGTTACTTGGTGTCAGTGTATGTCTTTGTTACTTGGTGTTAGTGTATGTCTTTGATACTTGGTGTAAGTGTGTGTCAGTGTTACTGGGTATCAGTGTCTGTTTTTGTTAAATGGTGTAAGAGTGTGTCAGTGTTGCTGGGTATCAGTGTATGTCTTTGTCACTTGGTGTCAGTGTCTGTCTGTGTTACTTGTTGTAAGTGTGTGTCTATGTTACTTGGTGTCAGTGTATGTCTTTGTTACTTGGTGTCAGTGTATGTCTTTGATACTTGGTGGAAGTGTGTGTCTGTGTTACTGGGTATCAGTGTCTGTCTTTGATACTTGGTGTACGAGTGTGTCTGGGTTGCTGGGTATCAGTGTATATCTTTGTTACTTGGTGTAAGTGCATGTCTTTGTGACTTGGTGTAAGTGTATGTCTTTGTTACTTGATATCAGTGTATGTCTTTGTTACTTGGTGTCAGTGTATGTCTTTGATACTTGGTGTAAGTGTGTGTCTGTGTTACTGGGTTTCCGTGTCTGTCTTTGCTACTTGGTGATAGTGTGTGTCTGTGTTACTGGGTATCAGTGTATGTCTTTGTTACTTGATGTAATTGCATGTCTTTGTTACTTGCTTTCAGTGTATGTATTTGTACTTGGTGTAAGTGGATGTCTTTGTTACTTGGTGTCAGTGTATGTCTCTGTTACTTGGTGTCAGCGTGTGTCATTGTTACTTGGTGTCAGTGTTTCTCTGTGTTACTGGGTGTTAGTGTGTATCTGTGTTCCTGGGTGTCAGTATATGTCATTGTTACTTGGTGTCAGTGTATGTCTGTGTTACTTGCTGTAAGTGTGTGTCTGTGTTACTGGGTATCATTGTATGTCTTTGTTGCTTGGTGTAGGTGTGTGCCTGTGTTACTGGGTATCAGTGTCTGTCTTTGTTAGTAGGTGTCAGTGTATGTCTTTGTTAATTGGTGTCAGTGTATGTCTGTGTTACTTGGTGTAAGTGTGTGTCTGTGTTACTGGGTATCAGTGTATGTCTTTGTTACTTGGTGTAGGTGTGTGCCTGTGTTACTGGGTATCAGTGTATCTCTTTGTTACTTGGTGTCAGTGTATGTCTTTGTTACTTGGTGTAAGTGCATGTCTTTGTTACTTGGTGTCAGTGTATGTCAGTGTTACGTGGTGTCAGTGCGTGTCTTTGTTACTTGGTGTCAGTGTTTCTCTGTGTTACTGGGTGTCAGTGTGTATCTGTGTTCCTGTGTGTCAGTATATGTCTTTGTTACTTGGTGTAAGTGTGTGTCTGTGTTACTGGGTATCAGTGTCTGTCTTTGTTAGTTGGTGTCAGTGTATGTCTTTGTTAATTGGTGTCAGTGTATGTCTGTGTTACTTGGTGTAAGTGTGTGTCTGTGTTACTGGGTATCAGTGTATGTCTTTGTTACTTGGTGTAGGTGTGTGCCTGTGTTACTGGGTATCAGTGTATGTCTTTGTTACTTGATGTAATTGCATGTCTTTGTTACTTGCTTTCAGTGTATGTATTTGTACTTGGTGTAAGTGGATGTCTTTGTTACTTGGTGTCAGTGTATGTCTCTGTTACTTGGTGTCAGCGTGTGTCATTGTTACTTGGTGTCAGTGTTTCTCTGTGTTACTGGGTGTCAGTGTGTATCTGTGTTCCTGGGTGTCAGTATATGTCATTGTTACTTGGTGCCAGTGTATGTCTGTGTTACTTGCTGTAAGTGTGTGTCTGTGTTACTGGGTATCATTGTATGTCTTTGTTGCTTGGTGTAGGTGTGTGCCTGTGTTACTGGGTATCAGTGTCTGTCTTTGTTAGTTGGTGTCAGTGTATGTCTTTGTTAATTGGTGTCAGTGTATGTCTGTGTTACTTGGTGTAAGTGTGTGTCTGTGTTACTGGGTATCAGTGTATGTCTTTGTTACTTGGTGTAGGTGTGTGCCTGTGTTACTGGGTATCAGTGTATCTCTTTGTTACTTGGTGTCAGTGTATGTCTTTGTTACTTGGTGTAAGTGCATGTCTTTGTTACTTGGTGTCAGTGTATGTCAGTGTTACGTGGTGTCAGTGCGTGTCTTTGTTACTTGGTGTCAGTGTTTCTCTGTGTTACTGGGTGTCAGTGTGTATCTGTGTTCCTGTGTGTCAGTATATGTCTTTGTTACTTGGTGTAAGTGTGTGTCTGTGTTACTTGGTGCAAGTGTGTGTCTGTGTTACTGGGTATCAGTGTATGTCTTTGTTACTTGGTGCAGGTGTGTGCCTGTGTTACTGGGTATCAGTGTATGTCTTGGTTACTTGGTGTCAGTGTCTGTCTTTGTTACCTGGTGTAAGTGTATGTCTTTGTTACTTGGTGTCAGTGTATGTCTTTGTTACTTGGTGTAGGTGTGTGCCTGTGTTACTGGGTATCAGTGTATGTCTTTGTTACTTGGTGTCAGTGTATGTCTTTGTTACTTGGTGTAAGTGTGTGTCTTTGTTACTTGGTGTCAGTGTATGTCTTTGTTACTTGGTGTCAGTGTATGTCTTTGATACTTGGTGTAAGTGTGTGTCTGTGTTACTGGGTATCAGTGTCTGTCTTTGTTACTTGGTGTAAGAGGGTGTCTCTGTTGCTGGGTATCAGTGTCTGTCCTTGTTACTTGGTGTAAGTCTGTGTCTGTGTTGCTGCGTATCAGTGTATATCTTTGTTACTTGGTGTCAGTGTAGGTCTGTGTTACTTGGTGTAAGTGTGTGTCTTTCTTACTTGGTGCCAGTGTTTCTCTGTGTTACTGGGTGTCAGTGTGTAACTGTGTTCCTGGGTGTCAGTATATGTCTTTGTTACTTGGTGTCAGTGTATGTCTGTGTTACTTGGTGCAAGTGTGTGTCTGTGTTACTGGGTATCAGTGTATGTCTTTGTTACTTGGTGTAGATGTGTGCCCGTGTTACTGGGTATCAGTGTATGTCTTTGTTACTTGGTGTCAGTGTATGTCTTTGTTACTTGGTGCAAGTGTATGTCTTTGTTGCTTCGTGTCAGTGTATGTCTTTGTTACTTGGTGTAAGTGTGTGTCTGTGTTACTGGGTATCAGTGTATGTCTTTGTTACTTGGTGTCAGTGTATGTCTTTGTTACTTGGTGTAAGTGCATGTCTTTGTTACTTGGTGTCAGTGTATGTCTGTGTTACTTGGTGTAAGTGTGTGTCTGTGTTACTGGGTATCAGTGTATGTCTTTCTTACTTGGTGTAGGTGTGTGCCTGTGTTACTGGGTATCAGTGTATCTCTTTGTTACTTGGTGTCAGTGTATGTCTTTGTTACTTGGTGTAAGTGCATGTCTTTGTTACTTGGTGTCAGTGTATGTCAGTGTTACTTGGTGTCAGTGCGTGTCTTTGTTACTTGGTGTCAGTGTTTCTCTGTGTTACTGGGTGTCAGTGTGTATCTGTGTTCCTGTGTGTCAGTATATGTCTTTGTTACTTGGTGTAAGTGTGTGTCTGTGTTACTTGGTGTAAGTGTGTCTCTGTGTTACTGGGTATCAGTGTATGTCTTTGTTACTTGGTGCAGGTGTGTGCCTGTGTTACTGGGTATCAGTGTATGTCTTGGTTACTTGGTGTCAGTGTCTGTCTTTGTTACTTGGTGTAAGTGTATGTCTTTGTTACTTGGTGTCAGTGTATGTCTTTGTTACTTGGTGTAGGTGTGTGCCTGTGTTACTGGGTATCAGTGTATGTCTTTGTTACTTGGTGTCAGTGTATGTCTTTGTTACTTGGTGTAAGTGTGTGTCTTTGCTACTTGGTGTCAGTGTATGTCTTTGTTACTTGGTGTCAGTGTATGTCTTTGATACTTGGTGTAAGTGTGTGTCTGTGTTACTGGGTATCAGTGTCTGTCTTTGTTACTTGGTGTAAGAGGGTGTCTCTGTTGCTGGGTATCAGTGTCTGTCCTTGTTACTTGGTGTAAGACTGTGTCTGTGTTGCTGCGTATCAGTGTATATCTTTGTTACTTGGTGTCAGTGTAGGTCTGTGTTACTTGGTGTAAGTGTGTGTCTTTCTTACTTGGTGCCAGTGTTTCTCTGTGTTACTGGGTGTCAGTGTGTATCTGTGTTCCTGGGTGTCAGTATATGTCTTTGTTACTTGGTGTCAGTGGATGTCTGTGTTACTTGGTGTAAGTGTGTGTCTGTGTTACTGGGTATCAGTAAGTCTTTGTTACTTGGTGCAGATGTGTGCCTGTGTTACTTGGTGTCAGTGTATGTCTTTGGTACTTGGTGTAAGTGTATGTCTTTGTTACTTGGTGTAAGTGTGTGTCAGTGTTACTGGGTATCAGTGGATGTCTTTGTTACTTGGTGTAGGTGTGTGCCTATGTTACTGGGTATCAGTGTATGTCTTTGTTACTTGGTGTCAGTGTATGTCTTTGTTACTTGGTGTAAGTGTATGTCTTTGTTACTTGGTGTAAGAGTGTGTCTCTGTTGCTGGGTATCAGTGTCTGTCCTTGTTACTTGGTGTAAGAGTGTGTCTGTGTTGCTGGGTATCAGTGTATATCTTTGTTACTTGGTGTCAGTGTATGTCTGTGTTACTTGGTGTAAGTGTGTGTCTTTCTTACTTGGTGCCAGTGTTTCTCTGTGTTACTGGGTGTCAGTGTGTATCTGTGTTCCTGGGTGTCAGTATATGTCTTTGTTACTTGGTGTCAGTGTATGTCTGTGTTACTTGGTGTAATTGTGTATCTGTTTTACTGGGTATCAGTGTATGTCTTTGTTACTTGGTGTAGATGTGTGCCCGTGTTACTGGGTATCAGTGTATGTCTTTGTTACTTGGTGTCAGTGTATGTCTTTGTTACTTGGTGCAAGTGTATGTCTTTGTTGCTTGGTGTCAGTGTATGTCTTTGTTACTTGGTGTAAGTGTGTGTCTGTGTTACTGGGTATCAGTGTATGTCTTTGTTACTTGGTGTCAGTGTATGTCTTTGTTACTTGGTGTAAGTGCATGTCTTTGTTACTTGGTGTCAGTGTATGTCTGTGTTACTTGGTGTAAGTGTGTGTCTGTGTTACTGGGTATCAGTGTATGTCTTTCTTACTTGGTGTAGGTGTGTGCCTGTGTTACTGGGTATCAGTGTATCTCTTTGTTACTTGGTGTCAGTGTATGTCAGTGTTACTTGGTGTCAGTGCGTGTCTTTGTTACTTGGTGTCAGTGTTTCTCTGTGTTACTGGGTGTCAGTGTGTATCTGTGTTCCTGTGTGTCAGTATATGACTTTGTTACTTGGTGTAAGTGTGTGTCTGTGTTACTTGGTGTAAGTGTGTGTCTGTGTTACTGGGTATCAGTGTATGTCTTTGTTACTTGGTGCAGGTGTGTGCCTGTGTTACTGGGTATCAGTGTATGTCTTGGTTACTTGGTGTCAGTGTCTGTCTTTGTTACTTGGTGTAAGTGTATGTCTTTGTTACTTGGTGTCAGTGTATGTCTTTGTTACTTGGTGTAGGTGTGTGCCTGTGTTACTGGGTATCAGTGTATGTCTTTGTTACTTGGTGTCAGTGTATGTCTTTGTTACTTGGTGTAAGTGTGTGTCTTTGTTACTTGGTGTCAGTGTATGTCTTTGTTACTTGGTGTCAGTGTATGTCTTTGATACTTGGTGTAAGTGTGTGTCTGTGTTACTGGGTATCAGTGTCTGTCTTTGTTACTTGGTGTAAGAGGGTGTCTCTGTTGCTGGGTATCAGTGTCTGTCCTTGTTACTTGGTGTAAGACTGTGTCTGTGTTGCTGCGTATCAGTGTATATCTTTGTTACTTGGTGTCAGTGTAGGTCTGTGTTACTTGGTCTAAGTGTGTGTCTTTCTTACTTGGTGCCAGTGTTTCTCTGTGTTACTGGGTGTCAGTGTGTATCTGTGTTCCTGGGTGTCAGTATATGTCTTTGTTACTTGGTGTCAGTGTATGTCTGTGTTACTTGCTGCAAGTGTGTGTCTGTGTTACTGGGTATCAGTGTATGTCTTTGTTACTTGGTGTAGATGTGTGCCTGTGTTACTGGGTATCAGTGTATGTCTTTATTACTTGGTGTAAGTGTATGTCTTTGTTGCTTGGTGTCAGTGTATGTCTTTGTTACTTGGTGTAAGTGTGTGTCTGTGTTACAGGGTATCAGTGTATGTCTTTGTTACTTGGTGTCAGTGTATGACTTTGTTACTTGGTGTAAGTGCATGTCTTTGTTACTTGGTGTCAGTGTATGTCTGTGTTACTTGGTGTAAGTGTTTGTCTGTGTTACTGGGTATCAGTGTATGTCTTTGTTACTTGGTGTAGGTGTGTGCCTGTGTTACTGGGTATCAGTGTATGTCTTTGTTACTTGGTGTCAGTGTATGTCTTTGTTACTTGGTGTAAGTGTATGTCTTTGTTACTTGGTGTAAGAGTGTGTCTCTGTTGCTGGGTATCAGTGTCTGTCCTTGTTACTTGGTGTAAGAGTGTGTCTGTGTTGCTGGGTATCAGTGTATATCTTTGTTACTTGGTGTCAGTGTATGTCTGTGTTACTTGGTGTAAGTGTGTGTCTTTCTTACTTGGTGCCAGTGTTTCTCTGTGTTACTGGGTGTCAGTGTGTATCTGTGTTCCTGGGTGTCAGTATATGTCTTTGTTACTTGGTGTCAGTGTATGTCTGTGTTACTTGGTTTAATTGTGTATCTGTTTTACTGGGTATCAGTGTATGTCTTTGTTACTTGGTGTAGATGTATGCCCGTGTTACTGGGTATCAGTGTATGTCTTTGTTACTTGGTGTCAGTGTATGTCTTTGTTACTTGGTGCAAGTGTATGTCTTTGTTGCTTGGTGTCAGTGTATGTCTTTGTTACTTGGTGTAAGTGTGTGTCTGTGTTACTGGGTATCAGTGTATGTCTTTGTTACTTGGTGTCAGTGTATGTCTTTGTTACTTGGTGTAAGTGCATGTCTTTGTTACTTGGTGTCAGTGTATGTCTGTGTTACTTGGTGTAAGTGTGTGTCTGTGTTACTGGGTATCAGTGTATGTCTTTCTTACTTGGTGTAGGTGTGTGCCTGTGTTACTGGGTATCAGTGTATCTCTTTGTTACTTGGTGCCAGTGTATGTCTTTGTTACTTGGTGTAAGTGCATGTCTTTGTTACTTGGTGTCAGTGTATGTCAGTGTTACTTGGTGTCAGTGCGTGTCTTTGTTACTTGGTGTCAGTGTTTCTCTGTGTTACTGGGTGTCAGTGTGTATCTGTGTTCCTGTGTGTCAGTATATGACTTTGTTACTTGGTGTAAGTGTGTGTCTGTGTTACTTGGTGTAAGTGTGTGTCTGTGTTACTGGGTATCAGTGTATGTCTTTGTTACTTGGTGCAGGTGTGTGCCTGTGTTACTGGGTATCAGTGTATGTCTTGGTTACTTGGTGTCAGTGTCTGTCTTTGTTACTTGGTGTAAGTGTATGTCTTTGTTACTTGGTGTCAGTGTATGTCTTTGTTACTTGGTGTAGGTGTGTGCCTGTGTTACTGGGTATCAGTGTATGTCTTTGTTACTTGGTGTCAGTGTATGTCTTTGTTACTTGGTGTAAGTGTGTGTCTTTGTTACTTGGTGTCAGTGTATGTCTTTGTTACTTGGTGTCAGTGTATGTCTTTGATACTTGGTGTAAGTGTGTGTCTGTGTTACTGGGTATCAGTGTCTGTCTTTGTTACTTGGTGTAAGAGGGTGTCTCTGTTGCTGGGTATCAGTGTCTGTCCTTGTTACTTGGTGTAAGACTGTGTCTGTGTTGCTGCGTATCAGTGTATATCTTTGTTACTTGGTGTCAGTGTAGGTCTGTGTTGCTTGGTGTAAGTGTGTGTCTTTCTTACTTGGTGCCAGTGTTTCTCTGTGTTACTGGGTGTCAGTGTGTATCTGTGTTCCTGGGTGTCAGTATATGTCTTTGTTACTTGGTGTCAGTGTATGTCTGTGTTACTTGCTGCAAGTGTGTGTCTGTGTTACTGGGTATCAGTGTATGTCTTTGTTACTTGATGTAGATGTGTGCCTGTGTTACTGGGTATCAGTGTATGTCTTTATTACTTGGTGTAAGTGTATGTCTTTGTTGCTTGGTGTCAGTGTATGTCTTTGTTACTTGGTGTAAGTGTGTGTCTGTGTTACAGGGTATCAGTGTATGTCTTTGTTACTTGGTGTCAGTGTATGACTTTGTTACTTGGTGTAAGTGCATGTCTTTGTTACTTGGTGTCAGTGTATGTCTGTGTTACTTGGTGTAAGTGTTTGTCTGTGTTACTGGGTATCAGTGTATGTCTTTGTTACTTGGTGTAGGTGTGTGCCTGTGTTACTGGGTATCAGTGTATCTCTTTGTTACTTGGTGTCAGTGTATGTCTTTGTTACTTGGTGTAAGTGCATGTCTTTGTTGCTTGGTGTCAGTGTATGTCTTTGTACTTGGTGTAAGTGGATGTCTTTGTTACTTGGTGTCAGTGTATGTCAGTGTTACTTGGTGTCAGTGTGTGTCTTTGTTACTTGGTGTCAGTGTATGTCTTTGTACTTGGTGTAAGTGGATGTCTTTGTTACTTGGTGTCAGTGTATGTCAGTGTTACTTGGTGTCAGTGTGTGTCTTTGTTACTTGGTGTCAGTGTATGTCTGTGTTACTTGGTGTAAGTGTGTGTCTTTGTTACTTGGTGTCAGTGTATGTCTTTGTTACTTGGTGCAGGTGTGTGCCTGTGTTGCTGGGTATCAGTGTATGTCTTTGTTACTTGGTGTCAGTGTATGTCTTTGTTAATTGGTGTAAGTGTATGTCTTTGTTACATGGTGTAAGTGTGTGTCTGTGTTACTGGGTGTAAGAGTATGTCTTTGTCACTTGGTGTCAGTGTATGTCTTTGTTACTTGGTGTCAGTGTATGTCTTTGTTACTTGGTGCAAGTGTATGTCTTTGTTGCTTGGTGTCAGTGTATGTCTTTGTTACTTGGAGTAAGTGTGTGTCTGTGTTACTGGGTATCAGTGTATGTCTTTGTTACTTGGTGTCAGTGTATGTCTTTGTTACTTGGTGTAAGTGCATGTCTTTGTTACTTGGTGTCAGTGTATGTCTGTGTTACTTGGTGTAAGTGTGTGTCTGTGTTACTGGGTATCAGTGTATGTCTTTCTTACTTGGTGTAGGTGTGTGCCTGTGTTACTGGGTATCAGTGTATCTCTTTGTTACTTGGTGTCAGTGTATGTCTTTGTTACTTGGTGTAAGTGCATGTCTTTGTTACTTGGTGTCAGTGTATGTCAGTGTTACTTGGTGTCAGTGCGTGTCATTGTTACTTGGTGTCAGTGTTTCTCTGTGTTACTGGGTGTCAGTGTGTATCTGTGTTCCTGTGTGTCAGTATATGACTTTGTTACTTGGTGTAAGTGTGTGTCTGTGTTA
Source organism: Heterodontus francisci (assembly GCF_036365525.1). NCBI lineage: Eukaryota > Metazoa > Chordata > Chondrichthyes > Heterodontiformes > Heterodontidae > Heterodontus > Heterodontus francisci. The sequence goes on along the minus strand of NC_090390.1, from coordinate 1,219,862 downwards.
CTTGGTGTAAGTGTGTGTCTGTGTTACTGGGTATCAGTGTATGTCTTTGTTACTTGGTGCAGGTGTGTGCCTGTGTTACTGGGTATCAGTGTATGTCTTGGTTACTTGGTGTCAGTGTCTGTCTTTGTTACTTGGTGTAAGTGTATGTCTTTGTTACTTGGTGTCAGTGTATGTCTTTGTTACTTGGTGTAGGTGTGTGCCTGTGTTACTGGGTATCAGTGTATGTCTTTGTTACTTGGTGTCAGTGTATGTCTTTGTTACTTGGTGTAAGTGTGTGTCTTTGTTACTTGGTGTCAGAGTATGTCTTTGTTACTTGGTGTCAGTGTATGTCTTTGATACTTGGTGTAAGTGTGTGTCTGTGTTACTGGGTATCAGTGTCTGTCTTTGTTACTTGGTGTAAGAGGGTGTCTCTGTTGCTGGGTATCAGTGTCTGTCCTTGTTACTTGGTGTAAGACTGTGTCTGTGTTGCTGCGTATCAGTGTATATCTTTGTTACTTGGTGTCAGTGTAGGTCTGTGTTACTTGGTGTAAGTGTGTGTCTTTCTTACTTGGTGCCAGTGTTTCTCTGTGTTACTGGGTGTCAGTGTGTATCTGTGTTCCTGGGTGTCAGTACATGTCTTTGTTACTTGGTGTCAGTGGATGTCTGTGTTACTTGGTGTAAGTGTGTGTCTGTGTTACTGGGTATCAGTGTATGTCTTTGTTACTTGATGTAGATGTGTGCCTGTGTTACTGGGTATCAGTGTATGTCTTTATTACTTGGTGTAAGTGCATGTCTTTGTTGCTTGGTGTCAGTGTATGTCTTTGTTACTTGGTGTAAGTGTGTGTCTGTGTTACAGGGTATCAGTGTATGTCTTTGTTACTTGGTGTCAGTGTATGACTTTGTTACTTGGTGTAAGTGCATGTCTTTGTTACTTGGTGTCAGTGTATGTCTGTGTTACTTGGTGTAAGTGTTTGTCTGTGTTACTGGGTATCAGTGTATGTCTTTGTTACTTGGTGTAGGTGTGTGCCTGTGTTACTGGGTATCAGTGTATGTCTTTGTTACTTGGTGTCAGTGTATGTCTTTGTTACTTGGTGTAAGTGCATGTCTTTGTTGCTTGGTGTCAGTGTATGTCTTTGTACTTGGTGTAAGTGGATGTCTTTGTTACTTGGTGTCAGTGTATGTCAGTGTTACTTGGTGTCAGTGTGTGTCTTTGTTACTTGGTGTCAGTGTATGTCATTGTACTTGGTGTAAGTGGATGTCTTTGTTACTTGGTGTCAGTGTATGTCAGTGTTACTTGGTGTCAGTGTGTGTCTTTGTTACTTGGTGTCAGTGTATGTCTGTGTTACTTGGTGTAAGTGTGTGTCTTTGTTACTTGGTGTCAGTGTATGTCTTTGTTACTTGGTGCAGGTGTGTGCCTGTGTTGCTGGGTATCAGTGTATGTCTTTGTTACTTGGTGTCAGTGTATGTCTTTGTTAATTGGTGTAAATGTATGTCTTTGTTACATGGTGTAAGTGTGTGTCTGTGTTACTGGGTGTAAGAGTATGTCTTTGTCACTTGGTGTCAGTGTATGTCTTTGTTACTTGGTGTAAGTGTGTGTCTGTGTTACTGGGTATCAGTGTATGTCGTTGTTACTTGGTGTAGGTGTGTGCCTGTGTTACTGGGTATCAGTGTATGTCTTTGTTACTTGGTGTCAGTGTATGTCTTTGTTACTTGGTGTCAGTGTATGTTTCTGATACTTGGTGTAAGTGTGTGTCTGTGTTACTGGGTATTAGTGTCTGTCTTTGTTACTTCGTGTCAGAGTGTGTCTCTGTTGCTGGGTATCAGTGTCTGTCCTTGTTGCTTGGTGTAAAAGTGTGTCTGTGTTGCTGGGTATCAGTGTATATCTTTGTTACTTGGTGTCAGTGTAGGTCTGTGTTACTTGGTGTAAGTGTGTGTCTTTCTTACTTGGTGTAAGTGTTTCTCTGTGTTACTGGGTGTCAGTGTGTATCTGTGTTCCTGGGTGTCAGTATATGTCTTTGTTACTTGGTGTCAGTGTATGTCTGCGATACTTGGTGTAAGTGTGTGTCTGTGTTACTGGGTATCAGTAAGTCTTTGTTACTTGGTGCAGATGTGTGCCTGTGTTACTTGGTGTCAGTGTATGTCTTTGGTACTTGGTGTAAGTGTATGTCTTTGTTACTTGGTGTAAGTGTGTGTCAGTGTTACTGGGTATCAGTGGATGTCTTTGTTACTTGGTGTAGGTGTGTGCCTATGTTACTGGGTATCAGTGTATGTCTTTGTTACTTGGTGTCAGTGTATGTCTTTGTTACTTGGTGTAAGTGTATGTCTTTGTTACTTGGTGTAAGAGTGTGTCTCTGTTGCTGGGTATCAGTGTCTGTCCTTGTTACTTGGTGTAAGAGTGTGTCTGTGTTGCTGGGTATCAGTGTATATCTGTGTTACTTGGTGTCAGTGTAGGTCTGTGTTACTTGGTGTAAGTGTGTGGCTTTCTTACTTGGTGCCAGTGTTTCTCTGTGTTACTGGGTGTCAGTGTGTGTCTGTGTTCCTGGGTGTCAGTATATGTCTTTGTTACTTGGTGTCAGTGTATGTCTGTGTTACTTGGTGTAGATGTGTGCCCGTGTTACTGGGTATCAGTGTATTTCTTTGTTACTTGGTGTCGGTGTATGTCTTTGTTACTTGGTGCAAGTGTATGTCTTTGTTGCATGGTGTCAGTGTATGTCTTTGTTACTAGGTGTAAGTGTGTGTCTGTGTTACTGGGTATCAGTGTATGTCTTTGTTACTTGGTGTCAGTGTATGTCTTTGTTACTTGGTGTAAGTGCATGTCTTTGTTACTTGGTGTCAGTGTATGTCTGTGTTACTTGGTGTAAGTGTGTGTCTGTGTTACTGGGTATCAGTGTATGTCTTTGTTACTTGGTGTAGGTGTGTGCCTGTGTTACTGGGTATCAGTGTATCTCTTTGTTACTTGGTGTCAGTGTATGTCTTTGTTACTTGGTGTAAGTGCATGTCTTTGTTACTTGGTGTCAGTGTATGTCAGTGTTACTTGGTGTCAGTGCGTGTCTTTGTTACTTGGTGTCAGTGTTTCTCTGTGTTACTGGGTGTCAGTGTGTGTCTGTGTTACTTGGTGTAAGTGTGTGTCTGTGTTACTGGGTATCAGTGTATGTCTTTGTTACTTGGTGCATGTTTGTTCCTGTGTTACTGGGTATCAGTGTATGTCTTGGTTACTTGGTGTCAGTCTTTGTTACTTGGTGTAAGTGTATGTCTTTGTTACTTGGTGTCAGTGTATGTCTTTGTTACTTGGTGTAGGTGTGTGCCTGTGTTACTGGGTATCAGTGTATGTCTTTGTTACTTGGTGTCAGTGTATGTATTTGTTACTTGGTGTAAGTGTGTGTCTTTGTTACTTGGTGTCAGTGTATGTCTTTGTTACTTGGTGTCAGTGTATGTCTTTGATACTTGATGTAAGTGTGTGTCTGTGTTACTGGGTATCAGTGTCTGTCTTTGTTACTTGGTGTAAGAGGGTGTCTCTGTTGCTGGGTATCAGTGTCTGTCCTTGTTACTTGGTGTAAGACTGTGTCTGTGTTGCTGCGTATCAGTGTATATCTTTGTTACTTGGTGTCAGTGTAGGTCTGTGTTACTTGGTGTAAGTGTGTGTCTTTCTTACTTGGTGCCAGTGTTTCTCTGTGTTTCTGGGTGTCAGTATGTATCTGTGTTCCTGGGTGTCAGTATATGTCTTTGTTACTTGGTGTCAGTGTATGTCTGTGTTACTTGGTGCAAGTGTGTGTCTGTGTTACTGGGTATCAGTGTATGTCTTTGTTACTGGGTGTAGATGAGTGCCTGTGTTACTGGGTATCAGTGTATGTCTTTATTACTTGGTGTAAGTGTATGTCTTTGTTGCTTGGTGTCAGTGTATGTCTTTGTTACTTGGGGCAAGTGTGTGTCTGTGTTACAGGGTATCAGTGTATGTCTTTGTTACTTGGTGTCAGTGTATGGCTTTGTTACTTGGTGTAAGTGCATGTCTTTGTTACTTGGTGTCAGTGTATGTCTGTGTTACTTGGTGTAAGTGTTTGTCTGTGTTACTGGGTATCAGTGTATGTCTTTGTTACTTGGTGTAGGTGTGTGCCTGTGTTACTGGGTATCAGTGTATGTCTTTGTTACTTGGTGTCAGTGTATGTCTTTGTTGCTTGGTGTAAGTGCATGTCTTTGTTGCTTGGTGTCAGTGCATGTCTTTGTACTTGGTGTAAGTGGATGTCCTTGTTACTTGGTGTCAGTGTATGTCAGTGTTACTTGGTGTCAGTGTGTGTCTTTGTTACTTGGTGTCAGTGTTTCTCTGTGTTACTGGGTGTCAGTGTGTATCTGTGTTCCTGGGTGTCAGTATATGTCTTTGTCACTTGGTGTCAGTGTATGTCTTTGTACTTGGTGTAAGTGGATGTCTTTGTTACTTGGTGTCAGTGTATGTCAGTGTTACTTGGTGTCAGTGTGTGTCTTTGTTACTTGGTGTCAGTGTATGTCTGTGTTACTTGGTGTAAGTGTGTGTCTTTGTTACTTGGTGTCAGTGTATGTCTTTGTTACTTGGTGCAGGTGTGTGCCTGTGTTGCTGGGTATCAGTGTATGTCTTTGTTACTTGGTGTCAGTGTCTGTCTTTGTTACTTGGTGTAAGTGTATGTCTTTGTTACTTGGTGTCAGTGTATGTCTTTGTTACTTGGTGTAGGTGTGTGCCTGTGTTACTGGGTATCAGTGTATGTCTTTGTTACTTGGTGTCAGTGTATGTCTTTGTTACTTGGTGTCAGTGTATGTCTTTGATACTTGGTGTAAGTGTGTGTCTGTGTTACTGGGTATCAGTGTCTGTCTTTGTTACTTGGTGTAAGAGTGTGTCTGTGTTGCTGGGTATCAGTGTATGTCTTTGTTACTTGCTGTAAGTGTATGCCTTTGTTACTTGGTGTCAGTGTATGTCTTTGTTACTTGGTGTCAGTTTATGTCTTTGTTACTTGGTGTAAGTGTATGTCTTTGTTAGTTGGTGTCAGTGTATGTCTTTGTTACTTGGTGTTAGTGTATGTCTTTGATACTTGGTGTAAGTGTGTGTCAGTGTTTCTGGGTATCAGTGTCTGTCTTTGTTAAATGGTGTAAGAGTGTGTCTGTGTTGCTGGGTATCAGTGTATGTCTTTGTCACTTGGTGTCAGTGTCTGTCTGTGTTACTTGTTGTAAGTGTGTGTCTTTCTTACTTGGTGTCAGTGCATGTCTTTGTGACTTGGTGTAAGTTTATGTCTTTGTTACTTGGTATCAGTGTCTGTCTTTGTTACTTGGTGTAAGAGTGTGTCTGTGTTGCTGGGTATCAGTGTATGTCTTTGTTACTTGGTGTCAGTGTAGGTCTGTGTTACTTGGTGTAAGTGTGCGTCTTTCTTACTTGGTGTAAGTGCATGTCTTTGTGACTTGGTGTAAGTATATGTCTTTGTTACTCGGTGTCAGTGCATGTCTTTGTTACTTGGTGTCAGTGCATGTCTTTGTTACTTGGTGTCAGTGCATGTCTTTGTTACTTGGTGTAAGAGTATGTCTTTGTTACTTGGTTTCAGTGTATGTCTTTGTTACTTGGTGTCAGTGTGTATCTTTGTTCCTGGGTGTCAGTATATGTCTTTGTTACTTGGTGTCAGTGTATGTCTGTGTTACTTGGTGTAAGTGTGTGTCTGTGTTACTGGGTATCAGTGTATGTCTTTGTTACTTGGTGTAGGTATGTGCCTATGTTACTGGGTATCAGTGTATGTCTTTGTTACTTGGTGTCAGTGTATGTCTTTGTTACTTGGTGTCAGTGTATGTCTTTGTTACTTGGTGTAAGTGTATGTCTTTGTTACATGGTGTCAGTGTTAGTCTTTGTTACTTGGTGTAAGTGTGTGTCTGTGTTACTGGGTATCAGTGTATGTCTTTGTTACATGGTGTCAGTGTATGTCTTTGTTACTTGGTGTAAGTGTATGTCTTTGTTACTTGGTGTCAGTGCATGTCTTTGTTACTTGGTGTCAGTGCATGTCTTTGTTACTTGGTGTAAGAGTATGTCTTTGTTACTTGGTTTCAGTGTATGTCTTTGTTACTTGGTGTAAGTGTGTGTCTGTGTTACTGGGTATCAGTGTATGTCGTTGTCACTTGGTGCAGGTGTGTGCGGTGTTACTGGGTATCAGTTTATGTCTTTGTTATTTGGTGTCAGTGTATGTCTTTGTTACTTGGTGTCAGTGTATGTCTTTGTTACTTGGAGTCAGTGTATGTCTTTGATACTTTCTGTAAGTGTGTGTCTGTGTTACTGGTTATCAGTGTCTGTCTTTGTTACTTGGTGTCAGAGAGTGTCTCTGTTGCTGGGTATCAGTGTCTGTCCTTGTTACTTGGTGTAAGAGTGTGTCTGTGTTGCTGGGTATCAGTGTATATCTTTGTTACTTGGTGTCAGTGTAGGTCTGTGTTACTTGGTGTAAGTGTGTGTCTTTCTTACTTGGTGTAAGTGTTTCTCTGTGTTAATGGGTGTCAGTGTGTATCTGTGTTCCTGGGTGTCAGTATATGTCTTTGTTACTTGGTGTCAGTGTATGTCTGTGTTACTTGGTGTAGATGTGTGCCTGTGTTACTGGGTATCAGTGTCTGTCTTTGTTACTTGGTGTAAGTCTATGTCTTTGGTACTTGGTGTAAGTGTATGTCTTTGTTGCTTGGTGTCAGTGTATGTCTTTGTTACTTGGTGTAGGTGTGTGTCTGTGTTACTGGCTATCAGTGTATGTCTTTGTTACTTGGTGTCAGTGTATGTCTTTGTTACTTGGTGGAAGTGCAAGTCTTTGTTACTTGGTGTCAGTGTATGTATGTGTTATTTGGTGTAAGTGTGTGTCTGTGTTACTGGGTATCAGTGTATGTCTTTGTTACTTGGTGTAGGTGTGTAACTGTGTTACTGGGTATCAGTGTATGTCTTTGTTACTTGGTGTCAGTGTATGTCTTTGCTACTTGGTGTAAGTGCATGTCTTTGTAAATTGGTGTCAGTGTGTGTCTTTGTTACTTGGTGTAAGTGTATTTCTTTGTACTTGGTGTAAGTGGATGTCTTTGTTACTTGGTGTCAGTGTATGTCAGTGTTACTTGGTGTCACTGTGTGTCTTTGTTACTTGGTGTCAGTGTTTCTCTGTGTTACTGGGTGTCAGTGTGTATCTTTGTTCCTGGGTGTCAATATATGTCTTTGTTACTTGGTGTCAATGTATGTCTGTGTTACTTGGTGTAAGTGTGTGTCTGTGTTACTGGGTATCAGTGTATGTCTTTGTTACATGGTGTAGGTATGTGCCTATGTTACTGGGTATCAGTGTATGTCTTTGTTACTTGGTGTCAGTGTATGTCTTTGTTACTTGGTGTAAGTGTATGTCTTTGTTACTTGGTGTAAGAGTGTGTCTCTGTTGCTGGGTATCAGTGTCTGTCCTTGTTACTTGGTGTAAGAGTGTGTCTGTGTTGCTGGGTATCAGTGTATGTCTTTGTTACTTGGTGTCAGTGTATGTCTTTGTTACTTGGTGTAAGTGCATGTCTTTGTTACTTGGTGTCAGTGTATGTCTGTGTTATTTGGTGTAAGTGTGTGTCTGTGTTACTGGGTATCAGTGTATGTCTTTGTTACTTGGTGTCAGTGTATGTCTTTGTTACTTGGTGTAAGTGTATGTCTTTGTTGCTTGGTGTCAGTGTATGTCTTTGTTACTTGGTGTAGGTGTGTGCCTGTGTTACTGGGTATCAGTGTATGTCTTTGTTACTTGGTGTCAATGTATGTCTTTGTTACTTGGTGTAAGTGCATGTCTTTGTTACTTGGTGTCAGTGTATGTCTTTGTACTTGGTGTAAGTGGATGTCTTTGTTACTTGGTGTCAGTGTATGTCAGTGTTACTTGGTGTCAGTGTGTTTCTTTGTTACTTGGTGTCAGTGTTTCTCTGTGTTACTGGGTGTCAGTGTGAATCTGTGTTCCTGGGAGTCAGTATATGTCTTTTTTACTTGTTGTAAGTGTGTGTCTGTGTTACTTGGTGTAAGTGTGTGTCTGTGTTACCTCGTATCAGTGTATGTCTTTGTTACTTGGTGCAGGTGTGTGCCTGTGTTACTGGGTATCAGTGTATGTCTTTGTTACTTGGTGTCAGTGTCTGTCTTTGTTACTTGGTGTAAGTGTATGTCTTTGTTACTTGGTGTCAGTGCATGTCTTTGTTACTTGGTGTCAGTGCATGTCTTTGTTACTTGGTGTAAGAGTATGTCTTTGTTACTTGGTTTCAGTGTATGTCTTTGTTACTTGGTGTCAGTGTGTATCTTTGTTCCTGGGTGTCAGTATATGTCTTTGTTAATTGGTGTCAGTGTATGTCTGTGTTACTTGGTGTAAGTGTGTGTCTGTGTTAATGGGTATCAGTGTATGTCTTTGTTACTTGGTGTAGGTATGTGCCTATGTTACTGGGTATCAGTGTATGTCTTTGTTACTTGGTGTCAGTGTATGTCTTTGTTACTTGGTGTCAGTGTATGTCTTTGTTACTTGGTGTAAGTGTATGTCTTTGTTACATGGTGTCAGTGTTATTCTTTGTTACTTGGTGTAAGTGTGTGTCTGTGTTACTGGGTATCAGTGTATGTCTTTATTACATGGTGTCAGTGTATGTCTTTGTTACTTGGTGTAAGTGTATGTCTTTGTTACTTGGTGTCAGTGCATGTCTTTGTTACTTGGTGTCAGTGCATGTCTTTGTTACTTGGTGTAAGAGTATGTCTTTGTTACTTGGTTTCAGTGTATGTCTTTGCTACTTGGTGTAAGTGTGTGTCTGTGTTACTGGGTATCAGTGTATGTCGTTGTCACTTGGTGCAGGTGTGTGCCTGTGTTACTGGGTATCAGTTTATGTCTTTGTTATTTGGTGTCAGTGTATGTCTTTGTTACTTGGTGTCAGTGTATGTCTTTGTTACTTGGAGTCAGTGTATGTCTTTGATACTTGGTGTAAGTGTGTGTCAGTGTTACTGGGTATCAGTGTCTGTCTTTGTTACTTGGTGTCAGAGAGTGTCTCTGTTGCTGGGTATCAGTGTCTGTCCTTGTTACTTGGTGTAAGAGTGTGTCTGTGTTGCTGGGTATCAGTGTATATCTTTGTTACTTGGTGTCAGTGTAGGTCTGTGTTACTTGGTGTAAGTGTGTGTCTTTCTTACTTGGTGTAAGTGTTTCTCTGTGTTAATGGGTGTCAGTGTGTATCTGTGTTCCTGGGTGTCAGTATATGTCTTTGTTACTTGGTGTCAGTGTATGTCCGTGTTACTTGGTGTAAGTGTGTGTCTGTGTTACTGGGTATCAGTGTATGTCTTTGTTACTTGGTGTAGATGTGTGCCTGTGTTACTGGGTATCAGTGTCTGTCTTTGTTACTTGGTGTAAGTCTATGTCTTTGGTACTTGGTGTAAGTGTATGTCTTTGTTGCTTGGTGTCAGTGTATGTCTTTGTTACTTGGTGTAGGTGTGTGTCTGTGTTACTGGCTATCAGTGTATGTCTTTGTTACTTGGTGTCAGTGTATGTCTTTGTTACTTGGTGGAAGTGCAAGTCTTTGTTACTTGGTGTCAGTGTATGTCTGTGTTATTTGGTGTAAGTGTGTGTCTGTGTTACTGGGTATCAGTGTATGTCTTTGTTACTTGGTGTAGGTGTGTAACTGTGTTACTGGGTATCAGTGTATGTCTTTGTTACTTGGTGTCAGTGTATGTCTTTGCTACTTGGTGTAAGTGCATGTCTTTGTAACTTGGTGTCAGTGTGTGTCTTTGTTACTTGGTGTCAGTGTATTTCTTTGTACTTGGTGTAAGTGGATGTCTTTGTTACTTGGTGTCAGTGTATGTCAGTGTTACTTGGTGTCAGTGTGTGTCTCTGTTACTTGGTGTCAGTGTTTCTCTGTGTTACTGGGTGTCAGTGTGTATCTTTGTTCCTGGGTGTCAGTATATGTCTTTGTTACTTGGTGTCAATGTATGTCTGTGTTACTTGGTGTAAGTGTGTGTCTGTGTTACTGGGTATCAGTGTATGTCTTTGTTACATGGTGTAGGTATGTGCCTATGTTACTGGGTATCAGTGTATGTCTTTGTTACTTGGTGTCAGTGTATGTCTTTGTTACTTGGTGTAAGTGTATGTCTTTGTTACTTGGTGTAAGAGTGTGTCTCTGTTGCTGGGTATCAGTGTCTGTCCTTGTTACTTGGTGTAAGAGTGTGTCTGTGTTGCTGGGTATCAGTGTATGTCTTTGTTACTTGTTGTCAGTGTATGTCTTTGTTACTTGGTGTAAGTGCATGTCTTTGTTACTTGGTGTCAGTGTATGTCTGTGTTATTTGGTGTAAGTGTGTGTCTGTGTTACTGGGTATCAGTGTATGTCTTTGTTACTTGGTGTCAGTGTATGTCTTTGTTACTTGGTGTAAGTGTATGTCTTTGTTGCTTGGTGTCAGTGTATGTCTTTGTTACTTGGTGTAGGTGTGTGCCTGTGTTACTGGGTATCAGTGTATGTCTTTGTTACTTGGTGTCAGTGTATGTCTTTGTTACTTGGTGTAAGTGCATGTCTTTGTTACTTGGTGTCAGTGTATGTCTTTGTACTTGGTGTAAGTGTATGTCTTTGTTACTTGGTGTCAGTGTATGTCAGTGTTACTTGGTGTCAGTGTGTTTCTTTGTTACTTGGTGTCAGTGTTTCTCTGTGTTACTGGGTGTCAGTGTGAATCTGTGTTCCTGGGAGTCAGTATATGTCTTTGTTACTTGTTGTAAGTGTGTGTCTGTGTTACTTGGTGTAAGTGTGTGTCTGTGTTACCTCGTATCAGTGTATGTCTTTGTTACTTGGTGCAGGTGTGTGCCTGTGTTACTGGGTATCAGTGTATGTCTTTGTTACTTGGTGTCAGTGTCTGTCTTTGTTACTTGGTGTAAGTGTATGTCTTTGTTACTTGGTGTCAGTGTATGTCTTTGTTACTTGGTGTGGGTGTGTGCCTGTGTTACTGGGTATCAGTGTATGTCTTTGTTACTTGGTGTCAGTGTATGTCTTTGTTACTTGGTGTAAGTGTATGTCTTTGTTACTTGGTGTCAGTGTATGTCTTTGTTACTTGGTGTCAGTGTATGTCTTTGATACTTGGTGTAAGTGTGTGTCAGTGTTACTGGGTATCAGTGTCTGTCTTTGTTAATTGGTGTAAGAGTGTGTCTGTGTTGCTGGGTATCAGTGTATGTCTTTGTCACTTGGTGTCAGTGTCTGTCTGTGTTACTTGCTGTAAGAGTGTGTCTTTCTTACTTGGTGTAAGTGCATGTCTTTGTGACTTGGTGTAAGTGTATGACTTTGTTACTTGGTATCAGTGTCTGTCTTTGTTACTTGGTATAATAGTGTGTCTGTGTTGCTGGGTATCAATGTATGTCTCTGTTACTTGGTGTCAGTGTAAGTCTGTGTTACTTGGTGTAAGTGTGTGTCTTTCTTACTTGGTGTAAGTGCATGTCTTTGTGACTTGGTGTAAGTATATGTCTTTGTTACTCGGTGTCAGTGTATGTCTTTTTTACTTGGTGGCAGTGTATGTCTTTGTTACTTGGTGTCAGTGTATGTCTTTGATTCTTGGTGTAAGTGTGTGTCTGTGTTACTGGGTATCCGTGTCTGTCTTTGTTACTTGGTGAAAGTGTGTGTCTGTGTTACTGGGTATCAGTGTATGTCTTTGTTACTTGATGTAAGTGCATGTCTTTGTTACTTGGTGTCAGTGTATGTATTTGTACTTGGTGTAAGTGGATGTCTTTGTTACTTGGTGTCAGTGTATGTCTGTGTTACTTGGTGTCAGAGTGTGTCTTTGTTACTTGGTGTCAGTGTTTCTCTGTGTAACTGGGTGTCAGTGTGTATCTGTGTTCCTGGGTGTCAGTATATGTCTTTGTTACTTGGTGTCAGTGTATGTCTGTGTTACTTGGTGTAAGTGTGTGTCTGTGTTACTGGGTATCAGTGTATGTCTTTGTTATTTGGTGTAGGTGTGTGCCTGTGTTACTGGGTATCAGTGTATGTCTTTGTTACTTGGTGTCAGTGTATGTCTTTGTTACTTGGTGTAAGTGTATGTCTTTGTTACATGGTGTCAGTGTTAGTCTTTGTTACTTGGTGTAAGTGTGTGTCTGTGTTACTGGGTATCAGTGTATGTCTTTGTTACTTGGTGTCAGTTTATGTCTTTGTTACTTGTTGTAAGTGTATGTCTTTGTTACTTGGTGTCAGTGCATGTCTTTGTTACTTGGTGTCAGTGTATGTCTTTGTTACTTGGTGTAAGTGTATGTCTTTGTTACTTGGTGTCAGTGTATGTCTTTGTTACTTGCTGTAGGTGTATGTCTTTGTTACTTGGTGTCAGTGCATGTCTTTGTTACTTGGTGTAAGTGTGTGTCTGTGTTATTGGGTATCAGTGTCTGTCTTTGTTACTTGTTGTAAGAGTGTGTCTCTGTTGCTGTGTATCAGTGTATGTCTTTGTTACTTGGTGTCAGTGTATGTATTTGTAATTGGTGTAAGTGGATGTCTTTGTTACTTGGTGTCAGTGTATGTATGTGTTACTTTGTGTCAGTGTGTGTCTTTGTTACTTGGTGTCAGTGTTTCTCTGTGTTACTGGGTGTCAGTGTGTATCTGTGTTCCTGGGTGTCAGTATATGTCTTTGTTACTTGGTGTCAGTGTATGTCTGTGTTACTTGGTGTAAGTGTGTGTCTGTGTTACTGGGTATCAATGTGAGTCTATGTTACTTGGTGTAGGTGTGTGCCTATGTTACTGGCCATCAGTGTATGTCTTTGTTATTTGGTGTCAGTGTATGTCTTTGTTCCTTGGTGTAAGTGTATGTCTTTGTTCCTTGGTGTAAGTGTGTGTCTGTGTTACTGGGTATCAGTGTCTGTCTTTGTTACTTGGTGTAAGAGTGTGTCTGTGTTGCTGGGTATCAGTGTATGTCTTTGTTACTTGGTGTCAGTGTAGGTCTGTGTTACTTGGTTTAAGTGTGTGTCTTTCTTACTTGGTGTAAGTGCATGTCTTTGTGACTTGTTGTAAGTGTATGTCTTTGTTACTTGGTGTCAGTGTATGTCTTTGTTACTTGGTGTCAGTGTGTGTCTTTGTTACTTGGTGTCAGTGTTTCTCTGTGTTACTGGGTGTCAGTGTGTATCTGTGTTCCTGGGTGTCAGTATATGTCTTTGTTTCTTGGTGTAAGTGTGTGTCTGTGTTCCTTGGTGTAAGTGTGTGTCTGTGTTACTGGGTATCAGTGGATGTCTTTGTTACTTGGTGCAGGTGTGTGCCTGTGTTACTGGGTATCAGTGTATGTCTTTGTTACTTGGTGTCAGTGTCTGGCTTTGTTATTTGGTGTAAGTGTATGTCTTTGTTACTTGGTGTCAGTGTATGTCTTTGTTACTTGGTGTAGGTGTGTGCCTGTGTTACTGGGTATCAGTGTATGTCTTTGTTACTTGGTGTCAGAGTATGTCTTTGTTACTTGGTGTAAGTGTATGTCTTTGTTACTTGGTGTCAGTGTATGTCTTTGTTACTTGGTGTCAGTGTATGTCTTTGATACTTGGTGTAAGTGTGTGTCAGTGTTACTGGGTATCAGTGTCTGTCTTTGTTAATTGGTGTAAGAGTGTGTCTGTGTTGCTGGTATCAGTGTATGTCTTTGTCACTTGGTGTCAGTGTCTGTCTGTGTTACTTGTTGTAAGTGTGTGTCTTTCTTACTTGGTGTAAGTGCATGTCTTTGTGACTTGGTGTAAGTGTATGTCTTTGTTACTTGGTATCAGTGTCTGTCTTTGTTACTTGGTGTAATAGTGTGTCTGTGTTGCTGGGTATCAGTGTATGTCTCTGTTACTTGGTGTCAGTGTAAGTCTGTGTTACTTGGTGTAAGTGTGTGCCTTTCTTACTTTTTGTAAGTGCATGTCTTTGTTACTTGGTGTAAGCATATGTCTTTGTTACTCGGTGTCAGTGTATGTCTTTGTTACTTGGTGTCTGTGTATGTCTTTGTTACTTGGTGTCAGTGTATGTCTTTGATTCTTGGTGTAAGTGTGTGTCTGTGTTACTGGGTATCCGTGTCTGTCTTTGTTACTTGGTGAAAGTGTGTGTCTGTGTTACTGGGTATCAGTGTATGTCTTTGTTACTTGATGTAAGGGCATGTCTTTGTTACTTGGTGTCAGTGTATGTATTTGTACTTGGTGTAAGTGGATGTCTTTGTGACTTGTGTCAGTGTTTGTCTGTGTTACTTGGTGTCAGTGTGTGTCTTTGTTACTTGGTGTCAGTGTATCTCTGTGTTTCTTGGTGTAAGTGTGTGTCTGTGTTCCTTGGTGTAAGTGTGTGTCTGTGTTACTGGGTATCAGTGGATGTCTTTGTTACTTGGTGCAGGTGTGTGCCTGTGTTACTGGGTATCAGTGTATGTCTTTGTTACTTGGTGTCAGTGTCTGGCTTTGTTATTAGGTGTAAGTGTATGTCTTTGTTACTTGGTGTCAGTGTATGTCTTTGTTACTTGGTGTAGGTGTGTGCCTGTGTTACTGGGTATCAGTGCATGTCTTTGTTACTTGGTGTCAGAGTATGTCTTGGTTACTTGGTGTAAGTGTATGTCTTTGTTACTTGGTGTCAGTGTATGTCTTTGTTACTTGGTGTCAGTGTATGTCTTTGATACTTGGTGTAAGTGTGTGTCAGTGTTACTGGGTATCAGTGTCTGTCTTTGTTAATTGGTGTAAGAGTGTGTCTGTGTTGCTGGGTATCAGTGTACGTCTTTGTCACTTGGTGTCAGTGTCTGTCTGTGTTACTTGTTGTAAGTGTGTGTCTTTCTTACCTGGTGTAAGTGCATGTCTTTGTGACTTGGTGTAAGTGTATGTCTTTGTTACTTGGTATCAGTGTCTGTCTTTGTTACTTGGTGTAATAGTGTGTCTGTGTTGCTGGGTATCAGTGTATGTCTCTGTTACTTGGTGTCAGTGTAAGTCTGTGTTACTTGGTGTAAGTGTGTGTCTTTCTTACTTTTTGTAAGTGCATGTCTTTGTTACTTGGTGTAAGTATATGTCTTTGTTACTCGGTGTCAGTGTATGTCTTTGTTACTTGGTGTCTGTGTATGTCTTTGTTACTTGGTGTCAGTGTATGTCTTTGATTCTTGGTGTAAGTGTGTGTCTGTGTTACTGGGTATCCGTGTCTGTCTTTGTTACTTGGTGAAAGTGTGTGTCTGTGTTACTGGGTATCAGTGTATGTCTTTGTTACTTGATGTAAGGGCATGTCTTTGTTACTTGGTGTCAGTGTATGTATTTGTTACTTGGTGTAAGTGTATGTCTTTGTTACATGGCGTCAGTGTTAGTCTTTGTTACTTGGTGTAAGTGTGTGTCTGTGTTACTGGGTATCAGTGTATGTCTTTGTTACTTGGTGTCAGTGTATGTCTTTGTTACTTGTTGTAAGTGTATGTCTTTGTTACTTGGTGTCAGTGTATGTCTTTGTTACTTGGTGTCAGTGTATGTCTTTGTTACTTGGTGTAAGTGTATGTCTTTGTTACTTGGTGTCAGTGTATGTCTTTGTTACTTGCTGTAAGTGTATGTCTTTGTTACTTGGTGTAAGTGTATGTCTTTGATACTTGGTGTAAGTGTGTGTCAGTGTTACTGGGTATCAGTGTCTGTCTTTGTTAATTGGTGTAAGAGTGTGTCTGTGTTGCTGGGTATCAGTGTATGTCTTTGTCACTTGGTGTCAGTGTCTGTCTGTGTTACTTGTTGTAAGAGTGTGTCTTTCTTACTTGGTGTAAGTGCATGTCTTTGTGACTTGGTGTAAGTGTATGACTTTGTTACTTGGTATCAGTGTCTGTCTTTGTTACTTGGTGTAATAGTGTGTCTGTGTTGCTGGGTATCAATGTATGTCTCTGTTACTTGGTGTCAGTGTAAGTCTGTGTTACTTGGTGTAAGTGTGTGTCTTTCTTACTTGGTGTAAGTGCATGTCTTTGTGACTTGGTGTAAGTATATGTCTTTGTTACTCGGTGTCAGTGTATGTCTTTGTTACTTGGTGTCTGTGTATGTCTTTGTTACTTGGTGTCAGTGTATGTCTTTGATTCTTGGTGTAAGTGTGTGTCTGTGTTACTGGGTATCAGTGTATGTCTTTGTTACTTGATGTAAGGGCATGTCTTTGTTACTTGGTGTCAGTGTATGTATTTGTACTTGGTGTAAGTGGATGTCTTTGTGACTTGGTGTCAGTGTATGTCTGTGTTACTTGGTGTCAGTGTGTGTCTTTGTTACTTGGTGTCAGTGTATCTCTGTGTTACATGGTGTCAGTGTGTATCTGTGTTCCTGGGTGTCAGTATATGTCTTTGTTACTTGGTGTCAGTGTATGTCTGTGTTACTTGGTGTAAGTGTGTGTCTGTGTTACTGGGTATCAGTGTCTGTCTTTGTTACTTGGTGTAGGTGTGTGCCTGTGTTACTGGGTATCAGTGTATGTCTTTTTTACTTGGTGTCAGTGTATGTCTTTGTTATTTGGTGTAAGTGTATGTCTTTGTTACATGGCGTCAGTGTTAGTCTTTGTTACTTGGTGTAAGTGTGTGTCTGTGTTACTGGGTATCAGTGTATGTCTTTGTTACTTGGTGTCAGTGTATGTCTTTGTTACTTGTTGTAAGTGTATGTCTTTGTTACTTGGTGTCAGTGTATGTCTTTGTTACTTGGTGTCAGTGTATGTCTTTGTTACTTGGTGTAAGTGTATGTCTTTGTTACTTGGTGTCAGTGTATGTCTTTGTTACTTGCTGTAAGTGTATGTCTTTGTTACTTGGTGTAAGTGTATGTCTTTGATACTTGGTGTAAGTGTGTGTCAGTGTTACTAGGTATCAGTGTCTGTCTTTGTTACTTGGTGTAAGAGTGTGTCTGTGTTGCTGGGTATCAGTGTACGTCTTTGTCACTTGGTGTCAGTGTCTGTCTGTGTTACTTGTTGTAAGAGTGTGTCTTTCTTACTTGGTGTAAGTGCATGTCTTTGTGACTTGGTGTAAGTGTATGACTTTGTTACTTGGTATCAGTGTCTGTCTTTGTTACTTGGTGTAATAGTGTGTCTGTGTTGCTGGGTATCAATGTATGTCTCTGTTACTTGGTGTCAGTGTAAGTCTGTGTTACTTGGTGTAAGTGTGTGTCTTTCTTACTTGGTGTAAGTGCATGTCTTTGTGACTTGGTGTAAGTATCTGTCTTTGTTACTCGGTGTCAGTGTATGTCTTTTTTACTTGGTGGCAGTGTGTGTCTGTGTTACTGGGTATCCGTGTCTGTCTTTGTTACTTGGTGAAAGTGTGTGTCTGTGTTACTGGGTATCAGTGTATGTCTTTGTTACTTGATGTAAGTGCATGTCTTTGTTACTTGGTGTCAGTGTATGTCTGTGTTACTTGGTGTCAGTGTGTGTCTTTGTTACTTGGTGTCAGTGTTTCTCTGTGTTACTGGGTGTCAGTGTGTATCTGTGTTCCTGGGTGTCAGTATATGTCTTTGTTACTTGGTGTCAGTGTATGTCTGTGTTACTTGGTGTAAGTGTGTGTCTGTGTTACTGGGTATCAGTGTTTGTCTTTGTTACTTGGTGTAGGTGTGTGCCTGTGTTACTGGGTATCAGTGTATGTCTTTGTTACTTGGTGTCAGTGTATGTCTTTGTTATTTGGTGTAAGTGTATGTCTTTGTTACATGGCGTCAGTGTTAGTCTTTGTTACTTGGTGTAAGTGTGTGTCTGTGTTACTGGGTATCAGTGTATGTCTTTGTTACTTGGTGTCAGTGTATGTCTTTGTTACTTGTTGTAAGTGTATGTCTTTGTTACTTGGTGTCAGTGTATGTCTTTGTTACTTGGTGTAAGTGTATGTCTTTGTTACTTGGTGTCAGTGTATGTCTTTGTTACTTGCTGTAAGTGTATGTCTTTGTTACTTGGTGTAAGTGTATGTCTTTGATACTTGGTGTAAGTGTGTGTCAGTGTTACTGGGTATCAGTGTCTGTCTTTGTTACTTGGTGTAAGAGTGTGTCTGTGTTGCTGGGTATCAGTGTACGTCTTTGTCACTTGGTGTCAGTGTCTGTCTGTGTTACTTGTTGTAAGAGTGTGTCTTTCTTACTTGGTGTAAGTGCATGTCTTTGTGACTTGGTGTAAGTGTATGACTTTGTTACTTGGTATCAGTGTCTGTCTTTGTTACTTGGTGTAATAGTGTGTCTGTGTTGCTGGGTATCAATGTATGTCTCTGTTACTTGGTGTCAGTGTAAGTCTGTGTTACTTGGTGTAAGTGTGTGTCTTTCTTACTTGGTGTAAGTGCATGTCTTTGTGACTTGGTGTAAGTATCTGTCTTTGTTACTCGGTGTCAGTGTATGTCTTTTTTACTTGGTGGCAGTGTATGTCTTTGTTACTTGGTGTCAGTGTATGTCTTTGATTCTTGGTGTAAGTGTGTGTCGGTGTTACTGGGTATCCGTGTCTGTCTTGGTTACTTGGTGAAAGTGTGTGTCTGTGTTACTGGGTATCAGTGTATGTCTGTGTTACTTGGTGTCAGTGTGTGTCTTTGTTACTTGGTGTCAGTGTTTCTCTGTGTTACTGGGTGTCAGTGTGTATCTGTGTTCCTGGGTGTCAGTATATGTCTTTGTTACTTGGTGTCAGTGTATGTCTGTGTTACTTGGTGTAAGTGTGTGTCTGTGTTACTGGGTATCAGTGTATGTCTTTGTTACTTGGTGTAGGTGTGTGCCTGTGTTACTGGGTATCAGTGTATGTCTTTGTTACTTGGTGTCAGTGTATGTCTTTGTTACTTGGTGTAAGTGTATGTCTTTGTTACATGGTGTCAGTGTTAGTCTTTGTTACTTGGTGTAAGTGTGTGTCTGTGTTACTGGGTATCAGTGTATGTCTTTGTTACTTGGTGTCAGTGTATGTCTTTGTTACTTGTTGTAAGTGTATGTCTTTGTTACTTGGTGTCAGTGCATGTCTTTGTTACTTGGTGTCAGTGTATGTCTTTGTTACTTGGTGTAAGTGTATGTCTTTGTTACTTGGTGTCAGTGTATGTCTTTGTTACTTGGTGTAAGTGTATGTCTTTGTTACTTGGTGTCAGTGTATGTCTTTGTTACTTGGTGTAAGTGTGTGTCTGTGTTATTGGGTATCAGTGTCTGTCTTTGTTACTTGTTGTAAGAGTGTGTCTCTGTTGCTGTGTATCAGTGTATGTCTTTGTTACTTGGTGTCAGTGTATGTATTTGTAATTGGTGTAAGTGGATGTCTTTGTTACTTGGTGTCAGTGTATGTATGTGTTACTTTGTGTCAGTGTGTGTCTTTGTTACTTGGTGTCAGTGTTTCTCTGTGTTACTGGGTGTCAGTGTGTATCTGTGTTCCTGGGTGTCAGTATATGTCTTTGTTACTTGGTGTCAGTGTATGTCTGTGTTACTTGGTGTAAGTGTGTGTCTGTGTTACTGGGTATCAGTGTGAGTCTATGTTACTTGGTGTAGGTGTGTGCCTATGTTACTGGCCATCAGTGTATGTCTTTGTTATTTGGTGTCAGTGTATGTCTTTGTTACTTGGTGTAAGTGTATGTCTTTGTTACTTGGTGTCAGTGTATGTCTTTGTTACTTGCTGTCAGTGTATGTCTTTGATACTTGGTGTAAGTGTGTGTCTGTGTTACTGGGTATCAGTGTCTGTCTTTGTTACTTGGTGTAAGAGTGTGTCTGTGTTGCTGGGTATCAGTGTATGTCTTTGTTACTTGGTGTCAGTGTAGGTCTGTGTTACTTGGTTTAAGTGTGTGTCTTTCTTACTTGGTGTAAGTGCATGTCTTTGTGACTTGTTGTAAGTGTATGTCTTTGTTACTTGGTGTCAGTGTATGTCTTTGTTACTTGGTGTCAGTGTGTGTCTTTGTTACTTGGTGTCAGTGTTTCTCTGTGTTACTGGGTGTCAGTGTGTATCTGTGTTCCTGGGTGTCAGTATATGTCTTTGTTTCTTGGTGTAAGTGTGTGTCTGTGTTCCTTGGTGTAAGTGTGTGTCTGTGTTACTGGGTATCAGAGGATGTCTTTGTTACTTGGTGCAGGTGTGTGCCTGTGTTACTGGGTATCAGTGTATGTCTTTGTTACTTGGTGTCAGTGTCTGGCTTTGTTATTTGGTGTAAGTGTATGTCTTTGTTACTTGGTGTCAGTGTATGTCTTTGTTACTTGGTGTAGGTGTGTGCCTGTGCTACTGGGTATCAGTGTATGTCTTTGTTACTTGGTGTCAGAGTATGTCTTTGTTACTTGGTGTAAGTGTATTTCTTTGTTACTTGGTGTCAGTGTATGTCTTTGTTACTTGGTGTCAGTGTATGTCTTTGATACTTGGTGTAAGTGTGTGTCAGTGTTACTGGGTATCAGTGTCTGTCTTTGTTAATTGGTGTAAGAGTGTGTCTGTGTTGCTGGGTATCAGTGTATGTCTTTGTCACTTGGTGTCAGTGTCTGTCTGTGTTACTTGTTGTAAGTGTGTGTCTTTCTTACTTGGTGTAAGTGCATGTCTTTGTGACTTGGTGTAAGTGTATGTCTTTGTTACTTGGTATCAGTGTCTGTCTTTGTTACTTGGTGTAATAGTGTGTCTGTGTTGCTGGGTATCAGTGTATGTCTCTGTTAATTGGTGTCAGTGTAAGTCTGTGTTACTTGGTGTAAGTGTGTGTCTTTCTTACTTGGTGTAAGTGCATGTCTTTGTTACTTGGTGTAAGTATATGTCTTTGTTACTCGGTGTCAGTGTATGTCTTTGTTACTTGGTGTCTGTGTATGTCTTTGTTACTTGGTGTCAGTGTATGTCTTTGATTCTTGGTGTAAGTGTGTGTCTGTGTTACTGGGTATCCGTGTCTGTCTTTGTTACTTGGTGAAAGTGTGTGTCTGTGTTACTGGGTATCAGTGTATGTCTTTGTTACTTGATGTAAGGGCATGTCTTTGTTACTTGGTGTCAGTGTATGTATTTGTACTTGGTGTAAGTGGATGTCTTTGTGACTTGGTGTCAGTGTATGTCTGTGTTACTTGGTGTCAGTGTGTGTCTTTGTTACTTGGTGTCAGTGTATCTCTGTGTTACTTGGTGTCAGTGTGTATCTGTGTTCCTGGGTGTCAGTATATGTCTTTGTTACTTGGTGTCAGTGTATGTCTGTGTTACTTGGTGTAAGTGTGTGTCTGTGTTACTGGGTATCAGTGTGAGTCTATGTTACTTGGTGTAGGTGTGTGCCTATGTTACTGGCCATCAGTGTATGTCTTTGTTATTTGTTGTCAGTGTATTCTTTGTTACTTGGTGTAAGTGTATGTCTTTGTTACTTGGTGTCAGTGTAGGTCTTTGTTACTTGCTGTCAGTGTATGTCTTTGATACTTGGTGTAAGTGTGTGTCTGTGTTACTGGGTATCAGTGTCTGTCTTTGTTACTTGGTGTAAGAGTGTGTCTGTGTTGCTGGGTATCAGTGTATGTCTTTGTTACTTGGTGTCAGTGTATGTCTTTGTTACTTGGTGTCAGTGTAGGTCTGTGTGACTTGGTTTAAGTGTGTGTCTTTCTTACTTGGTGTAAGTGCATGTCTTTGTGACTTGTTGTAAGTGTATGTCTTTGTTACTTGGTGTCAGTGTATGTCTTTGTTACTTGGTGTCAGTGTGTGTCTTTGTTACTTGGTGTCAGTGTTTCTCTGTGTTACTGGGTGTCAGTGTGTATCTGTGTTCCTGGGTGTCAGTATATGTTTTTGTTTCTTGGTGTAAGTGTGTGTCTGTGTTCCTTGGTGTAAGTGTGTGTCTGTGTTACTGGGTATCAGTGGATGTCTTTGTTACTTGGTGCAGGTGTGTGCCTGTGTTACTGGGTATCAGTGTATGTCTTTGTTACTTGGTGTCAGTGTCTGGCTTTGTTATTTGGTGTAAGTGTATGTCTTTGTTACTTGGTGTCAGTGTATGTCTTTGTTACTTGGTGTAGGTGTGTGCCTGTGTTACTGGGTATCAGTGTATGTCTTTGTTACTTGGTGTCAGAGTATGTCTTTGTTACTTGGTGTAAGTGTATGTCTTTGTTACTTGGTGTCAGTGTATGTCTTTGTTACTTGGTGTCAGTGTATGTCTTTGATACTTGGTGTAAGTGTGTGTCAGTGTTACTGGGTATCAGTGTCTGTCTTTGTTAATTGGTGTAAGAGTGTGTCTGTGTTGCTGGGTATCAGTGTATGTCTTTGTCACTTGGTGTCAGTGTCTGTCTGTGTTACTTGTTGTAAGTGTGTGTCTTTCTTACTTGGTGTAAGTGCATGTCTTTGTGACTTGGTGTAAGTGTATGTCTTTGTTACTTGGTATCAGTGTCTGTCTTTGTTACTTGGTGTAATAGTGTGTCTGTGTTGCTGGGTATCAGTGTATGTCTCTGTTAATTGGTGTCAGTGTAAGTCTGTGTTACTTGGTGTAAGTGTGTGTCTTTCTTACTTGGTGTAAGTGCATGTCTTTGTTACTTGGTGTAAGTATATGTCTTTGTTACTCGGTGTCTGTGTATGTCTTTGTTACTTGGTGTCAGTGTATGTCTTTGATTCTTGGTGTAAGTGTGTGTCTGTGTTACTGGGTATCCGTGTCTGTCTTTGTTACTTGGTGAAAGTGTGTGTCTGTGTTACTGGGTATCAGTGTATGTCTTTGTTACTTGATGTAAGGGCATGTCTTTGTTACTTGGTGTCAGTGTATGTATTTGTACTTGCTGTAAGTGGATGTCTTTGTGACTTGGTGTCAGTGTATGTCTGTGTTACTTGGTGTCAGTGTGTGTCTTTGTTACTTGGTGTCAGTGTATCTCTGTGTTACTTGGTGTCAGTGTGTAACTGTGTTCCTGGGTGTCAGTATATGTCTTTGTTACTTGGTGTCAGTGTATGTCTGTGTTACTTGGTGTAAGTGTGTGTCTCTGTGTTACTGGGTATCAGTGTCTGTCTTTGTTACTTGGTGTAGGTGTGTGCCTGTGTTACTGGGTATCAGTGTATGTCTTTGTTACTTGGTGTCAGTGTATGTCTTTGTTACTTGGTGTAAGTGTATGTCTTTGTTACATGGCGTCAGTGTTAGTCTTTGTTACTTGGTGTAAGTGTGTGTCTGTGTTACTGGGTATCAGTGTATGTCTTTGTTACTTGGTGTCAGTGTATGTCTTTGTTACTTGTTGTAAGTGTATGTCTTTGTTACTTGGTGTCAGTGCATGTCTTTGTTACTTGGTGTCAGTGTATGTCTTTGTTACTTGGTGTAAGTCTATGTCTTTGTTACTTGGTGTCAGTGTATGTCTTTGTTACTTGCTGTAAGTGTATGTCTTTGTTACTTGGTGTCAGAGTATGTCTTTGTTACTTGGTGTAAGTGTGTGTCTGTGTTATTGGGTATCAGTGTCTGTCTTTGTTACTTGTTGTAAGAGTGTGTCTCTGTTGCTGTGTATCAGTGTATGTCTTTGTTACTTGGTGTCAGTGTATGTATTTGTAATTGGTGTAAGTGGATGTCTTTGTTACTTGGTGTCAGTGTATGTATGTGTTACTTTGTGTCAGTGTGTGTCTTTGTTACTTGGTGTCAGTGTTTCTCTGTGTTACTGGGTGTCAGTGTGTATCTGTGTTCCTGGGTGTCAGTATATGTCTTTGTTACTTGGTGTCAGTGTATGTCTGTGTTACTTGGTGTAAGTGTGTGTCTGTGTTACTGGGTATCAGTGTGAGTCTATGTTACTTGGTGTAGGTGTGTGCCTATGTTACTGGCCATCAGTGTATGTCTTTGTTATTTGGTGTCAGTGTATGTCTTTGTTACTTGGTGTAAGTGTATGTCTTTGTTACTTGGTGTCAGTGTATGTCTTTGTTACTTGCTGTCAGTGTATGTCTTTGATACTTGGTGTAAGTGTGTGTCTGTGTTAATGGGTATCAGTGTCTGTCTTTGTTACTTGGTGTAAGAGTGTGTCTGTGTTGCTGGGTATCAGTGTATGTCTTTGTTACTTGGTGTCAGTGTAGGTCTGTGTTACTTGGTTTAAGTGTGTGTCTTTCTTACTTGGTGTAAGTGCATGTCTTTGTGACTTGTTGTAAGTGTATGTCTTTGTGACTTGGTGTCAGTGTATGTCTTTTTTACTTGGTGTCAGTGTGTGTCTTTGTTACTTGGTGTCAGTGTTTCTCTGTGTTACTGGGTGTCAGTGTGTATCTGTGTTCCTGGGTGTCAGTATATGTCTTTGTTTCTTGGTGTAAGTGTGTGTCTGTGTTCCTTGGTGTAAGTGTGTGTCTGTGTTACTGGGTATCAGTGGATGTCTTTGTTACTTGGTGCAGGTGTGTGCCTGTGTTACTGGGTATCAGTGTATGTCTTTGTTACTTGGTGTCAGTGTCTGGCTTTGTTATTTGGTGTAAGTGTATGTCTTTGTTACTTGGTGTCAGTGTATGTCTTTGTTACTTGGTGTAGGTGTGTGCCTGTGTTACTGGGTATCAGTGTATGTCTTTGTTACTTGGTGTCAGAGTATGTCTTTGTTACTTGGTGTAAGTGTATGTCTTTGTTACTTGGTGTCAGTGTATGTCTTTGTTACTTGGTGTCAGTGTATGTCTTTGATACTTGGTGTAAGTGTGTGTCAGTGTTACTGGGTATCAGTGTCTGTCTTTGTTAATTGGTGTAAGAGTGTGTCTGTGTTGCTGGGTATCAGTGTATGTCTTTGTCACTTGGTGTCAGTGTCTGTCTTTGTTACTTGTTGTAAGTGTGTGTCTTTCTTACTTGGTGTAAGTGCATGTCTTTGTGACTTGGTGTAAGTGTATGTCTTTGTTACTTGGTATCAGTGTCTGTCTTTGTTACTTGGTGTAATAGTGTGTCTGTGTTGCTGGGTATCAGTGTATGTCTCTGTTAATTGGTGTCAGTGTAAGTCTGTGTTACTTGGTGTAAGTGTGTGTCTTTCTTACTTGGTGTAAGTGCATGTCTTTGTTACTTGGTGTAAGTATATGTCTTTGTTACTCGGTGTCAGTGTATGTCTTTGTTACTTGGTGTCTGTGTATGTCTTTGTTACTTGGTGTCAGTGTATGTCTTTGATTCTTGGTGTAAGTGTGTGTCTGTGTTACTGGGTATCCGTGTCTGTCTTTGTTACTTGGTGAAAGTGTGTGTCTGTGTTACTGGGTATCAGTGTATGTCTTTGTTACTTGATGTAAGGGCATGTCTTTGTTACTTGGTGTCAGTGTATGTATTTGTACTTGCTGTAAGTGGATGTCTTTGTGACTTGGTGTCAGCGTATGTCTGTGTTACTTGGTGTCAGTGTGTGTCTTTGTTACTTGGTGTCAGTGTATCTCTGTGTTACTTGGTGTCAGTGTGTATCTGTGTTCCTGGGTGTCAGTATATGTCTTTGTTACTTGGTGTCAGTGTATGTCTGTGTTACTTGGTGTATGTGTGTGTCTGTGTTACTGGGTATCAGTGTCTGTCTTTGTTACTTGGTGTAGGTGTGTGCCTGTGTTACTGGGTATCAGTGTATGTCTTGGTTACTTGGTGTCAGTGTATGTATTTGTTACTTGGTGTAAGTGCATGTCTTTGTTACATGGAGTCAGTGTTAGTCTTTGTTACTTGGTGTAAGTGTGTGTCTGTGTTACTGGGTATCAGTGTATGTCTTTGTTACTTGGTGTCAGTGTATGTCTTTGTTACTTGTTGTAAGTGTATGTCTTTGTTACTTGGTGTCAGTGTATGTCTTTGTTACTTGCTGTAAGTGTATGTCTTTGTTACTTGGTGTCAGTGTATGTCTTTGTTACTTGGTGTAAGTGTGTGTCTGTGTTACTGGGTATCAGTGTCTGTCTTTGTTACATGTTGTAAGAGTGTGTCTCTGTTGTTGGGTATCAGTGTATGTCTTTGTTACTTGGTGTCAGTGTATGTCTTTGTTACTTGGTGTAAGTGTATGCCTTTGTTATTTGGTGTCAGTGTATGTCTTTGTTACTTGGTGTCACTGTGTGTCTGTGTTACTGGGTGTCAGTGTGTGTCTGTGTTACTTGGTGTCCGTGTGTGTCTGTGTTACTTGGTGTAAGTGTATGTCTTTGTTACTTGGTGTCAGTGTGTGTCTTTGTTACTTGGTGTCAGTGTTTCTCTGTGTTACTGGGTGTCAGTGTGTATCTGTGTTCCTGGGTGTCAGTATATGTCTTTGTTTCTTGGTGTAAGTGTGTGTCTGTGTTCCTTGGTGTAATTGTGTGTCTGTGTTACTGGGTATCAGTGGATGTCTTTGTTACTTGGTGCAGGTGTGTGCCTGTGTTACTGGGTATCAGTGTATGTCTTTGTTACTTGGTGTCAGTGTCTGGCTTTGTTATTTGGTGTAAGTGTATGTCTTTGTTACTTGGTGTCAGTGTATGTCTTTGTTACTTGGTGTAGATGTGTGCCTGTGTTACTGGGTATCAGTGTATGTCTTTGTTACTTGGTGTCAGAGTATGTCTTTGTTACTTGGTGTAAGTGTGTGTCTTTGTTACTTGGTGTCAGTGTATGTCTTTGTTACTTGGTGTCAGTGTATGTCTTTGATACTTGGTGTAAGTGTGTGTCAGTGTTACTGGGTATCAGTGTCTGTCTTTGTTAATTGGTGTAAGAGTGTGTCTGTGTTGCTGGTATCAGTGTATGTCTTTGTCACTTGGTGTCAGTGTCTGTCTGTGTTACTTGTTGTAAGTGTGTGTCTTTCTTACTTGGTGTAAGTGCATGTCTTTGTGACTTGGTGTAAGTGTATGTCTTTGTTACTTGGTATCAGTGTCTGTCTTTGTTACTTGGTGTAATAGTGTGTCTGTGTTGCTGGGTATCAGTGTATGTCTCTGTTAATTGGTGTCAGTGTAAGTCTGTGTTACTTGGTGTAAGTGTGTGTCTTTCTTACTTGGTGTAAGTGCATGTCTTTGTTACTTGGTGTAAGTATATGTCTTTGTTACTCGGTGTCAGTGTATGTCTTTGTTACTTGGTGTCTGTGTATGTCTTTGTTACTTGGTGTCAGTGTATGTCTTTGATTCTTGGTGTAAGTGTGTGTCTGTGTTACTGGGTATCCGTGTCTGTCTTTGTTACTTGGTGAAAGTGTGTGTCTGTGTTACTGGGTATCAGTGTATGTCTTTGTTACTTGATGTAAGGGCATGTCTTTGTTACTTGGTGTCAGTGTATGTATTTGTACTTGCTGTAAGTGGATGTCTTTGTGACTTGGTGTCAGTGTATGTCTGTGTTACTTGGTGTCAGTGTGTCTCTTTGTTACTTGGTGTCAGTGTATCTCTGTGTTACTTGGTGTCAGTGTGTATCTGTGTTCCTGGGTGTCAGTATATGTCTTTGTTACTTGGTGTCAGTGTATGTCTGTGTTACTTGGTGTAAGTGTGTGTCTGTGTTACTGGGTATCAGTGTCTGTCTTTGTTACTTGGTGTGTGTGTGTGCCTGTGTTACTGGGTATCAGTGTATGTCTTTGTTACTTGGTGTCAGTGTATGTCTTTGTTACTTGGTGTAAGTGTATGTCTTTGTTACATGGCGTCAGTGTTAGTCTTTGTTACTTGGTGTAAGTGTGTGTCTGTGTTACTGGGTATCAGTGTATGTCTTTGTTACTTGGTGTCAGTGTATGTCTTTGTTACTTGTTGTAAGTGTATGTCTTTGTTACTTGGTGTCAGTGCATGTCTTTGTTACTTGGTGTCAGTGTATGTCTTTGTTACTTGGTGTATGTCTATGTCTTTGTTACTTGGTGTCAGTGTATGTCTTTGTTACTTGCTGTAAGTGTATGTCTTTGTTACTTGGTGTCAGTGTATGTCTTTGTTACTTGGTGTAAGTGTGTGTCTGTGTTATTGGGTATCAGTGTCTGTCTTTGTTACTTGTTGTAAGAGTGTGTCTCTGTTGCAGTGTATCAGTGTATGTCTTTGTTACCTGGTGTCAGTGTATGTATTTGTAATTGATGTAAGTGGATGTCTTTGTTACTTGGTGTCAGTGTATGTATGTGTTACTTTGTGTCAGTGTGTGTCTTTGTTACTTGGTGTCAGTGTTTCTCTGTGTTACTGGGTGTCAGTGTGTATCTGTGTTCCTGGGTGTCAGTATATGTCTTTGTTACTTGGTGTCAGTGTATGTCTGTGTTACTTGGTGTAAGTGTGTGTCTGTGTTACTGGGTATCAGTGTGAGTCTATGTTACTTGGTGTAGGTGTGTGCCTATGTTACTGGCCATCAGTGTATGTCTTTGTTATTTGGTGTCAGTGTATGTCTTTGTTACTTGGTGTAAGTGTATGTCTTTGTTACTTGGTGTCAGTGTATGTCTTTGTTACTTGCTGTCAGTGTATGTCTTTGATACTTGGTGTAAGTGTGTGTCTGTGTTACTGGGTATCAGTGTCTGTCTTTGTTACTTGGTGTAAGAGTGTGTCTGTGTTGCTGGGTATCAGTGTATGTCTTTGTTACTTGGTGTCAGTGTAGGTCTGTGTTACTTGGTTTAAGTGTGTGTCTTTCTTACTTGGTGTAAGTGCATGTCTTTGTGACTTGTTGTAAGTGGATGTCTTTGTTACTTGGTGTCAGTGTATGTATGTGTTACTTTGTGTCAGTGTGTGTCTTTGTTACTTGGTGTCAGTGTTTCTCTGTGTTACTGGGTGTCAGTGTGTATCTGTGTTCCTGGGTGTCAGTATATGTCTTTGTTTCTTGGTGTAAGTGTGTGTCTGTGTTCCTTGGTGTAAGTGTGTGTCTGTGTTACTGGGTATCAGTGGATGTCTTTGTTACTTGGTGCAGGTGTGTGCCTGTGTTACTGGGTATCAGTGTATGTCTTTGTTACTTGGTGTCAGTGTCTGGCTTTGTTATTTGGTGTAAGTGTATGTCTTTGTTACTTGGTGTCAGTGTATGTCTTTGTTACTTGGTGTAGGTGTGTGCCTGTGTTACTGGGTATCAGTGTATGTCTTTGTTACTTGGTGTCAGAGTATGTCTTTGTTACTTGGTGTAAGTGTATGTCTTTGTTACTTGGTGTCAGTGTATGTCTTTGTTACTTGGTGTCAGTGTATGTCTTTGATACTTGGTGTAAGTGTGTGTCAGTGTTACTGGGTATCAGTGTCTGTCTTTGTTAATTGGTGAAAGTGTGTGTCTGTGTTGCTGGGTATCAGTGTATGTCTTTGTCACTTGGTGTCAGTGTCTGTCTGTGTTACTTGTTGTAAGTGTGTGTCTTTCTTACTTGGTGTAAGTGCATGTCTTTGTGACTTGGTGTAAGTGTATGTCTTTGTTACTTGGTATCAGTGTCTGTCTTTGTTACTTGGTGTAATAGTGTGTCTGTGTTGCTGGGTATCAGTGTATGTCTCTGTTAATTGGTGTCAGTGTAAGTCTGTGTTACTTGGTGTAAGTGTGTGTCTTTCTTACTTGGTGTAAGTGCATGTCTTTGTTACTTGGTGTAAGTATATGTCTTTGTTACTCGGTGTCAGTGTATGTCTTTGTTACTTGGTGTCTGTGTATGTCTTTGTTACTTGGTGTCAGTGTATGTCTTTGATTCTTGGTGTAAGTGTGTGTCTGTGTTACTGGGTATCCGTGTCTGTCTTTGTTACTGGGTATCAGTGTATGTCTTTGTTACTTGATGTAAGGGCATGTCTTTGTTACTTGGTGTCAGTGTATGTATTTGTACTTGCTGTAAGTGGATGTCTTTGTGACTTGGTGTCAGTGTATGTCTGTGTTACTTGGTGTCAGTGTGTGTCTTTGTTACTTGGTGTCAGTGTATCTCTGTGTTACTTGGTGTCAGTGTGTATCTGTGTTCCTGGGTGTCAGTATATGTCTTTGTTACTTGGTGTCAGTGTATGTCTGTGTTACTTGGTGTAAGTGTGTGTCTGTGTTACTGGGTATCAGTGTCTGTCTTTGTTACTTGGTGTAGGTGTGTGCCTGTGTTACTGGGTATCAGTGTATGTCTTTGTTACTTGGTGTCAGTGTATGTCTTTGTTACTTGGTGTAAGTGTATGTCTTTGTTACATGGCGTCAGTGTTAGTCTTTGTTACTTGGTGTAAGTGTGTGTCTGTGTTACTGGGTATCAGTGTATGTCTTTGTTACTTGGTGTCAGTGTATGTCTTTGTTACTTGTTGTAAGTGTATGTCTTTGTTACTTGGTGTCAGTGTATGTCTTTGTTACTTGGTGTCAGTGTATCTCTTTGTCACTTTGTGTAAGTGTATGTCTTTGTTACTTGGTGTCAGTGTATGTCTTTGTTACTTGCTGTAAGTGTATGTCTTTGTTACTTGGTGTCAGTGTATGTCTTTGTTACTTGGTGTAAGTGTGTGTCTGTGTTACTGGGTATCAGTGTCTGTCTTTGTTACTTGTTGTAAGAGTGTGTCTCTGTTGCTGGGTATCAGTGTATGTCTTTGTTAATTGGTGTCAGTGTAAGTCTGTGTTACTTGGTGTAAGTGTGTGTCTTTCTTACTTGGTGTAAGTTCATGTCTTTGTTACTTGGTGTAAGTATATGTCTTTGTTACTCGGTGTCAGTGTATGTCTTTGTTACTTGGTGTCTGTGTATGTCTTTGTTACTTGGTGTCAGTGTATGTCTTTGATTCTTGGTGTAAGTGTGTGTCTGTGTTACTGGGTATCCGTGTCTGTCTTTGTTACTGGGTATCAGTGTATGTCTTTGTTACTTGATGTAAGGGCATGTCTTTGTTACTTGGTGTCAGTGTATGTATTTGTACTTGCTGTAAGTGGATGTCTTTGTGACTTGGTGTCAGTGTATGTCTGTGTTACTTGGTGTCAGTGTGTGTCTTTGTTACTTGGTGTCAGTGTATCTCTGTGTTACTTGGTGTCAGTGTGTATCTGTGTTCCTGGGTGTCAGTATATGTCTTTGTTACTTGGTGTCAGTGTATGTCTGTGTTACTTGGTGTAAGTGTGTGTCTGTGTTACTGGGTATCAGTGTCTGTCTTTGTTACTTGGTGTAGGTGTGTGCCTGTGTTACTGGGTATCAGTGTATGTCTTTGTTACTTGGTGTCAGTGTATGTCTTTGTTACTTGGTGTAAGTGTATGTCTTTGTTACATGGCGTCAGTGTTAGTCTTTGTTACTTGGTGTAAGTGTGTGTCTGTGTTACTGGGTATCAGTGTATGTCTTTGTTACTTGGTGTCAGTGTATGTCTTTGTTACTTGTTGTAAGTGTATGTCTTTGTTACTTGGTGTCAGTGTATGTCTTTGTTACTTGGTGTCAGTGTATCTCTTTGTCACTTTGTGTAAGTGTATGTCTTTGTTACTTGGTGTCAGTGTATGTCTTTGTTACTTGCTGTAAGTGTATGTCTTTGTTACTTGGTGTCAGTGTATGTCTTTGTTACTTGGTGTAAGTGTGTGTCTGTGTTACTGGGTATCAGTGTCTGTCTTTGTTACTTGTTGTAAGAGTGTGTCTCTGTTGCTGGGTATCAGTGTATGTCTTTGTTACTTGGTGTCAGTGTATGTATTTGGACTTGGTGTAATTGGATGTCTTTGTCACTTGGTGTCAGTGTATGTCTGTGTTACTTGGTGTCAGTGTGTGTCTTTGATTCTTGGTGTAAGTGTGTGTATGTGTTACTGGGTATCCGTGTCTGTCTTTGTTACTTGGTGAAAGTGTGTGTCTGTGTTACTGGGTATCAGTGTATGTCTTTGTTACTTGATGTAAGTGCATGTCTTTGTTACTTGGTGTCAGTGTATGTATTTGTACTTGGTGTAAGTGGATGTCTTTGTGACTTGGTGTCAGTGTATGTCTGTGTTACTTGGTGTCAGTGTGTGTCTGTGTTACTTGGTGTCAGTGTGTGTCTTTGTTACTTGGTGTCAGTGTTTCTCTGTGTTACTGGGTGTCAATGTGTATCTGTGTTCCTGGTTGTCAGTATATGTCTTTGTTACTTGGTGTCAGTGTATGTCTGTGTTACTTGGTGTAAGTGTGTGTCTGTGTTACTGGGTATCAGTGTATGTCGTTGTTACTTGGTGTCGGTGTGTGCCTGTGTTACTGGTATCAGTGTCTGTCTTTGTTACTTGGAGTAAGAGTGTGTCTCTGTTGCTGGGTATCAGTGTATATCTTTGTTACTTGGTGTCAGTGTAGGTCTGTGTTACTTGGTGTAAGTGTGTGTCTTTCTTACTTGGTGCCAGTGTATCTCTGTGTTACTGGGTGTCAGTGTGTATCTGTGTTCCTGGATGTCTGTATATGTCTTTGTTACTTGGTGTCAGTGTATGTCTGTGTTACTTGGTGTAAGTGTGTGTCTGTGTTACTGGGTATCAGTGCATGTCTTTGTTACTTGGTGTAGATGTGTGCCTGTGTTAGTGGGTATCAGTGTATTTCTTTGTTACTTGGTGTCAGTGTATGTCTTTGTTACTTGTTGTAAGTGTATGTCTTTGTTACTTGGTGTCAGTGTATGTCTTTGTTACATGGTGTCAGTGTTAGTCTCTGTTACTTGGTGTAAGTGTGTGTCTGTGTTACTGGGTATCAGTGTATGTCTTTGTTACTTGGTGTCAGTGTATGTCTTTGTTACTTGGTGTAAGTGTATGTCTTTGTTAATTGGTGTCAGTGTATGTCTTTGTTACTTGGTATCAGTGGATGTCTTTGCTACTTGTTGTAAGTGTATGTCTTTGTTACTTGGTGTCAGTGTATGTCTTTGTTACTTGCTGTAATTGTATGTCTTTGTTACTTGGTGTCAGTGTATGTCTTTGTTACTTGGTGTAAGTGTGTGTCTGTGTTACTGGGTATCAGTGTCTGTCTTTGTTACTTGTTGTAAGAGTGTGTCTCTGTTGCTGGGTATCAGTGTAAGTCTTTGTTACTTGGTGTCAGTGTATGTATTTGTACTTGGTGCAAGTGGATGTCTGTGTTACTTGGTGTCAGTGTATGTCTGTGTTACTTGGTGTCAGTGTGTGTCTTTGTTACTTGGTGTCAGTGTTTCTCTGTGTTACTGGGTGTCAGTGTGTATCTGTGTTCCTGGGTGTCAGTATATGTCTTTGTTACTTTGTGTCAGTGTATGTATTTGTACTTGGTGTAAGTGGATGTCTTTGTTACTTGGTGTCAGTGTATGTCTGTGTTACTTGGTGTCAGTGTGTGTCTTTGTTACTTGGTGTCAGTGTTTCTCTGTGTTACTGGGTGTCAGTGTGTATCTGTGTTCCTGGGTGTCAGTATATGTCTTTGTTACTTGGTGTCAGTGTATGTCTGTGTTACTTGGTGTAAGTGTGTGTCTGTGTTACTGGGTATCAGTGTCTGTCTTTGTTCCTTGGTGTAGGTGTGTGCCTGTGTTACTGGGTATCTGTGTATGTCTTTGTTACTTGGTGTCAGTGTATGTCTTTGTTACTTGGTGTAAGTGTATGTCTTTGTTACATGGTGTCAGTGTTAGTCTTTGTTACTTGGTGTAAGTGTGTGTCTGTGTCACTGGATATCAGTGTATGTCTTTGTTACTTGGTGTCAGTGTATGTCTTTGTTACTTGTTGTAAGTGTATGTCTTTGTTACTTGGTGTCAGTGTATGTCTTTGTTACTTGGTGTCAGTGTATGTCTTTGTTACTTGGTGTAAGTGTGCGTCTGTGTTACTGGGTATCAGTGTATGTCTTTGTTACTTGGTGTAGATGTGTGCCTGTGTTAGTGGGTATCAGTGTATGTCTTTGTTACTTGGTGTCAGAGTATGTCTTTGTTACTTGTTGTAAGTGTATGTCTTTGTTACTTGGTGTCAGTGTATGTCTTTGTTACATGGTGTCAGCGTTAGTCTTTGTTACTTGGTGTAAGTGTGTGTCTGTGTTACTGGGTATCAGTGTATGTCTTTGTTACTTGGTGTCAGTGTATGTCTTTGTTACTTGTTGTAAGTGCATGTCTTTGTTACTTGGTGTCAGTGTATGTCTTTGTTACTTGGTGTCAGTATATGTCTTTGTTACTTGGTGTAAGTGTATGTCTTTGTTACTTGGTGTCAGTGTCTGTCTTTGTTACTTGCTGTAAGTGTATGTCTTTGTTACTTGGTGTCAGTGTATGTCTTTGTTACTTGGTGTCAGTGTCTGTCTTTGTTACTTGCTGTAAGTGTATGTCTTTGTTACTTGGTGTCAGTGTATGTCTTTGTTACTTGGTGTCAGTGTATGTCTTTGTTACTTGGTGTAAGTGCTTGTCTGTGTTACTGGCTATCAGTGTATGTCTTTGTGACTTGGTGTAGGTGTGTGCCTGTGTTACTGGGTATCAGTGTATGTCTTTGTTACTTGGTGTCAGTGTATGTCTTTGTTACTTGTTGTAAGTGTAAGTCTTTGTTACTTGGTGTCAGTGTATGTCTTTGTTACTTGGTGTCATTATATGTCTTTGTTACTTGGTGTTAGTGTATGTCTTTGTTACCTGGTGTCAGTGTATGTCTTTGTTACTTGCTGTAAGTGTATGTCTTTGTTACTTGGTGTCAGTGTATGTCTTTGTTACTTGGTGTAAGTGTGTGCCTGTGTTACTGGGTATCAGTGTATGTCTTTGTTACATTGTGTCAGTGTATGTCTGTGATACTTGGTGTCAGTGTGTGTCTTTGT
Source organism: Heterodontus francisci (assembly GCF_036365525.1). Taxonomy (NCBI): domain Eukaryota; kingdom Metazoa; phylum Chordata; class Chondrichthyes; order Heterodontiformes; family Heterodontidae; genus Heterodontus; species Heterodontus francisci. The sequence continues at coordinate 1,185,711 of NC_090390.1, read as the reverse complement.
TACTTGGTGTCAGTGTTTCTCTGTGTTGCTGGGTGTCAGTGTGTATCTGTGTTCCTGGGTGTCTATATATGTCTTTGTTACTTGGTGTCAGTGTATGTCTGTGTTACTTGTTGTAAGTGTGTGTCTGTGTTACTGTGTATCAGTGTATGTCTTTGTTACTTGGTGTAGGTGTGTGCCTGTGTTACTGGGTATCAGTGTATGCCTTTGTTACTTGGTGTCAGTGTATGTCTTTGTTACTTGGTGTAAGTGTATGTCTTTGTTACTTGGTGCCAGTGTTTCTCTGTGTTACTGGGTGTCAGTGTGTATCTGTGTTCCTGGGTGTCAGTATATGTATTTGTTACTTGGTGTCAGTGTATGTCTGTGTTACTTGGTATCAGTGGATGTCTTTGTTACTTGTTGTTAATGTATGTCTTTGTTACTTGGTGTCAGTGTATGTCTTTGTTACTTGCTGTAATTGTATGTCTTTGTTACTTGGTGTCAGTGTATGTCTTTGTTACTTGGTGTAAGTGTGTGTCTGTGTTACTGGGTATCAGTGTCTGTCTTTGTTACTTGTTGTAAGAGTGTGTCTCTGTTGCTGGGTATCAGTGTATGTCTTTGTTACTTGGTGTCAGTGTATGTATTTGTACTTGGTGCAAGTGGATGTCTGTGTTACTTGGTGTCAGTGTATGTCTGTGTTACTTGGTGTCAGTGTGTGTCTTTGTTACTTGGTGTCAGTGTTTCTCTGTGTTACTGGGTGTCAGTGTGTATCTGTGTTCCTGGGTGTCAATATATGTCTTTGTTACTTTGTGTCAGTGTATGTATTTGTACTTGGTGTAAGTGGATGTCTTTGTTACTTGGTGTCAGTGTATGTCTGTGTTACTTGGTGTCAGTGTGTGTCTTTGTTACTTGGTGTCAGTGTTTCTCTGTGTTACTGGGTGTCAGTGTGTATCTGTGTTCCTGGGTGTCAGTATATGTCTTTGTTACTTGGTGTCAGTGTATGTCTGTGTTACTTGGTGTAAGTGTGTGTCTGTGTTACTGGGTATCAGTGTCTGTCTTTGTTACTTGGTGTAGGTGTGTGCCTGTGTTACTGGGTATCTGTGTATGTCTTTGTTACTTGGTGTCAGTGTATGTCTTTGTTACTTGGTGTAAGTGTATGTCTTTGTTACATGTTGTCAGTGTTAATCTTTGTTACTTGGTGTAAGTGTGTGTCTGTGTCACTGGATATCAGTGTATGTCTTTGTTACTTGGTGTCAGTGTATGTCTTTGTTACTTGTTGTAAGTGTATGTCTTTGTTACTTGGTGTCAGTGTATGTCTTTGTTACTTGGTGTCAGTGTATGTCTTTGTTACTTGGTGTAAGTGTGCGTCTGTGTTACTGGGTATCAGTGTATGTCTTTGTTACTTGGTGTAGATGTGTGCATGTGTTAGTGGGTATCAGTGTATGTCTTTGTTACTTGGTGTCAGAGTATGTCTTTGTTACTTGTTGTAAGTGTATGTCTTTGTTACTTGGTGTCAGTGTATGTCTTTGTTACATGGTGTCAGTGTTAGTCTTTGTTACTTGGTGTAAGTGTGTGTCTGTGTTACTGGGTATCAGTGTATGTCTTTGTTACGTGGTGTCAGTGTATGTCTTTGTTACTTGTTGTAAGTGTATGTCTTTGTTACTTGGTGTCAGTGTATGTCTTTGTTACTTGGTGTCAGTATATGTCTTTGTTACTTGGTGTAAGTGTATGTCTTTGTTACTTGGTGTCAGTGTCTGTCTTTGTTACTTTATGTAAGTGTATGTCTTTGTTACTTGGTGTCAGTGTATGTCTTTGTTACTTGGTGTAAGTGTGTGCCTGTGTTACTGGGTATCAGTGTATGTCTTTGTTACTTAGTGTCAGTGTATGTCTGTGATACTTGGTGTCAGTGTGTGTCTTTGTTACTTGGTGTCAGTGTTTATCTGTGTTACTGGGTGTCAGTGTGTATCTGTGTTCCTGGGTGTCTATATATGTCTTTGTTACTTGGTGTCAGTGTATGTCTGTGTTACTTGTTGTAAGTGTGTGTCTGTGTTACTGTGTATCAGTGTATGTCTTTGCTACTTGGTGTAGGTGTGTGCCTGTGTTACTGGGTATCAGTGTATGCCTTTGTTACTTGGTGTCAGTGTATGTCTTTGTTACTTGGTGTAAGTGTATGTCTTTGTTACTTGGTGTCAGTGTATGTCTTTGTTACTTGGTGTAAGTGCTTGTCTGTGTTACTGGCTATCAGTGTATGTCTTTGTGACTTGGTGTAGGTGTGTGCCTGTGTTACTGGGTATCAGTGTATGTCTTTGTTACTTGTTGTAAGTGTAAGTCTTTTTTACTTGGTGTCAGTGTATGTCTTTGTTACTTGGTGTCATTATATGTCTTTGTTACTTGGTGTAAGTGTATGTCTTTGTTACCTGGTGTCAGTGTATGTCTTTGTTACTTGCTGTAAGTGTATGTCTTTGTTACTTGGTGTCAGTGTATGTCTTTGTTACTTGGTGTAAGTGTGTGCCTGTGTTACAGGGTATCAGTGTATGTCTTTGTTACTTTGTGTCAGTGTATGTCTGTGATACTTGGTGTCAGTGTGTGTCTTTGTTACTTGGTGTCAGTGTTTCTCTGGGTTGCTGGGTGTCAGTGTGTATCTGTGTTCCTGGGTGTCAATATATGTCTTTGTTACTTGGTGTCAGTGTATGTCTGTGTTACTTGTTGTAAGTGTGTGTCTGTGTTACTGTGTATCAGTGTATGTCTTTGTTACTTGGTGTAGGTGTGTGCCTGTGTTACTGGGTATCAGTGTATGCCTTTGTTACTTGGTGTCAGTGTATGTCTTTGTTACTTGGTGTAAGTGTATGTCTTTGTTACTTGGTGCCAGTGTTTCTCTGTGTTACTGGGTGTCAGTGTGTATCTGTGTTCCTGGGTGTCAGTATATGTCTTTGTTACTTGGTGTCAGTGTATGTCTTTGTTACTTGGTGTAAGTGTGTGCCTGTGTTACTGGGTATCAGTGTATGTCTTTGTTACTTTGTGTCAGTGTATGTCTGTGTTACTGGGTATCAGTGCATGTCTTTGTTACTTGGTGTAGATGTGTGCCTGTGTTAGTGGGTATCAGTGTATTTCTTTGTTACTTGGTGTCAGTGTATGTCTTTGTTACTTGTTGTAAGTGTATGTCTTTGTTACTTGGTGTCAGTGTATGTCTTTGTTACATGGTGTCAGTGTTAGTCTCTGTTACTTGGTGTAAGTGTGTGTCTGTGTTACTGGGTATCAGTGTATGTCTTTGTTACTTGGTGTAGATGTGTGCCTGTGTTAGTGGGTATCAGTGTATGTCTTTGTTACTTGGTGTCAGTGTATGTCTTTGTTACTTGTTGTAAGTGTATGTATTTGATACTTGGTGTCAGTGTATGTCTTTGTTACATGGTGTCAGTGTTAGTCTCTGTTACTTGGTGTAAGTGTGTGTCTGTGTTACTGGGTATCAGTGTTTGTCTTTGTTACTTGGTGTCAGTGTATGTCTTTGTTACTTGTTGTAAGTGTATGTCTTTGTTACTTGGTGTCAGAGTATGTCTTTGTTACTTGGTATCAGTGTATGTCTTTGTTACTTGTTGTAAGTGTATGTCTTTGTTACTTGGTGTCAGTGTATGTCTTTGTTACTTGCTGTAAGTGTATGTCTTTGTTACTTGGTGTCAGTGTATGTCTTTGTTACTTGGTGTAAGTGTGTGTCTGTGTTACTGGGTATCAGTGTCTGTCTTTGTTACTTGTTGTAAGAGTGTGTCTCTGTTGCTGGGTATCAGTGTATGTCTTTGTTTCTTGGTGTCAGTGTATGTATTTGTACTTGGTGCAAGTGGATGTCTGTGTTACTTGGTGTCAGTGTATGTCTGTGTTACTTGGTGTCAGTGTGTGTCTTTGCTACTTGGTGTCAGTGTTTCTCTGTGTTACTGGGTGTCAGTGTGTATCTGTGTTCCAGGGTGTCAGTATATGTCTTTGTTACTTGGTGTCAGTGTATGTATATGTAATTGGTGTAAGTGGATGTCTTTGTTACTTGGTGTCAGTGTATGTCTGTGTTACTTGGTGTCAGTGTGTGTCTTTGTTACTTGGTGTCAGTGTTTCTCTGTGTTCTTGGGTGTCAGTGTGTATCTGTGTTCTTGGGTGTCAGTATATGTCTTTGTTACTTGGTGTAAGTGTATGTCTTTGTTACATGGTGTAAGTGTGTGTCTGTGTTACTGGGTATCAGTGTCTGTCTTTGTTACTTGGTGTAGGTGTGTGCCTGTGTTACTGGGTATCTGTGTATGTCTTTGTTACTTGGTGTCAGTGTCTGTCTTTGTTACTTGGTGTAAGTGTATGTCTTTGCTACATGGTGTCAGTGTTAGTCTTTGTTACTTGGTGTAAGTGTGTGTCTGTGTTCCTGGATATCAGTGTATGTCTTTGTTACTTGGTGTCAGTGTATGTCTTTGTTACTTGTTGTAAGTGTATGTCTTTGTTACTTGGTGTCAGTGTATGTCTTTGTTACTTGGTGTCAGTGTATGTCTTTGTTACTTGGTGTAAGTGTGTGTCTGTGTTACTGGGTATCAGTGTCTGTCTTTGTTACTTGTTGTAAGAGTGTGCCTCTGTTGCTTGGTATCAGTGTATGTCTTTGTTACTTGGTGTCAGTGTATGTATTTGTACTTGGTGTAAGTGGATGTCTTTGTTACTTGGTGTCAGTGTATGTCTGTGTTACTTGGTGTCAGTGTGTGTCTTTGTTACTTGGTGTCAGTGTTTCTCTGTGTTACTGGGTGTCAGAGTGTATCTGTGTTCCTGGGTATCAGTGTATGTCTTTGTTACTTGGTGTAGGTGTGTGCCTGTATTACTTGGTGTCAGTGTATGTCTGTGTTACTTGGTGTAAGTGTGCGTCTGTGTTACTGGGTATCAGTGTATGTCTTTGTTACTTGGTGTAGATGTGTGTCTGTGTTAGTGGGTATCAGTGTATGTCTTTGTTACTTGGTGTCAGTGTATGTCTTTGTTACTTGTTGTAAGTGTATGTCTTTGTTACTTGGTGTCAGTGTATGTCTTTGTTACATGGTGTCAGTGTCAGTCTTTGTTACTTGGTGTAAGTGTATGTCTTTGTTACTTGTTGTAAGTGTATGTCTTTGTTACTTGGTGTCAGTGTATGTCTTTGTTACTTGGTGTCAGTATATGTCTTTGTTACTTGGTGTAAGTGTATGTCTTTGTTACTTGGTGTCAGTGTATGTCTTTGTTACTTGCTGTAAGTGTGTGCCTGTGTTACTGGGTATCAGTGTATGTCTTTGTCACTTAGTGTCAGTGTATGTCTGTGATACTTGGTGTCAGTGTGTGTCTTTGTTACTTGGTGTCAGTGTTTCTCTGTGTTACTGCGTGTCATTGTGTATCTGTGTTCCTGGGTGTCTATATATGTCTTTGTTACTTGGTGTCAGTGTATGTCTGTGTTACTTGTTGTAAGTGTGTGTCTGTGTTACTGTGTATCAGTGTATGTCTTTGCTACTTGGTGTAGGTGTGTGCCTGTGTTACTGGGTATCAGTGTATGCCTTTGTTCCTTGGTGTCAGTGTATGTCTTTGTTACTTGGTGTAAGTGTATATCTTTGTTACTTGGTGTCAGTGTATGTCTTTGTTACTTGGTGTAAGTGCTTGTCTGTGTTACTGGCTATCAGTGTATGTCTTTGTGACTTGGTGAAGGTGTGTGCCTGTGTTACTGGGTATCAGTGTATGTCTTTGTTACTTAGTGTCAGTGTATGTCTGTGATACTTGGTGTCAGTGTATGTCTTTGTTACTTGGTGTAAGTGTATGTCTTTGTTACTTGGTGTCAGTGTATGTCTTTGTTACTTGGTGTAAGTGCTTGTCTGTGTTACTGGCTATCAGTGTATGTCTTTGTGACTTGGTGTAGGTGTGTGCCTGTGTTACTGGGTATCAGTGTATGTCTTTGTTACTTAGTGTCAGTGTATGTCTGTGATACTTGGTGTCAGTGTGTGTCTTTGTTACTTGGTGTCAGTGTTTCTCTGTGTTGCTGGGTGTCAGTGTGTATCTGTGTTCCTGGGTGTCTATATATGTCTTTGTTACTTGGTGTCAGTGTATGTCTGTGTTACTTGTTGTAAGTGTGTGTCTGTGTTACTGTGTATCAGTGTATGTCTTTGTTACTTGGTGTAGGTGTGTGCCTGTGTTACTGGGTATCAGTGTATGTCTTTGTTACTTAGTGTCAGTGTATGTCTGTGATACTTGGTGTCAGTGTGTGTCTTTGTTACTTGGTGTCAGTGTTTCTCTGTGTTACTGGGTGTCAGTGTGTATCTGTGTTCCTGGGTGTCTATATATGTCTTTGTTACTTGGTGTCAGTGTATGTCTGTGTTACTTGGTGTCAGTGTGTGTCTTTGTTACTTGTTGTCAGTGTTTCTCTGTGTTACTGGGTGTCAGTGTGTATCTGTGTTCCTGGGTGTCAGTATATGTCTTTGTTACTTGGTGTCAGTGTATGTATTTGTACTTGGTGTAAGTGGATGTCTTTGTTACTTGGTGTCAGTGTATGTCTGTGTTACTTGGTGTCAGTGTGTGTCTTTGTTACTTGGTGTCAGTGTTTCTCTTTGTTACTGGGTGTCAGTGTGTATCTGTGTTCCTGGGTGTCAGTATATGTCTTTGTTACTTGGTGTCAGTGTATGTCTGTGTTACTTGGTGTAAGTGTGTGTCTGTGTTACTGGGTATCAGTGTCTGTCTTTGATACTTGGTGTAGGTGTGTGCCTGTGTTATTGGGTATCTGTGTATGTCTTTGTTACTTGGTGTCAGTGTATGTCTTTGTTACTTGGTGTAAGTGTATGTCTTTGTTACATGGTGTCAGTGTTAGTCTTTGTTACTTGGTGTAAGTGTGTGTCTGTGTTACTGGATATCAGTGTATGTCTTTGTTACTTGGTATCAGTGTATGTCTTTGTTACTTGTTGTAAGTGTATGTCTTTGTTACTTGGTGTCAGTGTATGTCTTTGTTACTTGGTGTAAGTGTATGTCTTTGTTACTTGGTGTCACTGTATGTCTTTGTTACTTGCTGTAAGTGTATGTCTTTGTTACTTGGTGTCAATGTATGTCTTTGTTACTTGGTGTAAGTGTGTGTCTGTGTTACTGGGTATCAGTGTCTGTCTTTGTTACTTGTTGTAAGAGTGTGTCTCTGTTGCTTGGTATCAGTGTATGTCTTTGTTACTTGGTGTCAGTGTATGTCTGTGTTACTTGGTGTCAGTGTGTGTCTTTGTTACTTGGTGTCAGTGTTTCTCTGTGTTACTGGGTGTCAGAGTGTATGTGTGTTCCTGGGTATCAGTGTATGTCTTTGTTACTTGGTGTAGGTGTGTGCCTGTATTACTTGGTGTCAGTGTATGTCTGTGTTACTTGGTGTAAGTGTGCGTCTGTGTTACTGGGTATCAGTGTATGTCTTTGTTACTTGGTGTAGATGTGTGCCTGTGTTAGTGGGTATCAGTGTATGTCTTTGTTACTTGGTGTCAGTGTATGTCTTTGTTACTTGTTGTAAGTGTATGTCTTTGTTACTTGGTGTCAGTCTATGTCTTTGTTACATGGTGTCAGTGTTAGTCTTTGTTACTTGGTGAAAGTGTGTGTTTGTGTTACTGGGTATCAGTGTATGTCTTTGTTACTTCGTGTCAGTGTATGTCTTTGTTACTTGTTGTAAGTGTATGTCTTTGTTACTTGGTGTCAGTGTATGTCTTTGTTACTTGGTGTCAGTATATGTCTTTGTTACTTGGTGTAAGTGTATGTCTTTGTTACTTGGTGTCAGTGTATGTCTTTGTTACTTGCTGTAAGTGTATGTCTTTGTTACTTGGTGTCAGTGTATGTCTTTGTTACTTGGTGTAAGTGTGTGCCTGTGTTACTGGGTATCAGTGTATGTCTTTGTTACTTAGTGTCAGTGTATGTCTGTGATACTTGGTGTCAGTGTGTGTCTTTGTTACTTGGTGTCAGTGTCTCTCTGTGTTACTGGGTGTCAGTGTGTATCTGTGTTCCTGGGTGTTTATATATGTCTTTGTTACTTGGTGTCAGTGTATGTCTGTGTTACTTTTTGTAAGTGTGTGTCTGTGTTACTGTGTATCAGTGTATGTCTTTGCTACTTGGTGTAGGTGTGTGCCTGTGTTACTGGGTATCAGTGTATGCCTTTGTTACTTGGTGTCAGTGTATGTCTTTGTTACTTGGTGTAAGTGTATGTCTTTGTTACTTGGTGTCAGTGTATGTCTTTGTTACTTGGTGTAAGTGCTTGTCTGTGTTACTGGCTATCAGAGTATGTCTTTGTGACTTGGTGAAGTTGTGTGCCTGTGTTACTGGGTATCAGTGTATGTCTTTGTTACTTAGTGTCAGTGTATGTCTGTGATACTTGGTGTCAGTGTGTGCCTTTGTTACTTGGTGTCAGTGTTTCTCTGTGTTACTGGGTGTCAGTGTGTATCTGTGTTCCTGGGTGTCTATATATGTCTTTGTTACTTGGTGTCAGTGTATGTCTGTGTTACTTGTTGTAAGTGTGTGTCTGTGTTACTGTGTATCAGTGTATGTCTTTGTTACTTGGTGTAGGTGTGTGCCTGTGTTACTGGGTATCAGTGTATGTCTTTGTTACTTAGTGTCAGTGTATGTCTGTGATACTTGGTGTAAGTGGATGTCTTTGTTACTTGGTGTCAGTGTATGTCAGTGTTACTTGGTGTCAGTGTGTGTCTTTGTTACTTGGTGTCAGTGTTTCTCTGTGTTACTGGGTGTCAGTGTGTATCTGTGTTCCTGGGTGTCTATATATGTCTTTGTTACTTGGTGTCAGTGTATGTCTGTGTTACTTGTTGTAAGTGTGTGTCAGTGTTACTGGGTATCACTGTCTGTCTTTGTTAATTGGTGTAAGAGTGTGTCTGTATTGCTGGGTATCAGTGTATGTCTTTGTCACTTGGTGTCAGTGTAGGTCTGTGTTACTTGGTGTAAGTGTGTGTCTGTGTTACTGGGTATCAGTCTATGTCTTTGTTACTTGGTGTAGGTGTGTGCCTGTGTTACTGGGTATCAGTGTATGTCTTTGTTACTTGGTGTCAGTGTATGTCTTTGTTACTTGGTTTAAGTGCATGTCTTTGTTACTTGGTGTCAGTGTATGTCTTTGTACTTGGTGTAAGTGGATGTCTTTGTTACTTGGTGTCAGTTTATGTCAGTGTTACTTGGTGTCAGTGTTTGTCTTTGTTACTTGGTGTCAGTGTTTCTCTGTGTTACTGGGTGTCAGTGTGTATCTGTGTTCCTGGGTGTCAGTATATGTCTTTGTTACTTGGTGTCAGTGTATGTCTGCGTTACTTGGTGTAAATGTGTGGCTGTGTTACTGGGTATCAGTGTGAGTCATTGTTACTTGGTGTAGGTGTGTGCCTATGTTACTGGGTATCAGTGTAAGGCTTTGTTATTTGGTGTCAGTGTATGTCTTTGTTACTTGGTGTAAGTGTATGTCTTTGTTACTTGGTGTCAGTGTATGTCTTTGTTACTTGGTGTCAGTGTATGTCTTTGATACTTGGTGTAAGTGTGTGTCTGTGTTACTGGGTATCAGTGTCTGTCTTTGTTACTTGGTGTAAGAGTGTGTCTGTGTTGCTGGGTATCATTGTATGTCTTTGTTACTTGGTGTCAGTGTAGGTCTGTGTTACTTGGTTTAAGTGTGTGTCTTTCTTACTTGGTGTAAGTGCATGTCTTTGTGACTTGTTGTAAGTGTATGTCTTTGTTACTTGGTGTCAGTGTCTGTCTATGTTACTTGGTGAAAGTGTGTGTCTGTGTTACTGGGTATCAGTGTATGTCTTTGTTACTTGGTGTAGGTTTGTGCCTGTGTTACTGGGTATCAGTGTATGTCTTTGTTACACGGTGTAAGTGCGTGTCTGTGTTACTTGGCTATCAGTGTATGTCTTTGTTACTTGGTGTCAGTGTCTGTCTTTGTTACTTGCTGTAAGTGTATGTCTTGGTTACTTGGTGTCAGTGTATGTCTTTGTTACTTGGTGTCAGTGTATGTCTTTGATACTTGGTGTAAGTGTGTGTCAGTGTTACTGGGTATCAGTGTCTGTCTTTGTTAATTGGTGTAAGAGTGTGTCTGTGTTGCTGGGTATCAGTGTATGTCTTTGTCACTTGGTGTCAGTGTAGGTCTGTGTTACTTGTTGTAAGTGTGTGTCTTTCTTACTTGGTGTAAGTGCATGTCTCTGTGACTTGGTGTAAGTGTATGTCTTTGTTACTTGGTATCAGTGTCTGTCTTTGTTACTTGGTGTAAGAGTGTGTCAGTGTTGCTGGGTATCAGTGTATGTCTTTGTTAATTGGTGTCAGTGTAGGTCTGTGTTACTTGGTGTAAGTGTGTGTCTTTCTTACTTGGTGTCAGTGTATGTCTTTGTTACTTGGTGTAAGTGTGTGTCTGTGTTACTGGGTATCAGTGTCTGTCTTTGTTACTTGTTGTAAGAGTGTGTCTCTGTTGCTGGGTATCAGTGTATGTCTTTGTTACTTGGTGTCAGTGTATGTATTTGTACTTGGTGTAAGTGGATGTCTTTGTTACTTGGTGTCAGTGTATGTCTGTGTTACTTGGTGTCAGTGTGTGTCTTTGTTACTTGGTGTCAGTATTTCTCTGTGTTACTGGGTGTCAGAGTGTATGTGTGTTCCTGGGTATCAGTGTATGTCTTTGTTACTTGGTGTAGGTGTGTGCCTGCATTACTTGGTGTCGGTGTATGTCTGTGTTACTCGGTGTAAGTGTGCGTCTGTGTTACTGGGTATCAGTGTATGTCTTTGTTACTTGGTGTAGATGTGTGCCTGTGTTAGTGGGTATCAGTGTATGTCTTTGTTACTTGGTGTCAGTGTATGTCTTTGTTACTTGTTGTAAGTGTATGTCTTTGTTACTTGGTGTCAGTTTATGTCTTTGTTACATGGTGTCAGTGTTAGTCTTTGTTACTTGGTGTAAGTGTGTGTCTGTGTTACTGGGTATCAGTGTATGTCTTTGTTACTTGTTGTAAGTGTATGTCTTTGTTACTTGGTGTCAGTGTATGTCTTTGTTACTTGGTGTCAGTATATGTCTTTGTTACTTGGTGTAAGTGTATGTCTTTGTTACTTGGTGTCAGTGTATGTCTTTGTTACTTGCTGTAAGTGTATGTCTTTGTTACTTGGTGTCAGTGTATGTCTTTGTTACTTGGTGTAAGTGTGTGCCTGTGTTACTGGGTATCAGTGTATGTCTTTGTTACTTAGTGTCAGTGTATGTCTGTGATACTTGGTGTCAGTGTGTGTCTTTGTAACTTGGTGTCAGTGTTTCTCTGTGTTACTGGGTGTCAGTGTGTATCTGTGTTCCTGGGTGTCTATATATGTCTTTGTTACTTGGTGTCAGTGTATGTCTGTGTTACTTGTTATAAGTGTGTGTCTGTGTTACTGTGTATCAGTGTATGTCTTTGCTACTTGGTGTAGGTGTGTGCCTGTGTTACTGGGTATCAGTGTATGCCTTTGTTACTTGGTGTCAGTGTATGTCTTTGTTACTTGGTGTAAGTGTATGTCTTTGTTACTTGGTGTCAGTGTATGTCTTTGTTACTTGGTGTAAGTGCTTGTCTGTGTTACTGGCTATCAGTGTATGTCTTTGTGACTTGGTGTAGGTGTGTGCCTGTGTTACTGGGTATCAGTGTATGTCTTTGTTACTTAGTGTCAGTGTATGTCTGTGATACTTGGTGTCAGTGTGTGTCTTTGTTACTTGGTGTCAGTGTTTCTCTGTGTTACTGGGTGTCAGTGTGTATCTGTGTTCCAGGGTGTCTATATATGTCTTTGTTACTTGGTGTCAGTGTATGTCTGTGTTACTTGTTGTAAGTGTGTGTCTGTGTTACTGTGTATCAGTGTATGTCTTTGTTACTTGGTGTAGGTGTGTGCCTGTGTTACTGGGTATCAGTGTATGTCTTTGTTACTTAGTGTCAGTGTATGTCTGTGATACTTGGTGTCAGTGTGTGTCTTTGTTACTTGGTGTCAGTGTTTCTCTGTGTTACTGGGTGTCAGTGTGTATCTGTGTTCCTGGGTGTCTATATATGTCTTTGTTACTTGGTGTCAGTGTATGTCTGTGTTACTTGTTGTAAGTGTGTGTCTGTGTTACTGTGTATCAGTGTATGTCTTTGTTATTTGGTGTAGGTGTGTGCCTGTGTTACTGGGTATCAGTGGATGCCTTTGTTACTTGGTGTCAGTGTATGTCTTTGTTACTTGGTGTAAGTGTATGTCTGTGTTACTTGGTGTAAGTGTATGTCTTTGTTACTTGGTGTCAGTGTATGTCTTTGATACTTGGTGTAAGTGTGTGTCTGTTTTACTGGGTATCAGTGTCTGTCTTTGTTACTTGGTGTAAGAGTGTGTCTGTGTTGCTGGGTATCAGTGTATATCTTTGTTACTTGGTGTCAGTGTAGGTCTGTGTTACTTGGTGTAAGTGTGTATCTTTCTTACTTGGTGCCAGTGTTTCTCTGTGTTACTGGGTGTCAGTGTGTATCTGTGTTCATGGGTGTCAGTATATGTCTTTGTTACTTGGTGTAAGTGTATGTCTGTGTTACTTGGTGTAAGTGTATGTCTTTGTTACTTGGTGTCAGTGTATGTCTTTGATACTTGGTGTAAGTGTGTGTCTGTTTTACTGGGTATCAGTGTCTGTCTTTGTTACTTGGTGTAAGAGTGTGTCAGTGTTGCTGGGTATCAGTGTATGTCTTTGTTAATTGGTGTCAGTGTAGGTCTGTGTTACTTGGTGTAAGTGTGTGTCTTTCTTACTTGGTGTCAGTGTATGTCTTTGTTACTTGTTGTAAGAGTGTGTCTCTGTTGCTGGGTATCAGTGTATGTCTTTGTTACATGGTGTCAGTGTATGTATTTGTACTTGGTGTAAGTGGATGTCTTTGTTACTTGGTGTCAGTGTATGTCTGTGTTACTTGGTGTCAGTGTGTGTCTTTGTTACTTGGTGTCAGTGTTTCTCTGTGTTACTGGGTGTCAGAGTGTATGTGTGTTCCTGGGTATCAGTGTATGTCTTTGTTACTTGGTGTAGGTGTGTGCCTGTATTACTTGGTGTCGGTGTATGTCTGTGTTACTTGGTGTAAGTGTGCGTCTGTGTTACTGGGTATCAGTGTATGTCTTTGTTACTTGGTGTAGATGTGTGCCTGTGTTAGTGGGTATCAGTGTATGTCTTTGTTACTTGGTGTCAGTGTATGTCTTTGTTACTTGTTGTAAGTGTATGTCTTTGTTACTTGGTGTCAGTTTATGTCTTTGTTACATGGTGTCAGTGTTAGTCTTTGTTACTTGGTGTAAGTGTGTGTCTGTGTTACTGGGTATCAGTGTATGTCTTTGTTACTTGGTGTCAGTGTATGTCTTTGTTACTTGTTGTAAGTGTATGTCTTTGTTACTTGGTGTCAGTGTATGTCTTTGCTACTTGCTGTAAGTGTATGTCTTTGTTACTTGGTGTCAGTGTATGTCTTTGTTACTTGGTGTAAGTGTGTGCCTGTGTTACTGGGTATCAGTGTATGTCTTTGTTACTTAGTGTCAGTGTGTGTCTGTGATACTTGGTGTCAGTGTGTGTCTTTGTTACTTGGTGTCAGTGTTTCTCTGTGTTACTGGGTGTCAGTGTGTATCTGTGTTCCTGGGTGTCTATATATGTCTTTGTTACTTGGTGTCAGTGTATGTCTGTGTTACTTGTTGTAAGTGTGTGTCTGTGTTACTGTGTATCAGTGTATGTCTTTGCTACTTGGTGTAGGTGTGTGCCTGTGTTACTGGGTATCAGTGTATGCCTTTGTTACTTGGTGTCAGTGTATGTCTTTGTTACTTGGTGTAAGTGTATGTCTTTGTTACTTGGTGTCAGTGTATGTCTTTGTTACTTGGTGTAAGTGCTTGTCTGTGTTACTGGCTATCAGTGTATGTCTTTGTGACTTGGTGTAGGTGTGTGCCTGTGTTACTGGGTATCAGTGTATGTCTTTGTTACTTAGTGTCAGTGTTTGTCTGTGATACTTGGTGTCAGTGTGTGTCTTTGTTACTTGGTGTCAGTGTTTCTCTGTGTTACTGGGTGTCAGTGTGTATCTGTGTTCCAGGGTGTCTATATAAGTCTTTGTTACTTGGTGTCAGTGTATGTCTGTGTTACTTGTTGTAAGTGTGTGTCTGTGTTACTGTGTATCAGTGTATGTCTTTGTTACTTGGTGTAGGTGTGTGCCTGTGTTACTGGGTATCAGTGTATGTCTTTGTTACTTAGTGTCAGTGTATGTCTGTGATACTTGGTGTCAGTGTGTGTCTTTGTTACTTGGTGTCAGTGTTTCTCTGTGTTACTGGGTGTCAGTGTGTATCTGTGTTCCTGGGTGTCTATATATGTCTTTGTTACTTGGTGTCAGTGTATGTCTGTGTTACTTGTTGTAAGTGTGTGTCTGTGTTACTGTGTATCAGTGTATGTCTTTGTTATTTGGTGTAGGTGTGTGCCTGTGTTACTGGGTATCAGTGGATGCCTTTGTTACTTGGTGTCAGTGTATCTCTTTGTTACTTGGTGTAAGTGTATGTCTGTGTTACTTGGTGTAAATGTATGTCTTTGTTACTTGGTGTCAGTGTATGTCTTTGATACTTGGTGTAAGTGTGTGTCTGTTTTACTGGGTATCAGTGTCTGTCTTTGTTACTTGGTGTAAGAGGGTGTCTGTGTTGCTGGTTATCAGTGTATATCTTTGTTACTTGGTGTCAGTGTAGGTCTGTGTTACTTCGTGTAAGTGTGTATCTTTCTTACTTGGTGCCAGTGTTTCTCTGTGTTACTGGGTGTCAGTGTGTATCTGTGTTCATGGGTGTCAGTATATGTCTTTGTTACTTGGTGTCAGTGTATGTCTTTGTTACTTGGTGTAAGTCTGTGTCTCTGTTACTGGGTATCAGTGTATGTCTTTGTTACTTGGTGTAGATGTGTGCCTGTGTTAGTGGGTATCAGTGTATGTCTTTGTTACTTGGTGTCAGTGTATGTCTTTGTTACTTGGTGTAAGTGTATGTCTGTGTTGCTTGGTGTCAGTGTATGTCTTTGCTACTTGGTGTAGGTGTGTGTCTGTGTTACTGGGTATCAGTGTATGTCTTTGTTACTTGGTGTCAGTGTATGTCTTTGTTACTTGGTGTAAGTGCATGTCTTTGTTACTTGGTGTCAGTGTATGTCTGTGTTACTTGGTGTAAGTGTGTGTCTGTGTTACTGGGTATCAGTCTATGTCTTTGTTACTTGGTGTAGGGGTGTGCCTGTGTTACTGGGTATCAGTGTATGTCTTTGTTACTTGGTGTCAGTGTATGTCTTTGTTACTTGGTGTAAGTGCATGTCTTTGTTACTTGTTGTAAGTGTATGTCTTTGTTACTTGGTGTCAGTGTATGTCTTTGTTACTTGGTGTCAGTATATGTCTTTGTTACTTGGTGTAAGTGTATGTCTTTGTTACTTGGTGTCAGTGTATGTCTTTGTTACTTGCTGTAAGTGTATGTCTTTGTTACTTGGTGTCAGTGTATGTCTTTGTTACTTGGTGTAAGTGTGTGCCTGTGTTACTGGGTATCAGTGTATGTCTTTGTTACTTAGTGTCAGTGTATGTCTGTGATACTTGGTGTCAGTGTGTGTCTTTGTTACTTGGTGTCAGTGTTTCTCTGTGTTACTGGGTGTCAGTGTGTATCTGTGTTCCTGGGTGTCTATATATGTCTTTGTTACTTGGTGTCAGTGTATGTCTGTGTTACTTGTTATAAGTGTGTGTCTGTGTTACTGTGTATCAGTGTATGTCTTTGCTACTTGGTGTAGGTGTGTGCCTGTGTTACTGGGTATCAGTGTATGCCTTTGTTACTTGGTGTCAGTGTATGTCTTTGTTACTTGGTGTAAGTGTATGTCTTTGTTACTTGGTGTCAGTGTATGTCTTTGTTACTTGGTGTAAGTGCTTGTCTGTGTTACTGGCTATCAGTGTATGTCTTTGTGACTTGGTGTAGGTGTGTGCCTGTGTTACTGGGTATCAGTGTATGTCTTTGTTACTTAGTGTCAGTGTATGTCTGTGATACTTGGTGTCAGTGTGTGTCTTTGTTACTTGGTGTCAGTGTTTCTCTGTGTTACTGGGTGTCAGTGTGTATCTGTGTTCCAGGGTGTCTATATATGTCTTTGTTACTTGGTGTCAGTGTATGTCTGTGTTACTTGTTGTAAGTGTGTGTCTGTGTTACTGTGTATCAGTGTATGTCTTTGTTACTTGGTGTAGGTGTGTGCCTGTGTTACTGGGTATCAGTGTATGTCTTTGTTACTTAGTGTCAGTGTATGTCTGTGATACTTGGTGTCAGTGTGTGTCTTTGTTACTTGGTGTCAGTGTTTCTCTGTGTTACTGGGTGTCAGTGTGTATCTGTGTTCCTGGGTGTCTATATATGTCTTTGTTACTTGGTGTCAGTGTATGTCTGTGTTACTTGTTGTAAGTGTGTGTCTGTGTTACTGTGTATCAGTGTATGTCTTTGTTATTTGGTGTAGGTGTGTGCCTGTGTTACTGGGTATCAGTGGATGCCTTTGTTACTTGGTGTCAGTGTATGTCTTTGTTACTTGGTGTAAGTGTATGTCTGTGTTACTTGGTGTAAGTGTATGTCTTTGTTACTTGGTGTCAGTGTATGTCTTTGATACTTGGTGTAAGTGTGTGTCTGTTTTACTGGGTATCAGTGTCTGTCTTTGTTACTTGGTGTAAGAGTGTGTCTGTGTTGCTGGGTATCAGTGTATATCTTTGTTACTTGGTGTCAGTGTAGGTCTGTGTTACTTGGTGTAAGTGTGTATCTTTCTTACTTGGTGCCAGTGTTTCTCTGTGTTACTGGGTGTCAGTGTGTATCTGTGTTCATGGGTGTCAGTATATGTCTTTGTTACTTGGTGTAAGTGTATGTCTGTGTTACTTGGTGTAAGTGTATGTCTTTGTTACTTGGTGTCAGTGTATGTCTTTGATACTTGGTGTAAGTGTGTGTCTGTTTTACTGGGTATCAGTGTCTGTCTTTGTTACTTGGTGTAAGAGTGTGTCAGTGTTGCTGGGTATCAGTGTATGTCTTTGTTAATTGGTGTCAGTGTAGGTCTGTGTTACTTGGTGTAAGTGTGTGTCTTTCTTACTTGGTGTCAGTGTATGTCTTTGTTACTTGTTGTAAGAGTGTGTCTCTGTTGCTGGGTATCAGTGTATGTCTTTGTTACATGGTGTCAGTGTATGTATTTGTACTTGGTGTAAGTGGATGTCTTTGTTACTTGGTGTCAGTGTATGTCTGTGTTACTTGGTGTCAGTGTGTGTCTTTGTTACTTGGTGTCAGTGTTTCTCTGTGTTACTGGGTGTCAGAGTGTATGTGTGTTCCTGGGTATCAGTGTATGTCTTTGTTACTTGGTGTAGGTGTGTGCCTGTATTACTTGGTGTCGGTGTATGTCTGTGTTACTTGGTGTAAGTGTGCGTCTGTGTTACTGGGTATCAGTGTATGTCTTTGTTACTTGGTGTAGATGTGTGCCTGTGTTAGTGGGTATCAGTGTATGTCTTTGTTACTTGGTGTCAGTGTATGTCTTTGTTACTTGTTGTAAGTGTATGTCTTTGTTACTTGGTGTCAGTTTATGTCTTTGTTACATGGTGTCAGTGTTAGTCTTTGTTACTTGGTGTAAGTGTGTGTCTGTGTTACTGGGTATCAGTGTATGTCTTTGTTACTTGGTGTCAGTGTATGTCTTTGTTACTTGTTGTAAGTGTATGTCTTTGTTACTTGGTGTCAGTGTATGTCTTTGTTACTTGGTGTCAGTATATGTCTTTGTTACTTGGTGTAAGTGTATGTCTTTGTTACTTGGTGTCAGTGTATGTCTTTGTTACTTGCTGTAAGTGTATGTCTTTGTTACTTGGTGTCAGTGTATGTCTTTGTTACTTGGTGTAAGTGTGTGCCTGTGTTACTGGGTATCAGTGTATGTCTTTGTTACTTAGTGTCAGTGTATGTCTGTGATACTTGGTGTCAGTGTGTGTCTTTGTTACTTGGTGTCAGTGTTTCTCTGTGTTACTGGGTGTCAGTGTGTATCTGTGTTCCTGGGTGTCTATATATGTCTTTGTTACTTGGTGTCAGTGTATGTCTGTGTTACTTGTTATAAGTGTGTGTCTGTGTTACTGTGTATCAGTGTATGTCTTTGCTACTTGGTGTAGGTGTGTGCCTGTGTTACTGGGTATCAGTGTATGCCTTTGTTACTTGGTGTCAGTGTATGTCTTTGTTACTTGGTGTAAGTGTATGTCTTTGTTACTTGGTGTCAGTGTATGTCTTTGTTACTTGGTGTAAGTGCTTGTCTGTGTTACTGGCTATCAGTGTATGTCTTTGTGACTTGGTGTAGGTGTGTGCCTGTGTTACTGGGTATCAGTGTATGTCTTTGTTACTTAGTGTCAGTGTATGTCTGTGATACTTGGTGTCAGTGTGTGTCTTTGTTACTTGGTGTCAGTGTTTCTCTGTGTTACTGGGTGTCAGTGTGTATCTGTGTTCCAGGGTGTCTATATATGTCTTTGTTACTTGGTGTCAGTGTATGTCTGTGTTACTTGTTGTAAGTGTGTGTCTGTGTTACTGTGTATCAGTGTATGTCTTTGTTACTTGGTGTAGGTGTGTGCCTGTGTTACTGGGTATCAGTGTATGTCTTTGTTACTTAGTGTCAGTGTATGTCTGTGATACTTGGTGTCAGTGTGTGTCTTTGTTACTTGGTGTCAGTGTTTCTCTGTGTTACTGGGTGTCAGTGTGTATCTGTGTTCCTGGGTGTCTATATATGTCTTTGTTACTTGGTGTCAGTGTATGTCTGTGTTACTTGTTGTAAGTGTGTGTCTGTGTTACTGTGTATCAGTGTATGTCTTTGTTATTTGGTGTAGGTGTGTGCCTGTGTTACTGGGTATCAGTGGATGCCTTTGTTACTTGGTGTCAGTGTATGTCTTTGTTACTTGGTGTAAGTGTATGTCTGTGTTACTTGGTGTAAGTGTATGTCTTTGTTACTTGGTGTCAGTGTATGTCTTTGATACTTGGTGTAAGTGTGTGTCTGTTTTACTGGGTATCAGTGTCTGTCTTTGTTACTTGGTGTAAGAGTGTGTCTGTGTTGCTGGGTATCAGTGTATTTCTTTGTTACTTGGTGTCAGTGTAGGTCTGTGTTACTTGGTGTAAGTGTGTATCTTTCTTACTTGGTGCCAGTGTTTCTCTGTGTTACTGGGTGTCAGTGTGTATCTGTGTTCATGGGTGTCAGTATATGTCTTTGTTACTTGGTGTAAGTGTATGTCTGTGTTACTTGGTGTAAGTGTATGTCTTTGTTACTTGGTGTCAGTGTATGTCTTTGATACTTGGTGTAAGTGTGTGTCTGTTTTACTGGGTATCAGTGTCTGTCTTTGTTACTTGGTGTAAGAGTGTGTCAGTGTTGCTGGGTATCAGTGTATGTCTTTGTTAATTGGTGTCAGTGTAGGTCTGTGTTACTTGGTGTAAGTGTGTGTCTTTCTTACTTGGTGTCAGTGTATGTCTTTGTTACTTGTTGTAAGAGTGTGTCTCTGTTGCTGGGTATCAGTGTATGTCTTTGTTACATGGTGTCAGTGTATGTATTTGTACTTGGTGTAAGTGGATGTCTTTGTTACTTGGTGTCAGTGTATGTCTGTGTTACTTGGTGTCAGTGTGTGTCTTTGTTACTTGGTGTCAGTGTTTCTCTGTGTTACTGGGTGTCAGAGTGTATGTGTGTTCCTGGGTATCAGTGTATGTCTTTGTTACTTGGTGTAGGTGTGTGCCTGTATTACTTGGTGTCGGTGTATGTCTGTGTTACTTGGTGTAAGTGTGCGTCTGTGTTACTGGGTATCAGTGTATGTCTTTGTTACTTGGTGTAGATGTGTGCCTGTGTTAGTGGGTATCAGTGTATGTCTTTGTTACTTGGTGTCAGTGTATGTCTTTGTTACTTGTTGTAAGTGTATGTCTTTGTTACTTGGTGTCAGTTTATGTCTTTGTTACATGGTGTCAGTGTTAGTCTTTGTTACTTGGTGTAAGTGTGTGTCTGTGTTACTGGGTATCAGTGTATGTCTTTGTTACTTGGTGTCAGTGTATGTCTTTGTTACTTGTTGTAAGTGTATGTCTTTGTTACTTGGTGTCAGTGTATGTCTTTGTTACTTGGTGTCAGTATATGTCTTTGTTACTTGGTGTAAGTGTATGTCTTTGTTACTTGGTGTCAGTGTATGTCTTTGCTACTTGCTGTAAGTGTATGTCTTTGTTACTTGGTGTCAGTGTATGTCTTTGTTACTTGGTGTAAGTGTGTGCCTGTGTTACTGGGTATCAGTGTATGTCTTTGTTACTTAGTGTCAGTGTGTGTCTGTGATACTTGGTGTCAGTGTGTGTCTTTGTTACTTGGTGTCAGTGTTTCTCTGTGTTACTGGGTGTCAGTGTGTATCTGTGTTCCTGGGTGTCTATATATGTCTTTGTTACTTGGTGTCAGTGTATGTCTGTGTTACTTGTTGTAAGTGTGTGTCTGTGTTACTGTGTATCAGTGTATGTCTTTGCTACTTGGTGTAGGTGTGTGCCTGTGTTACTGGGTATCAGTGTATGCCTTTGTTACTTGGTGTCAGTGTATGTCTTTGTTACTTGGTGTAAGTGTATGTCTTTGTTACTTGGTGTCAGTGTATGTCTTTGTTACTTGGTGTAAGTGCTTGTCTGTGTTACTGGCTATCAGTGTATGTCTTTGTGACTTGGTGTAGGTGTGTGCCTGTGTTACTGGGTATCAGTGTATGTCTTTGTTACTTAGTGTCAGTGTTTGTCTGTGATACTTGGTGTCAGTGTGTGTCTTTGTTACTTGGTGTCAGTGTTTCTCTGTGTTACTGGGTGTCAGTGTGTATCTGTGTTCCAGGGTGTCTATATAAGTCTTTGTTACTTGGTGTCAGTGTATGTCTGTGTTACTTGTTGTAAGTGTGTGTCTGTGTTACTGTGTATCAGTGTATGTCTTTGTTACTTGGTGTAGGTGTGTGCCTGTGTTACTGGGTATCAGTGTATGTCTTTGTTACTTAGTGTCAGTGTATGTCTGTGATACTTGGTGTCAGTGTGTGTCTTTGTTACTTGGTGTCAGTGTTTCTCTGTGTTACTGGGTGTCAGTGTGTATCTGTGTTCCTGGGTGTCTATATATGTCTTTGTTACTTGGTGTCAGTGTATGTCTGTGTTACTTGTTGTAAGTGTGTGTCTGTGTTACTGTGTATCAGTGTATGTCTTTGTTATTTGGTGTAGGTGTGTGCCTGTGTTACTGGGTATCAGTGGATGCCTTTGTTACTTGGTGTCAGTGTATCTCTTTGTTACTTGGTGTAAGTGTATGTCTGTGTTACTTGGTGTAAATGTATGTCTTTGTTACTTGGTGTCAGTGTATGTCTTTGATACTTGGTGTAAGTGTGTGTCTGTTTTACTGGGTATCAGTGTCTGTCTTTGTTACTTGGTGTAAGAGGGTGTCTGTGTTGCTGGTTATCAGTGTATATCTTTGTTACTTGGTGTCAGTGTAGGTCTGTGTTACTTCGTGTAAGTGTGTATCTTTCTTACTTGGTGCCAGTGTTTCTCTGTGTTACTGGGTGTCAGTGTGTATCTGTGTTCATGGGTGTCAGTATATGTCTTTGTTACTTGGTGTCAGTGTATGTCTTTGTTACTTGGTGTAAGTCTGTGTCTCTGTTACTGGGTATCAGTGTATGTCTTTGTTACTTGGTGTAGATGTGTGCCTGTGTTAGTGGGTATCAGTGTATGTCTTTGTTACTTGGTGTCAGTGTATGTCTTTGTTACTTGGTGTAAGTGTATGTCTTTGTTGCTTGGTGTCAGTGTATGTCTTTGCTACTTGGTGTAGGTGTGTGTCTGTGTTACTGGGTATCAGTGTATGTCTTTGTTACTTGGTGTCAGTGTATGTCTTTGTTACTTGGTGTAAGTGCATGTCTTTGTTACTTGGTGTCAGTGTATGTCTGTGTTACTTGGTGTAAGTGTGTGTCTGTGTTACTGGGTATCAGTCTATGTCTTTGTTACTTGGTGTAGGGGTGTGCCTGTGTTACTGGGTATCAGTGTATGTCTTTGTTACTTGGTGTCAGTGTATGTCTTTGTTACTTGGTGTAAGTGCATGACTTTGTTACTTGGTGTCAGTGTATGTCTTTGTACTTGGTGTAAGTGGATGTCTTTGTTACTTGGTGTCAGTGTATGTCAGTGTTACTTGGTGTCAGTGTGTGTCTTTGTTACTTGGTGTCAGTGTTTCTCTGTGTTACTGGGTGTCAGTGTGTATCTGTGTTCCTGGGTGCCAGTATATGTCTTTGTTACTTGGTGTCAGTGTATGTCTGTGTTACTTGGTGTAAGTGTGTGTCTGTGTTACTGGGTATCAGTGTGAGTCATTGTTACTTGGTGTAGGTGTGTGCCTATGTTACTGGGTATCAGTGTATGTCTTTGTTATTTGGTGTCAGTGTATGTCTTTGTTACTTGGTGTAAGTGTATGTCTTTGTTACTTGGTGTCAGTGTATGTCTTTGTTACTTGGTGTCAGTGTATGTCTTTGATACTTGGTGTAAGTGTGTGTCTGTGTTACTGGGTATCAGTGTCTGTCTTTGTTACTTGGTGTAAGAGTGTGTCTGTGTTGCTGGGTATCATTGTATGTCTTTGTTACTTGGTGTCAGTGTAGGTCTGTGTTACTTGGTTTAAGTGTGTGTCTTTCTTACTTAGTGTAAGTGCATGTCTTTGTGACTTGTTGTAAGTGTATGTCTTTGTTACTTGGTGTCAGTGTATGTCTTTGATACTTGGTGTAAGTGTGTGTCTGTGTTGCTGGGTATCAGTGTATGTCTTTGTTACTTGGTGTAGGTGTGTGCCTTTGTTACTGGGTATCAGTGTATGTCTTTGTTACTTGATGTCAGTGTATGTCTGTGTTACATGGTGTAGGTGTGTGCCTGTGTTACTGGGTATCAGTGTACGTCTTTGTTACTTAGTGTCAGTGTATGTCTGTGATACTTGGTGTCAGTGTGTGTCTTTGTTACTTGGTGTCAGTGTTTCTCTGTGTTACTGGGTGTCAGTGTGTATCTGTGTTCCTGGGTGTCTATATATGTCTTTGTTACTTGGTGTCAGTGTATGTCTGTGTTACTTGTTGTAAGTGTGTGTCTGTGTTACTTTGTATCAGTGTATGTCTTTGTTACTTGGTGTAGGTGTGTGCCTGTGTTACTGGGTATCAGTGTATGCCTTTGTTACTTGGTGTCAGTGTATGTCTTTGTTACTTGGTGTCAGTGTATGTCTTTGTTACTTGGTGTCAGAGTATGTCTTTGTTACTTGGTGTAAGTGTATGTCTTTGTTACTTGGTGTCAGTGTATGTCTTTGTTACTTGGTGTAAGTGCTTGTCTGTGTTACTGGCTATCAGTGTATGTCTTTGTTACTTGGTGTCAGTGTCTGTCTTTGTTACTTGCTTTAAGTGTATGTCTTTGTTACTTGGTGTCAGTGTATGTCTTTGTTACTTGGTGTCAGTGTATGTCTTTGTTACTTGGTGTAAGTGTATGTCTTTGTTACTTGGTGTCAGTGTATGTCTTTGTTACTTGGTGTCAGTGTTTGTCTTTGATACTTGGCGTAAGTGTGTGTATCAGTGTTACTGGGTATGACTGTCTGTCTTTGTTAATTGGTGTAAGAGTGTGTCTGTGTTACTGGCTATCAGTGTATGTCTCTGTCACTTGGTGTCAGTGTAGGTCTGTGTTACTTGTTGTAAGTGTGTGTCTTTCTTACTTGGTGTAAGTGCATGTCTCAGTGACTTGGTGTAAGTGTATGTCTTTGTTACTTGGTATCAGTGTCTGTCTTTGTTACTTGGTGTAAGAGTGTGTCTGTGTTGCTGGGTATCAGTGTATGTCTTTGTTAATTGGTGTCAGTGTAGGTCTGTGTTACTTGGAGTGAGTGTGTGTCTTTCTTACTTGGTGTAAGTGCATGTCTTTGTGGCTTGGTGTAAGTGTATGTCTCTGTTACTCGGTGTCAGTGTATGTCTTTGTTACTTGGTGGCAGTGTATGTCTTTGTTACTTGGTGTCAGTGTATGTCTTTGATAGTTGGTGTAAGTGTGTCTCTGTGTGACTGGGTATACGTGTCTGTCTATGTTACTTGGTGTAGTTTTGTGCCTGTGTGACTGGGTATCAGTGTATGTCTTTGTTACTTGGTGTCAGTGTATGTCTTTGTTACTTTGTGTATGTGTATGTCTTTGTTACTTGGTGTCAGTGTATGTCTTTGTTACACGGTGTACGTGCGTGTCTGTGTTACTTGGCTATCAGTGTATGTCTTTGTTACTTGGTGTCAGTGTCTGTCTTTGTTACTTGCTGTAAGTGTATGTCTTTGTTACCTGGTGTCAGTGTATGTCTTTGTTACTTGGTGTCAGTGTATGTCTTTGATACTTGGTGTAAGTGTGTGTCAGTGTTACTGGGTATCAGTGTCTGTCTTTGTTAATTGGTGTAAGAGTGTGTCTGTGTTGCTGGGTATCAGTGTATGTCTTTGTCACTTGGTGTCAGTGTAGGTCTGTGCTACTTGTTGTAAGTGTGTGTCTTTCTTACTTGGTGTAAGTGCATGTCTCTGTGACTTGGTGTAAGTGTATGTCTTTGTTACTTGGTATCAGTGTCTGTCTTTGTTACTTGGTGTAAGAGTGTGTCTGTGTTGCTGGGTATCAGTGTATGTCTTTGTTAATTGGTGTCAGTGTAGGTCTGTGTTACTTGGTGTAAGTGTGTGTCTTTCTTACTTGGTGTAAGTGCATGTCTTTGTGACTTGGTGTAAGTGTATGTCTTTATTACTCGGTGTCAGTGTATGTCTTTGTTACTTGGTGTCAGTGTATGTCTTTGTTACTTGGTGTCAGTGTATGTCTTTGATACTTGGTGTAAGTGTGTGTCTGTGTGACTGGGTATCCGTGTCTGTCAATGTTACTTGGTGAAAGTGTGTGTCTGTGTTACTGGGTATCAGTGTATGTCTTTGTTACTTGGTGTAAGTGCATGTCTTTGTTACTTGGTGTAAGTGTATGACTTTGCACTTGGTGTAAGTGGATGTCTTTGTGACTTGGTGTCAGTGTATGTCTTTGTTACTTGGTGTCAGTGTGTGTCTTTGTTACTTGCTGTCAGTGTTTCTCTGTTACTGGGTGTCAGTGTGTATCTGTGTTCCTGGGTGTCAGTATATGGCTTTGTTACTTGGTGTCAGAGTATGCCTGTGTTACTTGGTGTAAGTGTGTGTCTGTGTTACTGGGTATCAGTGTATGTCTTTGTTACTTGGTGTCAGTGTCTGTCTTTGTTACTTGCTGTAAGTGTATGTCTTTGTTACTTGGTGTCAGTGTATGTCTTTGTTACTTGGTGTCAGTGTATGTCTTTGATACTTGGTGTAAGTGTGTGTCTGTGTGACTGGGTATCCGTGTCTGTCAATGTTACTTGGTGAAAGTGTGTGTCTGTGTTACTGGGTATCAGTGTATGTCTTTCTTACTTGGTGTAAGTGCATGTCTCTGTGACTTGGTGTAAGTGTATGTCTTTGTTACTTGGTATCAGTGTCTGTCTTTGTTACTTGTTGTAAGAGTGTGTCTGTGTTGCTGGGTATCAGTGTATGTCTTTGTTAATTGGTGTCAGTATAGGTCTGTGTTACTTGGTGTAAGTGTGTGTCTTTCTTACTTGGTGTAAGTGCATGTCTTTGTGACTTGGTGTCAGTGTGTGTCTTTGATACTTGGTGTAAGTGTGTGTCTGTGTGACTGGGTATCCGTGTCTGTCTATGTTACTTGGTGAAAGTGTGTGTCTGTGTTACTGGGTATCAGTGTATGTCTTTGTTACTTGGTGTAAGTGCATGTCTCTGTTACTTGGTGTAACTGGATGTCTTTGTGACTTGGTGTCAGTGTATGTCTGTGTTACTTGATGTCAGTGTATGTCTGTGTTAATTGGTGTATGTGTGTGTCTGTGTTACTGGGTATCAGTGTATGTCTTTGGTACTTGGTCTAGGTGTGTGCCTGTGGTACTGGGTATCAGTGTATGTCTTTATTTCTTGGTGTCAGTGTATGTCTTTGTTACTTGGTGTAAGTGTATGTCTTTGTTACTTGTTGTCAGTGTATGTCTTTGTTACTTGGTGTAAGTGTATGTCTTTGTTACTTGGTTTCAGTGTATGTCTTTGTTACTTGGTGTCAGTGTATGTCTTTGTTACTTGGTGTAAGTGTATGTCTTTGTTACTTGGTGTAAGTTTGTTTCTGTGTTACTGGGTATCAGTGTATGTCTTTGTTACTTGGTGTCAGTGTATGTCTTTGTTACTTGGTGTAAGTGTATGTCTTTGTTACTTGGTGTCAGTGTATGTCTTTGTTACTTGGTGTCAGTGTATGTCTTTGTTACTTGGTGTAAGTGTATGTCTTTGTTACTTGGTGTCAGTGTATGTCTTTGCTGCTTGGTGTAAGTGTGTGTCTGTGTTACTGGGTATCAGTGTATGTCTTTGTTACTTGGTGTATGTGTGTGCCTGTGTTACTGGGTATCAGTGTATGTCTTTGTTACTTGGTGTCAGTGTCTGTCTTTGTTACTTGGTGCCAGTGTATGTCTTTGATACTTGGTGTAAGTGTGTGTCTGTGTTAATGGCTTTCAGTGTCTGTCTTTGTTACTTGGTGTAAGAGTGTGTATCTGTTGCTGGGTATCTGTGTCTGTCCTTGTTACTTGATGTAAGAGTGTGTCTGTGTTACTGGGTATCAGTGTATATCTTTGTTACTTGGTGTCAGTGTTGGTCTGTGTTACTTGGTGTAAGTGTGTGTCTTTCTTTCTTGGTGCAAGTGCATGCCTTTGTGACTTGGTGTAAGTGTATGTCTTTGAAACTTGGTGTCAGTGTATGTCTTTGTTACTTGCTGTCAGTGTATGTCTTTGATACTTGGTGTAAGTGTGTGTCTGTGTTACTGGGTATCAGTGTCTGTCTTTGTTACTTGGTGAAAGTGTGTGTCTGTGTTATTGGGTATCAGTGTATGTCTTTGTTACTTGGTGTAAGTGCATGTCTTTGTTACTTGGTGTCAGTGTATGTCTTTGTACTTTGTCTAAGTTGATTTCTTTGTTACTTGGTGTCAGTGTATGTCTGTGCTACTTGGTGTCATTGTGTGTCTTTGTTACTTGGTGCCAGTGTTTCTCTGTGTTACTGGGTGTCAGTGTGTATCTGTGTTCCTGGGTGTCAGTATATGTCTTTGTTACTTGGTGTCAGTGTATGTCTGTGTTACTTGGTGTAAGTGTGTGTCTGTATTACTGGGTATCAGTGTATGTCTTCGTTACTTGGTGTAGGTGTGTGCCTGTGTTACTGGGTATCAGTGTATGTCTTTGTTACTTGGTGTCAGTGTATGTCTTTGTTACTTGGTGTAATTGTATGTCTTTGTTGCTTGGTGTCAGTGTATGTCTTTGTTACTTGGTGTAAGTGTATGTCTGTGTTACTGGGTATCAGTGTATGTCTTTGTTACTTGGTGTCAGTGTATGTCTTTGTTATTTGGTGGAAGTGCATGTCTTTGTTACTTGGTGTCAGTGTATGTCTGTGTTACTTGGTGTAAGTGTGTGTCTGTGTTACTGGGTATCAGTGTATGTCTTTGTTACTTGGTGTAGGTGTGTGCCTGTGTTACTGGGTATCAGTGTATGTCTTTGTTACTTGGTGTCAGTGTATGTCTTTGTTACTTGGAGTAAGTGCATGTCTTTGTTACTTGGTGTCAGTGTATGTCTTTGTACTTGGTGTAAGTGGATGTCTTTGCTACTTGCTGTCAGTGTATGTCAGTGTTACTTGGTGTCAGTGTGTGTCTTTGTTACTTGCTGTCAGTGGTTCTCTTTGTTACTGGGTGTCAGTGTGTATCTGTGTTCCTGGGTGTCAGTATATGTCTTTGTTACTTGTTGTCAATGTATGTCTTTGTTACCTGGTGTAAGTGTATGTCTTTGTTACTTGGTGTCAGTAGATGTCTTTGATACTTGTTGTAAGAGTGTGTCTGTGTTACTGGGTATCAGTGTATGTCTTTGTTACTTGGTGTAAGTTTTTGTTTTTGTTACTTGGTGTCAGTGTCTGTCTGTGATACTTGTTGTCAGTGTGTGTCTTTGTTACTTGGTGTAAGTGTATGTCTTTGTTACTTGGTGTCAGTGTATGTCTTTGCTACTTGGTGTAAGTGTGTGTCTGTGTTATTGGGTATCAGTGTATGTCTTTGTTACTTGGTGTATGTGTGTGCCTGTGTTACTGGGTATCAGTGTATGTCTTTGTTACTTGGTGTCAGTGTATGTCTTTGTTACTTGGTGCCAGTGTACGTCTTTGATACTTGGTGTAAGTGTTTGTCTGTGTTACTGGGTATCAGTGTCTGTCTTTGTTACTTGGTGTAAGAGTGTGCCTCTGTTGCTGGGTATCAGTGTCTGTCCTTGTTACTTGATGTAAGAGTGTGTCTGTGTTGATGGGTATCAGAGTATATCTTTGTTACTTGGTGTCAGTGTTGGTCTGTGTTACTTGGTGTAAGTGTGTGTCTTTCTTACTTGGTGCAAGTGCATGTCTTTGTGACTTGGTGTAAGTGTATGTCTTTGAAACTTGGTGTCAGTGTATGTCTTTGTTACTTTGTGTCAGTGTATTTCTTTGATACTTGGTGTAAGAGTGTGTCTGTGTTGCTGGGTATCAGTGTATATCTTTGTTACTTGGTGTCAGTGTAGGTCTGTGTTACTTGGAGTAAGTGTGTGTCTTTCTTACTTGGTGTAAGTGCATGTCTTTGTGACTTGGTGTAAGTGTATGTCTTTGTTACTCGGTGTCAGTGTATGTCTTTGTTACTTGGTGTCAGTGTATGTCTTTGTGACTTGGTGTCAGGGTATGTCTTTGATACTTGGTGTAAGTGTGTGTCTGTGTGACTGGGTTTCCGTGTCTGTCTATGTTACTTGGTGAAAGTGTGTGTCTGTGTTACTGGGTATCAGTGTATGTCTTTGTTACTTGGTGTAGGTGTGTGCCTGTGTTACTGGGTATCAGTGTATGTCTTTGTTACTTGGTGTCAGTGTATGTCTTTGTTACTTGGTGTAAGTGTATGTCTTTGGTACTTGGTGTCAGTGTCTGTCTTTGTTACTTGCTGTAAGTTTATGTCTTTGTTACTTGGTGTCAGTGTCTGTCTTTGTTACTTGGTGTCAGTGTATGTCTTTGATACTTGGTGTAAGTGTGTGTCAGTGTTACTGGGTATCAGTGTCTGTCTTTGTTAATTGGTGCAAGAGTGTGTCTGTGTTGCTGGGTATCAGTGTATGTCTTTGTCACTTGGTGTCAGTGTAGGTCTGTGTTACTTGTTGTAAGTGTGTGTCTTTCTTACTTGGTGTAAGTGCATGTCTCTGTGACTTGGTGCAAGTGTATGTCTTTGTTACTTGGTATCAGTGTATGTCTTTGTTACTTGGTGTAAGAGTGTTTCTGTGTTGCTGGGTATCAGTGTAAGTCTTTGTTAATTGGTGTCAGTGTAGGTCTGTGTTACTTGGTGTAAGTGTGTGTCTTTCATACTTGGTGTAAGTGCATGTCTTTGTGACTTGGTGTAAGTGTTTGTCTTTATTACTCGGTGTCAGTGTATGTCTTTGTTACTTGGTTTCAGTGTATGTCTTTGATACTTGGTGTAAGTGTGTGTCTGTGTCTGTGTGACTGGGTATCCCTGTCTGTCTATGTTACTTGGTGAAAGTGTGTGTCTGTGTTACTGGGTATCAGTGTATGTCTTTGTTACTTGGTGTAAGTGCATGTCTTTGTTACTTGGTGTCAGTGTATGTCTTTGCACTTGGTGTAAGTGGATGTCTTTGTGACTTGGTGTCAGTATATGTCTTTGTTACTTGGTGTCAGTGTGTGTCTTTGTTACTTGGTGTCAGTGTTTCTCTGTGTTACTGGGTGTCAGTGTGTATCTGTCTTCCTTGGTGTCAGTATATGCCTTTGTTACTTGATGTCATTGTATGTATGTGTTAATTGGTGTATGTGTGTGTCTGTGTTACTGGGTATCAGTGCATGTCTTTGTCACTTGGCGTAGGTGTGTGCCTGTGTTACTGGGTGTCAGTGTATGTCTTTATTACTTGGTGTCAGTGTATGTCTTTGTGACTTGGTGTAAGTGTATGTCTTTGTTACTTGGTGTCAGTGTTAGTCTTTGTTACTTGGTGTAAGTTTGTTTCTGTGTTACTGGGTATCAGTGTATGTCTTTGTTACTTGGTGTCAGTGTATGTCTTTGTTACTTGGTGTAAGTGTATGTCTTTGTTACTTGGTGTCAGTGTATGTCTTTGTTACTTGGTGTCAGTGTATTTCTTTGTTACTTGGTGTAAGTGTATGTCTTTGTTACTTGGTGTCAGTGTATGTCTTTGCTACTTGGTGTAAGTGTGTGTCTGTGTTACTGGGTATCAGTGTATGTCTTTGTTACTTGGTGCATGTGTGTGCCTGTGTTACTGGGTATCAGTGTATGTCTTTGTTACTTGGTGTCAGTGTATGCCTTTGTTACTTGGTGACAGTGTATGTCTTTGATACTTGGTGTAAGTTTGTGTCTGTGTTACTGGGTATCAGTGTCTGTCTTTGTTACTTGGTGTAAGAGTGTGTCCCTGTTGCTGGGTATCAGTGTCTGTCCTTGTTACTTGATGTAAGAGTGTGTCTGTGTTGCTGGGTATCAGTGTATATCTTTGTTACTTGGTGAAAGTGTATGTCTTTGTTACTTGGTGTCAGTGTATGTCTTTGATACTTGGTGTAAGTGTGTGTCTGTGTTACTGGGTATCAGTGTCTGTCTTTGTTACTTGGTGTAAGAGTGTGTCTCTGTTGCTGGGTATCAGTGTCTGTCCTTGTTACTTGATGTAAGAGTGTGTCTGTGTTGCTGGGTATCAGTGTATATCTTTGTTACTTGGTGTAAGTGTAAGTCTTTGTTACTTGGTGTCAGTGTATTTCTTTGTTACTTGGTGTAAGTGCGTGTCTGTGTTACTGGCTATCAGTGTATGTCTTTGTTACTTGGTGTCAGTGTCTGTCTTTGTTACTTGCTGTAAGTATATGTCTTTGTTACTTGGTGTCAGTGTATGTCTTTGTTACTTGGTGTCAGTGTATGTCTTTATTACTTGCTGTAAGTGCATGTCTTTGTTACTTGGTGTCAGTGTATGTCTTTGCACTTGGTGTAAGTGTATGTCTTTGTGACTTGGTGTCAGTGTATGTCTGTGTTACTTGGTGTCAGTGTGTGTCTTTGTTACTTGGTGTCAGTGTTTCTCTGTGTTACTGGGTGTCAGTGTGTATCTGTGTTCCTTGGTGTCAGTATATGTCTTTGATACTTGATGTCAGTGTATGTCTGTGTTAATTGGTGTATGTGTGTGTCTGTGTTACTGGGTATCAGTGTATGTCTTTGTTACTTGGTGTAGGTGTGTGCCTGTGTTACTGGGTATCAGTGTATGTCTTTATTACTTGGTGTCAGTGTATGTCTTTGTTACTTGGTGTAAGTGTATGTCTTTGTTACTTGGTGTCAGTGTTAGTCTTTGTTACTTGGTGTAAGTTTGTTTCTGTGTTACTGGGTATCAGTGTATGTCTTTGTTACTTGGTGTCAGTGTATGTCTTTGTTACTTGGTGTAAGTGTATGTCTTTGTTACTTGGTGTCAGTGTATGTCTTTGTTACTTGGTGTCAGTGTATGTCTTTGTTACTTGGTGTAAGTGTATGTCTTTGTTACTTGGTGTCAGTGTATGTCTTTGCTGCTTGGTGTAAGTGTGTGTCTGTGTTACTGGGTATCAGTGTATGTCTTTGTTACTTGGTGTATGTGTGTGCCTGTGTTACTGGGTATCAGTGTATGTCTTTGTTACTTGGTGTCAGTGTCTGTCTTTGTTACTTGGTGCCAGTGTATGTCTTTGATACTTGGTGTAAGTGTGTGTCTGTGTTAATGGCTTTCAGTGTCTGTCTTTGTTACTTGGTGTAAGAGTGTGTATCTGTTGCTGGGTATCTGTGTCTGTCCTTGTTACTTGATGTAAGAGTGTGTCTG
Source organism: Heterodontus francisci (assembly GCF_036365525.1). NCBI lineage: Eukaryota > Metazoa > Chordata > Chondrichthyes > Heterodontiformes > Heterodontidae > Heterodontus > Heterodontus francisci. Next base: position 1,153,925 of record NC_090390.1, on the reverse strand, counting down.
TGTTACTGGGTATCAGTGTATATCTTTGTTACTTGGTGTCAGTGTTGGTCTGTGTTACTTGGTGTAAGTGTGTGTCTCTCTTTCTTGGTGCAAGTGCATGCCTTTGTGACTTGGTGTAAGTGTATGTCTTTGAAACTTGGTGTCAGTGTATGTCTTTGTTATTGCTGTCAGTGTATGTCTTTGATACTTGGTGTAAGTGTGTGTCTGTGTTACTGGGTATCAGTGTCTGTCTTTGTTACTTGGTGAAAGTGTGTGTCTGTGTTATTGGGTATCAGTGTATGTCTTTGTTACTTGGTGTAAGTGCATGTCTTTGTTACTTGGTGTCAGTGTATGTCTTTGTACTTTGTCTAAGTTGATTTCTTTGTTACTTGGTGTCAGTGTATGTCTGTGCTACTTGGTGTCATTGTGTGTCTTTGTTACTTGGTGCCAGTGTTTCTCTGTGTTACTGGGTGTCAGTGTGTATCTGTGTTCCTGGGTGTCAGTATATGTCTTTGTTACTTGGTGTCAGTGTATGTCTGTGTTACTTGGTGTAAGTGTGTGTCTGTATTACTGGGTATCAGTGTATGTCTTCGTTACTTGGTGTAGGTGTGTGCCTGTGTTACTGGGTATCAGTGTATGTCTTTGTTACTTGGTGTCAGTGTATGTCTTTGTTACTTGGTGTAAGTGTATGTCTTTGTTGCTTGGTGTCAGTGTATGTCTTTGTTACTTGGTGTAAGTGTATGTCTGTGTTACTGGGTATCAGTGTATGTCTTTGTTACTTGGTGTCAGTGTATGTCTTTGTTATTTGGTGGAAGTGCATGTCTTTGTTACTTGGTGTCAGTGTATGTCTGTGTTACTTGGTGTAAGTGTGTGTCTGTGTTACTGGGTATCAGTGTATGTCTTTGTTACTTGGTGTAGGTGTGTGCCTGTGTTACTGGGTATCAGTGTATGTCTTTGTTACTTGGTGTCAGTGTATGTCTTTGTTACTTGGAGTAAGTGCATGTCTTTGTTACTTGGTGTCAGTGTATGTCTTTGTACTTGGTGTAAGTGGATGTCTTTGCTACTTGCTGTCAGTGCATGTCAGTGTTACTTGGTGTCAGTGTGTGTCTTTGTTACTTGCTGTCAGTGGTTCTCTTTGTTACTGGGTGTCAGTGTGTATCTGTGTTCCTGGGTGTCAGTATATGTCTTTGTTACTTGTTGTCAATGTATGTCTTTGTTACCTGGTGTAAGTGTATGTCTTTGTTACTTGGTGTCAGTAGATGTCTTTGATACTTGTTGTAAGAGTGTGTCTGTGTTACTGGGTATCAGTGTATGTCTTTGTTACTTGGTGTAAGTTTTTGTTTTTGTTACTTGGTGTCAGTGTCTGTCTGTGATACTTGTTGTCAGTGTGTGTCTTTGTTACTTGGTGTCAGTGTTTCTCTGTGTTTCTGGGTGTCAGTGTATGTCTTTGTTACTTGGTGTAAGTTTTTGTTTTTGTTACTTGGTGTCAGTGTCTGTCTGTGATACTTGTTGTCAGTGTATGTCTTTGTTACTTGGTGTAAGTTTTTGTTTTTGTTACTTGGTGTCAGTGTCTGTCTGTGATACTTGTTGTCAGTATATGTCTTTGTTACTTGGTGTCAGTGTATGTCTGTGTTACTTGTTGTAAGTGTATGTCTGTGTTACTGGGTATCAGTGTATGTCTTTGTTACTTGGTGTCAGTGTATGTCTTTGTTACTTGGTGTAAGTGTATGTCTTTGGTACTTGGTGTCAGTGTCTGTCTTTGTTACTTGCTGTAAGTTTATGTCTTTGTTACTTGGTGTCAGTGTCTGTCTTTGTTACTTGGTGTCAGTGTATGTCTTTGATACTTGGTGTAAGTGTGTGTCAGTGTTACTGGGTATCATTGTCTGTCTTTGTTAATTGGTGCAAGAGTGTGTCTGTGTTGCTGGATATCAGTGTATGTCTTTGTCACTTGGTGTCAGTGTAGGTCTGTGTTACTTGTTGTAAATGTGTGTCTTTCTTACTTGGTGTAAGTGCATGTCTCTGTGACTTGGTGCAAGTGTATGTCTTTGTTACTTGGTATCAGTGTATGTCTTTGTTACTTGGTCTAAGAGTGTTTCTGTGTTGCTGGGTATCAGTGTAAGTCTTTGTTAATTGGTGTCAGTGTAGGTCTGTGTTACTTGGTGTAAGTGTGTGTCTTTCTTACTTGGTGTAAGTGCATGTCTTTGTGACTTGGTGTAAGTGTTTGTCTTTATTACTCGGTGTCAGTGTATGTCTTTGTTACTTGGTTTCAGTGTATGTCTTTGATACTTGGTGTAAGTGTGTGTCTGTGTCTGTGTGACTGGGTATCCCTGTCTGTCTATGTTACTTGGTGAAAGTGTGTGTCTGTGTTACTGGGTATCAGTGTCTGTCTTTGTTACTTGGTGTAAGAGTGTGTCTCTGTTGCTGGGTATCAGTGTCTGTCCTTGTTACTTGATGTAAGAGTGTGTCTGTGCTGCTGGGTATCAGTGTATATCTTTGTTACTTGGTGAAAGTGTATGTCTTTGTTACTTGGTGTCAGTGTATGTCTTTGATACTTGGTGTAAGTGTGTGTCTGTGTTACTGGGTATCAGTGTCTGTCTTTGTTACTTGGTGTAAGAGTGTGTCTCTGTTGCTGGGTATCAGTGTCTGTCCTTGTTACTTGATGTAAGAGTGTGTCTGTGTTGCTGGGTATCAGTGTATATCTTTGTTACTTGGTGTAAGTGTATGTCTTTGTTACTTGGTGTCAGTGTATGTCTTTGTTACTTGGTGTAAGTGCGTGTCTGTGTTACTGGCTATCAGTGTATGTCTTTGTTACTTGGTGTCAGTGTCTGTCTTTGTTACTTGCTGTAAGTATATGTCTTTGTTACTTGGTGTCAGTGTATGTCTTTGTTACTTGGTGTCAGTGTATGTCTTTATTACTTGGTGTAAGTGCATGTCTTTGTTACTTGGTGTCAGTGTATGTCTTTGCACTTGGTGTAAGTGTATGTCTTTGTGACTTGGTGTCAGTGTATGTCTGTGTTACTTGGTGTCAGTGTGTGTCTTTGTTACTTGGTGTCAGTGTTTCTCTGTGTTACTGGGTGTCAGTGTGTATCTGTGTTCCTTGGTGTCAGTATATGTCTTTGATACTTGATGTCAGTGTATGTCTGTGTTAATTGGTGTATGTGTGTGTCTGTGTTACTGGGTATCAGTGTATGTCTTTGTTACTTGGTGTAGGTGTGTGCCTGTGTTACTGGGTATCAGTGTATGTCTTTATTACTTGGTGTCAGTGTATGTCTTTGTTACTTGGTGTAAGTGTATGTCTTTGTTACTTGGTGTCATTGTTAGTCTTTGTTACTTGGTGTAAGTTTGTTTCTGTGTTACTGGGTATCAGTGTATGTCTTTGTTACTTGGTGTCAGTGTATGTCTTTGTTACTTGGTGTAAGTGTATGTCTTTGTTACTTGGTGTCAGTGTATGGCTTTGTTACTTGGTGTCAGTGTATGTCTTTGTTACTTGGTGTAAGTGTATGTCTTTGTTACTTGGTGTCAGTGTATGTCTTTGCTGCTTGGTGTAAGTGTGTGTCTGTGTTACTGGGTATCAGTGTATGTCTTTGTTACTTGGTGTATGTGTGTGCCTGTGTTACTGGGTATCAGTGTATGTCTTTGTTACTTGGTGTCAGTGTCTCTCTTTGTTACTTGGTGCCAGTGTATGTCTTTGATACTTGGTGTAAGTGTGTGTCTGTGTTAATGGCTTTCAGTGTCTGTCTTTGTTACTTGGTGTAAGAGTGTGTATCTGTTGCTGGCTATCTGTTTCTGTCCTTGTTACTTGATGTAAGAGTGTGTCTGTGTTACTGGGTATCAGTGTATATCTTTGTTACTTGGTGTCAGTGTTGGTCTGTGTTACTTGGTGTAAGTGTGTGTCTTTCTTTCTTGGTGCAAGTGCATGCCTTTGTGACTTGGTGTAAGTGTATGTCTTTGAAACTTGGTGTCAGTGTATGTCTTTGTTACTTGCTGTCAGTGTATGTCTTTGATACTTGGTGTAAGTGTGTGTCTGTGTTACTTGGTATCAGTGTCTGTCTTTGTTACTTGGTGAAAGTGTGTGTCTGTGTTATTGGGTATCAGTGTATGTCTTTGTTACTTGGTGTAAGTGCATGTCTTCGTTACTTGGTGTCAGTGTATGTCTTTGTACTTTGTCTAAGTTGATTTCTTTGTTACTTGGTGTCAGTGTATGTCTGTGCTACTTGGTGTCATTGTGTGTCTTTGTTACTTGGTGCCAGTGTTTCTCTGTGTTACTGGGTGTCAGTGTGTATCTGTGTTCCTGGGTGTCAGTATATGTCTTTGTTACTTGGTGTCAGAGTATGTCTGTGTTACTTGGTGTAAGTGTTTGTCTGTATTACTGGGTATCAGTGTATGTCTTCGTTAATTGGTGTAGGTGTGTGCCTGTGTTACTGGGTATCAGTGTATGTCTTTGTTACTTGGTGTCAGTGTATGTCTTTGTTACTTGGTGTAAGTGTATGTCTTTGTTGCTTGGTGTCAGTGTATGTCTTTGTTACTTGGTGTAAGTGTATGTCTGTGTTACTGGGTATCAGTGTATGTCTTTGTTACTTGGTGTCAGTGTATGTCTTTGTTATTTGGTTGAAGTGCATGTCTTTGTTACTTGGTGTCAGTGTATGTCTGTGTTACTTGGTGTAAGTGTGTGTCTGTGTTACTGGGTATCAGTGTATGTCTTTGTTACTTGGTGTAGGTGTGTGCCTGTGTTACTGGGTATCAGTGTATGTCTTTGTTACTTGGTGTAGGTGTGTGCCTGTGTTACTGGGTATCAGCGTATGTCTTTGTTACTTGGTGTCAGTTTATGTCTTTGTTACTTGGAGTAAGTGCATGTCTTTGTTACTTGGTGTCAGTGTATGTCTTTGTACTTGGTGTAAGTGGATGTCTTTGCTACTTGCTGTCAGTGTATGTCAGTGTTACTTGGTGTCAGTGTGTGTCTTTGTTACTTGCTGTCAGTGGTTCTCTTTGTTACTGGGTGTCAGTGTGTATCTGTGTTCCTGGGTGTCAGTATATGTCTTTGTTACTTGTTGTCAATGTATGTCTTTGTTACCTGGTGTAAGTGTATGTCTTTGTTACTTGGTGTCAGTAGATGTCTTTGATACTTGTTGTAAGAGTGTGTCTGTGTTACTGGGTATCAGTGTATGTCTTTGTTACTTGGTGTAAGTTTTTGTTTTTGTTACTTGGTGTCAGTGTCTGTCTGTGATACTTGTTGTCAGTGTGTGTCTTTGTTACTTGGTGTCAGTGTTTCTCTGTGTTTCTGGGTGTCAGTGTATGTCTTTGTTACTTGGTGTAAGTTTTTGTTTTTGTTACTTGGTGTCAGTGTCTGTCTGTGATACTTGTTGTCAGTGTATGTCTTTGTTACTTGGTGTAAGTTTTTGTTTTTGTTACTTGGTGTCAGTGTCTGTCTGTGATACTTGTTGTCAGTATATGTCTTTGTTACTTGGTGTCAGTGTATGTCTGTGTTACTTGTTGTAAGTGTATGTCTGTGTTACTGGGTATCAGTGTATGTCTTTGTTACTTGGTGTCAGTGTATGTCTTTGTTACTTGGTGTAAGTGTATGTCTTTGTTACTTGGTGTCAGTGTCTGTCTTTGTTACTTGCTGTAAGTTTATGTCTTTGTTACTTGGTGTCAGTGTCTGTTTTTGTTACTTGGTGTCAGTGTATGTCTTTGATACTTGGTGTAAGTGTGTGTCAGTGTTACTGGGTATCAGTGTCTGTCTTTGTTAATTGGTGCAAGAGTGTGTCTGTGTTGCTGGGTATCAGTGTATGTCTTTGTCACTTGGTGTCAGTGTAGGTCTGTGTTACTTGTTGTAAGTGTGTGTCTTTCTTACTTGGTGTAAGTGCATGTCTCTGTGACTTGGTGCAAGTGTATGTCTTTGTTACTTGGTATCAGTGTATGTCTTTGTTACTTGGTGTAAGAGTGTTTCTGTGTTGCTGGGTATCAGTGTAAGTCTTTGTTAATTGGTGTCAGTGTAGGTCTGTGTTACTTGGTGTAAGTGTGTGTCTTTCTTACTTGGTGTAAGTGCATGTCTTTGTGACTTGGTGTAAGTGTTTGTCTTTATTACTCGGTGTCAGTGTATGTCTTTGTTACTTGGTTTCAGTGTATGTCTTTGATACTTGGTGTAAGTGTGTGTCTGTGTCTGTGTGACTGGGTATCCCTGTCTGTCTATGTTACTTGATGAAAGTGTGTGTCTCTGTTACTGGGTATCAGTGTATGTCTTTGTTACTTGGTGTAAGTGCATGTCTTTGTTACTTGGTGTCAGTGTATGTCTTTGCACTTGGTGTAAGTGGATGTCTTTGTGACTTGGTGTCAGTGTATGTCTTTGTTACTTGGTGTCAGTGTGTGTCTTTGTTACTTGGTGTCAGTGTTTCTCTGTGTTACTGGGTGTCAGTGTGTATCTGTCTTCCTTGGTGTCAGTATATGCCTTTGTTACTTGATGTCATTGTATGAATGTGTTAATTGTTGTATGTGTGTGTCTGTGTTACTGGGTATCAGTGCATGTCTTTGTCACTTGGCGTAGGTGTGTGCCTGTGTTACTGGGTGTCAGTGTATGTCTTTATTACTTGGTGTCAGTGTATGTCTTTGTTACTTGGTGTAAGTGTATGTCTTTGTTACTTGGTGTCAGTGTTAGTATTTGTTACTTGGTGTAAGTTTGTTTCTGTGTTACTGGGTATCAGTGTATGTCTTTGTTACTTGGTGTCAGTGTATGTCTTTGTTACTTGGTGTAAGTGTATGTCTTTGTTACTTGGTGTCAGTGTATGTCTTTGTTACTTGGTGTCAGTGTATTTCTTTGTTACTTGGTGTAAGTGTATGTCTTTGTTACTTGGTGTCAGTGTATGTCTTTGCTACTTGGTGTAAGTGTGTGTCTGTGTTACTGGGTATCAGTGTATGTCTTTGTTACTTGGTGCATGTGTGTGCCTGTGTTACTGGGTATCAGTGTATGTCTTTGTTACTTGGTGTCAGTGTATGCCTTTGTTACTTGGTGACAGTGTATGTCTTTGATACTTGGTGTAAGTGTGTGTCTGTGTTACTGGGTATCAGTGTCTGTCTTTGTTACTTGGTGTAAGAGTGTGTCTCTGTTGCTGGGTATCAGTGTCTGTCCTTGTTACTTGATGTAAGAGTGTGTCTGTGTTGCTGGGTATCAGTGTATATCTTTGTTACTTGGTGAAAGTGTATGTCTTTGTTACTTGGTGTCAGTGTATGTCTTTGATACTTGGTGTAAGTGTGTGTCTGTGTTACTGGGTATCAGTGTCTGTCTTTGTTACTTGGTGTAAGAGTGTGTCTCTGTTGCTGGGTATCAGTGTCTGTCCTTGTTACTTGATGTAAGAGTGTGTCTGTGTTGCTGGGTATCAGTGTATATCTTTGTTACTTGGTGTAAGTGTATGTCTTTGTTACTTGGTGTCAGTGTATGTCTTTGTTACTTGGTGTAAGTGCGTGTCTGTGTTACTGGCTATCAGTGTATGTCTTTGTTACTTGGTGTCAGTGTCTGTCTTTGTTACTTGGTGTAAGTATATGTCTTTGTTACTTGGTGTCAGTGTATGTCTTTGTTACTTGGTGTCAGTGTATGTCTTTATTACTTGGTGTAATTGCATGTCTTTGTTACTTGGTGTCAGTGTATGTCTTTGCACTTGGTGCAAGTGTATGTCTTTGTGACTTGGTGTCAGTGTATGTCTGTGTTACTTGGTGTCAGTGTGTGTCTTTGTTACTTGGTGTCAGTGTTTCTCTGTGTTACTGGGTGTCAGTGTGTATCTGTGTTCCTTGGTGTCAGTATATGTCTTTGTTACTTGATGTCAGTGTATGTCTGTGCTAATTGGTGTATGTGTGTGTCTGTGTTACTGGGTATCAGTGTATGTCTTTGTTACTTGGTGTAGGTGTGTGCCTGTGTTACTGGGTATCAGTGTATGTCTTTATTACTTGGTGTCAGTGTATGTCTTTGTTACTTGGTGTAAGTGTATGTCTTTGTTACTTGGTGTCAGTGTTAGTCTTTGTTACTTGGTGTAAGTTTGTTTCTGTGTTACTGGGTATCAGTGTATGTCTTTGTTACTTGGTGTCAGTGTATGTCTTTGTTACTTGGTGTCAGTGTATGTCTTTGTTACTTGGTGTCAGTGTATGTCTTTGTTACTTGGTGTAAGTGTATGTCTTTGTTACTTGGTGTCAGTGTATGTCTTTGCTGCTTGGTGTAAGTGTGTGTCTGTGTTACTGGGTATCAGTGTATGTCTTTGTTACTTGTTGTATGTGTGTGCCTGTGTTACTGGGTATCAGTGTATGTCTTTGTTACTTGGTGTCAGTGTATGTCTTTGTTACTTGGTGCCAGTGTATGTCTTTGATACTTGGTGTAAGTGTGTGTCTGTGTTACTGGCTTTCAGTGTCTGTCTTTGTTACTTGGTGTAAGAGTGTGTATCTGTTGCTGGCTATCTGTGTCTGTCCTTGTTACTTGATGTAAGAGTGTGTCTGTGTTACTTGGTATCAGTGTATATCTTTGTTACTTGGTGTCAGTGTTGGTCTGTGTTACGTGGTGTAAGTGTGTGTCTTTCTTTCTTGGTGCAAGTGCATGCCTTTGTGACTTGGTGTAAGTGTATGTCTTTGTTACTTGCTGTCAGTGTATGTCTTTGATACTTGGTGTAAGTGTGTGTCTGTGTTACTGGGTATCAGTGTCTGTCTTTGTTACTTGGTGAAAGTGTGTGTCTGTGTTACTGGGTATCAGTGTATGTCTTTGTTACTTGGTGTAAGTGCATGTCTTTGTTACTTGGTGTCAGTGTATGTCTTTGTACTTTGTCTAAGTTGATTTCTTTGTTACTTGGTGTCAGTGTATGTCTGTGCTACTTGGTGTCATTGTGTGTCTTTGTTACTTGGTGCCAGTGTTTCTCTGTGTTACTGGGTGTCAGTGTGTATCTGTGTTCCTGGGTGTCAGTATATGTCTTTGTTACTTGGTGTCAGTGTATGTCTGTGTTACTTGGTGTAAGTGTGTGTCTGTATTACTGGGTATCAGTGTATGTCTTCGTTACTTGGTGTAGGTGTGTGCCTGTGTTACTGGGTATCAGTGTATGTCTTTGTTACTTGGTGTCAGTGTATGTCTTTGTTACTTGGTGTAAGTGTATGTCTGTGTTACTTGGTGTAAGTGTGTGTCTGTATTACTGGGTATCAGTGTATGTCTTCGTTACTTGGTGTAGGTGTGTGCCTGTGTTACTGGGTATCAGTGTATGTCTTTGTTACTTGGTGTCAGTGTATGTCTTTGTTACTTGGTGTAAGTGTATGTCTTTGTTGCTTGGTGTCAGTGTATGTCTTTGTTACTTGGTGTAAGTGTATGTCTGTGTTACTGGGTATCAGTGTATGTCTTTGTTACTTGGTGTCAGTGTATGTCTTTGTTACTTGGTGGAAGTGCATGTCTTTGTTACTTGGTGTCAGTGTATGTCTTTGTTACTTGGTGTAAGTGTGTGTCTGTGTTACTGGGTATCAGTGTATGTCTTTGCTGCTTGGTGTAAGTGTGTGTCTGTGTTACTGGGTATCAGTGTATGTCTTTGTTACTTGTTGTATGTGTGTGCCTGTGTTACTGGGTATCAGTGTATGTCTTTGTTACTTGGTGTCAGTGTATGTCTTTGTTACTTGGTGCCAGTGTATGTCTTTGATACTTGGTGTAAGTGTGTGTCTGTGTTACTGGCTTTCAGTGTCTGTCTTTGTTACTTGGTGTAAGAGTGTGTATCTGTTGCTGGCTATCTGTGTCTGTCCTTGTTACTTGATGTAAGAGTGTGTCTGTGTTACTTGGTATCAGTGTATATCTTTGTTACTTGGTGTCAGTGTTGGTCTGTGTTACGTGGTGTAAGTGTGTGTCTTTCTTTCTTGGTGCAAGTGCATGCCTTTGTGACTTGGTGTAAGTGTATGTCTTTGTTACTTGCTGTCAGTGTATGTCTTTGATACTTGGTGTAAGTGTGTGTCTGTGTTACTGGGTATCAGTGTCTGTCTTTGTTACTTGGTGAAAGTGTGTGTCTGTGTTACTGGGTATCAGTGTATGTCTTTGTTACTTGGTGTAAGTGCATGTCTTTGTTACTTGGTGTCAGTGTATGTCTTTGTACTTTGTCTAAGTTGATTTCTTTGTTACTTGGTGTCAGTGTATGTCTGTGCTACTTGGTGTCATTGTGTGTCTTTGTTACTTGGTGCCAGTGTTTCTCTGTGTTACTGGGTGTCAGTGTGTATCTGTGTTCCTGGGTGTCAGTATATGTCTTTGTTACTTGGTGTCAGTGTATGTCTGTGTTACTTGGTGTAAGTGTGTGTCTGTATTACTGGGTATCAGTGTATGTCTTCGTTACTTGGTGTAGGTGTGTGCCTGTGTTACTGGGTATCAGTGTATGTCTTTGTTACTTGGTGTCAGTGTATGTCTTTGTTACTTGGTGTAAGTGTATGTCTGTGTTACTTGGTGTAAGTGTGTGTCTGTATTACTGGGTATCAGTGTATGTCTTCGTTACTTGGTGTAGGTGTGTGCCTGTGTTACTGGGTATCAGTGTATGTCTTTGTTACTTGGTGTCAGTGTATGTCTTTGTTACTTGGTGTAAGTGTATGTCTTTGTTGCTTGGTGTCAGTGTATGTCTTTGTTACTTGGTGTAAGTGTATGTCTGTGTTACTGGGTATCAGTGTATGTCTTTGTTACTTGGTGTCAGTGTATGTCTTTGTTACTTGGTGGAAGTGCATGTCTTTGTTACTTGGTGTCAGTGTATGTCTTTGTTACTTGGTGTAAGTGTGTGTCTGTGTTACTGGGTATCAGTGTATGTCTTTGCTACTTGGTGTAGGTGTGTGCCTGTGTTACTGGGTATCAGTGTATGTCTTTGTTACTTGGTGTCAGTGTATGTCTTTGTTACTTGGAGTAAGTGCATGTCTTTGTTACTTGGTGTCAGTGTATGTCTTTGTACTTGGTGTAAGTGGATGTCTTTGCTACTTGCTGTCAGTGTATGTCAGTGTTACTTGGTGTCAGTGTGTGTCTTTGTTACTTGCTGTCAGTGGTTCTCTTTGTTACTGGGTGTCAGTGTGTATCTGTGTTCCTGGGTGTCAGTATATGTCTTTGTTACTTGGTGTCAGTAGATGTCTTTGATACTTGTTGTAAGAGTGTGTCTCTGTTACTGGGTATCAGTGTATGTCTTTGTTACTTGGTGTAAGTTTTTGTTTTTGTTACTTGGTTTCAGTGTCTGTCTGTGATACTTGTTGTCAGTGTGTGTCTTTGTTACTTGGTGTCAGTGTTTCTCTGTGTTTCTGGGTGTCAGTGTATGTCTTTGTTACTTGGTGTAAGTTTTTGTTTTTGTTACTTGGTGTCAGTGTCTGTCTGTGATACTTGTTGTCAGTGTATGTCTTTGTTACTTGGTGTAAGTTTTTGTTTTTGTTACTTGGTGTCAGTGTCTGTCTGTGATACTTGTTGTCAGTATATGTCTGTGTTACTGGGTATCAGTGTATGTCTTTGTTACTTGGTGTAGGTGTGTGCCTGTGTTACTGGGTATCAGTGTATGTCTTTGTTACTTGGTGTCAGTGTATGTCTTTGTTACTTGGTGTAAGTGTATGTCTTTGTTACTTTGTGTCAGTGTATGCCTTTGTTACTTGGTGTCAGTGTATGTCTTTGTTACTTGTTGTAAGTGTATGTCTTTGTTACTTGGTGTAAGTGTGTGTCTTTGTTACTTGGTGTCAGTGTATGTCTTTGATACTTGGTGTAAGTGTGCGTCAGTGTTACTGGGTATCAGTGTCTGTCGTTGTTAATTGGTGTAAGAGTGTGTCTGTGTTGCTGGGTATCAGTGTATGTCATTGTCACTTGGTGTCAGTGTAGGTCTGTGTTACTTGTTGTAAGTGTGTGTCTTTATTACTTGGTGTAAGTGCATGACCTTGTGACTTGGTGTAAGTGTATGTCTTTGTTACTTGGTATCAGTGTCTGTCTTTGTTACTTGGTGTAAGAGTGTTTCTGTGTTGCTGGGTATCATTGTATGTCTTTGTTATTTGGTGTCAGTGTAGGTCTGTGTTACTTGGTTTAAGTGTGAGTCTTTCTTACTTGGTGTAAGTGCATGTCTTTGTTACTTGGTGTAAGTGTATGTCTTTGTTACTCGGTGTCAGTGTATGTCTTTGTTACTTGGTGTCAGTGTATGTCTTTGTTACTTGGTGTCAGTGTATGTCTTTGATACTTGGTGTAAGTGTGTGTCTGTGTTACTGGGTATCCGTGTCTGTCTTTGTTAACTGGTGTAAGTGCATGTCATTGTTTCTTGGTGTCAGTGTATGTCTGTGTTACTTGGTGTCAGTGTGTGTCTTTGTTACTTGGTGTCAGTATTTCTCTGTGTTACTGGGTGTCAGTGTGTATCTGTGCTCCTGGGTGTCAGTATATGTCTTTGTTACTTGGTGTCAGTGCATGTCTGTGTTACTTGGTGTAAGTGTGTGTCTGTGTTACTGGCTATCAGTGTATGTCTTTGTTACTTGGTGTAGGTTTGTGCCTGCGTTACTGGGTATCAGTTTATGTCTTTGTTACTTGGTGTCAGTGTATGTCTTTGTTACTTGGTGTAAGTGTATGTCTTTGTTACTTGGTGTCAGTGTTAGTCTTTGTTACTTGGTGCAAGTGTATGTCTTTGTTACTTGGTGTCAGTGTCTATCTTTGTTACTTGGTGTCAGTGTATGTCTTTGTTACTTGGTGTAAGTGTATGTCTTTGTTACTTGGTGTCAGTGTATGTCTTTGTTACTTGGTGTAAGTGTGTGTCTGTGTTATTGGGTATCAGTGTATGTCTTTGTTACTTGGTGTAAGAGTGTGTCTGTGTTGCTGGGTAAAAGTGTATATCTTTGTTACTTGGTGTCAGAGTAGGTCTGCGTTACTTGGTGTAAGTGTTTGTCTTTCTTAATTGGTGCAAGTGTCTGTCTTTGCTACTTGGTGAAAGTGTGTGTCTGTGTTACTGGGTATCAGTGTATGTCTTTGTTACTTGGTGTCAGTGTATGTCTTTGTACTTGGTGTAAGTGGATGTCTTTGTTACTTGGTGTCAGTGTATGTCTGTTTTACTTGGTGTCAGTGTTTCTCTGCTTTACTGGGTGTCAGTGTGTATCTGTGTTCCTTGGTGTCAGCATATGTCTTTGTTACTTGGTGTCAGTGTATGTCTGTGTTACTTGGTGTAAGTGTGTGTCTGTGTTCCTGGGTGTCAGTATATGTCTTTGTTACTTGGTGTCAGTGTATGTCTGTGTGACGTGTTGTCAGTGTATGTCTGTGTTACTTGGTGTCAGTGTGTGTCTTTGTTACTTGGTGTCAGTGTTTCGCTGTGTTACTGGGTGTCAGTGTGTATCTGTGTTCCTCGGTGTCAGTAAATGTCTTTGTTACTTGGTGTCAGTGTATGTCTGTGTTACTTGGTGTAAGTGTGTGTCTGTGTTACTGGCTATCAGTGTGTGTCTTTGTTACTTGGTGTAGGTGTGTGCCTGTGTTACTGGGTATCAGTTTCTGTCTTTGTTACTTGGTGTCAGTGTATGTCTTTGTTACTTGGTGTAAGTGTATGTCTTTGTTACTTGGTGTAAGTGTGTGTCTGTGTTACTGGGTATCAGTGTATGTCTTTGTTACTTGGTGTAAGTTTTTGTTTTTGTTACTTGGTGTCAGTGTCTGTCTGTGATACTTGTTGTCAGTGTATGTCTTTGTTACTTGGTGTAAGTTTTTGTTTTTGTTACTTGGTGTCAGTGTCTGTCTGTGATACTTGTTGTCAGTATATGTCTGTGTTACTGGGTATCAGTGTATGTCTTTGTTACTTGGTGTAGGTGTGTGCCTGTGTTACTGGGTATCAGTGTATGTCTTTGTTACTTGGTGTCAGTGTATGTCTTTGTTACTTGGTGTAAGTGTATGTCTTTGTTACTTTGTGTCAGTGTATGCCTTTGTTACTTGGTGTCAGTGTATGTCTTTGTTACTTGTTGTAAGTGTATGTCTTTGTTACTTGGTGTAAGTGTGTGTCTTTGTTACTTGGTGTCAGTGTATGTCTTTGATACTTGGTGTAAGTGTGCGTCAGTGTTACTGGGTATCAGTGTCTGTCGTTGTTAATTGGTGTAAGAGTGTGTCTGTGTTGCTGGGTATCAGTGTATGTCATTGTCACTTGGTGTCAGTGTAGGTCTGTGTTACTTGTTGTAAGTGTGTGTCTTTATTACTTGGTGTAAGTGCATGACCTTGTGACTTGGTGTAAGTGTATGTCTTTGTTACTTGGTATCAGTGTCTGTCTTTGTTACTTGGTGTAAGAGTGTTTCTGTGTTGCTGGGTATCATTGTATGTCTTTGTTATTTGGTGTCAGTGTAGGTCTGTGTTACTTGGTTTAAGTGTGAGTCTTTCTTACTTGGTGTAAGTGCATGTCTTTGTTACTTGGTGTAAGTGTATGTCTTTGTTACTCGGTGTCAGTGTATGTCTTTGTTACTTGGTGTCAGTGTATGTCTTTGTTACTTGGTGTCAGTGTATGTCTTTGATACTTGGTGTAAGTGTGTGTCTGTGTTACTGGGTATCCGTGTCTGTCTTTGTTAACTGGTGTAAGTGCATGTCATTGTTTCTTGGTGTCAGTGTATGTCTGTGTTACTTGGTGTCAGTGTGTGTCTTTGTTACTTGGTGTCAGTATTTCTCTGTGTTACTGGGTGTCAGTGTGTATCTGTGCTCCTGGGTGTCAGTATATGTCTTTGTTACTTGGTGTCAGTGCATGTCTGTGTTACTTGGTGTAAGTGTGTGTCTGTGTTACTGGCTATCAGTGTATGTCTTTGTTACTTGGTGTAGGTTTGTGCCTGCGTTACTGGGTATCAGTTTATGTCTTTGTTACTTGGTGTCAGTGTATGTCTTTGTTACTTGGTGTAAGTGTATGTCTTTGTTACTTGGTGTCAGTGTTAGTCTTTGTTACTTGGTGCAAGTGTATGTCTTTGTTACTTGGTGTCAGTGTCTATCTTTGTTACTTGGTGTCAGTGTATGTCTTTGTTACTTGGTGTAAGTGTATGTCTTTGTTACTTGGTGTCAGTGTATGTCTTTGTTACTTGGTGTAAGTGTGTGTCTGTGTTATTGGGTATCAGTGTATGTCTTTGTTACTTGGTGTAAGAGTGTGTCTGTGTTGCTGGGTAAAAGTGTATATCTTTGTTACTTGGTGTCAGAGTAGGTCTGCGTTACTTGGTGTAAGTGTTTGTCTTTCTTAATTGGTGCAAGTGTCTGTCTTTGCTACTTGGTGAAAGTGTGTGTCTGTGTTACTGGGTATCAGTGTATGTCTTTGTTACTTGGTGTCAGTGTATGTCTTTGTACTTGGTGTAAGTGGATGTCTTTGTTACTTGGTGTCAGTGTATGTCTGTTTTACTTGGTGTCAGTGTTTCTCTGCTTTACTGGGTGTCAGTGTGTATCTGTGTTCCTTGGTGTCAGCATATGTCTTTGTTACTTGGTGTCAGTGTATGTCTGTGTTACTTGGTGTAAGTGTGTGTCTGTGTTCCTGGGTGTCAGTATATGTCTTTGTTACTTGGTGTCAGTGTATGTCTGTGTGACGTGTTGTCAGTGTATGTCTGTGTTACTTGGTGTCAGTGTGTGTCTTTGTTACTTGGTGTCAGTGTTTCGCTGTGTTACTGGGTGTCAGTGTGTATCTGTGTTCCTCGGTGTCAGTAAATGTCTTTGTTACTTGGTGTCAGTGTATGTCTGTGTTACTTGGTGTAAGTGTGTGTCTGTGTTACTGGCTATCAGTGTGTGTCTTTGTTACTTGGTGTAGGTGTGTGCCTGTGTTACTGGGTATCAGTTTCTGTCTTTGTTACTTGGTGTCAGTGTATGTCTTTGTTACTTGGTGTAAGTGTATGTCTTTGTTACTTGGTGTAAGTGTGTGTCTGTGTTACTGGGTATCAGTGTATGTCTTTGTTACTTGGTGCCAGTGTATGTCTTTGTTACCTGATGCAAGTGTATGTCTTTGTTACTTGGTGTCAGTGTATGTCTTTGTTACTTGGTGTCAGTGTATTTCTTTGTTACTTGGTGTAAGTGTATGTCTTTGTTACTTGGTGTCAGTGTATGTCTTTGCTACTTGGTGTAAGTGTGTGTCTCTGTTACTGGGTATCAGTGTATGTATTTGTTACTTGGTGTAGGTGTGTGCCTGTTTTACTGGGTATCAGTGTATGTCTTTGTTACTTGGTGTCAGTGGATGTCTTTGATACTTGGTGTAAGAGTGTGTCTCTGTTGCTGGGTATCAGTGTCTGTCCTTGTTACTTGGTGTAAGAGTGTGTCTGTGTTGCTGGGTATCAGTGTCTGTCCTTGTTACTTGGTGTAAGAGTGTGTCTGTGTTGCTGGGTATCAGTGTATATCTTTGTTACTTGGTGTCAGTGTAGGTCTGTGTTACTTGGTGTAAGTGTGTCTCTTTCTTACTTGGTGCAAGTGCATGTCTTTGTGACTTGGTGTAAGTGTATGTCTTTGTTACTTGGTGTCAGTGTATGTCTTTGATACTTGGTGTAAGTGTGTGTCTGTGTTACTGGGTATCAGTGTCTGTCTTTGTTACTTGGTGAAAATGTGTGTCTGTGTTACTGGGTATCAGTGTATGTCTTTGTTACTTGGTGTAAGTGCATGTCTTTGTTACTTGGTGTCAGTGTATGTCTTTGTACTTGGTGTAAGTGGATGTCCTTGATACTTGGTGTCAGTGTATGTCTGTGTTACTTGGTGCCAGTGTTTCTCTGTGTTACTGGGTGTCCGTGTGTATCTGTGTTCCTGGGTGTCTGTCTATGTCAATGTTACTGGGTATCAGTGTATGTCTTTGTTACTTGGTGTAGGTGTGTGCCTGTTTTACTGGGTATCAGTGCATGTCTTTGTTACTTGGTGTCTGTGTCTGTCTTAGTTACCTGGTGTAAGTGTATGTCTTTGTTGCTTGGTGTCTGTGTATGTCTTTGTTACTTGGTGTAAGTGTGTGTCTGTGTTACTGGGTATCAGTGTATGTCTTTGTTACTTGTTGTCAGTGTATGTCTTTGTTACTTGGTGTCAGTACCTGTCTTTGTTACTTGGTGTAAGAGTGTGTCTGTGTTGCTGGGTATCAGTGTATGTCTTTGTTACTTGGTGTCAGTGTGTGTCTGTGTTACTTGGTGTAAGTGTGTGTCTTTCTTACTTGGTGGAAGCGCATGTCTTTGTGACTTAGTGTAAGTGTATGTCTTTGTTACTCGGTGTCGGTGTATGTCTTTGTTACTTGGTGTCAGTGTATGTCTTTGATACTTGGTGTAAGTGTGTGTCTGTGTTACTGGGTATCCGTGTCTGTCTTTGTTACTTGGTGAAAGTGTGTGTCTGTGTTACTGGGTATTAGTGTATGTCTTTGTTACTTGGTGTAAGTGCATGTCTTTGTTACTTGGTGTTAGTGAATGTCTTTGTGACTTGGTGTAAGTGTATGTCTTTGTTACTCTGTGTCAGTGTATGTCTTTGTTACTTGGTGTCAGTGTATGTCTTTGTTACTTGATGTCAGTGTATGTCTTTGATACTTGGTGTAAGTGTGTGTCTGTGTGACTGGGTATCCCTGTCTGACCTTGTTACTTGGTGAAAGTGTGTGTCTGTGTTATTGGGTATCAGTGTATGTCTTTGTTACTTGGTGTAAGTGCATGTCTTTGTTACTTGATGTCAGTGTATGTCTTTGTACTTGGTGTAATTGGATGTCTTTGTTACTCGGTGTCAGTGTATGTCTTTGTTACTTGGTGTAAGTGTATGTCTTTGTTACTCGGTGTCAGTGTATGTCTTTGTTACTTGGTGTCAGTGTATGTCTTTGTTACTTGGTGTCAGTGTATGTCTTTGATACTTGGTGTAAGTGTGTGTCTGTGTTACTGGGTATCCGTGTCTGTCTTTGTTACTTGGTGAAAGTGTGTGTCTGTGTTACTGGGTATCAGTGTATGTCTTTGTTACTTGGTGTCAGTGTATGTCTTTGTACTTGGTGTAAGTGGATGTGTTTGTTACTTGGTGTCAGTGTATGTCTGTGTTACTTGGTGTCAGTGAGTTTCTATGTTGCTTGGTGTCAGTGTTTCTCTGTGTTACTAGGTGTCATTGTGTATCTGTGTTCCTGGGTGTCAGTATATGTCTTTGTTACTTGGTGTCAGTGTATGTCAGTGTTACTTGGTGTAAGTGTGTGTCTGTGTTACTGGGTATCAGTGTATGCCTTTGTTACTTGGTGTAGGTGTCTGCCTGTGTTACTGGGTATCAGTGTATGTCTTTGTTAATTGGTGTCAGTGTATGTCTTTGTTACTTGGTGTAAGTGTATGTCTTTGTTACTTGGTGTCAGTGTATGTCTTTGTTACTTGGTGTAAGTGTGCGTCTGTGTTACTGGGTATCAGTGTATGTCTTTGTTACTTGGTGTCAGTGTATGTCTTTGTTACTTGGTGTAATTGTATGTCTTTGTTACTTGGTGTCAGTGTATGTCTTTGTTAGTTGGTGTCAGTGTATGTCTTTGTTATTTGGTGTCAGTGTCTGTCTTTGTTAATTGGTGTAAGTGTGTGTCTGTGTTACTGGGTATCAGTGCATGTCTTTGTTACTTGGTGTCAGTGTATGTCTTTGTTACTTGGTGTAAGTGTATGTCTTTGTTACTTGGTGTCAGTGTTCTTTTTCTTTTGGGCCTCCTTATCTCGAGAGACAATGGATACGCGCCTGGAGGTGGTCAGTGGTTTGTGAAGCAGCGCCTGGAGTGGCTATAAAGGCCAATTCTGGAGTGACAGGCTCTTCCACAGGTGCTGCAGAGAAATTTGTTTGTTGGGGCTGTTGCACAGTTGGCTCTCCCCTTGCGCCTCTGTCTTTTTTCCTGCCAACTACTAAGTCTCTTCGACTCGCCACAATTTAGCCCTGTCTTTATGGCTGCCCGCCAGCTCTGGCGAATGCTGGCAACTGACTCCCACGACTTGTGATCAATGTCACACGATTTCATGTCGCGTTTGCAGACGTCTTTATAACGGAGACATGGACGGCCGGTGGGTCTGATACCAGTGGCGAGCTCGCTGTACACTGTGTCTTTGGGGATCCTGCCATCTTCCATGCGGCTCACATGGCCAAGCCATCTCAAGCGCCGCTGACTCAGTAGTGTGTATAAGCTGGGGGTGTTGGCCGCTTCAAGGACTTCTGTGTTGGAGATATAGTCCTGCCACCTGATGCCAATTATTCTCCGAAGGCAGCGAAGATGGAATGAATTGAGACGTCGCTCTTGGCTGGCATACGTTGTCCAGGCCTCGCTGCCGTAGAGCAAGGTACTGAGGACACAGGCCTGATACACTCGGACTTTTGTGTTCCGTGTCAGTGCGCCATTTTCCCACACTCTCTTGGCCAGTCTGGACATAGCAGTGGAAGCCTTACCCATGCGCTTGTTGATTTCTGCATCTAGAGACAGGTTACTGGTGATAGTTGAGCCTAGGTAGGTGAACTCTTGAACCACTTCCAGAGCGTGGTCGCCAATATTGATGGATGGAGCATTTCTGACATCCTGCCCCATGATGTTCGTTTTCTTGAGGCTGATGGTTAGGCCAAATTCATTGCAGGCAGACGCAAACCTGTCGATGAGACTCTGCAGGCATTCTTCAGTGTGAGATGTTAAAGCAGCATCGTCAGCAAAGAGGAGTTCTCTGATGAGGACTTTCCGTACTTTGGACTTCGCTCTTAGACGGGCAAGGTTGAACAACCTGCCCCCTGATCTTGCGTGGAGGAAAATTCCTTCTTCAGAGGATTTGAACGCATGTGAAAGCAGCAGGGAGAAGAAAATCCCAAAAAGTGTGGGTGCGAGAACACAGCCCTGTTTCACACCACTCAGGATAGGAAAGGGCTCTGATGAGGAGCCACCATGTTGAATTGTGCCTTTCATATTGTCATGGAATGAGGTGATGATACTTAGTAGCTTTGGTGGACATCCGATCTTTTCTAGTAGTCTGAAGAGACCACGTCTGCTGACGAGGTCAAAGGCTTTGGTGAGATCAATGAAAGCAATGTAGAGGGGCATCTGTTGTTCACGGCATTTCTCCTGTATCTGACGAAGGGAGAACAGCATGTCAATAGTGTTAGTCTTTGTTAATTGGTGTAAGTGTGTGTCTGTGTTACTGGGTATCAGTGTATGTCTTTGTTACTTGGTGTCAGTGTGTGTCTGTGTTACTTGGTGTAAGTGTGTGTCTTTCTTACTTGGTGTAAGCGCATGTCTTTGTGACTTGGTGTAAGTGTATGTCTTTGTTACTCGGTGTCGGTGTATGTCTTTGTTACTTGGTGTCAGTGTATGTCTTTGTTACTTGGTGTCAGTGTATGTCTTTGATACTTGGTGTAAGTGTGTGTCTGTGTTACTGGGTATCAGTGTCTGTCTTTGTTACTTGGTGAAAATGTGTGTCTGTGTTACTGGGTATCAGTGTATGTCTTTGTTACTTGGTGTAAGTGCATGTCTTTGTTACTTGGTGTCAGTGTATGTCTTTGTACTTGGTGTAAGTGGATGTCCTTGATACTTGGTGTCAGTGTATGTCTGTGTTACTTGGTGCCAGTGTTTCTCTGTGTTACTGGGTGTCCGTGTGTATCTGTGTTCCTGGGTGTCTGTCTATGTCAATGTTACTGGGTATCAGTGTATGTCTTTGTTACTTGGTGTAGGTGTGTGCCTGTTTTACTGGGTATCAGTGCATGTCTTTGTTACTTGGTGTCTGTGTCTGTCTTAGTTACCTGGTGTAAGTGTATGTCTTTGTTGCTTGGTGTCTGTGTATGTCTTTGTTACTTGGTGTAAGTGTGTGTCTGTGTTACTGGGTATCAGTGTATGTCTTTGTTACTTGTTGTCAGTGTATGTCTTTGTTACTTGGTGTCAGTGCCTGTCTTTGTTACTTGGTGTAAGAGTGTGTCTGTGTTGCTGGGTATCAGTGTATGTCTTTGTTACTTGGTGTCAGTGTGTGTCTGTGTTACTTGGTATAAGTGTGTGTCTTTCTTACTTGGTGGAAGCGCATGTCTTTGTGACTTAGTGTAAGTG
This sequence comes from Heterodontus francisci, assembly GCF_036365525.1. Classification (NCBI taxonomy): domain Eukaryota; kingdom Metazoa; phylum Chordata; class Chondrichthyes; order Heterodontiformes; family Heterodontidae; genus Heterodontus; species Heterodontus francisci. Next base: position 1,133,025 of record NC_090390.1, on the reverse strand, counting down.
TATGTCTTTGTTACTCGGTGTCGGTGTATGTCTTTGTTACTTGGTGTCAGTGTATGTCTTTGATACTTGGTGTAAGTGTGTGTCTGTGTTACTGGGTATCCGTGTCTGTCTTTGTTACTTGGTGAAAGTGTGTGTCTGTGTTACTGGGTATTAGTGTATGTCTTTGTTACTTGGTGTAAGTGCATGTCTTTGTTACTTGGTGTTAGTGAATGTCTTTGTGACTTGGTGTAAGTGTATGTCTTTGTTACTCTGTGTCAGTGTATGTCTTTGTTACTTGGTGTCAGTGTATGTCTTTGTTACTTGATGTCAGTGTATGTCTTTGATACTTGGTGTAAGTGTGTGTCTGTGTGACTGGGTATCCCTGTCTGACCTTGTTACTTGGTGAAAGTGTGTGTCTGTGTTATTGGGTATCAGTGTATGTCTTTGTTACTTGGTGTAAGTGCATGTCTTTGTTACTTGATGTCAGTGTATGTCTTTGTACTTGGTGTAATTGGATGTCTTTGTTACTCGGTGTCAGTGTATGTCTTTGTTACTTGGTGTAAGTGTATGTCTTTGTTACTCGGTGTCAGTGTATGTCTTTGTTACTTGGTGTCAGTGTATGTCTTTGTTACTTGGTGTCAGTGTATGTCTTTGATACTTGGTGTAAGTGTGTGTCTGTGTTACTGGGTATCCGTGTCTGTCTTTGTTACTTGGTGAAAGTGTGTGTCTGTGTTACTGGGTATCAGTGTATGTCTTTGTTACTTGGTGTCAGTGTATGTCTTTGTACTTGGTGTAAGTGGATGTGTTTGTTACTTGGTGTCAGTGTATGTCTGTGTTACTTGGTGTCAGTGAGTTTCTATGTTGCTTGGTGTCAGTGTTTCTCTGTGTTACTAGGTGTCATTGTGTATCTGTGTTCCTGGGTGTCAGTATATGTCTTTGTTACTTGGTGTCAGTGTATGTCAGTGTTACTTGGTGTAAGTGTGTGTCTGTGTTACTGGGTATCAGTGTATGCCTTTGTTACTTGGTGTAGGTGTCTGCCTGTGTTACTGGGTATCAGTGTATGTCTTTGTTAATTGGTGTCAGTGTATGTCTTTGTTACTTGGTGTAAGTGTATGTCTTTGTTACTTGGTGTCAGTGTATGTCTTTGTTACTTGGTGTCAGTGTATGTCTTTGTTACTTGGTGTAATTGTATGTCTTTGTTACTTGGTGTCAGTGTATGTCTTTGTTAGTTGGTGTCAGTGTATGTCTTTGTTATTTGGTGTCAGTGTCTGTCTTTGTTAATTGGTGTAAGTGTGTGTCTGTGTTACTGGGTATCAGTGCATGTCTTTGTTACTTGGTGTCAGTGTATGTCTTTGTTACTTGGTGTAAGTGTATGTCTTTGTTACTTGGTGTCAGTGTTAGTCTTTGTTAATTGGTGTAAGTGTGTGTCTGTGTTACTGGGTATCAGTGTATGTCTTTGTTACTTGGTGTCAGTGTGTGTCTGTGTTACTTGGTGTAAGTGTGTGTCTTTCTTACTTGGTGTAAGCGCATGTCTTTGTGACTTGGTGTAAGTGTATATCTTTGTTACTCGGTGTCGGTGTATGTCTTTGTTACTTGGTGTCAGTGTATGTCTTTGTTACTTGGTGTCAGTGTATGTCTTTGATACTTGGTGTAAGTGTATGTCTTTGTTACTCTGTGTCAGTGTATGTCGTAGTTACTTGATGTCAGTGTATGTCTTTGATACTTGGTGTAAGTGTGTGTCTGTGTTACTGGGTATCCCTGTCTGACCTTGTTACTTGGTGAAAGTGTGTGTCTGTGTTATTGGGTATCAGTGTATGTCTTTGTTACTTGGTGTAAGTGCATGTCTTTGTTACTTGGTGTAAGTGAATGTCTTTGTGACTTGGTGTAAGTGTATGTCTTTGTTACTCTGTGTCAGTGTATGTCGTTGTTACTTGATGTCAGTGTATTTCTTTGATACTTGGTGTAAGTGTGTGTCTGTGTTACTGGGTATCCCTGTCTGACCTTGTTACTTGGTGAAAGTGTGTGTCTGTGTTATTGGGTATCAGTGTATGTATTTGTTACTTCGTGTAAGTGCATGTCTTTGTTACTTGATGTCAGTGTATGTCTTTGTACTTGGTGTAATTGGATGTCTTTGTTACTCGGTGTCAGTGTATGTCTTTGTTACTTGGTGTAAGTGTATGTCTTTGTGACTTGGTGTAAGTGTATGTCTTTGTTACTTGGTGTCAGTGTATGTCGTTGTTACTTGATGTCAGTGTATGTCTTTGATACTTGGTGTAAGTGTGTGTCTGTGTTACTGGGTATCCCTGTCTGACCTTGTTACTTGGTGAAAGTGTGTGTCTGTGTTATTGGGTATCAGTGTATGTCTTTGTTACTTCGTGTAAGTGCATGTCTTTGTTACTTGATGTCAGTGTATGTCTTTGTTACTTGGTGTAAGTGTATGTCTTTGTTACTCGGTGTCAGTGTATGTCTTTGTTACTTGGTGTCAGTGTATGTCTTTGTTACTTGGTGTCAGTGTATGTCTTTGATACTTGGTGTAAGTGTGTGTCTGTGTTACTGGGTATCCGTGTCTGTCTTTGTTACTTGGTGAAAGTGTGTGTCTGTGTTACTGGGTATCAGTGTATGTCTTTGTTACTTGGTGTCAGTGTATGTCTTTGTACTTGGTGTAAGTGGATGTCTTTGTTACCTGGTGTCAGTGAGTGTCTTTGTTGCTTGGTGTCAGTGTTTCTCTGTGTTACTAGGTGTCAGTGTGTATCTGTGGTCCTGGGTGTCAGTATATGTCTTTGTTACTTGGTGTCAGTGTATGTCTGTGTTACTTGGTGTAAGTGTGTGTCTGTGTTCCTGGGTATCAGTGTATTCCTTTGTTACTTGGTGTAGGTGTGTGCCTGTGCTACTGGGTATCAGTGTATGTCTTTGTTACTTGGTGTCAGTGTCTGTCTTTGTTACTTGGTGTCAGTGTATGTCTTTGATACTTGGTGTAAGTGTGTGTCTGTGTTACTGGGTATCCGTGTCTGTCTTTGTTACTTGGTGAAAGTGTGTGTCTGTGTTACTGGGTATCAGTGTATGTCTTTGTTACTTGGTGTCAGTGTATGTCTTTGTACTTGGTGTCGGTGTCTGTCTGTGTTACTTGGTGTCAGTGAGTGTCTTTGTTGCTTGGTGTCAGTGTTTCTCTGTGTTACTAGGTGTCAGTGTGTATCTGTGGTCCTGGGTGTCAGTATTTGTCTTTGTTACTTGGTGTCAGTGTATGTCTGTGTTACTTGGTGTAAGTGTGTGTCTGTGTTACTGGGTATCAGTGTATGCCTTTGTTACTTGGTGTAGGTGTGTGCCTGTGCTACTGGGTATCAGTGTATGTCTTTGTTAATTGGTGTCAGTGTATGTCTTTGTTACTTGGTGTAAGTGTATGTCTTTGTTACTTGGTGTCAGTGTATGTCTTTGTTACTTGGTGTAAGTGAATGTCTTTGTGACTTGGTGTAAGTGTATGTCTTTGTTACTCTGTGTCAGTGTATGTCTTTGTTACTTGATGTCAGTGTATGTCTTTGTTACTTGATGTCAGTGTATGTCTTTGATACTTGGTGTAAGTGTGTGTCTGTGTTACTGGGTATCCCTGTCTGACCTTGTTACTTGGTGAAAGTTTGTGTCTGTGTTATTGGGTATCTGTGTATGTCTTTGTTACTTGGTGTAAGTGCATGTCTTTGTTACTTGATGTCAGTGTATGTCTTTGTACTTGGTGTAATTGGATGTCTTTGTTACTCGGTGTCAGTGTATGTCTTTGTTAATTGGTGTAAGTGTATGTCTTTGTTTCTCGGTGTCAGTGTATGTCTTTGTTACTTGGTGTCAGTGTATGTCTTTGTTACTTGGTGTCAGTGTGTGTCTTTGATACTTGGTGTAAGTGTGTGTCTGTGTTACTGGGTATCCGTGTCTGTCTTTGTTACTTGGTGAAAGTGTGTGTCTGTGTTACTGGGTATCAGTGTATGTCTTTGTTACTTGGTGTCAGTGTATGTCTTTGTACTTGGTGTAAGTGGATGTCTTTGTTACTTGGTGTCAGTGTATGTCTGTGTTACTTGGTGTCAGTGAGTTTCTATGTTGCCTGGTGTCAGTGTTTCTCTGTGTTACTAGGTGTCATTGTGTATCTGTGTTCCTGGGTGTCAGTATATGTCTTTGTTACTTGGTGTCAGTGTATGTCTGTGTTACTTGGTGTAAGTGTGTGTCTGTGTTACTGGGTATCAGTGTATGCCTTTGTTACTTGGTGTAGGTGTCTGCCTGTGTTACTGGGTATCAGTGTATGTCTTTGTTAATTGGTGTCAGTGTATGTCTTTGTTACTTGGTGTAAGTGTATGTCTTTGTTACTTGGTGTCAGTGTTAGTCTTTGTTACTTGGTTTAAGTGTGCGTCTGTGTTACTGGGTATCAGTGTATGTCTTTGTTACTTGGTGTCAGTGTATGTCTTTGTTACTTGGTGTAATTGTATGTCTTTGTTACTTGGTGTCGGTGTATGTCTTTGTTACTTGGTTTAAGTTTATGTCTTTGTTACTTGGTGTCAGTGTTAGTCTTTGTTACTTGGTGTAAGTGTGTGTCTGTGTTACTGGGTATCAGTGTAAGTCTTTGGTACTTGGTGTCAGTGTATGTCTTTGTTACTTGGTGCAAGTGTATGCCTTTGTGACTTGGTGTCAGTGTATGTCTTTGTTAGTTGGTGTCAGTGTATGTCTTTGTTATTTGGTGTCAGTGTCTGTCTTTGTTAATTGGTGTAAGTGTGTGTCTGTGTTACTGGGTATCAGTGCATGTCTTTGTTACTTGGTGTCAGTGTATGTCTTTGTTACTTGGTGTAAGTGTATGTCTTTGTTACTTGGTGTCAGTGTTAGTCTTTGTTACTTGGTGTAAGTGTGTGTCTGTGTTACTGGGTATCAGTGTATGTCTTTGTTACTTGGTGTCAGTGTGTGTCTGTGTTACTTGGTGTAAGTGTGTGTCTTTCTTACTTGGTGTAAGCGCATGTCTTTGTGACTTAGTGTAAGTGTATGTCTTTGTTACTCGGTGTCGGTGTATGTCTTTGTTACTTGGTGTCAGTGTATGTCTTTGTTACTTGGTGTCAGTTTATGTCTTTGATACTTGGTGTAAGTGTGTGTCAGTGTTACTGGGTATCCGTGTCTGTCTTTGTTACTTGGTGAAAGTGTGTGTCTGTGTTACTGGGTATTAGTGTATGTCTTTGTTACTTGGTGTAAGTGCATGTCTTTGTTACTTGGTGTAAGTGAATGTCTTTGTGACTTGGTGTAAGTGTATGTCTTTGTTACTCTGTGTCAGTGTATGTCTTTGTTACTTGGTGTCAGTGTATGTCGTTGTTACTTGATGTCAGTGTATGTCTTTGATACTTGGTGTAAGTGTGTGTCTGTGTTACTGGGTATCCCTGTCTGACCTTGTTACTTGGTGAAAGTGTGTGTCTGTGTTATTGGGTATCAGTGTATGTCTTTGTTACTTCGTGTAAGTGCATGTCTTTGTTACTTGATGTCAGTGTATGTCTTTGTACTTGGTGTAATTGGATGTCTTTGTTACTCGGTGTCAGTGTATGTCTTTGTTACTTGGTGTAAGTGTATGTCTTTGTTACTTGGTGTCAGTGTATGTCTTTGTTACTTGGTGTCAGTGTATGTCTTTGATAATTGGTGTAAGTGTGTGTCTGTGTTACTGGGTATCCGTGTCTGTCTTTGTTACTTGGTGAAAGTGTGTGTCTGTGTTACTGGGTATCAGTGTATGTCTTTGTTACTTGGTGTCAGTGTATGTCTTTGTACTTGGTGTAAGTGGATGTTTTTGTTACTTGGTGTCAGTGAGTGTCTTTGTTGCTTGGTGTCAGTGTTTCTCTGTGTTACTAGGTGTCAGTGTGCATCTGTGGTCCTGGGTGTCAGTATATGTCTTTGTTACTTGGTGTCAGTGTATGTCTGTGTTACTTGGTGTAAGTGTGTGTCTTTGTTACTGGGTATCAGTGTATGCCTTTGTTACTTGGTGTAGGTGTGTGCCTGTGCTACTGTGTATCAGTGTATGTCTTTGTTACTTGGTGTCAGTGTATGTCTTTGTTACTTGGTGTCAGTGTATGTCTTTGATACTTGGTGTAAGTGTGTGTCTGTGTTACTGGGTATCCGTGTCTGTCTTTGTTACTTGGTGAAAGTGTGTGTCTGTGTTACTGGGTATCAGTGTATGTCTTTGTTACTTGGTGTCAGTGTATGTCTTTGTACTTGGTGTCGGTGTATGTCTGTGTTACTTGGTGTCAGTGAGTGTCTTTGTTGCTTGGTGACAGTGTTTCTCTGTGTTACTAGGTGTCAGTGTGTATCTGTGGTCCTGGGTGTCAGTATATGTCTTTGTTACTTGGTGTCAGTGTATGTCTGTGTTACTTGGTGTAAGTGTGTGTCTGTGTTACTGGGTATCAGAGTATGCCTTTGTTACTTGGTGTATTTGTGTGCCTGTGCTACTGGGTATCAGTGTATGTCTTTGTTAATTGGTGTCAGTGTATGTCTTTGTTACTTGGTGTAAGTGTATGTCTTTGTTACTTGGTGTCAGTGTTAGTCTTTGTTACTTGGTGTAAATGTGCGTCTGTGTTACTGGGTATCAGTGTATGTCTTTATTACTTGGTGTCAGTGTATGTCTTTGTTACTTGGTGTAAGTGTATGTCTTTGTTACTTGGTGTCAGTGTATGTCTTTGTTACTTGGTGTAAGTTTATTTCTTTGTTACTTGGTGTCAGTGTTAGTCTTTGTTCCTTGGTGTAAGTGTGTGTCTGTGTTACTGGGTATCAGTGTAAGTCTTTGTTACTTGGTGTCAGTGTATGTCTTTGTTACTTGGTGCAAATGTATGCCTTTGTTACTTGGTGTCAGTGTATGTCTTTGTTAGTTGGTGTCAGTGTATGTCTTTGTTACTTGGTGTCAGTGTATTTCTTTGTTACTTGGTGTAAGTGTGTGTCTGTGTTACTGGGTATCAGTGCATGTCTTTGTTACTTGGTGTCAGTGTATGTCTTTGTTACTTGGTGTAAGCGTATGTCTTTGTTACTTGGTGTCAGTGTTAGTCTTTGTTACTTGGTGTGTGTGTGTGTCTGTGTTACTGGGTATCAGTGTATGTCTTTGTTACTTGGTGTCATTGTATGACTTTGTTACTTGGTGTAAGTGTATGTCTTTGTTACTTGGTGTCAGTGTATGTCTTTTTTACTTGGTGTAAGTGTATGTCTTTGTTACTTGGTGTCAGTGTATGTCTTTGTTACTTGGTGTAAGTGTGTGTCTGTGCTCCTGGGTGTCAGTATATGTCTTTGTTAGTTGGTGTCAGTGTATGTCTGTGTTACTTGGTGTAAGTGTATGTCTGTGTTACTGGGTATCAGTGCATGTCTTTGTTACTTGGTGTAGGTGTGTGCCTGTGTTACTGGGTATCAGTGTAGGTCTTTGTTACTTGGTGTCAGTGTATGTCTTTGTTACTTGGTGTAAGTGTTTCTCTTTGTTACTTGGTGTCAGTGTTAGTCTTTGTTACTTGGTGTAAGTGTGTGTCAGTGTTACTGGGTATCAGTGTATGTCTTTGTTACTTTGTGTCAGTGTATGTCTTTGTTACTTGGTGTAAGTGTATGTCTTTGTTACTTGGTGTCAGTGTGTGTCTTTGTTACTTGGTGTAAGTGTATGTCTTTGTTACTTGGTGTCACTGTATGTCTTTGTTACTTGGTGTCCGTGTGTGCCTGTGTTACTGGGTATCAGTGTATGTCTTTGATACTTGGTGTCTGTGTATGTCGTTGTTACTTGGTGTAAGTGTATTTCTTTCTTACTTGGTTTCAGTGTATGTCTTTGTTACTTGGTGTCAGTGTATGTCTTTGATACTTGGTGTAAGTCTGTGTCTGTGTTACTGGGTATCAGTGTCTGTCTTTGTTACTTGGAGAAAGTGTGTGTCTGTGTCACTGGGTATCAGTGTCTGTCTTTGTTACTTGGTGAAACTGTGTGTCTGTGTTACTGGATATCAGTGTATGTCTGTGTTACTTGGTGTCAGTGTATGTCTTTGTTACTTGGTGCCTGTGTTTCTCTGTGTTACTGGGAGTCAGTGTGTATCTGTGTTCCTGGGTGTCAGTATATGTCTTTGTTTCTTGGTGTCAGTGTATGTCTGTGTTACTGGGTATCAGTGTATGTCTTTGTTACCTGGTGTAGGTGTGTGCCTGTGTTACTGGGTATCAGTGTATGTCTTTGTTACTTGGTGTCAGTGTATGTCTTTGTTACTTGGTGTAAGTGTATGTCTTTGTTGCTTGGTGTCAGTGTATGTCTTTGTTACTTGGTGTAAGAGTGTGTCTGTGTTACTGGGTATCAGTGTATGTCTTTGTTACTTGGTGTCAGTGTATGTCTTTGTTACTTGGTGTCAGTGTATGTCTTTGTTAATTGGTGTAAGTGTATGTCTTTGTTACTTGGTGTCAGTGTATGTCTTTGTTACTTGGTGTAAGTGTGTGTCTGTGTTACTGGGTTTCAGTGTATGTCTTTGTTACTTGGTGTAGGTGCGTGCCTGTGTTACTGGGTATCTGTGTATGTCTTTGTTAATTGGTGTAAGTGTATGTTTTGTTACTTGGTGTCAGTGTTACTCTTTGATACTTGGTGTAAGTATGTGTCTGTGTTACTGGGTATCCGTGTCTGTCTTTGTTACTTGGTGAAAGTGGGTGTCTGTGTTACTGGGTATTAGTGTATGTCTTTGTTACTTGGTGTAAGTGCATGTCTTTGTTACTTGGTGTAAGTGAATGTCTTTGTGACTTGGTGTAAGTGTATGTCTTTGTTACTCTGTGTCAGTGTATGTCTTTGTTACTTGGTGTCAGTGTATGTCGTTGTTACTTGATGTCAGTGTATGTCTTTGATACTTGGTGTAAGTGTGTGTCTGTGTTACTGGGTATCCCTGTCTGACCTTGTTACTTGGTGAAAGTGTGTGTCTGTGTTATTGGGTATCAGTGTATGTCTTTGTTACTTCGTGTAAGTGCATGTCTTTGTTACTTGATGTCAGTGTATGTATTTGTACTTGGTGTAATTGGATGTCTTTGTTACTCGGTGTCAGTGTATGTCTTTGTTACTTGGTGTAAGTGTATGTCTTTGTTACTCGGTGTCAGTGTATGTCTTTGTTACTTGGTGTCAGTGTATGTCTTTGTTACTTGGTGTCAGTGTATGTCTTTGATACTTGGTGTAAGCGGATGTCTTTGTTACTTGGTGTCGGTGTATGTCTGTGTTACTTGGTGTCAGTGAGTGTCTTTGTTGCTTGGTGTCAGTGTTTCTCTGTGTTACTAGGTGTAAGTGTGTGTCTGTGTTACTGGGTATCAGTGCATGTCTTTGTTACTTGGTGTCAGTGTATGACTTTGTTACTTGGTGTAAGTGTATGTCTTTGTTATTTGGTGTCAGTGTATGTCTTTGTTACTTGGTGTAAGTGTATGTCTTTGTTACTTGGTGTCAGTGTATGTCTTTGTTACTTGGTGTAAGTGTGTGTCTGTGCTCCTGGGTGTCAGTATATGTCTTTGTTACTTGGTGTCAGTGTATGTCTGTGTTACTTGGTGGAAGTGTATGTCTGTGTTACTGGGTATCAGTGTATGTCTTTGTTACTTGGTGTAGGTGTGTGCCTGTGTTACTGGGTATCAGTGTAGGTCTTTGTTCCTTGGTGTCAGTGTATGTCTTTGTTACTTGGTGTAAGTGTATCTCTTTGTTACTTGGTGTCAGTGTTAGTCTTTGTTACTTGGTGTAAGTGTGTGTCTGTGTTACTGGGTATCAGTGTATGTCTTTGTTACTTTGTGTCAGTGTATGTCTTTGTTACTTGGTGTAAGTGTATGTCTTTGTTACTTGGTGTCAGTGTGTGTCTTTGTTACTTGGTGTCACTGTATGTCTTTGTTACTTGGTGTAGGTGTGTTCCTGTGTTACTGGGTATCAGTGTATGTCTTTGATACTTGGTGTCTGTGTATGTCGTTGTTACTTGGTGTAAGTGTATTTCTTTGTTACTTGGTGTCAGTGTATGTCTTTGTTACTTGGTGTCAGTGTATGTCTTTGATACTTGGTGTAATTGTGTGTCTGTGTTACTGGGTTTCAGTGTCTGTCTTTGTTACTTGCAGAAAGTGTGTGTCTGTGTTACTGGGTATCAGTGTCTGTCTCTGTTACTTGGTGAAACTGTGTGTCTGTGTTACTGGGTATCAGTGTATGTCTGTGTTACTTGGTGTCAGTGTATGTCTTTGTTACTTGGTGCCAGTGTTTCTCTGTGTTACTGGGAGTCAGTGTGTATCTGTGTTCCTGGGTGTCAGTATATGTCTTTGTTACTTGGTGTCAGTGTATGTCTGTGTTACTGGGTATCAGTGTATGTCTTTGTTACCTGGTGTAGGTGTGTGCCTGTGTTACTGGGTATCAGTGTATGTCTTTGTTACTTGGTGTCAGTGTATGTCTTTGTTACTTGGTGTAAGTGTTTGTCTTTGTTGCTTGGTGTCAGTGTATGTCTTTGTTACTTGGTGTAAGAGTGTGTCTGTGTTACTGGGTATCAGTATATGTCTTTGTTACTTGGTGTCAGTGTATGTCTTTGTTACTTGGTGTTAGTGTATGTCTTTGTCACTTGGTGTCAGTGTATGTCTTTGTTACTTGGTGTCAGTGTATGTCTTTGTTAATTGGTGTAAGTGTATGTCTTTGTTACTTGGTGTCAGTGTATGTCTTTGTTACTTGGTGTAAGTGTGTGTCTGTGTTACTGGGTTTCAGTGTATGTCTTTGTTACTTGGTGTAGGTGCGTGCCTGTGTTACTGGGTATCTGTGTATGTCTTTGTTACTTGGTGTCAGTGTATGTCTTTGTTACTTGGTTTAAGTGCATGTCTTTGTAACTTGGTGTCAGTTTATGTCTTTGTTACTTGGTGTCAGTGTATGTCTTTGATACTTGGTGTAAGTGTGTGTCTGTGTTACTGGGTATCAGTGTCTGTCTTTGTTACTTGGTGTAAGAGTGTGTCTGTGTTGCTGGGTATCAGTGTATGTCTTTGTTACTTGGTGTCAGTGCATGTCTTTGTGACTTGGTGTAAGTGTATGTCTTTGTTACTTGGTGTAAGTGTGTGTCTGTGTTACTGGGTGTCAGTATGTGTCTGTCTTACTGGGTGGAAGTGTTTGTCTGTGATACTTGGTGTAAGTTTGTGTCTTTGTTACTTGGTGTCAGTGTATGTATTTGTTACTTGGTGTCAGTGTATGTCTGTGTTACTTGGTGTAAGTGTGTGTCTTTGTTACTTGGTGTAAGTGTATGTCTTTGTTACTGGGTGTCAGTGTATGTCTTTGTGACTTGGTGTAAGTGAGTGTCTGTGTTACTGGGTATCAGTGTCTGCCTTTGTTACTTGGTGTAATTGTGTGTCTGTGTTACTGGGTATCAGTGTCTGTCTTTGTTACTGGGAGTCAGGGTGTGTCGTTGTGAGCTGGTGTAAGTGTGTGTCTGTGTTACTGGGTATCAGTGTCTGTCTTTGTTACTTGGTGTAAGTGTGTGACTGTGTTACTGGGTATCAGTGTATGTCTTTGTTACTTCGTGTCAGTGTATGTCTGTGTTACTTGGTGTAAGTGTGTGTCTTTGTTACTTGGTGTAAGTGTATGTCTTTGTTACTTGGTGTCAGTGTATGTCTTTGTGACTTGGTGTAAGTGTATGTCTGGGTTACTTGGTGTCAGTGTATGTCTTTGTTACTTGGTGTAAGTGTATGTCTGTGTTACTGGGTATCAGTGTATGTCTTTGTTACTTGGTGTCAGTGAATGTCTTTGTTACTTGGTGTAAGTGTATGTCTTCGTTACTTGGTGTCAGTGTATGTCTTTGTTACTTGGTGTCAGTGTATGTCTTTGATACTTGGTGTAAGTGTGTGTCTGTGTTACTGGGTATCAGTGTCTGTCTTTGTTACTTGGTGTAACAGTGTGTCTGTGTTGCTGGGTATCAGTGTATGTCTTTGTTACTTGGTGTCAGTGTAGGTCTGTGTTACTTGGTGTAAGTGTGTGTCTTTCTTACTTGGTGTAAGTGCATGTCTTTGTGACTTGGTGTAAGTGTATGTCTTTGTTACTTGGGTTCAGTGTATGTCTTTGTTACTTGGTGTCAGTGTGTGTCTTTGTGACTTGGTAACAGTGTATGTCTTTGTTAATTTGTGTCAGTGTATGTCTTTGTTACTTGGTGTAAATGTGTGTCTGTGTTTCTGGGTGTCAGTGTGTGTCTGTCTTACTGGGTGTAAGTTTGTGTCTTTGTTACTTGGTGTCAGTGTATGTATTTGTTACTTTTTGTAAGTGTATGTCTTTGTTACTGGGTGTCAGTGTATGTATTTGTTACTTTTTGTAAGTGTATGTCTTTGTTACTTGGTGTCAGTGTATGTCTTTGTTACTTGGTGTAAGTGTATGTCTGTGTTACTGGGTATCAGAGTGTGTCTTTGTTACTTGGTGTCACTGTATGTCTTTGTTACTTGGTGTAGGTGTGTTCCTGTGTTACTGGGTATCAGTGTATGTCTTTGATACTTGGTGTCTGTGTATGTCGTTGTTACTTGGTGTAAGTGTATTTCTTTGTTACTTGGTGTCAGTGTATGTGTTTGTTACTTGGTGTCAGTGTGTGTCTTTGATACTTGGTGTAAGTGTGTGTCTGTGTTACTGGGTATCAGTGTCTGTCTTTGTTACTTGCAGAAAGTGTGTGTCTGTGTTACTGGGTATCAGTGTCTGTCTCTGTTACTTGGTGAAACTGTGTGTCTGTGTTACTGGGTATCAGTGTATGTCTGTGTTACTTGGTGTCAGTGTATGTCTTTGTTACTTGGTGCCAGTGTTTCTCTGTGTTACTGGGAGTCAGTGTGTATCTGTGTTCCTGGGTGTCAGTATATGTCTTTGTTACTTGGTGTCAGTGTATGTCTGTGTTACTGGGTATCAGTGTATGTCTTTGTTACCTGGTGTAGGTGTGTGCCTGTGTTACTGGGTATCAGTGTATGTCTTTGTTACTTGGTGTCAGTGTATGTCTTTGTTACTTGGTGTAAGTGTTTGTCTTTGTTGCTTGGTGTCAGTGTATGTCTTTGTTACTTGGTGTAAGAGTGTGTCTGTGTTACTGGGTATCAGGGTATGTCTTTGTTACTTGGTGTCAGTGTATGTCTTTGTTACTTGGTGTTAGTGTATGTCTTTGTCACTTGGTGTCAGTGTATGTCTTTGTTACTTGGTGTCAGTGTATGTCTTTGTTAATTGGTGTAAGTGTATGTCTTTGTTACTTGGTGTAAGTGTATGTCTTTGTTACTTGGTGTAAGTGTGTGTCTGTGTTACTGGGTTTCAGTGTATGTCTTTGTTACTTGGTGTAGGTGCGTGCCTGTGTTACTGGGTATCTGTGTATGTCTTTGTTACTTGGTGTCAGTGTATGTCTTTGTTACTTGGTGTAAGTGCATGTCTTTGTTACTTGGTGTCAGTTTATGTCTTTGTTACTTGGTGTCAGTGTATGTCTTTGATACTTGGTGTAAGTGTGTGTCTGTGTTACTGGGTATCAGTGTCTGTCTTTGTTACTTGGTGTAAGAGTGTGTCTGTGTTGCTGGGTATCAGTGTATGTCTTTGTTACTTGGTGTCAGTGTAGGTCTGTGTTACTTGGTGTAAGTGTGTGTCTTTCTTACTTGGTGTAAGTGCATGTCTTTGTGACTTGGTGTAAGTGTATGTCTTTGTTACTTGGTGTAACTGTGTGTCTGTGTTACTGGGTGTCAGTGTGTGTCTGTCTTACTGGGTGGAAGTGTTTGTCTGTGATACTTGGTGTAAGTTTGTGTCTTTGTTACTTGGTGTCAGTGTATGTATTTGTTACTTGGTGTCAGTGAATGTCTGTGTTACTTGGTGTAAGTGTGTGTCTTTGTTACTTGGTGTAAGTGTATGTCTTTGTTACTGGGTGTCAGTGTATGTCTTTGTGACTTGGTGTAAGTGAGTGTCTGTGTTACTGGGTATCAGTGTCTGCATTTGTTACTTGGTGTAATTGTGTGTCTGTGTTACTGGGTATCAGTGTCTGTCTTTGTTACTGGGTGTCAGGGTGTGTCGTTGTGAGCTGGTGTAAGTGTGTGTCTGTGTTACTGGGTATCAGTGTCTGTCTTTGTTACTTGGTGTAAGTGTGTGACTGTGTTACTGGGTATCAGTGTATGTCTTTGTTACTTCGTGTCAGTGTATGTCTGTGTTACTTGGTGTAAGTGTGTGTCTTTGTTACTTGGTGTAAGTGTATGTCTTTGTTACTTGGTGTCAGTGTATGTCTTTGTGACTTGGTGTAAGTGTATGTCTGGGTTACTTGGTGTCAGTGTATGTCTTTGTTACTTGGTGTAAGTGTATGTCTGTGTTACTGGGTATCTGTGTATGTCTTTGTTACTTGGTGTCAGTGAATGTCTTTGTTACTTGGTGTAAGTGTATGTCTTTGTTACTGGGTGTCAGTGTATGTCTTTGTGACTTGGTGTAAGTGAGTGTCTGTGTTACTGGGTATCAGTGTCTGTCTTTGTTACTTGGTGTAACAGTGTGTCTGTGTTGCTGGGTATCAGTGTATGTCTTTGTTACTTGGTGTCAGTGTAGGTCTGTGTTACTTGGTGTAAGTGTGTGTCTTTCTTACTTGGTGTAAGTGCATGTCTTTGTGACTTGGTGTAAGTGTATGTCTTTCTTACTTGGGTTCAGTGTATGTCTTTGTTACTTGGTGTCAGTGTGTGTCTTTGTGACTTGGTAACAGTGTATGTCTTTGTTAATTTGTGTCAGTGTATGTCTTTGTTACTTGGTGTAAATGTGTGTCTGTGTTTCTGGGTGTCAGTGTGTGTCTGTCTTACTGGGTGTAAGTTTGTGTCTTTGTTACTTGGTGTCAGTGTATGTATTTGTTACTTTTTGTAAGTGTATGTCTTTGTTACTGGGTGTCAGTGTATGTATTTGTTACTTTTTGTAAGTGTATGTCTTTGTTACTTGGTGTCAGTGTATGTCTTTGTTACTTGGTGTAAGTGTATGTCTGTGTTACTGGGTATCAGTGTGTGTCTTTGTTACTTGGTGTCACTGTATGTCTTTGTTACTTGGTGTAGGTGTGTTCCTGTGTTACTGGGTATCAGTGTATGTCTTTGATACTTGGTGTCTGTGTATGTCGTTGTTACTTGGTGTAAGTGTATTTCTTTGTTACTTGGTGTCAGTGTATGTGTTTGTTACTTGGTGTCAGTGTATGTCTTTGATACTTGGTGTAAGTGTGTGTCTGTGTTACTGGGTATCAGTGTCTGTCTTTGTTACCTGCAGAAAGTGTGTGTCTGTGTTACTGGGTATCAGTGTCTGTCTCTGTTACTTGGTGAAACTGTGTGTCTGTGTTACTGGGTATCAGTGTATGTCTGTGTTACTTGGTGTCAGTGTATGTCTTTGTTACTTGGTGCCAGTGTTTCTCTGTGTTACTGGGAGTCAGTGTGTATCTGTGTTCCTGGGTGTCAGTATATGTCTTTGTTACTTGGTGTCAGTGTATGTCTGTGTTACTGGGTATCAGTGTATGTCTTTGTTACCTGGTGTAGGTGTGTGCCTGTGTTACTGGGTATCAGTGTATGTCTTTGTTACTTGGTGTCAGTGTATGTCTTTGTTACTTGGTGTAAGTGTTTGTCTTTGTTGCTTGGTGTCAGTGTATGTCTTTGTTACTTGGTGTAAGAGTGTGTCTGTGTTACTGGGTATCAGGGTATGTCTTTGTTACTTGGTGTCAGTGTATGTCTTTGTTACTTGGTGTTAGTGTATGTCTTTGTCACTTGGTGTCAGTGTATGTCTTTGTTACTTGGTGTCAGTGTATGTCTTTGTTAATTGGTGTAAGTGTATGTCTTTGTTACTTGGTGTAAGTGTATGTCTTTGTTACTTGGTGTAAGTGTGTGTCTGTGTTACTGGGTTTCAGTGTATGTCTTTGTTACTTGGTGTAGGTGCGTGCCTGTGTTACTGGGTATCTGTGTATGTCTTTGTTACTTGGTGTCAGTGTATGTCTTTGTTACTTGGTGTAAGTGCATGTCTTTGTTACTTGGTGTCAGTGTATGTCTATGTTACTTGGTGTCAGTGTATGTCTTTGATACTTGGTGTAAGTGTGTGTCTGTGTTACTGGGTATCAGTGTCTGTCTTTGTTACTTGGTGTAAGAGTGTGTCTGTGTTGCTGGGTATCAGTGTATGTCTTTGTTACTTGGTGTCAGTGTAGGTCTGTGTTACTTGGTGTAAGTGTGTGTCTTTCTTACTTGGTGTAAGTGCATGTCTTTGTGACTTGGTGTAAGTGTATGTCTTTGTTACTTGGTGTAAGTGTGTGTCTGTGTTACTGGGTGTCAGTGTGTGTCTGTCTTACTGGGTGGAAGTGTTTGTCTGTGATACTTGGTGTAAGTTTGTGTCTTTGTTACTTGGTGTCAGTGTATGTATTTGTTACTTGGTGTCAGTGTATGTCTGTGTTACTTGGTGTAAGTGTGTGTCTTTGTTACTTGGTGTAAGTGTATATCTTTGTTACTGGGTGTCAGTGTATGTCTTTGTGACTTGGTGTAAGTGAGTGTCTGTGTTACTGGGTATCAGTGTCTGCCTTTGTTACTTGGTGTAATTGTGTGTCTGTGTTACTGGGTATCAGTGTCTGTCTTTGTTACTGGGTGTCAGGGTGTGTCGTTGTGAGCTGGTGTAAGTGTGTGTCTGTGTTACTGGGTATCAGTGTCTGTCTTTGTTACTTGGTGTAAGTGTGTGACTGTGTTACTGGGTATCAGTGTATGTCTTTGTTACTTCGTGTCAGTGTATGTCTGTGTTACTTGGTGTAAGTGTGTGTCTTTGTTACTTGGTGTAAGTGTATGTCTTTGTTACTTGGTGTCAGTGTATGTCTTTGTGACTTGGTGTAAGTGTATGTCTGGGTTACTTGGTGTCAGTGTATGTCTTTGTTACTTGGTGTAAGTGTATGTCTGTGTTACTGGGTATCAGTGTATGTCTTTGTTACTTGGTGTCAGTGAATGTCTTTGTTACTTGGTGTAAGTGTATGTCTTCGTTACTTGGTGTCAGTGTATGTCTTTGTTACTTGGTGTCAGTGTATGTCTTTGATACTTGGTGTAAGTGTGTGTCTGTGTTACTGGGTATCAGTGTCTGTCTTTGTTACTTGGTGTAACAGTGTGTCTGTGTTGCTGGGTATCAGTGTATGTCTTTGTTACTTGGTGTCAGTGTAGGTCTGTGTTACTTGGTGTAAGTGTGTGTCTTTCTTACTTGGTGTAAGTGCATGTCTTTGTGACTTGGTGTAAGTGTATGTCTTTGTTACTTGGGTTCAGTGTATGTCTTTGTTACTTGGTGTCAGTGTGTGTCTTTGTGACTTGGTAACAGTGTATGTCTTTGTTAATTTGTGTCAGTGTATGTCTTTGTTACTTGGTGTAAATGTGTGTCTGTGTTTCTGGGTGTCAGTGTGTGTCTGTCTTACTGGGTGTAAGTTTGTGTCTTTGTTACTTGGTGTCAGTGTATGTGTTTGTTACTTTTTGTAAGTGTATGTCTTTGTTACTGGGTGTCAGTGTATGTATTTGTTACTTTTTGTAAGTGTATGTCTTTGTTACTTGGTGTCAGTGTATGTCTTTGTTACTTGGTGTAAGTGTATGTCTGTGTTACTGGGTATCAGTGTATGTCTTTGTTACTTGGTGTCAGTGAATGTCTTTGTTACTTGGTGTAAGTGTATGTCTTCGTTACTTGGTGTCAGTGTATGTCTTTGTTACTCGGTATCAGTGTCTGTCTTTGTTACTTGGTGTCAGTGTGTGTCTGTGTTACTGGTTATCAGTGTCTGTCTTTGTTACTGGGTGTCAGGGTGTGTCTTTGTGAGCTGGTGTAAGTGTGTGTCTGTGTTCCTGGGTATCAGTGTCTGTCTTTGTTACTTGGTGTAAGTGTGTGTCTGTGTTACTGGGTATCAGTGTATGTCTTTGTTACTTGGTGTCAGTGTATGTCTGTGTTACTTGGTGTTAGTGTGTGTCTTTGTTACTTGGTGTCAGTGTAGGTCTGTGTTACTTGGTGTAAGTGTGTGCCTTTCTTACTTGGTTTAAGTGCATGTCTTTGTGACTTGCTGTAAGTGTATGTCTTTGTTACTTGGTGTCAGTGTATGTCTTTGTTACTTGGTGTCAGTGTGTTTCTTTGTGACTTGGAATCAGTGTATGTCTTTGTTACTTGGTGTCAGTGTATGTCTGTGTTACTTGGTGTAAGTGTGTGTCTGTGTTACTGGGTGTCAGTGTGTGTCTGTCTTACTGGGTGGAAGTGTTTGTCTGTGTTACTGGGTATCAGTGTATGTCTTTGTTACTTGGTGTCAGTGTATGTCTTTGACACTTGGTGTCAGTGTATGTCTGTGTTACTTGGTGTAAGTTTGTGTCTTTGTTACTTGGTGTCAGTGTATGTATTTGTTACTTAGTGTCAGTGTATGTCTGTGTTACTTTGTGTAAGTGTGTGTCTTTGTTACTTGGTGTAAGTGTATGTCTTTGTTACTAGGTGTCAGTGTATGTCTTTGTGACTTGGTGTAAGTGTGTGTCTGTGTTACTGGGTATCAGTGTCTGCCTTTGTTACTTGGTGTAAGTGTGTGTCTGTGTTACTGGGTATCAGTGTATGTCTTTGTTACTTCGTGTCAGTGTATGTCTGTGTTACGTGGTGTAAGTGTATGTCTGTGTTACTTGGTGTAAGTGTATGTCTTTGTTACTTGGTGTCAGTGTATGTCTTTGTAACTTGGTGTAAGTGTATGTGTTTGTTACTTGGTGTCAGTGTATGTCTTTGTCACTTAGTGTCAGTGTATGTCTTTGATACTTGGTGTAAGTGTGTGTCTGTGTTACTGGGTATCAGTGTCTGTCTTTGTTACTTGGTGTAACAGTGTGTCTGTGTTGCTGGGTATCAGTGTATGTCTTTGTTACTTGGTGTCAGTGTCGGTCAGTGTTACTTGGTGTAAGTGTATGTCTTTGATACTTGGTGTCAGTGCATGTCTGTGTTACTTGGTGTAAGTTTGTGTCCTTGTTACTTGGTGTCAGTATATGTATTTGTTACTTGGTGTCAGTGTATGTCTGTGTTACTTGGTGTTAGTGTATGTCTTTGTTACTTTTTGTAAGTGTATGTCTTTGTTACTGGGTGTCAGTGTATGTCTTTGTGACTTGGTTTAATTGTGTGCCTGTGTTACTCGGTATCAGTGTCTGTCTTTGTTACTTGGTGTCAGTGTGTGTCTGTGTTACTGGTTATCAGTGTCTGTCTTTGTTACTGGGTGTCAGGGTGTGTCTTTGTGAGCTGGTGTAAGTGTGTGTCTGTGCTACTGGGTATCAGTGTCTGTCTTTGTTACTTGGTGTAAGTGTGTGTCTGTGTTACTGGGTATCAGTGTATGTCTTTGTTACTTGGTGTCAGTGTATGTCTGTGTTACTTGGTGTTAGTGTGTGTCTTTGTGACTTGGTGTCAGTGTAGGTCTGTGTTACTTGGTGTAAGTCTGTGTCTTTCTTACTTGGTTTAAGTGCATGTCTTTGTGACTTGCTGTAAGTGTATGTCTTTGTTACTTGGTGTCAGTGTATGTCTTTGTTACTTGGTGTCAGTGTGTTTCTTTGTGACTTGGAATCAGTGTATGTCTTTCTTACTTGGTGTCAGTGTATGTCTGTGTTACTTGTTGTAAGTGTGTGTCTGAGTTACTGGGTGTCAGTGTGTGTCTGTCTTACTGGGTGGAAGTGTTGGTCTGTGTTACTGGGTATCAGTGTATGTCTTTGTTACTTGGTGTCAGTGTATGTCTTTGACACTTGGTGTCAGTGTATGTCTGTGTTACTTGGTGTAAGTTTGTGTCTTTGTTACTTGGTGTCAGTGTATGTATTTGTTACTTGGTGTCAGTGTATGTCTGTGTTACTTGGTGTAAGTGTATGTATTTGTTACTTGGTGTCAGTGTATGTCTGTGTTACTTGGTGCAAGTGTATGTCTTTGTTACTGGGTGTCAGTGTATGTCTTTGTGACTTGGTGTAAGTGTGTGCCTGTGTTACTGGGTATCAGTGTCTGCCTTTGTTACTTGGTGTAAGTGTGTGTCTGTGTTACTGGGTATCAGTGTCTGTCTTTGTTACTGGGTGTCAGGGTGTGTCTTTGTGAGCTGGTGTAAATGTGTGTCTGTGTAACTGGGTATCAATGTCTGTCTTTGTTACTTGGTGTAAGTGTCTGTCTGTGTACTGGGTATCAGAGTATGTCTTTGTTACTTCGTGTCAGTGTATGTCTGTGTTACTTGGTGTAAGTGTGTGTCTTTTTTACTTGGTGTAAGTGTATGTCTGTGTTACTTGGTGTAAGTGTATGTCTTTGTTACTTGGTGTCAGTGTATGTCTTTGTTACTTGGTGTCAGTGTATGTCTTTGATACTTGGTGTAAGTGTGTGTCTGTGTTACTGGGTATCAGTGTCTGTCTTTGTTACTTGGTGTAACAGTGTGTCTGTGTTCCTGGGTATCAGTGTATGTCTTTGTTACTTGGTGTCAGTGTCGGTCTGTGTTACTTGGTGTAAGTGTGTGTCTTTCTTACTTGGTGTAAGTGCATGTCTTTGTGACTTGGTGTAAGTGTATGTCTTTGTTACTTGGTGTCAGTGTATGTCTTTGTTACTTAGTGTCAGTGTATGTCTTTGTTACTTGGTGTCAGTGTATGTCTTTGTGACTTGGTAACAGTGTATGTCTTTGTTACTTGGTGTCAGTGTATGTCTTTGTTACTTGGTGTAAATGTGTGTCTGTGTTACTGGGTGTCAGTGTGTGTCTGTCTTACTGGGTGTAAGTGTGTGTCTGTGTTACTGGGTATCAGTGTATGTCTTTGTTACTTGGTGTCAGTGTATGTCTTTGATACTTGGTGTCAGTGCATGTCTGTGTTACTTGGTGTAAGTTTGTCTCTTTGTTACTTGGTGTCAGTGTATGTATTTGTTACTTGGTGTCAGTGTATGTCTGTGTTACTTGGTGTAAGTGTATGTCTTTGTTACTTTTTGTAAGTGTATTTCTTTGTTACTGGGTGTCAGTGTATGTCTTTGTGACTTGGTTTAATTGTGTGCCTGTGTTACTCGGTATCAGTATCTGTCTTTGTTACTTGGTGTCAGTGTGTGTCTGTGTTACTGGTTATCAGTGTCTGTCTTTGTTACTGGGTGTCAGGGTGTGTCTTTGTGAGCTCGTGTAAGTGTGTGTCTGTGCTACTGGGTGTCAGTGTCTGTCTTTGTTACTTGGTGTAAGTGTGTGTCTGTGTTACTGGGTTTCAGTGTATGTCTTTGTTACTTGGTGTCAGTGTATGTCTGTGTTACTTGGTGTTAGTGTGTGTCTTTGTTACTTGGTGTCAGTGTAGGTCTGTGTTACTTGGTGTAAGTGTGTGTCTTTCTTACTTGGTTTAAGTGCATGTCTTTGTGACTTGGTGTAAGTGTATGTCTTTGTTACTTGGTGCCAGTGTATGTCTTTGTTACTTGGTGTCAGTGTGTTTCTTTGTGACTTGGAATCAGTGTATGTCTTTGTTACTTGGTGTCAGTGTATGTCTTTGTTACTTGGTGTAAATGTGTGTCTGTGTTACTGGGTGTCAGTGTGTGTCTGTCTTACTGGGTGTAAGTGTGTGTCTGTGTTACTGGGTATCAGTGTATGTCTTTGTTACTTGGTGTCAGTGTATGTCTTTGATACTTGGTGTCAGTGCATGTCTGTGTTACTTGGTGTAAGTTTGTCTCTTTGTGACTTGGTGTCAGTGTATGTATTTGTTACTTGGTGTCAGTGTATGTCTGTGTTACTTGGTGTAAGTGTATGTCTTTGTTACTTTTTGTAAGTGTATTTCTTTGTTACTGGGTGTCAGTGTATGTCTTTGTGACTTGGTTTAATTGTGTGCCTGTGTTACTCGGTATCAGTATCTGTCTTTGTTACTTGGTGTCAGTGTGTGTCTGTGTTACTGGTTATCAGTGTCTGTCTTTGTTACTGGGTGTCAGGGTGTGTCTTTGTGAGCTCGTGTAAGTGTGTGTCTGTGCTACTGGGTATCAGTGTCTGTCTTTGTTACTTGGTGTAAGTGTGTGTCTGTGTTACTGGGTTTCAGTGTACGTCTTTGTTACTTGGTGTCAGTGTATGTCTGTGTTACTTGGTGTTAGTGTGTGTCTTTGTTACTTGGTGTCAGTGTAGGTCTGTGTTACTTGGTGTAAGTGTGTGTCTTTCTTACTTGGTTTAAGTGCATGTCTTTGTGACTTGGTGTAAGTGTATGTCTTTGTTACTTGGTGCCAGTGTATGTCTTTGTTACTTGGTGTCAGTGTGTTTCTTTGTGACTTGGAATCAGTGTATGTCTTTGTTACTTGGTGTCAGTGTATGTCTGTGTTACTTGGTGTAAGTGTGTGTCTGTGTTACTGGGTGTCAGTGTGTGTCTGTCTTACTGGGTGGAAGTGTTTGTCTGTGTTACTGGGTATCAGTGTATGTCTTTGTTACTTGGTGTCAGTGTATGTCTTTGACACTTGAAGTCAGTATATGCCTGTGTTACTTGGTGTAAGTTTGTGTCTTTGTTACTTGGTGTCAGTGTATGTATTTGATACTTGGTGTCAGTGTATGTCTGTGTTACTTGGTGTAAGTGTGTGTCTTTGTTACTTGGTGTAAGTGTATGTCTTTGTTACTGGGTGTCAGTGTATGTCTTTGTGACTTGGTGTATGTGTGTGTCTGTGTTACTGGGTATCAGTGTCTGCCTTTGTTACTTGGTGTAAGTGTGTGTCTGTGTTACTGGGTATCAGTGTCTGTCTTTGTTACTGGGTGTCAGGGTGTGTCTTTGTGAGCTGGTGTAAATGTGTGTCTGTGTTACTGGGTATCAATGTCTGTCATTGTTACTTCGTGTCAGTGTATGTCTGTGTTACTTGGTGTAAGTGTGTGTCTTTGTTACTTGGTGTAAGTGTATGTCTGTGTTACTTGGTGTAAGTGTATGTCTTTGTAACTTGGTGTAAATGTATGTCTTTGTTCCTTGGTGTTAGTGTATGTCTTTGTTACTTGGTGTCAGTGTATGTATTTGATACTTGGTGTAAGTGTGCGTCTGTGTTACTGGGTATCTGTGTCTGTCTTTGTTACTTGGTGTAACAGTGTGTCTGTGTTGCTGGGTATCAGTGTATGTCTTTGTTACTTGGTGTCAGTGTAGGTCTGTGTTAATTGGTGTAAGTGTGTGTCTTTCTTACTTGATGTAAGTGCATGTCTTTGTGACTTGGTGTAAGTGTATGTCTTTGTTACTTGGTGTCAGTGTATGTCTTTGTTACTTGGTGTCAGTGCATGTCTTTGTTACTTGGTGTCAGTGTGTGTCTTTGTGACTTGGTAACAGTGTATGTCTTTGTTACTTGGTGTCAGTGTATGTCTTTGTTACTTGGTGTAAATGTGTGTCTGTGTTACTGGGTGTCAGTGTGTGTCTGTCTTACTGGGTGTAAGTGTGTGTCTGTGTTACTGGGTCTCAGTGTATGTCTTTGTTGCTTCGTGTCAGTGTATGTCTTTGATACTTGGTGTCAGTGTATGTCTGTGTTACTTGGTGTAAGTGTGTGTCTTTGTTACTTGGTGTCAGTGTATGTCTGTGTTACTTGGTGTAAGTGTATGTTCTTGTTACTTTTTGTAAGTGTATTTCTTTGTTCCTGGGTGTCAGTGTATGTCTTTGTGACTTGGTTTAATTGTGTGCCTGTGTTACTCGGTATCAGTATCTGTCTTTGTTACTTGGTGTCAGTGTGTGTCTGTGTTACTGGTTATCAGTGTCTGTCTTTGTTACTGGGTGTCAGGGTGTGTCTTTGTGAGCTCGTGTAAGTGTGTGTCTGTGCTACTGGGTATCAGTGTCTGTCTTTGTTACTTGGTGTAAGTGTGTGTCTGTGTTACTGGGTTTCAGTGTATGTCTTTGTTACTTGGTGTCAGTGTATGTCTGTGTTACTTGGTGTTAGTGTGTGTCTTTGTTACTTGGTGTCATTGTAGGTCTGTGTTACTTGGTGTAAGTGTGTGTCTTTCTTACTTGGTTTAAGTGCATGTCTTTGTGACTTGGTGTAAGTGTATGTCTTTGTTACTTGGTGCCAGTGTATGTCTTTGTTACTTGGTGTCAGTGTGTTTCTTTGTGACTTGGAATCAGTGTATGTCTTTGTTACTTGGTGTCAGTGTATATCTGTGTTACTTGGTGTAAGTGTGTGTCTGTGTTACTGGGTGTCAGTGTGTGTCTGTCTTACTGGGTGGAAGAGTTTGTCTGTGTTACTGGGTATCAGTGTATGTCTTTGTTACTTGGTGTCAGTGTATGTCTTTGACACTTGAAGTCAGTATATGCCTGTGTTACTTGGTGTAAGTTTGTGTCTTTGTTACTTGGTGTCAGTGTATGTATTTGATACTTGGTGTCAGTGTATGTCTGTGTTACTTGGTGTAAGTGTGTGTCTTTGTTACTTGGTGTAAGTGTATGTCTTTGTTACTGGGTGTCAGTGTATGTCTTTGTGACTTGGTGTAAGTGTGTGTCTGTGTTACTGGGTATCAGTGTCTGCCTTTGTTACTTGGTGTAAGTGTGTGTCTGTGTTACTGGGTATCAGTGTCTGTCTTTGTTACTGGGTGTCAGGGTGTGTCTTTGTGAGCTGGTGTAAATGTGTGTCTGTGTTACTGGGTATCAATGTCTGTCTTTGTTACTTCGTGTCAGTGTATGTCTGTGTTACTTGGTGTAAGTGTGTGTCTTTGTTACTTGGTGTAAGTGTATGTCTGTGTTACTTGGTGTAAGTGTATGTCTTTGTAACTTGGTGTAAATGTATGTCTTTGTTCCTTGGTGTTAGTGTATGTCTTTGTTACTTGGTGTCAGTGTATGTATTTGATACTTGGTGTAAGTGTGCGTCTGTGTTACTGGGTATCAGTGTCTGTCTTTGTTACTTGGTGTAACAGTGTGTCTGTGTTGCTGGGTATCAGTGTATGTCTTTGTTACTTGGTGTCAGTGTAGGTCTGTGTTACTTGGTGTAAGTGTGTGTCTTTCTTACTTGGTGTAAGTGCATGTCTTTGTGACTTGGTGTAAGTGTATGTCTTTGTTACTTGGTGTCAGTGTATGTCTTTGTTACTTGGTGTCAGTGCATGTCTTTGTTACTTGGTGTCAGTGTGTGTCTTTGTGACTTGGTAACAGTGTATGTCTTTGTTACTTGGTGTCAGTGTATGTCTTTTTTACTTGGTGTAAATGTGTGTCTGTGTTACTGGGTGTCAGTGTGTGTCTGTCTTACTGGGTGTAAGTGTGTGTCTGTGTTACTGGGTATCATTGTATGTCTTTGTTACTTCGTGTCAGTGTATGTCTTTGATACTTGGTGTCAGTGTATGTCTGTGTTACTTGGTGTAAGTGTGTGTCTTTGTTACTTGGTGTCAGTGTATGTCTGTGTTACTTGGTGTAAGTGTATGTTCTTGTTACTTTTTGTAAGTGTATTTCGTTGTTACTGGGTGTCAGTGTATGTCTTTGTGACTTGGTTTAATTGTGTGCCTGTGTTACACGGTATCAGTATCTGTCTTTGTTACTTGGTGTCAGTGTGTGTCTGTGTTACTGGTTATCAGTGTCTGTCTTTGTTACTGGGTGTCAGGGTGTGTCTTTGTGAGCTCGTGTAAGTGTGTGTCTGTGCTACTGGGTATCAGTGTCTGTCTTTGTTACTTGGTGTAAGTGTGTGTCTGTGTTACTGGGTTTCAGTGTATGTCTTTGTTACTTGGTGTCAGTGTATGTCTGTGTTACTTGGTGTTAGTGTTTGTCTTTGTTACTTGGTGTCATTGTAGGTCTGTGTTACTTGGTGTAAGTGTGTGTCTTTCTTACTTGGTTTAAGTGCATGTCTTTGTGACTTGGTGTAAGTGTATGTCTTTGTTACTTGGTGCCAGTGTATGTCTTTGTTACTTGGTGTCAGTGTGTTTCTTTGTGACTTGGAATCAGTGTATGTCTTTGTTACTTGGTGTCAGTGTATATCTGTGTTACTTGGTGTAAGTGTGTGTCTGTGTTACTGGGTGTCAGTGTGTGTCTGTCTTACTGGGTGGAAGTGTTTGTCTGTGTTACTGGGTATCAGTGTATGTCTTTGTTACTTGGTGTCAGTGTATGTCTTTGACACTTGAAGTCAGTATATGCCTGTGTTACTTGGTGTAAGTTTGTGTCTTTGTTACTTGGTGTCAGTGTATGTATTTGATACTTGGTGTCAGTGTATGTCTGTGTTACTTGGTGTAAGTGTGTGTCTTTGTTACTTGGTGTAAGTGTATGTCTTTGTTACTGGGTGTCAGTGTATGTCTTTGTGACTTGGTGTAAGTGTGTGTCTGTGTTACTGGGTATCAGTGTCTGCCTTTGTTACTTGGTGTAAGTGTGTGTCTGTGTTACTGGGTATCAGTGTCTGTCTTTGTTACTGGGTGTCAGGGTGTGTCTTTGTGAGCTGGTGTAAATGTGTGTCTGTGTTACTGGGTATCAATGTCTGTCTTTGTTACTTCGTGTCAGTGTATGTCTGTGTTACTTGGTGTAAGTGTGTGTCTTTGTTACTTGGTGTCAGTGTATGTCTTTGTTACTTGGTGTCAGTGCATGTCTTTGTTACTTGGTGTCAGTGTGTGTCTTTGTGACTTGGTAACAGTGTATGTCTTTGTTACTTGGTGTCAGTGTATGTCTTTGTTACTTGGTGTAAATGTGTGTCTGTGTTACTGGGTGTCAGTGTGTGTCTGTCTTACTGGGTGTAAGTGTGTGTCTGTGTTACTTGGTGTCAGTGTATGTCTTTGTTACTTCGTGTCAGTGTATGTCTTTGATACTTGGTGTCAGTGTATGTCTGTGTTACTTGGTGTAAGTGTGTGTCTTTGTTACTTGGTGTCAGTGTATGTCTGTGTTACTTGGTGTAAGTGTATGTTCTTGTTACTTTTTGTAAGTGTATTTCTTTGTTACTGGGTGTCAGTGTATGTCTTTGTGACTTGGTTTAATTGTGTGCCTGTGTTACTCGGTATCAGTATCTGTCTTAGTTACTTGGTGTCAGTGTGTGTCTGTGTTACTGGTTATCAGTGTCTGTCTTTGTTACTGGGTGTCAGGGTGTGTCTTTGTGAGCTCGTGTAAGTGTGTGTCTGTGCTACTGGGTATCAGTGTCTGTCTTTGTTACTTGGTGTAAGTGTGTGTCTGTGTTACTGGGTTTCAGTGTATGTCTTTGTTACTTGGTGTCAGTGTATGTCTGTGTTACTTGGTGTTAGTGTGTGTCTTTGTTACTTGGTGTCATTGTAGGTCTGTGTTACTTGGTGTAAGTGTGTGTCTTTCTTACTTGGTTTAAGTGCATGTCTTTGTGACTTGGTGTAAGTGTATGTCTTTGTTACTTGGTGCCAGTGTATGTCTTTGTTACTTGGTGTCAGTGTGTTTCTTTGTGACTTGGAATCAGTGTATGTCTTTGTTACTTGGTGTCAGTGTATATCTGTGTTACTTGGTGTAAGTGTGTGTCTGTGTTACTGGGTGTCAGTGTGTGTCTGTCTTACTGGGTGGAAGTGTTTGTCTGTGTTACTGGGTATCAGTGTATGTCTTTGTTACTTGGTGTCAGTGTATGTCTTTGACACTTGAAGTCAGTATATGCCTGTGTTACTTGGTGTAAGTTTGTGTCTTTGTTACTTGGTGTCAGTGTATGTATTTGATACTTGGTGTCAGTGTATGTCTGTGTTACTTGGTGTAAGTGTGTGTCTTTGTTACTTGGTGTAAGTGTATGTCTTTGTTACTGGGTGTCAGTGTATGTCTTTGTGACTTGGTGTAAGTGTGTGTCTGTGTTACTGGGTATCAGTGTCTGCCTTTGTTACTTGGTGTAAGTGTGTGTCTGTGTTACTGGGTATCAGTGTCTGTCTTTGTTACTGGGTGTCAGGGTGTGTCTTTGTGAGCTGGTGTAAATGTGTGTCTGTGTTACTGGGTATCAATGTCTGTCTTTGTTACTTCGTGTCAGTGTATGTCTGTGTTACTTGGTGTAAGTGTGTGTCTTTGTTACTTGGTGTAAGTGTATGTCTGTGTTACTTGGTGTAAGTGTATGTCTTTGTAACTTGGTGTAAATGTATGTCTTTGTTCCTTGGTGTTAGTGTATGTCTTTGTTACTTGGTGTCAGTGTATGTATTTGATACTTGGTGTAAGTGTGCGTCTGTGTTACTGGGTATCAGTGTCTGTCTTTGTTACTTGGTGTAACAGTGTGTCTGTGTTGCTGGGTATCAGTGTATGTCTTTGTTACTTGGTGTCAGTGTAGGTCTGTGTTACTTGGTGTAAGTGTGTGTCTTTCTTACTTGGTGTAAGTGCAAGTCTTTGTGACTTGGTGTAAGTGTATGTCTTTGTTACTTGGTGTCAGTGTATGTCTTTGTTACTTGGTGTCAGTGCATGTCTTTGTTACTTGGTGTCAGTGTGTGTCTTTGTGACTTGGTAACAGTGTATGTCTTTGTTACTTGGTGTCAGTGTATGTCTTTGTTACTTGGTGTAAATGTGTGTCTGTGTTACTGGGTGTCAGTGTGTGTCTGTCTTACTGGGTGGAAGTGTGTGTCTGTGTTACTGGGTATCAGTGTATGTCTTTGTTACTTCGTGTCAGTGTATGTCTTTGATACTTGGTGTCAGTCTATGTCTGTGTTACTTGGTGTAAGTTTGTGTCTTTGTTACTTGGTGTCAGTGTATGTATTTGTTACTTGGTGTCAGTGTATGTCTGTGTTACTTGGTGCAAGTGTATGTCTTTGTTACTTGGTGTAAGTGTATGTCTTTGTTACTGGGTGTCAGTGTATGTTTTTGTGACTTGGTGTAATTGTGTGCCTGTGTTACTGGGTATCAGTGTCTGTCTTTGTTACTTGGTGTAAGTGTGTGTCTGTGTTACTGGTTATCAGTGTCTGTCTTCGTTACTGGGTGTCAGGGTGTGTCTTTGTGAGCTGGTGTAAGTGTGTGTCTGTGCTACTGGGTATCAGTGTCTGTCTTTGTTACTTGGTGTAAGTGTGTGTCTGTGTTACTGGGTATCAGTGTATGTCTTTGTTACTTGGTGTCAGTGTATGTCTGTGTTACCTGGTGTTAGTGTGTTTCTTTGTTACTTGGTGTCAGTGTAGGTCTCTGTTACTTGGTGTAAGTGTGTGTCTTTCTTACTTGGTGTAAGTGCATGTCTTTGTGACTTGGTGTAAGTGTATGTCTTTGTTACTTGGTGTCAGTGTTTGTCTTTGTTACTTGGTGTCAGTGTGTTTCTTTGTGACTTGTAATCTGTGTATGTCTTTGTTACTTGGTGTCAGTGTATGTCTGTGTTACTTGGTGTAAGTGTGTGTCTGTGTTACTGGGTGTCAGTGTGTGTCTGTCTTACTGGGTGGAAGTGTTTGTCTGTCTTACTGGGTATCAGTGTATGTCTTTGTTACTAGGTGTCAGTGTATGTCTTAGACACTTGGTGTCAGTGTATGTCTGTGTTACTTGGTGTAAGTTTGTGTCTTTGTTATTTGGTGTCAGTGTATGTATTTGTTACTTGGTGTCAGTGTATGTCTGTGTTACTTGGTGTAAGTGTGTGTCTTTGTTACTTGGTGTAAGTGTCTGTCTTCGTTACTTGGTGTAAGTGTGTGTCTGTGTTACTGGCTATCAGTGTATGTCTTTGTTACTTGGTGTAAGTGTATGTCTTTGTTACTTGGTGTCAGAGTATGTCTTTGTTACTTGGTGTAAGTGTGTGTCTGTGTTACTGGGTATCAGTGTATGTCTTTGTTACTTGGTGTAGTTGTGTGCCTGTGTTACTGGGTATCAGTGTATGTCTTTGTTACTTGGTGTAAGTGTATGTCTTTGTTACTTGGTGTCAGTGTATGTCTTTGTTACTTGGTGTCAGTGTTGGTGTTTGTTACTTGGTGTAAGTGTGTGTCTGTGTTACTGGGTATCAGTGTAAGTCTTTGTTACTTGGTGTCAGTGTATGTCTTTGTGACTTGGTGTAAGTGTGTGTCTGTGTTACTGGGTATCAGTGTCTGCCTTTGTTACTTGGTGTAAGTGTGTGTCTGTGTTACTGGGTATCAGTGTCTGTCTTTGTTACTGGGTGTCAGGGTGTGTCTTTGTGAGCTGGTGTAAATGTGTGTCTGTGTTACTGGGTATCAATGTCTGTCTTTGTTACTTGGTGTAAGTGTCTGTCTGTGTTACTGGGTATCAGTGTATGTCTTTGTTACTTCGTGTCAGTGTATGTCTGTGTTACTTGGTGTAAGTGTGTGTCTTTGTTACTTGGTGTAAGTGTATGTCTGTGTTACTTGGTGTAAGTGTATGTCTTTGTTACTTGGTGTCAGTGTATGTCTTTGTAACTTGGTGTAAGTGTATGTCTTTGTTACTTGGTGTCAGTGTATGTCTTTGTTACTTAGTGTCAGTGTATGTCTTTGATACTTGGTGTAAGTGTGTGTCTGTGTTACTGGGTATCAGTGTCTGTCTTTGTTACTTGGTGTAACAGTGTGTCTGTGTTGCTGGGTATCAGTGTATGTCTTTGTTACTTGGTGTCAGTGTCGGTCTGTGTTACTTGGTGTAAGTGTATGTCTTTGATACTTGGTGTCAGTGCATGTCTGTGTTACTTGGTGTAAGTTTGTGTCTTTGTTACTTGGTGTCAGTATATGTATTTGTTACTTGGTGTCAGTGTATGTCTGTGTTACTTGGTGTTAGTGTATGTCTTTGTTACTTTTTGTAAGTGTATGTCTTTGTTACTGGGTGTCAGTGTATGTCTTTGTGACTTGGTTTAATTGTGTGCCTGTGTTACTGGTTATCAGTGTCTGTCTTTGTTACTGGGTGTCAGGGTGTGTCTTTGTGAGCTGGTGTAAGTGTGTGTCTGTGCTACTGGGTATCAGTGTCTGTCTTTGTTACTTGGTGTAAGTGTGTGTCTGTGTTTCTGGGTATCAGTGTATGTCTTTGTTACTTGGTGTCAGTGTATGTCTGTGTTACTTGGTGTTAGTGTGTGTCTTTGTTACTTGGTGTCAGTGTAGGTCTGTGTTACTTGGTGTAAGTGTGTGTCTTTCTTACTTGGTTTAAGTGCATGTCTTTGTGACTTGCTGTAAGTGTATGTCTTTGTTACTTGGTGTCAGTGTATGTCTTTGTTACTTGGTGTCAGTGTGTTTCTTTGTGACTTGGAATCAGTGTATGTCTTTCTTACTTGGTGTCAGTGTATGTCTGTGTTACTTGGTGTAAGTGTGTGTCTGTGTTACTGGGTGTCAGTGCATGTCTTTGTTACTTGGTGTAAGTTTGTGTCTTTGTTACTTGGTGTCAGTGTATGTATTTGTTACTTGGTGTCAGTGTATGTCTGTGTTACTTGGTGTAAGTGTGTGTCTTTGTTACTTGGTGCAAGTGTATGTCTTTGTTACTGGGTGTCAGTGTATGCCTTTGTGACTTCGTGTAAGTGTGTGTCTGTGTTACTGGGTATCAGTGTCTGCCTTTGTTACTTGGTGTAAGTGTGTGTCTGTGTTACTGGGTATCATTGTCTGTCTTTGTGACTGGGTGTCAGGGTGTGTCTTTGTGAGCTGGTGTAAATGTGTGTCTGTGTTACTGGGTATCAGTGCATGTCTTTGTTACTTCGTGTCAGTGTATGTCTTTGTAACTTGGTGTAAGTGTATGTCTTTGTTACTTGGTGTCAGTGTATGTCTTTGTTACTTGGTGTCAGTGTATGTCTTTGATACTTGGTGTAAGTGTGTGTCTGTGTTACTGTGTATCAGTGTCTGTCTTTGTTATTTGGTGTAACAGTGTGTCTGTGTTGCTGGGTATCAGTGTATGTCTTTGTTACTTGGTGTCAGTGTCGGTCTGTGTTACTTGGTGTAAGTGTGTGTCTTTCTTACTTGGTGTAAGTGCATGTCTTTGTGACTTGGTGTAAGTGTATGTCTTTGTTACTTGGTGTCAGTGTATGTCTTTGTTACTTAGTGTCAGTGTATGTCTTTGTTACTTGGTGTCAGTGTATGTCTTTGTGACTTGGTAACAGTGTATGTCTTTGTTACTTGGTGTCAGTGTATGTCTTTGTTACTTGGTGTAAATGTGTGTCTGTGTTACTGGGTGTCAGTGTGTGTCTGTCTTACTGGGTGTAAGTGTGTGTCTGTGTTACTGGGTATCAGTGTATGTCTTTGTTACTTGGTGTCAGTGTATGTATTTGATACTTGGTGTCAGTGCATGTCTGTGTTACTTGGTGTAAGTTTGTCTCTTTGTTACTTGGTGTCAGTGTATGTATTTGTTACTTGGTGTCAGTGTATGTCTGTGTTACTTGGTGTAAGTGTATGTCTTTGTTACTTTTTGTAAGTGTATGTCTTTGTTACTGGGTGTCAGTGTATGTCTTTGTGACTTGGTTTAATTGTGTGCCTGTGTTACTCGGTATCAGTGTCTGTCTTTGTTACTTGGTGTCAGTGTGTGTCTGTGTTACTGGTTATCAGTGTCTGTCTTTGTTACTGGGTGTCAGGGTGTGTCTTTGTGAGCTGGTATAAGTGTGTGTCTGTGCTACTGGGTATCAGTGTCTGTCTTTGTTACTTGGTGTAAGTGTGTGTCTGTGTTACTGGGTTTCAGTGTATGTCTGTGTTACTTGGTGTTAGTGTGTGTCTTTGTTACTTGGTGTCAGTGTAGGTCTGTGTTACTTGGTGTAAGTGTGTGTCTTTCTTACTTGGTTTAAGTGCATGTCTTTGTGACTTGGTGTAAGTGTATGTCTTTGTGACTTGGTGTAAGTGTATGTCTTTGTTACTTGGTGCCAGTGTATGTCTTTGTTACTTGGTGTCAGTGTGTTTCTTTGTGACTTGGAATCAGTGTATGTCTTTGTTACTTGGTGTCAGTGTATGTCTGTGTTACTTGGTGTAAGTGTGTGTCTGTGTTACTGGGTGTCAGTGTGTGTCTGTCTTACTGGGTGGAAGTGTTTGTCTGTGTTACTGGGTATCAGTGTATGTCTTTGTTACTTGGTGTCAGTGTATGTCTTTGACACTTGGTGTCAGTATATGCCTGTGTTACTTGGTGTAAGTTTGTGTCTTTGTTACTTGGTGTCAGTGTATGTATTTGATACTTGGTGTCAGTGTATGTCTGTGTTACTTGGTGTAAGTGTGTGTCTTTGTTACTTGGTGTAAGTGTATGTCTTTGTTACTGGGTGTCAGTGTCTGCCTTTGTTACTTGGTGTAAGTGTGTGTCTGTGTTACTGGGTATCAGTGTCTGTCTTTGTTACTTGGTGTCAGGGTGTGTCTTTGTGAGCTGGTGTAAATGTGTGTCTGTGTTACTGGGTATCAATGCCTGTCTTTGTTACTTCGTGTCAGTGTATGTCTGTGTTACTTGGTGTAAGTGTGTGTCTTTGTTACTTGGTGTAAGTGTATGTCTGTGTTACTTGGTGTAAGTGTATGTCTTTGTAACTTGGTGTAAATGTATGTCTTTGTTCCTTGGTGTTAGTGTATGTCTTTGTTACTTGGTGTCAGTGTATGTATTTGATACTTGGTGTAAGTGTGCGTCTGTGTTACTGGGTATCAGTGTCTGTCTTTGTTACTTGGTGTAACAGTGTGTCTGTGTTGCTGGGTATCAGTGTATGTCTTTGTTACTTGGTGTCAGTGTAGGTCTGTGTTACTTGGTGTAAGTGTGTGTCTTTCTTACTTGGTGTAAGTGCATGTCTTTGTGACTTGGTGTAAGTGTATGTCTTTGTTACTTGGTGTCAGTGTATGTCTTTGTTACTTGGTGTCAGTGCATGTCTTTGTTACTTGGTGTCAGTGTGTGTCTTTGTGACTTGGTAACAGTGTATGTCTTTGTTACTTGGTGTCAGTGTATGTCTTTGTTACTTGGTGTAAATGTGTGTCTGTGTTACTGGGTGTCAGTGTGTGTCTGTCTTACTGGGTGTAAGTGTGTGTCTGTGTTACTGGGTATCAGTGTATGTCTTTGTTACTTCGTGTCAGTGTATGTCTTTGATACTTGGTGTCAGTGTATGTCTGTGTTACTTGGTGTAAGTTTGTGTCTTTTTTACTTGGTGTCAGTGTATGTATTTGTTACTTGGTGTCAGTGTATGTCTGTGTTACTTGGTGTAAGTGTATGTCTTTGTTACTTGGTGTAAGTGTATGTCTTTGTTACTGGGTGTCAGTGTATGTTTTTGTGACTTGGTGTAATTGTGTGCCTGTGTTACTGGGTATCAGTGTCTGTCTTTGTTACTTGGTGTAAGTGTGTGTCTGTGTTACTGGTTATCAGTGTCTGTCTTTGTTACTGGGTGTCAGGGTGTGTCTTTGTGAGCTGGTGTAAGTGTGTGTCTGTGCTACTGGGTATCAGTGTCTGTCTTTGTTACTTGGTGTAAGTGTGTGTCTGTGTTACTGGGTATCAGTGTATGTCTTTGTTACTTGGTGTCAGTGTATGTCTGTGTTACTTGGTGTTAGTGTGTGTCTTTGTTACTTGGTGTCAGTGTAGGTCTGTGTTACTTGGTGTTAATGTGTGTCTTTCTTACTTGGTGTAAGTGCATGTCTTTGTGACTTGGTGTAAGTGTATGTCTTTGTTACTTGGTGTCAGTGCATGTCTTTGTTACTTGGTGTCAGTGTGTTTCTTTGTGACTTGGAATCAGTGTATGTCTTTGTTACTTGGTGTTAGTGTATGTCTGTGTTACTTGGTGTAAGTGTGTGTCTGTGTTACTGGGTGTCAGTGTGTGTCTGTCTTACTGGTTGGAAGTGTTTGTCTGTGTTACTGGGTATCAGTGTATGTCTTTGTTACTAGGTGTCAGTGTATGTCTTAGACACTTGGTGTCAGTGTATGTCTGTGTTACTTGGTGTAAGTTTGTGTCTTTGTTATTTGGTGTCAGTGTATGTATTTGTTACTTGGTGTCAGTGTATGTCTGTGTTACTTGGTGTAAGTGTGTGTCTTTGTTACTTGGTGTAAGTGTATGTCTTTGTTACTTGGTGTAAGTGTGTGTCTGTGTTACTGGATATCAGTGTATGTCTTTGTTACTTGGTGTAAGTGTATGTCTTTGTTACTTGGTGTCAGAGTATGTCTTTGTTACTTGGTGTAAGTGTGTGTCTGTGTTACTGGGTATCAGTGTATGTCTTTGTTACTTGGTGTAGTTGTGTGCCTGTGTTACTGGGTATCAGTGTATGTCTTTGTTACTTGGTGTAAGTGTATGTCTTTGTTACTTGGTGTCAGTGTATGTCTTTGTTACTTGGTGTCAGTGTTGGTGTTTGTTACTTGGTGTAAGTGTGTGTCTGTGTTACTGGGTATCAGTGTAAGTCTTTGTTACTTGGTGTCAGTGTATGTCTTTGTGACTTGGTGTAAGTGTGTGTTTGTGTTACTGGGTATCAGTGTCTGCCTTTGTTACTTGGTGTAAGTGTGTGTCTGTGTTACTGGGTATCAGTGTCTGTCTTTGTTACTGGGTGTCAGGGTGTGTCTTTGTGAGCTGGTGTAAATGTGTGTCTGTGTTACTGGGTATCAATGTCTGTCTTTGTTACTTGGTGTAAGTGTCTGTCTGTGTTACTGGGTATCAGTGTATGTCTTTGTTACTTCGTGTCAGTGTATGTCTGTGTTACTTGGTGTAAGTGTGTGTCTTTATTACTTGGTGTAAGTGTATGTCTGTGTTACTTGCTGTAAGTGTATGTCTTTGTTACTTGGTGTCAGTGTATGTCTTTGTAACTTGGTGTAAGTGTATGTCTTTGTTACTTGGTGTCAGTGTATGTCTTTGTTACTTAGTGTCAGTGTATGTCTTTGATACTTGGTGTAAGTGTGTGTCTGTGTTACTGGGTATCAGTGTCTGTCTTTGTTACTTGGTGTAACAGTGT
Source organism: Heterodontus francisci (assembly GCF_036365525.1). Taxonomy (NCBI): domain Eukaryota; kingdom Metazoa; phylum Chordata; class Chondrichthyes; order Heterodontiformes; family Heterodontidae; genus Heterodontus; species Heterodontus francisci. The sequence goes on along the minus strand of NC_090390.1, from coordinate 1,097,545 downwards.
GTCTGTGTTGCTGGGTATCAGTGTATGTCTTTGTTACTTGGTGTCAGTGTCGGTCTGTGTTACTTGGTGTAAGTGTATGTCTTTGATAATTGGTGTCAGTGCATGTCTGTGTTACTTGGTGTAAGTTTGTGTCTTTGTTACTTGGTGTCAGTATATGTATTTGTTACTTGGTGTCAGTGTATGTCTGTGTTACTTGGTGTTAGTGTATGTCTTTGTTACTTTTTGTAAGTGTATGTCTTTGTTACTGGGTGTCAGTGTATGTCTTTGTGACTTGGTTTAATTGTGTGCCTGTGTTACTCGGTATCAGTGTCTGTCTTTGTTACTTGGTGTCAGTGTGTGTCTGTGTTACTGGTTATCAGTGTCTGTCTTTGTTACTGGGTGTCAGGGTGTGTCTTTGTGAGCTGGTGTAAGTGTGTGTCTGTGCTACTGGGTATCAGTGTCTGTCTTTGTTACTTGGTGTAAGTGTGTGTCTGTGTTACTGGGTATCATTGTATGTCTTTGTTACTTGGTGTCAGTGTATGTCTGTGTTACTTGGTGTTAGTGTGTGTCTTTGTTACTTGGTGTCAGTGTAGGTCTGTGTTACTTGGTGTAAGTGTGTGTCTTTCTTACTTGGTTTAAGTGCATGTCTTTGTGACTTGCTGTAAGTGTATGTCTTTGTTACTTGGTGTCAGTGTATGTCTTTGTTACTTGGTGTCAGTGTGTTTCTTTGTGACTTGGAATCAGTGTATGTCTTTCTTACTTGGTGTCAGTGTATGTCTGTGTTACTTGGTGTAAGTGTGTGTCTGTGTTACTGGGTGTCAGTGTGTGTCTGTCTTACTGGGTGGAAGTGTTTGTCTGTGTTACTGGGTATCAGTGTATGTCTTTGTTACTTGGTGTCAGTGTATGTCTTTGACACTTGGTGTCAGTGTATGTCTGTGTTACTTGGTGTAAGTTTGTGTCTTTGTTACTTGGTGTCAGTGTATGTATTTGTTACTTGGTGTCAGTGTATGTCTGTGTTACTTGGTGTAAGTGTGTGTCTTTGTTACTTGGTGCAAGTGTATGTCTTTGTTACTGGGTGTCAGTGTATGTCTTTGTGACTTGGTGTAAGTGTGTGTCTGTGTTACTGGGTATCAGTGTCTGCCTTTGTTACTTGGTGTAAGTGTGTGTCTGTGTTACTGGGTATCAGTGTCTGTCTTTGTTACTGGGTGTCAGGGTGTGTCTTTGTGAGCTGGTGTAAATGTGTGTCTGTGTTACTGGGTATCAATGTCTGTCTTTGTTACTTGGTGTAAGTGTGTGTCTGTGTTACTGGGTATCAGTGTATGTCTTTGTTACTTCGTGTCAGTGTATGTCTGTGTTACTTGGTGTAAGTGTGTGTCTTTGTTACTTGGTGTAAGTGTATGTCTTTGTTACTTGGTGTCAGTGTATGTCTTTGATACTTGGTGTAAGTGTGTGTCTGTGTTACTGGGTATCAGTGTCTGTCTTTTTTACTTGGTGTAACAGTGTGTCTGTGTTGCTGGGTATCAGTGTATGTCTTTGTTACTTGGTGTCAGTGCATGTCTTTGTGACTTGGTGTAAGTGTATGTCTTTGTTACTTGGTGTCAGTGTATGTCTTTGTTACTTAGTGTCAGTGTATGTCTTTGTTACTTGGTGTCAGTGTGTGTCTTTGTGACTTGGTAACAGTGTATGTCTTTGTTACTTGGTGTCAGTGTTTGTCTTTGTTACTTGGTGTAAATGTGTGTCTGTGTTACTGGGTATCAGTGTCTGTCTTTGTTACTTGGTGTAACAGTGTGTCTGTGTTGCTGGGTATCAGTGTATGTCTTTGTTACTTGGTGTCAGTGTCGGTCTGTGTTACTTGGTGTAAGTGTGTGTCTTTCTTACTTGGTGTAAGTGCATGTCTTTGTGACTTGGTGTAAGTGTATGTCTTTGTTACTTAGTGTCAGTGTATGTCTTTGTTACTTGGTGTCAGTGTGTGTCTGTGTTACTTGGTATCAGTGTATCTCTTTGTTACTTGGTGTCAGTGTATGTCTTTGATACTTGGTGTCAGTGCATGTCTGTGTTACTTGGTGTAAGTTTTTTCTCTTTGTTACTTGGTGTCAGTGTATGTATTTGTTACTTGGTGTCAGTGTATGTCTGTGTTACTTGGCGTAAGTGTATGTCTTTGTTACTTTTTGTAAGTGTATGTCTTTGTTACTGGGTGTCAGTGTCTGTCTTTGTGACTTGGTGTCAGTGTGTGTCTGTGTTACTGGTTATCAGTGTCTGTCTTTGTTACTGGGTGTCAGGGTGTGTCTTTGTGAGCTGTTGTAAGTGTGTGTCTGTGCTACTGGGTATCAGTGTCTGTCTTTGTTACTTGGTGTAAGTGTGTGTCTGTGTTACTGGGTTTCAGTGTATGTCTTTGTTACTTGGTGTCAGTGTATGTCTGTGTTACTTGGTGTTAGTGTGTGTCTTTGTTACTTGGTGTCAGTGTAGGTCTGTGTTACTTGGTGTAAGTGTGTGTCTTTCTTACTTGGTTTAAGTGCATGTCTTTGTGACTTGGTGTAAGTGTATGTCTTTGTTACTTGGTGCCAGTGTATGTCTTTGTAACTTGGTGACAGTGTGTTTCTTTGTGACTTGGAATCAGTGTATGTCTTTGTTACTTGGTGTCAGTGTATGTCTGTGTTACTTGGTGTAAGTGTGTGTCTGTGTTACTGGGTGTCAGTGTGTGTCTGTCTTACTGGGTGGAAGTGTTTGTCTGTGTTACTGGGTATCAGTGTATGTCTTTGTTACTTGGTGTCAGTGTATGGCTTTGACACTTGGTGTCAGTGTATGCCTGTGTTACTTGGTGTATGTTTGTGTCTTTGTTACTTGGTGTCAGTGTATGTATTTGATACTTGGTGTCAGTGTATGTCTATGTTACTTGGTGTAAGTGTGTGTCTTTGTTACTTGGTGTAAGTGTATGTCTTTGTTACTGGGTGTCAGTGTATGTCTTTGTGACTTGGTGTAAGTGTGTGTCTGTGTTACTGGGTATCAGTGTCTGCCTTTGTTACTTGGTGTAAGTGTGTGTCTGTGTTACTGGGTATCAGTGTCTGTCTTTGTTACTGGGTGTCAGGGTGTGTCTTTGTGAGCTGGTGTAAATGTGTGTCTGTGTTACTGGGTATCAATGTCTGTCTTTGTTACTTGGTGTAAGTGTCTTTCTGTGTTACTGGGTATCAGTGTATGTCTTTGTTACTTCGTGTCAGTGTATGTCTGTGTTACTTGGTGTAAGTGTGTGTCTTTGTTACTTGGTGTAAGTGTATGTCTGTGTTACTTGGTGTAAGTGTATGTCTTTGTAACTTGGTGTAAATGTATGTCTTTGTTCCTTTGTGTCAGTGTATGTCTTTGTTACTTGGTGTCAGTGTATGTCTTTGATACTTGGTGTAAGTGTTCGTCTGTGTTAATGGGTATCAGTGTCTGTCTTTGTTACTTGGTGTAACAGTGTGTCTGTGTTGCTGAGTATCAGTGTATGTCTTTGTTACTTGGTGTCAGTGTAGGTCTGTGTTACTTGGTGTAAGTGTGTGTCTTTCTTACTTGGTGTAAGTGCATGTCTTTGTGACTTGGTGTAAGTGTATATCTTTGTTACTTGGTGTCAGTGTATGTCTTTGTTACTTGGTGTCAGTGCATGTCTTTGTTACTTGGTGTCAGTGTGTGTCTTTGTGACTTGGTAACAGTGTATGTCTTTGTTACTTGGTGTCAGTGTATGTCTTTGTTACTTGGTGTAAATGTGTGTCTGTGTTACTGGGTGTCAGTGTGTGTCTGTCTTACTGGGTGTAAGTGTGTGTCTGTGTTACTGGGTATCAGTGTATGTCTTTGTTACTTCGTGTCAGTGTATGTCTTTGTTACTTGGTGTCAGTGTATGTCTTTGTTACTTGGTGTCAGTGTTGGTGTTTGTTACTTGGTGTAAGTGTGTGTCTGTGTTACTGGGTATCAGTGTATGTCTTTGTTCCTTGGTGTCAGTGTAAGTCTTTGTTACTTGGTGTCAGTGTATGTCTTTGATACTTGGTGTAAGTGTGCGTCTGTGTTACTGGGTATCAGTGTCTGTCTTTGTTACTTGGTGTAACAGTGTGTCTGTGTTGCTGAGTATCAGTGTATGTCTTTGTTACTTGGTGTCAGTGTAGGTCTGTGTTACTTGGTGTAAGTGTGTGTCTTTCTTACTTGGTGTAAGTGCATGTCTTTGTGACTTGGTGTAAGTGTATGTCTTTGTTACTTGGTGTCAGTGTATGTCTTTGATACTTGGTGTCAGTGCATGTCTTTGTTACTTGGTGTCAGTGTGTGTCTTTGTGACTTGGTAACAGTGTATGTCTTTGTTACTTGGTGTCAGTGTATGTCTTTGTTACTTGGTGTAAATGTGTGTCTGTGTTACTGGGTGTCAGTGTGTGTCTGTCTTACTGGGTGTAAGTGTGTGTCTGTGTTACTGGGTATCAGTGTATGTCTTTGTTACTTCGTGTCAGTGTATGTCTTTGTTACTTGGTGTCAGTGTATGTCTTTGTTACTTGGTGTCAGTGTTGGTATTTGTTACTTGGTGTCAGTGTATGTCTGTGTTACTTGGTGTAAGTTTGTGTCTTTGTTACTTGGTGTCAGTGTATGTATTTGTTACTTGGTGTCAGTGTATGTCTGTGTTACTTGGTGTAAGTGTATGTCTTTGTTACTTGGTGTAAGTGTATGTCTTTGTTACTGGGTGTCAGTGTATGTTTTTGTGACTTGGTGTAATTGTGTCCCTGTGTTACTGGGTATCAGTGTCTGTCTTTGTTACTTGGTGTAAGTGTGTGTCTGTGTTACTGGTTATCAGTGCCTGTCTTTGTCACTGGGTGTCAGGGTGTGTCTTTGTGAGCTGGTGTAAGTGTGTGTCTGTGCTACTGGGTATCAGTGTCTGTCTTTGTTACTTGGTGTAAGTGTGTGTCTGTGTTACTGGGTATCAGTGTATGTCTTTGTTACTTGGTGTCAGTGTATGTCTGTGTTACTTGGTGTTAGTGTGTGTCTTTGTTACTTGGTGTCAGTGTAGGTCTGTGTTACTTGGTGTAAGTGTGTGTCTTTCTTACTTGGTGTAAGTGCATGTCTTTGTAATTTGGTGTAAGTGTATGTCTTTGTTACTTGGTGTCAGTGTATGTCTTTGTTACTTGGTGTCAGTGTGTCTCTTTGTGACTTGGAATCAGTGTATGTCTTTGTTACTTGGTGTCAGTGTATGTCTGTTTTACTTGGTGTAAGTGTGTGTCTGTGTTACTGGGTGTCAGTGAGTGTCTGTCTTACTGGGTGGAAGTGTTTGTCTGTGTTACTGGGTATCAGTGTATGTCTTTGTTACTTGGTGTCAGTGTATGTCTTTGACACTTGGTGTCAGTGTATGTCTGTGTTACTTGGTGTAAGTTTGTGTCTTTGTTATTTGGTGTCAGTGTATGTATTTGTTACTTGGTGTCAGTGTATGTCTGTGTTACTTGGCGTAAGTGTGTGTCTTTGTTACTTGGTGTAAGTGTATGTCTTTGTTACTTGGTGTAAGTGTGTGTCTGTGTTACTGGGTATCAGTGTATGTCTTCGTTACTTGGTGTAAGTGTATGTCTTTGTTACTTGGTGTCAGAGTATGTCTTTGTTACTTGGTGTAAGTGTGTGTCTGTGTTACTGGGTATCAGTGTATGTCTTTGTTACTTGGTGTAGTTGTGTGCCTGTGTTACTGGGTATCAGTGTATGTCTTTGTTACTTGGTGTAAGTGTAAGTCTTTGTTACTTGGTGTCAGTGTATGTCTTTGTTACTTGGTGTCAGTGTTGGTGTTTGTTACTTGGTGTAAGTGTGTGTCTTTGATACTTGGTGTAAGTGTGCGTCTGTGTTACTGGGTATCAGTGTCTGTCTTTGTTACTTGGTGTAACAGTGTGTCTGTGTTGCTGAGTATCAGTGTATATCTTTGTTACTTGGTGTCAGTGTAGGTCTGTGTTACTTGGTGTAAGTGTGTGTCTTTCTTACTTGGTGTAAGTGCATGTCTTTGTGACTTGGTGTAAGTGTATGTCTTTGTTACTTGGTGTCAGTGTATGTCTTTGTTACTTGGTGTCAGTGCATGTCTTTGTTACTTGGTGTCAGTGTGTGTCTTTGTGACTTGGTAACAGTGTATGTCTTTGTTACTTGGTGTCAGTGTATGTCTTTGTTACTTGGTGTAAATGTGTGTCTGTGTTACTGGGTGTCAGTGTGTGTCTGTCTTACTGGGTGTAAGTGTGTGTCTGTGTTACTGGGTATCAGTGTATGTCTTTGTTACTTCGTGTCAGTGTATGTCTTTGTTACTTGGTGTCAGTGTATGTCTTTGTTACTTGGTGTCAGTGTTGGTGTTTGTTAGTTGGTGTCAGTGTATGTCTGTGTTACTTGGTGTAAGTTTGTGTCTTTGTTACTTGGTGTCAGTGTATGTATTTGTTACTTGGTGTCAGTGTATGTCTGTGTTACTTGGTGTAAGTGTATGTCTTTGTTACTTGGTGTAAGTGTATGTCTTTGTTACTGGGTGTCAGTGTATGTTTTTGTGACTTGGTGTAATTGTGTGCCTGTGTTACTGGGTATCAGTGTCTGTCTTTGTTACTTGGTGTAGGTGTGTGTCTGTGTTACTGGTTATCAGTGCCTGTCTTTGTTACTGGGTGTCAGGGTGTGTCTTTGTGAGCTGGTGTAAGTGTTTGTCTGTGCTACTGGGTATCAGTGTCTGTCTTTGTTACTTGGTGTAAGTGTGTGTCTGTGTTACTGGGTATCAGTGTATGTCTTTGTTACTTGGTGTCAGTGTATGTCTGTGTTACTTGGTGTTAGTGTGTGTCTTTGTTACTTGGTGTCAGTGTAGGTCTGTGTTACTTGGTGTAAGTGTGTGTCTTTCTTACTTGGTGTAAGTGCATGTCTTTGTGACTTGGTGTAAGTGTATGTCTTTGTTACTTGGTGTCAGTGTATGTCTTTGTTACTTGGTGTCAGTGTGTTTCTTTGTGACTTGGAATCAGTGTATGTCTTTGTTACTTGGTGTCAGTGTATGTCTGTGTTACTTGGTGTAAGTGTGTGTCTGTGTTACTGGGTTTCAGTGAGTGTCTGTCTTACTGGGTGGAAGTGTTTGTCTGTGTTACTGGGTATCAGTGTATGTCTTTGTTACTTGGTGTCAGTGTATGTCTTTGACACTTGGTGTCAGTGTATGTCTGTGTTACTTGGTGTAAGTTTGTGTCTTTGTTATTTGGTGTCAGTGTATGTCTTTGACACTTGGTGTCAGTGTATGTCTGTGTTACTTGGTGTAAGTTTGTGTCTTTGTTATTTGGTGTCAGTGTATGTATTTGTTACTTGGTGTCAGTGTATGTCTGTGTTACTTGGTGTAAGTGTGTGTCTTTGTTATTTGGTGTCAGTGTATGTATTTGTTACTTGGTGTAAATGTGTGTCTGTGTTACTGGGTGTCAGTGTGTGTCTGTCTTACTGGGTGTAAGTGTGTGTCTGTGTTACTGGGTATCAGTGTATGTCTTTGTTACTTCGTGTCAGTGTATGTCTTTGTTACTTGGTGTCAGTGTATGTCTTTGTTACTTGGTGTCAGTGTTGGTGTTTGTTAGTTGGTGTCAGTGTATGTCTGTGTTACTTGGTGTAAGTTTGTGTCTTTGTTACTTGGTGTCAGTGTATGTATTTGTTACTTGGTGTCAGTGTATGTCTGTGTTACTTGGTGTAAGTGTATGTCTTTGTTACTTGGTGTAAGTGTATGTCTTTGTTACTGGGTGTCAGTGTATGTTTTTGTGACTTGGTGTAATTGTGTGCCTGTGTTACTGGGTATCAGTGTCTGTCGTTGTTACTTGGTGTAGGTGTGTGTCTGTGTTACTGGTTATCAGTGCCTGTCTTTGTTACTGGGTGTCAGGGTGTGTCTTTGTGAGCTGGTGTAAGTGTGTGTCTGTGCTACTGGGTATCAGTGTCTGTCTTTGTTACTTGGTGTAAGTGTGTGTCTGTGTTACTGGGTATCAGTGTATGTCTTTGTTACTTGGTGTCAGTGTATGTCTGTGTTACTTGGTGTTAGTGTGTGTCTTTGTTACTTGGTGTCAGTGTAGGTCTGTGTTACTTGGTGTAAGTGTGTGTCTTTCTTACTTGGTGTAAGTGCATGTCTTTGTGACTTGGTGTAAGTGTATGTCTTTGTTACTTGGTGTCAGTGTATGTCTTTGTTACTTGGTGTCAGTGTATGTCTTTGTTACTTGGTGTCAGTGTATGTCTGTGTTACTTGGTGTTAGTGTGTGTCTTTGTTACTTGGTGTCAGTGTAGGTCTGTGTTACTTGGTGTAAGTGTGTGTCTTTCTTACTTGGTGTAAGTGCATGTCTTTGTGACTTGGTGTAAGTGTATGTCTTTGTTACTTGGTGTCAGTGTATGTCTTTGTTACTTGGTGTTAGTGTGTGTCTTTGTTACTTGGTGTCAGTGTAGGTCTGTGTTACTTGGTGTAAGTGTGTGTCTTTCTTACTTGGTGTAAGTGCATGTCTTTGTGACTTGGTGTAAGTGTATGTCTTTGTTACTTGGTGTCAGTGTATGTCTTTGTTACTTGGTGTCAGTGTATGTCTGTGTTACTTGGTGTAAGTGTGTGTCTGTGTTACTGGGTTTCAGTGAGTGTCTGTCTTACTGGGTGGAAGTGTTTGTCTGTGTTACTGGGTATCAGTGTATGTCTTTGTTACTTGGTGTCAGTGTATGTCTTTGACACTTGGTGTCAGTGTATGTCTGTGTTACTTGGTGTAAGTTTGTGTCTTTGTTATTTGGTGTCAGTGTATGTATTTGTTACTTGGTGTCAGTGTATGTCTGTGTTACTTGGTGTAAGTGTATGTCTTTGTTACTTGGTGTAAGTGTGTGTCTGTGTTACTGGGTATCAGTGTATGTCTTCGTTACTTGGTGTAAGTGTATGTCTTTGTTACTTGGTGTCAGAGTATGTCTTTGTTACTTGGTGTAAGTGTGTGTCTGTGTTACTGGGTATCAGTGTATGTCTTTGTTACTTGGTGTAGTTGTGTGCCTGTGTTACTGGGTATCAGTGTATGTCTTTGTTACTTGGTGTAAGTGTAAGTCTTTGTTACTTGGTGTCAGTGTATGTCTTTGTTACTTGGTGTCAGTGTTGGTGTTTGTTACTTGGTGTAAGTGTGTGTCTGTGTTACTGGGTATCAGTGTAAGTCTTTGTTACTTGGTGTCAGTGTATGTCTTTGTTACTTGGTGTAAGTGTATGCCTTTGTTACTTGCTTTCAGTGCATGTCTTTGTTACTTGGTGTAAGTGTGTGTCTGTGTTACTGGGTATCAGTGCATGTCATTGTTCCTTGTGTCAGTGTATGTCTTTGTTACTTGCTGTAAGCGTATGTCTTTGTTACTTGGTGTCAGTGTTAGTCTTTGTTACTTGGTGTAAGTGTGTGTCTGTGTTACTGGGTATCAGTGTATGTCTTTGTTACTTGGTGTCATTGTATGACTTTGTTACTTGGTGTAAGTGTATGTCTTTGTTACTTGGTGTCAGTGTATGTCTTTGTTACTTGGTGTAAGTGTATGTCTTTGTTACTTGGTGTCAGTGTATGTCTTTGTTACTTGGTGTAAGTGTGTGTCTGTGCTCCTGGGTGTCAGTATATGTCTTTGTTACTTGGTGTGAGTGTATGTCTGTGTTACTTGGTGTAAGTGTGTGTCTGTGTTACTGGGTATCAGTGTATGTCTTTGTTACTTGGTGTAGGTGTGCGCCTGTGTTGCTGGGTATCAGTGTAGGTCTTTGTTACTTGGTGTCAGTGTATGTCTTTGTTACTAGGTGTAAGTGTATCTCTTCGTTTCTTGGTGTCAGTTTAGTCTTTGTTACTTGGTGTAAGTGTGTGTCTGTGTTACTCTGTATCAGTGTATGTCTTTGTTACTTTGTGTCAGTGTATGTCTTTGTTACTTGGTGTAAGTGTATGTCTTTGTTACTTGGTGTCAGTGTGTGTCTTTGTTACTTGGTGTAAGTGTCTGTCTTTGTTACATGGTGTCACTGTATGTCTTTGTTACTTGGTGTAGGTGTGTGCCTGTGTTACTGGGTATCAGTGTATGTCTTTGATACTTGGTGTCAGTGTATGTCGTTGTTACTTGGTGTAAGTGTATTTCTTTGTTACTTGGTGACAGTGTATGTCTTTGTTACTTGGTGTCAGTGTATGTCTTTGTTACTTGGTGTCAGTGTTAGTCTTTGTTACTTGGTGTAAGTGTGTGTCTGTGTTACTGGGTATCAGTGTACGTCTTTGTTACTTGGTGTCAGTGTATGTCTTTGTTACTTGGTGTAAGTGTTTGCGTTTGTTACTTGGTGTCAGTGCATGTCTTTGTTAGTTGGTGTAAGTGTATGTCTTTGTTACTTGGTGTCAGTGTATGTCTCTGTTACTTGGTGAAAGTGTGTGTCTGTGTTTCTGGGTATCAGTGTCTGTCTTTGTTACATGGTGAAAGTGTGTGTCTGTGTTATTGGGTATCAGTGTCTGTCTTTGTCACTTGGTGAAAGTGTGTGTCTGTGTTACTGGGTATCAGTGTATGTCTGTGTTACTTGGTGTCAGTGTGTGTCTTTGTTGCTTGGTGCCAGTGTTTCTCTGTGTTACTGGGAGTCAGTGTGTATCTGTGTTCCTGGGTGTCAGTATATGTCTTTGTTACTTGGTGTCAGTGTATGTCTGTGTTACTGGGTATCAGTGTATGTCTTTGTTACTTGGTGTAGGTGTGTGCCTGTGTTACTGGGTATCAGTGTATGTCTTTGTTACTTGGTGTCAGTGTATGTCTTTGTTACTTGGTGTAAGTGTATGTCTTTGTTGCTTGGTTTCAATGTATGTCTTTGTTACTTGGTGTAAGAGTGTGTCTGTGTTACTGGGTATCAGTGTATGTCTTTGTTACTTGGTGTCAGTGTATGTCTTTGTTACTTGGTGTTAGTGTATGTCTTTGTCACTTGGTGTCAGTGTATGTCTTTGTTACTTGGTGTCAGTGTATGTGTGTGTTACTTGGTGTAAGTTTGTGTCTTTGTTACTTGGTGTCAGTGTATGTATATGTTACTTGGTGTCAGTGTATGTATGTGTTACTTGGTGTAAGTGTGTGTCTGTGTTTCTGGGTATCAGTGTCTGTCTTTGTTATATGGTGAAAGTGTGTGTCTGTGTTACTGGGTATCAGTGTCTGTCTTTGTCACTTGGTGAAAGTGTGTGTCTGTGTTACTGGGTATCAGTGTATGTCTGTGTTACTTGGTGTCAGTGTGTGTCTTTGTTGCTTGGTGCCAGTGTTTCTCTGTGTTACTGGGAGTCAGTGTGTATCTGTGTTCCTGGGTGTCAGTATATGTCTTTGTTACTTGGTGTCAGTGTATGTCTGTGTTACTGGGTATCAGTGTATGTCTTTGTTACTTGGTGTAGGTGTGTGCCTGTGTTACTGGGTATCAGTGTATGTCTTTGTTACTTGGTGTCAGTGTATGTCTTTGTTACTTGGTGTAAGTGTATGTCTTTGTTGCTGGGTTTCAATGTATGTCTTTGTTACTTGGTGTAAGAGTGTGTCTGTGTTACTGGGTATCAGTGTATGTCTTTGTTACTTGGTGTCAGCGTATGTCTGTGTTACTTGGTGTAAGTGTGTGTCTGTGTTACTGGGTGTCAGTGTGTGTCTGTCTTACTGGGTGGAAGTGTTTGTCTGTGTTACTGGGTATCAGTGTATGTCTTTGTTACTTGGTGTCAGTGTATATCTTTGACACTTGGTGTCAGTGTATGTCTGTGTTACTTGGTGTAAGTTTGTGTCTTTGTTATTTGGTGTCAGTGTATGTATTTGTACTTGGTGTCAGTGTATGTCTGTGTTACTTGGTGTAAGTGTGTGTCTTTGTTACTTGGTGTAAGTGTATGTCTTTGTTACTTGGTGTAAGTGTGTGTCTGTGTTACTGGGTATCAGTGTATGTCTTTGTTACTTGGTGTAAGTGTATGTCTTTGTTACTTGGTGTCAGAGTATGTCTTTGTTACTTGGTGTAAGTGTGTGTCTGTGTTACTGGGTATCAGTGTATGTCTTTGTTACTTGGTGTAGTTGTGTGCCTGTGTTACTGGGTATCAGTGTATGTCTTTGTTACTTGGTGTAAGTGTAAGTCTTTGTTACTTGGTGTCAGTGTATGTCTTTGTTACTTGGTGTCAGTGTTGGTGTTTGTTACTTGGTGTAAGTGTGTGTCTGTGTTACTGGGTATCAGTGTAAGTCTTTGTTACTTGGTGTCAGTGTATGTCTTTGTTACTTGGTGTAAGTGTATGCCTTTGTTACTTGCTTTCAGTGCATGTCTTTGTTACTTGGTGTAACTGTGTGTCTGTGTTACTGGGTATCAGTGCATGTCATTGTTCCTTGGTGTCAGTGTATGTCTTTGCTACTTGCTGTAAGCGTATGTCTTTGTTACTTGGTGTCAGTGTTAGTCTTTGTTACTTGGTGTAAGTGTGTGTCTGTGTTACTGGGTATCAGTGTATGTCTTTGTTACTTGGTGTCATTGTATGACTTTGTTACTTGGTGTAAGTGTATGTCTTTGTTACTTGGTGTCAGTGTATGTCTTTGTTACTTGGTGTAAGTGTATGTCTTTGTTACTTGGTGTCAGTGTATGTCTTTGTTACTTGGTGTAAGTGTGTGTCTGTGCTCCTGGGTGTCAGTATATGTCTTTGTTACTTGGTGTCAGTGTATGTCTGTGTTACTTGGTGTAAGTGTGTGTCTGTGTTACTGGGTATCAGTGTATGTCTTTGTTACTTGGTGTAGGTGTGCGCCTGTGTTGCTGGGTATCAGTGTAGGTCTTTGTTACTTGGTGTCAGTGTATGTCTTTGTTACTAGGTGTAAGTGCATCTCTTCGTTTCTTGGTGTCAGTGTTAGTCTTTGTTACTTGGTGTAAGTGTGTGTCTGTGTTACTGGGTATCAGTGTATGTCTTTGTTACTTTGTGTCAGTGTATGTCTTTGTTACTTGGTGTAAGTGTATGTCTTTGTTACTTGGTGTCAGTGTGTGTCTTTGTTACTTGGTGTAAGTGTATGTCTTTGTTACTTGGTGTCACTGTATGTCTTTGTTACTTGGTGTAGGTGTGTGCCTGTGTTACTGGGTATCAGTGTATGTCTTTGATACTTGGTGTCAGTGTATGTCGTTGTTACTTGGTGTAAGTGTATTTCTTTGTTACTTGGTGACAGTGTATGTCTTTGTTACTTGGTGTCAGTGTATGTCTTTGATACTTGGTGTAAGTTTGTGTCTGTGTTTCTGGGTATCAGTGTCTGTCTTTGTTATATGGTGAAAGTGTGTGTCTGTGTTACTGGGTATCAGTGTCTGTCTTTGTCACTTGGTGAAAGTGTGTGTCTGTGTTACTGGGTATCAGTGTATGACTGTGTTACTTGGTGTCAGTGTGTGTCTTTGTTGCTTGGTGCCAGTGTTTCTCTGTGTTACTGGGAGTCAGTGTGTATCTGTGTTCCTGGGTGTCAGTATATGTCTTTGTTACTTGGTGTCAGTGTATGTCTGTGTTACTGGGTATCAGTGTATGTCTTTGTTACTTGGTGTAGGTGTGTGCCTGTGTTCCTGGGTATCAGTGTATGTCTTTGTTACTTGGTGTCAGTGTATGTCTTTGTTACTTGGTGCAAGTGTATGTCTTTGTTGCTGGGTTTCAATGTATGTCTTTGTTACTAGGTGTAAGAGTGTGTCTGTGTTACTGGGTATCAGTGTATGTCTTTGTTACTTGGTGTCAGTGTATGTCTTTGTTACTTGGTGTTAGTGTATGTCTTTGTCACTTGGTGTCAGTGTATGTCTTTGTTACTTGGTGTCAGTGTATGTGTGTGTTACTTGGTGTAAGTTTGTGTCTTTGTTACTTGGTGTCAGTGTATGTATATGTTACTTGGTGTCAGTGTATGTATGTGTTACTTGGTGTAAGTGTGTGTCTGTGTTACTGGGTGTCAGTGTGTGTCTGTCTTACAGGGTGGATGTGTTTGTCTGTGTTACTGGGTATCAGTGTGTGTCTTTGTTACTTGGTGTGAGTGTATGTCTTTGTTACTTGGTGTCAGAGTATGTCTTTGTTACTTGGTGTAAGTGTGTGTCTGTGTTACTGGGTATCAGTGTATGTCTTTGTTACTTGGTGTAAGTCTATGTCTTTGTTACTTGGTGTCAGAGTATGTCTTTGTTACTTGGTGTAAGTGTGTGTCTGTGTTACTGGGTATCAGTGTATGTCTTTGTTACTTGGTGTAGGTGTGTGCCTGTGTTACTGGGTATCAGTGTATGTCTTTGTTACCTGGTGTCAGTGAATGTCTTTGTTACATGGTGTAAGTGTATGTCGTTGTTACTTGGTGTCAGTGTATGTCTTTGTTACTTGGTGTCAGTGTTAGTCTTTGTTACTTGGTGTAAGTGTGTGTCTGTGTTACTGGGTATCAGTGTACGTCTTTGTTACTTGGTGTCAGTGTATGTCTTTGTTACTTGGTGTAAGTGTTTGCGTTTGTTACTTGGTGTCAGTGCATGTCTTTGTTAGTTGGTGTAAGTGTATGTCTTTGTTACTTGGTGTCAGTGTATGTCTTTGTTACTTGGTGAAAGTGTGTGTCTGTGTTTCTGGGTATCAGTGTCTGTCTTTGTTACATGGTGAAAGTGTGTGTCTGTGTTACTGGGTATCAGTGTCTGTCTTTGTCACTTGGTGAAAGTGTGTGTCTGTGTCACTGGGTATCAGTGTATGTCTGTGTTACTTGGTGTCAGTGTGTGTCTTTGTTGCTTGGTGCCAGTGTTTCTCTGTGTTACTGGGAGTCAGTGTGTAACTGTGTTCCTGGGTGTCAGTATATGTCTTTGTTACTTGGTGTCAGTGTATGTCTGTGTTACTGGGTATCAGTGTATGTCTTTGTTACTTGGTGTAGGTGTGTGCCTGTGTTACTGGGTATCAGTGTATGTCTTTGTTACTTGGTGTCAGTGTATGTCTTTGTTACTTGGTGTAAGTGTATGTCTTTGTTGCTTGGTTTCAATGTATGTCTTTGTTACTTGGTGTAAGAGTGTGTCTGTGTTACTGGGTATCAGTGTATGTCTTTGTTACTTGGTGTCAGTGTATGTCTTTGTTACTTGGTGTTAGTGTATGTCTTTGTCACTTGGTGTCAGTGTATGTCTTTGTTACTTGGTGTCAGTGTATGTGTGTGTTACTTGGTGTAAGTTTGTGTCTTTGTTACTTGGTGTAAGTGTGTGTCTGTGCTCCTGGGTGTCAGTATATGTCTTTGTTACTTGGTGTCAGTGTATGTCTGTGTTACTTGGTGTAAGTGTGTGTCTGTGTTACTGGGTATCAGTGTATGTCTTTGTTACTTGGTGTAGGTGTGCGCCTGTGTTGCTGGGTATCAGTGTAGGTCTTTGTTACTTGGTGTCAGTGTATGTCTTTGTTACTAGGTGTAAGTGTATCTCTTCGTTTCTTGGTGTCAGTGTTAGTCTTTGTTACTTGGTGTAAGTGTGTGTCTGTGTTGCTGGGTATCAGTGTATGTCTTTGTTACTTTGTGTCAGTGTATGTCTTTGTTACTTGGTGTAAGTGTATGTCTTTGTTACTTGGTGTCAGTGTGTGTCTTTGTTACTTGGTGTAAGTGTATGTCTTTGTTACTTGGTGTCACTGTATGTCTTTGTTACTTGGTGTAGCTGTGTGCCTGTGTTACTGGGTATCAGTGTATGTCTTTGATACTTGGTGTCAGTGTATGTCGTTGTTACTTGGTGTAAGTGTATTTCTTTGTTACTTGGTGACAGTGTATGTCTTTGTTACTTGGTGTCAGTGTATGTCTTTGATACTTGGTGTAAGTTTGTGTCTGTGTTTCTGGGTATCAGTGTCTGTCTTTGTTATATGGTGAAAGTGTGTGTCTGTGTTACTGGGTATCAGTGTCTGTCTTTGTCACTTGGTGAAAGTGTGTGTCTGTGTTACTGGGTATCAGTGTATGACTGTGTTACTTGGTGTCAGTGTGTGTCTTTGTTGCTTGGTGCCAGTGTTTCTCTGTGTTACTGGGAGTCAGTGTGTATCTGTGTTCCTGGGTGTCAGTATATGTCTTTGTTACTTGGTGTCAGTGTATGTCTGTGTTACTGGGTATCAGTGTATGTCTTTGTTACTTGGTGTAGGTGTGTGCCTGTGTTACTGGGTATCAGTGTATGTCTTTGTTACTTGGTGTCAGTGTATGTCTTTGTTACTTGGTGTAAGTGTATGTCTTTGTTGCTGGGTTTCAATGTATGTCTTTGTTACTTGGTGTAAGAGTGTGTCTGTGTTACTGGGTATCAGTGTATGTCTTTGTTACTTGGTGTCAGTGTATGTCTTTGTTACTTGGTGTTAGTGTATGTCTTTGTCACTTGGTGTCAGTGTATGTCTTTGTTACTTGGTGTCAGTGTATGTGTGTGTTACTTGGTGTAAGTTTGTGTCTTTGTTACTTGGTGTCAGTGTATGTATATGTTACTTGGTGTCAGTGTATGTATGTGTTACTTGGTGTAAGTGTGTGTCTGTGTTACTGGGTGTCAGTGTGTGTCTGTCTTACAGGGTGGATGTGTTTGTCTGTGTTACTGGGTATCAGTGTGTGTCTTTGTTACTTGGTGTGAGTGTATGTCTTTGTTACTTGGTGTCAGAGTATGTCTTTGTTACTTGGTGTAAGTGTGTGTCTGTGTTACTGGGTATCAGTGTATGTCTTTGTTACTTGGTGTAAGTCTATGTCTTTGTTACTTGGTGTCAGAGTATGTCTTTGTTACTTGGTGTAAGTGTGTGTCTGTGTTACTGGGTATCAGTGTATGTCTTTGTTACTTGGTGTAGGTGTGTGCCTGTGTTACTGGGTATCAGTGTATGTCTTTGTTACCTGGTGTCAGTGAATATCTTTGTTACATGGTGTAAGTGTATGTCTTTGTTACTTGGTGTCAGTGTATGTCTTTGTTACTTGGTGTCAGTGTTAGTCTTTGTTACTTGGCGTAAGTGTGTGTCTGTGTTACTGGGTATCAGTGTACGTCTTTGTTACTTGGTGTCAGTGTATGTCTTTGTTACTTGGTGTAAGTGTTTGCGTTTGTTACTTGGTGTCAGTGCATGTCTTTGTTAGTTGGTGTAAGTGTATGTCTTTGTTACTTGGTGTCAGTGTATGTCTCTGTTACTTAGTGAAAGTGTGTGTCTGTGTTTCTGGGTATCAGTGTCTGTCTTTGTTACATGGTGAAAGTGTGTGTCTGTGTTACTGGGTATCAGTGTCTGTCTTTGTCACTTGGTGAAAGTGTGTGTCTGTGTTACTGGGTATCAGTGTATGTCTGTGTTACTTGGTGTCAGTGTGTGTCTTTGTTGCTTGGTGCCAGTGTTTCTCTGTGTTACTGGGAGTCAGTGTGTATCTGTGTTCCTGGGTGTCAGTATATGTCTTTGTTACTTGGTGTCAGTGTATGTCTGTGTTACTGGGTATCAGTGTATGTCTTTGTTACTTGGTGTAGGTGTGTGCCTGTGTTACTGGGTATCAGTGTATGTCTTTGTTACTTGGTGTCAGTGTATGTCTTTGTTACTTGGTGTAAGTGTATGTCTTTGTTGCTTGGTTTCAATGTATGTCTTTGTTACTTGGTGTAAGAGTGTGTCTGTGTTACTGGGTATCAGTGTATGTCTTTGTTACTTGGTGTCAGTGTATGTCTTTGTTACTTGGTGTTAGTGTATGTCTTTGTCACTTGGTGTCAGTGTATGTCTTTGTTACTTGGTGTCAGTGTATGTGTGTGTTACTTGGTGTAAGTTTGTGTCTTTGTTACTTGGTGTCAGTGTATGTATATGTTACTTGGTGTCAGTGTATGTATGTGTTACTTGGTGTAAGTGTGTGTCTGTGTTTCTGGGTATCAGTGTCTGTCTTTGTTATATGGTGAAAGTGTGTGTCTGTGTTACTGGGTATCAGTGTCTGTCTTTGTCACTTGGTGAAAGTGTGTGTCTGTGTTACTGGGTATCAGTGTATGTCTGTGTTACTTGGTGTCAGTGTGTGTCTTTGTTGCTTGGTGCCAGTGTTTCTCTGTGTTACTGGGAGTCAGTGTGTATCTGTGTTCCTGGGTGTCAGTATATGTCTTTGTTACTTGGTGTCAGTGTATGTCTGTGTTACTGGGTATCAGTGTATGTCTTTGTTACTTGGTGTAGGTGTGTGCCTGTGTTACTGGGTATCAGTGTATGTCTTTGTTACTTGGTGTCAGTGTATGTCTTTGTTACTTGGTGTAAGTGTATGTCTTTGTTGCTGGGTTTCAATGTATGTCTTTGTTACTTGGTGTAAGAGTGTGTCTGTGTTACTGGGTATCAGTGTATGTCTTTGTTACTTGGTGTCAGTGTATGTCCTTGTTACTTGGTGTAAGTGTGTGTCTGTGTTACTGGGTGTCAGTGTGTGTCTGTCTTACTGGGTGGAAGTGTTTGTCTGTGTTACTGGGTATCAGTGTATGTCTTTGTTACTTGGTGTCAGTGTATATCTTTGACACTTGGTGTCAGTGTATGTCTGTGTTACTTGGTGTAAGTTTGTGTCTTTGTTATTTGGTGTCAGTGTATGTATTTGTTACTTGGTGTCAGTGTATGTCTGTGTTACTTGGTGTAAGTGTGTGTCTTTGTTACTTGGTGTAAGTGTATGTCTTTGTTACTTGGTGTAAGTGTGTGTCTGTGTTACTGGGTATCAGTGTATGTCTTTGTTACTTGGTGTAAGTGTATGTCTTTGTTACTTGGTGTCAGAGTATGTCTTTGTTACTTGGTGTAAGTGTGTGTCTGTGTTACTGGGTATCAGTGTATGTCTTTGTTACTTGGTGTAGTTGTGTGCCTGTGTTACTGGGTATCAGTGTATGTCTTTGTTACTTGGTGTAAGTGTAAGTCTTTGTTACTTGGTGTCAGTGTATGTCTTTGTTACTTGGTGTCAGTGTTGGTGTTTGTTACTTGGTGTAAGTGTGTGTCTGTGTTACTGGGTATCAGTGTAAGTCTTTGTTACTTGGTGTCAGTGTATGTCTTTGTTACTTGGTGTAAGTGTATGCCTTTGTTACTTGCTTTCAGTGCATGTCTTTGTTACTTGGTGTAAGTGTGTGTCTGTGTTACTGGGTATCAGTGCATGTCATTGTTCCTTGGTGTCAGTGTTAGTCTTTGTTACTTGGTGTAAGTGTGTGTCTGTGTTACTGGGTATCAGTGTATGTCTTTGTTACTTGGTGTCATTGTATGACTTTGTTACTTGGTGTAAGTGTATGTCTTTGTTACTTGGTGTCAGTGTATGTCTTTGTTACTTGGTGTAAGTGTATGTCTTTGTTACTTGGTGTCAGTGTATGTCTTTGTTACTTGGTGTAAGTGTGTGTCTGTGCTCCTGGGTGTCAGTATATGTCTTTGTTACTTGGTGTCAGTGTATGTCTGTGTTACTTGGTGTAAGTGTGTGTCTGTGTTACTGGGTATCAGTGTATGTCTTTGTTACTTGGTGTAGGTGTGCGCCTGTGTTGCTGGGTATCAGTGTAGGTCTTTGTTACTTGGTGTCAGTGTATGTCTTTGTTACTAGGTGTAAGTGTATCTCTTCGTTTCTTGGTGTCAGTGTTAGTCTTTGTTACTTGGTGTAAGTGTGTGTCTGTGTTACTGGGTATCAGTGTATGTCTTTGTTACTTTGTGTCAGTGTATGTCTTTGTTACTTGGTGTAAGTGTATGTCTTTGTTACTTGGTGTCAGTGTGTGTCTTTGTTACTTGGTGTAAGTGTATGTCTTTGTTACTTGGTGTCACTGTATGTCTTTGTTACTTGGTGTAGGTGTGTGCCTGTGTTACTGGGTATCAGTGTATGTCTTTGATACTTGGTGTCAGTGTATGTCGTTGTTACTTGGTGTAAGTGTATTTCTTTGTTACTTGGTGACAGTGTATGTCTTTGTTACTTGGTGTCAGTGTATGTCTTTGATACTTGGTGTAAGTTTGTGTCTGTGTTTCTGGGTATCAGTATCTGTCTTTGTTATATGGTGAAAGTGTGTGTCTGTGTTACTGGGTATCAGTGTCTGTCTTTGTCACTTGGTGAAAGTGTGTGTCTGTGTTACTGGGTATCAGTGTATGACTGTGTTACTTGGTGTCAGTGTGTGTCTTTGTTGCTTGGTGCCAGTGTTTCTCTGTGTTACTGGGAGTCAGTGTGTATCTGTGTTCCTGGGTGTCAGTATATGTCTTTGTTACTTGGTGTCAGTGTATGTCTGTGTTACTGGGTATCAGTGTATGTCTTTGTTACTTGGTGTAGGTGTGTGCCTGTGTTACTGGGTATCAGTGTATGTCTTTGTTACTTGGTGTCAGTGTATGTCTTTGTTACTTGGTGTAAGTGTATGTCTTTGTTGCTTGGTTTCAATGTATGTCTTTGTTACTTGGTGTAAGAGTGTGTCTGTGTTACTGGGTATCAGTGTATGTCTTTGTTACTTGGTGTCAGTGTATGTCTTTGTTACTTGGTGTTAGTGTATGTCTTTGTCACTTGGTGTCAGTGTATGTCTTTGTTACTTGGTGTCAGTGTATGTGTGTGTTACTTGGTGTAAGTTTGTGTCTTTGTTACTTGGTGTAAGTGTGTGTCTGTGCTCCTGGGTGTCAGTATATGTCTTTGTTACTTGGTGTCAGTGTATGTCTGTGTTACTTGGTGTCAGTGTGTGTCTGTGTTACTGGGTATCAGTGTATGTCTTTGTTACTTGGTGTAGATGTGCGCCTGTGTTGCTGGGTATCAGTGTAGGTCTTTGTTACTTGGTGTCAGTGTATGTCTTTGTTACTAGGTGTAAGTGTATCTCTTCGTTTCTTGGTGTCAGTGTTAGTCTTTGTTACTTGGTGTAAGTGTGTGTCTGTGTTACTGGGTATCAGTGTATGTCTTTGTTACTTTGTGTCAGTGTATGTCTTTGTTACTTGGTGTAAGTGTATGTCTTTGTTACTTGGTGTCAGTGTGTGTCTTTGTTACTTGGTGTAAGTGTATGTCTTTGTTACTTGGTGTCACTGTATGTCTTTGTTACTTGGTGTAGGTGTGTGCCTGTGTTACTGGGTATCAGTGTATGTCTTTGATACTTGGTGTCAGTGTATGTCGTTGTTACTTGGTGTAAGTGTATTTCTTTGTTACTTGGTGACAGTGTATGTCTTTGTTACTTGGTGTCAGTGTATGTCTTTGATACTTGGTGTAAGTTTGTGTCTGTGTTTCTGGATATCAGTGTCTGTCTTTGTTATATGGAGAAAGTGTGTGTCTGTGTTAATGGGTATCAGTGTCTGTCTTTGTCACTTGGTGAAAGTGTGTGTCTGTGTTACTGGGTATCAGTGTATGACTGTGTTACTTGGTGTCAGTGTGTGTCTTTGTTGCTTGGTGCCAGTGTTTCTCTGTGTTACTGGGAGTCAGTGTGTATCTGTGTTCCTGGGTGTCAGTATATGTCTTTGTTACTTGGTGTCAGTGTATGTCTGTGTTACTGGGTATCAGTGTATGTCTTTGTTACTTGGTGTAGGTGTGTGCCTGTGTTACTGGGTATCAGTGTATGTCTTTGTTACTTGGTGTCAGTGTATGTCTTTGTTACTTGGTGTAAGTGTATGTCTTTGTTGCTGGGTTTCAATGTATGTCTTTGTTACTTGGTGTAAGAGTGTGTCTGTGTTACTGGGTATCAGTGTATGTCTTTGTTACTTGGTGTCAGTGTATGTCTTTGTTACTTGGTGTTAGTGTATGTCTTTGTCACTTGGTGTCAGTGTATGTCTTTGTTACTTGGTGTCAGTGTATGTGTGTGTTACTTGGTGTAAGTTTGTGTCTTTGTTACTTGGTGTCAGTGTATGTATATGTTACTTGGTGTCAGTGTATGTATGTGTTACTTGGTGTAAGTGTGTGTCTGTGTTACTGGGTGTCAGTGTGTGTCTGTCTTACAGGGTGGATGTGTTTGTCTGTGTTACTGGGTATCAGTGTGTGTCTTTGTTACTTGGTGTGAGTGTATGTCTTTGTTACTTGGTGTCAGAGTATGTCTTTGTTACTTGGTGTAAGTGTGTGTCTGTGTTACTGGGTATCAGTGTATGTCTTTGTTACTTGGTGTAAGTCTACGTCTTTGTTACTTGGTGTCAGAGTATGTCTTTGTTACTTGGTGTAAGTGTGTGTCTGTGTTACTGGGTATCAGTGTATGTCTTTGTTACCTGGTGTAGGTGTGTGCCTGTGTTACTGGGTATCAGTGTATGTCTTTGTTACCTGGTGTCAGTGAATGTCTTTGTTACATGGTGTAAGTGTATGTCTTTGTTACTTGGTGTCAGTGTATGTCTTTGTTACTTGGTGTCAGTGTTAGTCTTTGTTACTTGGTGTAAGTGTGTGTCTGTGTTACTGGGTATCAGTGTACGTCTTTGTTACTTGGTGTCAGTGTATGTCTTTGTGACTTGGTGTAAGTGTTTGCGTTTGTTACTTGGTGTCAGTGCATGTCTTTGTTAGTTGGTGTAAGTGTATGTCTTTGTTACTTTGTGTCAGTGTATGTCTCTGTTACTTGGTGAAAGTGTGTGTCTGTGTTTCTGGGTATCAGTGTCTGTCTTTGTTACATGGTGAAAGTGTGTGTCTGTGTTACTGGGTATCAGTGTCTGTCTTTGTCACTTGGTGAAAGTGTGTGTCTGTGTTACTGGGTATCAGTGTATGTCTGTGTTACTTGGTGTCAGTGTGTGTCTTTGTTGCTTGGTGCCAGTGTTTCTCTGTGTTACTGGGAGTCAGTGTGTATCTGTGTTCCTGGGTGTCAGTATATGTCTTTGTTACTTGGTGTCAGTGTATGTCTGTGTTACTGGGTATCAGTGTATGTCTTTGTTACTTGGTGTAGGTGTGTGCCTGTGTTACTGGGTATCAGTGTATGTCTTTGTTACTTGGTGTCAGTGTATGTCTTTGTTACTTGGTGTAAGTGTATGTCTTTGTTGCTTGGTTTCAATGTATGTCTTTGTTACTTGGTGTAAGAGTGTGTCTGTGTTACTGGGTATCAGTGTATTTCTTTGTTACTTGGTGTCAGTGTATGTCTTTGTTACTTGGTGTTAGTGTATGTCTTTGTCACTTGGTGTCAGTGTATGTCTTTGTTACTTAGTGTCAGTGTATGTGTGTGTTACTTGGTGTAAGTTTGTGTCTTTGTTACTTGGTGTCAGTGTATGTATTTGTTACTTGGTGTCAGTGTATGTATGTGTTACTTGGTGTAAGTGTGTGTCTGTGTTACTGGGTGTCAGTGTGTGTCTGTCTTACTGGGTGGAAGTGTTTGTCTGTGTTACTGGGTATCAGTGTATGTCTTTGTTACTTGGTGTCAGTGTATGTCTTTGACACTTGGTGTCAGTGTATGTCTGTGTTACTTGGTGTCAGTTTGTGTCTTTGTTACTTGGTGTCAGTGTATGTATTTGTTACATGGTGTCAGTGTATGTCTGTGTGACTTGGTTGAAGTGTGTGTCTTTGTTACTTGGTGTGAGTGTATGTCTTTGTTACTTGGTGTCAGAGTATGTCTTTGTTACTTGGTGTAAGTGTGTGTCTGTGTTACTGGGTATCAGTGTATGTCTTTGTTACTTGGTGTAAGTGTATGTCTTTGTTACTTGGTCTCAGAGTATGTCTTTGTTACTTGGTGTAAGTGTGTGTCTGTGTTACTGGGTATCAGTGTATGTCTTTGTTACTTGGTGTAGGTGTGTGCCTGTGTTACTGGGTATCAGTGTATGTCTTTGTTACCTGGTGTCAGTGAATGTCTTTGTTACTTGGTGTAAGTGTATGTCTTTGTTACTTGGTGTCAGTGTATGTCTTTGTTACTTGGTGTCAGTGTTAGTCTTTGTTACTTGGTGTAAGTGTGTGTCTGTGTTACTGGGTATCAGTGTACGTCTTTGTTACTTGGTGTCAGTGTATGTCTTTGTTACTTGGTGTAAGTGTTTGCCTTTGTTACCTGGTGTCAGTGTATGTCTTTGTTAGTTGGTGTAAGTGTATGTCTTTGTTACTTGGTGTCAGTGTATGTCTTTGTTACTTGGTGTAAGTGTGTGTCTGTGTTACTGGGTATCAGTGCATGTCTTTGTTACTTGGTGTCAGTGTATGTCTTTGTTACTTGGTGCAAGTGTACGTCTTTGTTACTTGGTGTCAGTGTATGTCCTTGTTACTTGGTGTAAGTGTATGTCTTTGTTACTTGGTGTCACTGTATGTCTTTGTTACTTGGTGTAGGTGTGTGCCAGTGTTACTGTGTATCAGTGTATGTCTTTGATACTTGGTGTCAGTGTATGTCGTTGTTACTTGGTGTAAGTGTATTTCTTTGTTACTTGGTGACAGTGTATGTCTTTGTTACTTGGTGTCAGTGTATGTCTTTGATACTTGGTGTAAGTGTGTGTCTGTGTTTCTTGGTATCAGTGTCTGTCTTTGTTACTTGGTGAAAGTGTGTGTCTGTGTTACTGGGTATCAGTGTCTGTCTTTGTCACTTGGTGAAAGTGTGTGTCTGTGTTACTGGGTATCAGTGTATGTCTGTGTTACTTGGTGTCAGTGTGTGTCTTTGTTGCTTGGTGCCAGTGTTTCACTGTGTTACTGGGAGTCAGAGTGTATCTGTGTTCCTGGGTGTCAGTATATGTCTTTGTTACTTGGTGTCAGTGTATGTCTGTGTTACTGGGTATCAGTGTATGTCTTTGTTACTTGGTGTAGGTGTGTGCCTGTGTTACTGGGTATCAGTGTATGTCTTTGTTACTTGGTGTCAGTGTATGTCTTTGTTACTTGGTTTAAGTGTATGTCTTTGTTGCTTGGTGTCAATGTATGTCTTTGTTACTTGGTGTAAGAGTGTGTCTGTGTTACTGGGTATCAGTGTATGTCTTTGTTACTTGGTGTCAGTGTATGTCTTTGTTACTTGGTGTTAGTGTATGTCTTTGTCACTTGGTGTCAGTGTATGTCTTTGTTACTTGGTGTCAGTGTATGTCTGTGTTACTTGGTGTAAGTTTGTGTCTTTGTTACTTGGTGTCAGTGTATGTATTTGTTACTTGGTGTCAGTGTATGTATGTGTTACTTGGTGTAAGTGTGTGTCTGTGATACTGGGTGTCAGTATATGTCTTTGTTACTTGGTGTCAGTGTATGTCTGTGTTACTGGGTATCAGTGTATGTCTTTGTTACTTGGTGTAGGTGTGTGCCTGTGTTACTGGGTATCAGTGTATGTCTTTGTTACTTGGTGTCAGTGTATGTCTTTGTTACTTGGTGTAAGTGTATGTCTTTGTTGCTTGGTGTCAATGTAGGTCTTTGTTACTTGGTGTAAGAGTGTGTCTGTGTTACTGGGTATCAGTGTATGTCTTTGTTACTTGGTGTCAGTGTATGTCTTTGTTACTTGGTGTTAGTGTATGTCTTTGTCACTTGGTGTCAGTGTATGTCTTTGTTACTTGGTGTCAGTGTATGTCTGTGTTACTTGGTGTAAGTTTGTGTCTTTGTTACTTGGTGTCAGTGTATGTATTTGTTACTTGGTGTCAGTGTATGTCTTTGTTACTTGGTGTAAGTGTATGTCTTTGTTACTTGGTGTCAGTGTATGTCTTTGACACTTGGTGTCAGTGTATGTCTGTGTTACTTGGTGTCAGCTTGTGTCTTTGTTACTTGGTGTCAGTGTATGTATTTGTTACTTTGTGTCAGTGTATGTCTGTGTGACTTGGTTGAAGTGTGTGTCTTTGTTACTTGGTGTGAGTGTATGTCTTTGTCACTTGGTGTCAGAGTATGTCTTTGTTACTTGGTGTAAGTGTGTGTCTGTGTTACTGGGTATCAGTGTATGTGTTTGTTACTTGGTGTAAGTGTATGTCTTTGTTACTTGGTGTCAGAGTATGTCTTTGTTACTTGGTGTAAGTGTGTGTCTGTGTTACTGGGTATCAGTGTATGTCTTTGTTACTTGGTGTAGGTGTGTGCCTGTGTTACTGGGTATCAGTGTATGTCTTTGTTACCTGGTGTCAGTGAATGTCTTTGTTGCTTGGTGTAAGTGTATGTCTTTGTTACTTGGTGTCAGTGTATGTCTTTGTTACTTGGTGTCAGTGTTAGTCTTTGTTACTTGGTTTAAGTGTGTGTCTGTGTTACTGGGTATCAGTGTACGTCCTTGTTACTTGGTGTCAGTGTATGTCTTTGTTACTTGGTGTAAGTATTTGCCTTTGTTACTTGGTGTCAGTGTATGTCTTTGTTAGTTGGCGTAAGTGTATGTCTTTGTTACTTGGTGTCAGTGTATGTCTTTGTTACTTGGTGTAAGTGTGTGTCTGTGTTACTGGGTATCAGTGCATGTCTTTGTTACTTGGTGTCAGTGTATGTCTTTGTTACTTGGTGCAAGTGTATGTCTTTGTTACTTGGTGTCAGTGTTAGTCTTTGTTACTTGGTGTAAGTGTGTGTCTGTGTTACTGGGTATCAGTGTATGTCTTTGTTACTTGGTGTCATTGTATGACTTTGTTACTTGGTGTAAGTGTATGTCTTTGTTACTTGGTGTCAGTGTATGTCTTTGTTACTTGGAGTAAGTGTATGTCTTTGTTACTTGGTGTCAGTGTATGTCTTTTTTACTTGGTGTAAGTGTGTGTCTGTGCTCCTGGCTGTCAGTATATGTCTTTGTTACTCGGTGTCAGTGTATGTCTGTGTTACTTGGTGTAAGTGTGTGTCTGTGTTACTGGGTATCAGTGTATGTCTTTGTTATTTGGTGTAGGTGTGTGCCTGTGTTACTGGGTATCAGTGTAGGTCTTTGTTACTTGGTGTCAGTGTATGTCTTTGTTACTTGGTGTAAGTGTATCTCTTTGTTACTGGGTGTCAGTGTTAGTCTTTGTTACTTGGTGTAAGTGTGTGTCTGTGTTACTTTGTGTCAGTGTATGTCTTTGTTACTTGGTGTAAGTGTATGTCTTTGTTACTTGGTGTCTGTGTGTGTCTTTGTTACTTGGTGTAAGTGTATGTCTTTGTTACTTGGTGTCACTGTATGTCTTTGTTACTTGGTGTAGGTGTGTGCCTGTGTTAATGGGTATCAGTGTATGTCTTTGATACTTGGTGTCAGTGTATGTCGTTGTTACTTGGTGTAAGTGTATTTCTTTGTTACTTGATGACAGTGTATGTCTTTGTTACTTGGTGTCAGTGTATGTCTTTGATACTTGGTGTAAGTGTGTGTCTGTGTTACTGGGTATCAGTGTCTGTCTTTGTTACTTTGTGAAAGTGTGTGTCTGTGTTACTGGGTATCAGTGTCTGTCTTTGTTACTTGGTGAAAGTGTGTGTCTGTGTTACTGGGTATCAGTGTATGTCTGTGTTACTTGGTGTCAGTGTGTGTCTTTGTTGCTTGGTGCCAGTGTTTCTCTGTGTTACTGTGAGTCAGTGTGTATCTGTGTTCCTGGGTGTCAGTATATGTCTTTGTTACTTGGTGTCAGTGTATGTCTGTGTTACTGGGTATCAGTGTATGTGTTTGTTACTTGGTGTCAGTGTATGTCTTTGATACTTGGTGTAAGAGTGTGTCTGTGTTACTGGGTATCAGTGTCTGTCTTTGTTACTTGGTGAAAGTGTGTGTCTGTGTTACTGGGTATCAGTGTCTGTCTTTGTTACTTGGTGAAAGTGTGTGTCTGTGTTACTGGGTATCAGTGTATGTCTTTGTTGCTTGGTGTCAGTGTATGTCTTTGTTACTTGGTGTAAGAGTGTGTCTGTGTTACTGGGTATCAGTGTATGTCTTTGTTACTTGGTGTCAGTGTATGTCTTTGTTACTTGGTGTTAGTGTATGTCTTTGTCACTTGGTGTCAGTGTATGTCTTTGTTACTTGGTGTCAGTGTATGTCTTTGTTAATTGGTGTAAGTGTATGTCTTTGTTACTTGGTGTCAGTGTATGTCTTTGTTACTTGGTGTAAGTGTGTGTCTGTGTTACTGGGTATCAGTGTATGTCTTTGTTACTTGGTGTAGTTGCGTGCCTGTGTTACTGGGTATCTGTGTATGTCTTTGTTACTTGGTGTCCGTGTATGTCTTTGTTACTTGGTGTAAGTGTATGTCTTTGTTACTTGGTCTCAGTGCATGTCTTTGTTACTTGGTGTCAGTGTATGTCTTTGATATTTGGTGTAAGTGTGTGTCTGTGTTACTGGGTATCAGTGTCTGTCTTTGTTACTTGGTGTAAGAGTGTGTCTGTGTTGCTGGGTATCAGTGTATGTCTTTGTTACTTGGTGTCAGTGTAGGTCTGTGTTACTTGGTGTAAGTGTGTGTCTTTCTTACTTGGTGTAAGTGCATGTATTTGTGACTTGGTGTAAGTGTTTGTCTTTGTTACTTGGTGTAAGTTTGTGTCTTTGTTACTTGGTGTCAGTGTATGTATTTGTTACTTGGTGTCAGTGTATGTCTGTGTTACTTGGTGTAAGTGTGTGTCTTTGTTACTTGGTGTAAGTGTATGTCTTTGTTACTGGGTGTCAGTGTATGTCTGTGTTACTGGGTATCAGTGTCTGCCTTTGTTGCTTAGTGTAAGTGTGTGTCTGTGTTACTGGGTATCAGTGTCTGTCTTTGTTACTGGGTGTCAGGGTGTGTCTTTGTGAGCTGGTGTAAGTGTGTGTCTGTGTTACTGGGTATCAGTGTCTGTCTTTGTTACTTGGTGTAAGTGTGTGTCTGTGTTACTGGGTATCAGTGTATGTCTTTGTTACTTCGTGTCAGTGTATGTCTGTGTTACTTGGTGTAAGTGTGTGTCTTTGTTACTTGGTGTAAGTGTATGTCTTTGTTACTTGGTGTCAGTGTATGTCTTTGTGACTTGGTGGAAGTGTATGTCTGGGTTACTTGGTGTAAGTGTATGTCTGTGTTACTGGGTATCAGTGTATGGCTTTGTTACTTGGTGTCAGTGAATGTCTTTGTTACTTGGTGTAAGTGTATGTCTTTGTTACTTGGTGTCAGTGTAGGTCTTTGTTACTTGGTGTCAGTGTATGTCTTTGATACTTGGTGTAAGTGTGTGTCTGTGTTACTGGGAATCAGTGTCTGTCTTTGTTACTTGGTGTCAGTGTAGGTCTGTGTTACTTGGTGTAAGTGTGTGTCTTTCTTACTTGCTGTAAGTGCATGTCTTTGTGACTTGGTGTAAGTGTATGTCTTTGTTACTTGGTGTCAGTGTGTGTCTTTGTGACTTGGTAACAGTGTATGTCTTTGTTACTTGGTGTCAGTGTATGTCTTTGTTACTTGGTGTAAATGTGTGTCTGTGTGACTGGGTGTCAGTGTGTGTCTGGCTTACTGGGTGTAAGTGTGTGTCTGTCTTACTGGGTATCAGTGTATGTCTTTGTTACTTGGTGTCAGTGGATGTCTTTGATACTTGGTGTCAGTGTATGTCTGTGTTACTTGGTGTAAGTTTGTGTCTTTGTTACTTGGTGTCAGTGTATGTATTTGTTACTTGGTGTCAGTGTATGTCTGTGTTACTTGGTGTAAGTGTATGTCTTTGTTACTTTATGTAAGTGTATGTCTTTGTTACTGGGTGTCAGTGTATGTCTTTGTGACTTGGTGTAATTGTGTGCCTGTGTTACTCGGTATCAGTGTCTGTCTTTGTTACTTGGTGTCAGTGTGTGTCTGTGTTACTGGTTATCAGTGTCTGTCTGTGTTACTTGGTGTAAGTGCATGTCTTTGTGACCTGGTGTAAGTGTATGTCTTTGTTACTTGGTGTCAGTGTATGCCTTTGTTACTTGGTGTCAGTGTGTGTCTGTGCTACTGGGTATCAGTGTCTGTCTTTGTTACTTGGTGTAAGTGTGTGTCTGTGTTACTGCGGATCAGTGTATGTCTTTGTTACTTGGAGTCAGTGTATGTCTGTGTTACTTGGTGTTAGTGTGTGTCTTTGTTACTTGGTGTCAGTGTAGGTCTGTGTTACTTGGTGTAACTGTGTGTCTTTCTTACTTGGTTTAAGTGCATGTCTTTGTGACTTGGTGCAAGTGTATGTCTTTGTTACTTGGTGTCAGTGTATGTCTGTGTTACTTGGTGTAAGTGTGTGTCTGTGTTACTGGGTGTCAGTGTGTGTCTGTCTTACTGGGTGGAAGTGTTTGTCTGTGTTACTGAGTATCAGTATATGTCTTTGTTACTTGGTGTCAGTGTATGTCTTTGACACTTGGTGTCAGTGTATGTCTGTGTTCTTGGTGTAAGTTTGTGTCTTTGTTACTTGGTGTCAGTGTATGTCTGTGTTACTTAGTGTAAGTGTGTGCCTTTGTTACTTGGTGTAAGTGTATGTCTTTGTTACTGGGTGTCAGTGTATGTCTTTGTGACTTGGTGTAAGTGTGTGTCTGTGTTACTGGGTATCAGTGTCTGCCTTTGTTACTTGGTGTAAGTGTGTGTCTGTGTTACTGGGTATCAGTGTCTGTCTTTGTTACTGGTTGTCAGGGTGTGTCTTTGTGAGCTGGTGTAAATGTGTGTCTGTGTTACTGGGTATCAATGTCTGTCTTTGTTACTTGGTGTAAGTGTCTGTCTGTGTTACTGGGTATCAGTGTATGTCTTTGTTACTTCGTGTCAGTGTATGTCTGTGTTATTTGGTGTAAGTGTGTGTCATTGTTACTTGGTGTAAGTGTATGTCTGTGTTACTTGGTGTAAGTGTATGTCTTTGTTACTTGGTGTCAGTGTATGTCTTTGTAACTTGGTGTAAGTGTATGTCTTTGTTACTTGGTGTCAGTGTATGTCTTTGTTACTTGATGTCAGTGTATGTCTTTGATACTTGGTGTAAGTGTGTGTCTTTGTTACTTGGTGTCAGTGTATGTCTTTGTTACTTGGTGTCAGTGTGTGTCTTTGTGACTTGGTAACAGTGTATGTCTTTGTTACTTGGTGTCAGTGTATGTCTTTGTTACTTATTGTAAATGTGTGTCTGTGTTACTGGGTGTCAGTGTGTGTCTGTCTTACTGGGTGTAAGTGTGTGTCTGTGTTACTGGGTATCATTGTATGTCTTTGTTACTTGGTGTCAGTGTATGTCTTTGATACTTGGTGTCAGTGTATGTCTGTGTTACTTGGTGTAAGTTTGTGTCTTTGTTACTTGGTGTCAGTGTATGTATTTGTTACTTGGTGTCAGTGTATGTCTGTGTTACTTGGTGTAAGTGTATGTCTTTGTTACTTGGTGTAAGTGTATGTCTTTGTTACTGGGTGTCAGTGTATGTCTTTGTGACTTGGTGTAATTGTGTGCCTGTGTTACTGGGTATCAGTGTCTGTCTTTGTTACTTGGTGTAAGTGTGTGTCTGTGTTACTGGTTATCAGTGTCTGTCTTTGTTACTGGGTGTCAGGGTGTGTCTTTGTGAGCTGGTGTAAGTGTGTGTCTGTGCTACTGGGTATCAGTGTCTGTCTTGGTTACTTGGTGTAACTGTGTGTCTGTGTTACTGGGTGTCAGTGTGTGTCTGTCTTACTGGGTGTATGTGTGTGTCTGTGTTACTGGGTATCAGTGTATGTCTTTGTTACTTGGTGTCAGTGTATGTCTTTGATACTTGGTGTCAGTGCATGTCTGTGTTACTTGGTGTAAGTTTGTGTCTTTGTTACTTTTTGTAAGTGTATGTCTTTGTTACTGGGTGTCAGTGTATGTCTTTGTGACTTGGTTTAATTGTGTGACTGTGTTACTCGGTATCAGTGTCTGTCTTTGTTACTTGGTGTCAGTGTGTGTCTGTGTTACTGGTTATCAGTGTCTGTCTTTGTTACTGGGTGTCAGGGTGTGTCTTTGTGAGCTGGTGTAAGTGTGTGTCTGTGCTACTGGGTATCAGTGTCTGTCTTTGTTACTTGGTGTAAGTGTGTGTCTGTGTTACTGGGTATCAGTGTATGTCTTTTTTACTTGGTGTCAGTGCATGTCTGTGTTACTTGGTGTTAGTGTGTGTCTGTCTTACTGGGTGTAAGTGTGTGTCTGTGTTACTGGGTATCATTGTATGTCTTTGTTACTTGGTGTCAGTGTATGTCTTTGATACTTGGTGTCAGTGTATGTCTGTGTTACTTGGTGTAAGTTTGTGTCTTTGTTACTTGGTGTCAGTGTATGTATTTGTTACTTGGTGTCAGTGTATGTCTGTGTTACTTGGTGTAAGTGTATGTCTTTGTTACTTGGTGTAAGTGTATGTCTTTGTTACTGGGTGTCAGTGTATGTCTTTGTGACTTGGTGTAATTGTGTGCCTGTGTTACTGGGTATCAGTGTCTGTCTTTGTTACTTGGTGTAAGTGTGTGTCTGTGTTACTGGTTATCAGTGTCTGTCTTTGTTACTGGGTGTCAGGGTGTGTCTTTGTGAGCTGGTGTAAGTGTGTGTCTGTGCTACTGGGTATCAGTGTCTGTCTTGGTTACTTGGTGTAACTGTGTGTCTGTGTTACTGGGTGTCAGTGTGTGTCTGTCTTACTGGGTGTATGTGTGTGTCTGTGTTACTGGGTATCAGTGTATGTCTTTGTTACTTGGTGTCAGTGTATGTCTTTGATACTTGGTGTCAGTGCATGTCTGTGTTACTTGGTGTAAGTTTGTGTCTTTGTTACTTTTTGTAAGTGTATGTCTTTGTTACTGGGTGTCAATGTATGTCTTTGTGACTTGGTTTAATTGTGTGACTGTGTTACTCGGTATCAGTGTCTGTCTTTGTTACTTGGTGTCAGTGTGTGTCTGTGTTACTGGTTATCAGTGTCTGTCTTTGTTACTGGGTGTCAGGGTGTGTCTTTGTGAGCTGGTGTAAGTGTGTGTCTGTGCTACTGGGTATCAGTGTCTGTCTTTGTTACTTGGTGTAAGTGTGTGTCTGTGTTACTGGGTATCAGTGTATGTCTTTTTTACTTGGTGTCAGTGTATGTCTGTGTTACTTGGTGTTAGTGTGTGTCTTTGTTACTTGGTGTCAGTGTAGGTCTGTGTTACTTGGTGTAAGTGTGTGTCTTTCTTACTTGGTTTAAGTGCATGTCTTTGTGACTTGGTGTAAGTGTATGTCTTTGTTACTTGGTTTCAGTGTATGTCTTTGTTACTTGGTGTCAGTGTGTTTCTTTGTGAATTGGAATCAGTGTATGCCTTTGTTACTTGGTGTCAGTGTATGTCTGTGTTACTTGGTGTAAGTGTGTGTCTGTGTTACTGGGTGTCAGTGTGTCTCTGTCTTACTGTGTTGAAGTGTTTGTCTGTGTTACTGGGTATCAGTGTATGTCTTTGTTACTTGGAGTCAGTGCATGTCTGTGTTACTTGGTGTAAGTTTGTGTCTTTGTTACTTGGTGTCAGTGTATGTATTTGTTACTTGGTGTCAGTGTATGTCTGTGTTACTTGGTGTTAGTGTGTGTCTTTGTTACTTGGTGTCAGTGTAGGTCTGTGTTACTTGGTGTAACTGTGTGTCTTTCTTACTTGGTTTAAGTGCATGTCTTTGTGACTTGGTGCAAGTGTATGTCTTTGTTACTTGGTGTCAGTGTGTTTCTTTGTGACTTGGAATCAGTGTATGTCTTTGTTACTTGGTGTCAGTGTATGTCTGTGTTACTTGGTGTAAGTGTGTGTCTGTGTTACTGGGTGTCAGTGTGTGTCTGTCTTACTGGGTGGAAGTGTTTGTCTGTGTTACTGGGTATCAGTATATGTCTTTGTTACTTGGTGTCAGTGTATGTCTTTGACACTTGGTGTCAGTGTATGTCTGTGTGCTTGGTGTAAGTTTGTGTCTTTGTTACTTGGTGTCAGTGTATGTCTGTGTTACTTGGTGTAAGTGTGTGTCTTTGTTACTTGGTGTAAGTGTATGTCTTTGTTACTGGGTGTCAGTGTATGTCTTTGTGACTTGTTGTAAGTGTGTGTCTGTGTTACTGGGTATCAGTGTCTGCCTTTGTTACTTGGTGTAAGTGTGTGTCTGTGTTACTGGGTATCAGTGTCTGTCTTTGTTACTGGTTGTCAGGGTGTGTCTTTGTGAGCTGGTGTAAATGTGTGTCTGTGTTACTGGGTATCAATGTCTGTCTTTGTTACTTGGTGTAAGTGTCTGTCTGTGTTACTGGGTATCAGTGTATGTCTTTGTTACTTCGTGTCAGTGTATGTCTGTGTTATTTGGTGTAAGTGTGTGTCATTGTTACTTGGTGTAAGTGTATGTCTGTGTTACTTGGTGTAAGTGTATGTCTTTGTTACTTGGTGTCAGTGTATGTCTTTGTAACTTGGTGTAAGTGTATGTCTTTGTTACTTGGTGTCAGTGTATGTCTTTGTTACTTGATGTCAGTGTATGTCTTTGATACTTGGTGTAAGTGTGTGTCTTTGTCACTTGGTGTCAGTGTATGTCTTTGTTACTTGGTGTCAGTGTGTGTCTTTGTGACTTGGTAACAGTGTATGTCTTTGTTACTTGGTGTCAGTGTATGTCTTTGTTACTTATTGTAAATGTGTGTCTGTGTTACTGGGTGTCAGTGTGTGTCTGTCTTACTGGGTGTAAGTGTGTGTCTGTGTTACTGGGTATCATTGTATGTCTTTGTTACTTGGTGTCAGTGTATGTCTTTGATACTTGGTGTCAGTGTATGTCTGTGTTACTTGGTGTAAGTTTGTGTCTTTGTTACTTGGTGTCAGTGTATGTATTTGTTACTTGGTGTCAGTGTATGTCTGTGTTACTTGGTGTAAGTGTATGTCTTTGTTACTTGGTGTAAGTGTATGTCTTTGTTACTGGGTGTCAGTGTATGTCTTTGTGACTTGGTGTAATTGTGTGCCTGTGTTACTGGGTATCAGTGTCTGTCTTTGTTACTTGGTGTAAGTGTGTGTCTGTGTTACTGGTTATCAGTGTCTGTCTTTGTTACTGGGTGTCAGGGTGTGTCTTTGTGAGCTGGTGTAAGTGTGTGTCTGTGCTACTGGGTATCAGTGTCTGTCTTGGTTACTTGGTGTAACTGTGTGTCTGTGTTACTGGGTGTCAGCGTGTCTGTCTGTCTTACTGGGTGTAAGTGTGTGTCTGTGTTACTGGGTATCAGTGTATGTCTTTGTTACTTGGTGTCAGTGTATGTCTTTGATACTTGGTGTCAGTGCATGTCTGTGTTACTTGGTGTAAGTTTGTGTCTTTGTTACTTGGTGTCAGTGTATGTATTTGTTACTTGGTGTCAGTGTATGTCTATGTTACTTGGTGTAAGTGTATGTCTTTGTTACTTTTTGTAAGTGTATGTCTTTGTTACTGGGTGTCAGTGTCTGTCTTTGTGACTTGGTTTAATTGTGTGCCTGTGTTACTCGGTATCAGTGTCTGTCTTTGTTACTTGGTGTCAGTGTATGTCTGTGTTACTGGTTATCAGTGTCTGTCTTTGTTACTGGGTGTCAGGGTGTGTCTTTGTGAGCTGGTGTAAGTGTGTGTCTGTGCTACTGGGTATCAGTGTCTGTCTTTGTTACTTGGTGTAAGTGTGTGTCTGTGTTACTGGGTATCAGTGTATGTCTTTTTTACTTGGTGTCAGTGTATGTCTGTGTTACTTGGTGTTATTGTGTGTCTTTGTTACTTGGTGTCAGTGTAGGTCTGTGTTACTTGGTGTAAGTGTGTGTCTTTCTTACTTGGTTTAAGTGCATGTCTTTGTGACTTGGTGTAAGTGTATGTCTTTGTTACTTGGTTTCAGTGTATGTCTTTGTTACTTGGTGTCAGTGTGTTTCTTTGTGAATTGGAATCAGTGTATGTCTTTGTTACTTGGTGTCAGTGTATGTCTGTGTTACTTGGTGTAAGTGTGTGTCTGTGTTACTGGGTGTCAGTGTGTGTCTGTCTTACTGTGTTGAAGTGTTTGTCTGTGTTACTGGGTATCAGTGTATGTCTTTGTTACTTGGAGTCAGTGCATGTCTGTGTTACTTGGTGTAAGTTTGTGTCTTTGTTACTTGGTGTCAGTGTATGTATTTGTTACTTGGTGTCAGTGTATGTCTGTGTTACTTGGTGTAAGTGTGTGTCTTTGTTACTTGGTGTAAGTGTATGTCTTTGTTACTGGGTGTCAGTGTATGTCTTTGTGACTTGGTGTAAGTGTGTGTCTGTGTTACTGGGTATCAGTGTCTGCCTTTGTTACTCGGTGTAAGTGTGTGTCTGTGTTACTGGGTATCAGTGTCTGTCTTTGTTACTGGGTGTCAGGGTGTGTCTTTGTGAGCTGGTGTAAATGTGTGTCTGTGTTACTGGGTATCAATGTCTGTCTTTGTTACTTGGTGTAAGTGTCTGTCTGTGTTACTGGGTATCAGTGTATGTCTTTGTTACTTCGTGTCAGTGTATGTCTGTGTTACTTGGTGTAAGTGTGTGTCTTTGTTACTTGGTGTAAGTGTATGTCTGTGTTACTTGGTGTAAGTGTATGTCTTTGTTACTTGGTGTCAGTGTATGTCTTTGTAACTTGGTGTAAGTGTATGTCTTTGTTACTTGGTGTCAGTGTATGTCTTTGTTACTTGGTGTCAGTGTATGTCTTTGATACTTGGTGTAAGTGTGTGTCTGTGTTACTGGGTATCAGTGTCTGTCTTTGTTACTTGGTGTAACAGTGTGTCTGTGTTGCTGGGTATCAGTGTATGTCTTTGTTACTTGGTGTCAGTGTCGGTCTGTGTTACTTGGTGTAAGTGTGTGTCTTTCTTACTTGGTGTAAGTGCATGTCTTTGTGACTTGGTGTAAGTGTATGTCTTTGTTACTTGGTGTCAGTGTATGTCTTTGTTACTTGGTGTCAATGTATGTCTTTGTGACTTGGCTAAATTGTGTGCCTGTGTTACTGGGTATCAGTGTCTGTCTTTGTTACTTGGTGTAAGTGTGTGTCTTTGTTACTGGTTATCAGTGTCTGTCTTTGTTACTGGGTGTCAGGGTGTGTCTTTGTGAGCTGGTGTAGGTGTGTGCCTGTGTTACTGGGTATCAGTGTATGTCTTTGATACTTGGTGTCAGTGTATGTCGTTGTTACTTGGTGTAAGTGTATTTCTTTGTTACTTGGTGACAGTGTATGTCTTTGTTACTTTGTGTCAGTGTATGTCTTTGATACTTGGTGTAAGTTTGTGTCTGTGTTTCTGGGTATCAGTGTCTGTCTTTGTTATATGGTGAAAGTGCGTGTCTGTGTTACTGGGTATCAGTGTCTGTCTTTGTCACTTGGTGAAATTGTGTGTCTGTGTTACTGGGTATCAGTGTATGACTGTGTTACTTGGTGTCAGTGTGTGTCTTTGTTGCTTGGTGCCAGTGTTTCTCTGTGTTACTGGGAGTCAGTGTGTATCTGTGTTCCTGGGTGTCAGTATATGTCTTTGTTACTTGGTGTCAGTGTATGTCTGTGTTACTGGGTATCAGTGTATGTCTTTGTTACTTGGTGTAGGTGTGTGCCTGTGTTACTGGGTATCAGTGTATGTCTTTGTTACTTGGTGTCAGTGTATGTCTTTGTTACTTGGTGTAAGTGTATGTCTTTGTTGCTGGGTTTCAATGTATGTCTTTGTTACTTGGTGTAAGAGTGTGTCTGTGTTACTGGGTATCAGTGTATGTCTTTGTTACTTGGTGTCAGTGTATGTCTTTGTTACTTGGTGTTAGTGTATGTCTTTGTCACTTGGTGTCAGTGTATGTCTTTGTTACTTGGTGTCAGTGTATGTGTGTGTTACTTGGTGTAAGTTTGTGTCTTTGTTACTTGGTGTCTGTGTATGTATATGTTACTTGGTGTCAGTGTATGTATGTGTTACTTGGTGTAAGTGTGTGTCTGAGTTACTGGGTGTCAGTGTGTGTCTGTCTTACAGGGTGGATGTGTTTGTCTGTGTTACTGGGTATCAGTGTGTGTCTTTGTTACTTGGTGTGAGTGTATGTCTTTGTTACTTGGTGTCAGAGTATGTCTTTGTTACTTGGTGTAAGTGTGTGTCTGTGTTACTGGGTATCAGTGTATGTCTTTGTTACTTGGTGTCATTGTATGACTTTGTTACTTGGTGTAATTGTATGTCTTTGTTACTTGGTGTCAGTGTATGTCTTTGTTACTTGGAGTAAGTGTATGTCTTTGTTACTTGGTGTCAGTGTATGTCTTTGTTACTTGGTGTAAGTGTGTGTCTGTGCTCCTGGGTGTCAGTATATGTCTTTGTTACTCGGTGTCAGTGTATGTCTGTGTTACTTGGTGTAAGTGTGTGTCTGTGTTACTGGGTATCAGTGTATGTCTTTGTTACTTGGTGTAGATGTGTGCCTGTGTTACTGGGTATCAGTGTAGGTCTTTGTTACTTGGTGTCAGTGTATGTCTTTGTTACTTGGTGTAAGTGTATCTCTTTGTTACTGGGTGTCAGTGTTAGTCTTTGTTACTTGGTGTAAGTGTGTGTCTGTGTTACTGGGTATCAGTGTATGTCTTTGTTACTTTGTGTCAGTGTATGTCTTTGTTACTTGGTGTAAGTGTATGTCTTTGTTACTTGGTGTCAGTGTGTGTCTTTGTTACTTGGTGTAAGTGTATGTCTTTGTTACTTGGTGTCACTGTATGTCTTTGTTACTTGGTGTAGGTGTGTGCCTGTGTTAATGGGTATCAGTGTATGTCTTTGATACTTGGTGTCAGTGTATGTCGTTGTTACTTGGTGTAAGTGTATTTCTTTGTTACTTGATGACAGTGTATGTCTTTGTTACTTGGTGTCAGTGTATGTCTTTGATACTTGGTGTAAGTGTGTGTCTGTGTTACTGGGTATCAGTGTCTGTCTTTGTTACTTTGTGAAAGTGTGTGTCTGTGTTACTGGGTATCAGTGTCTGTCTTTGTTACTTGGTGAAAGTGTGTGTCTGTGTTACTGGGTATCAGTGTATGTCTGTGTTACTTGGTGTCAGTGTGTGTCTTTGTTGCTTGGTGCCAGTGTTTCTCTGTGTTACTGTGAGTCAGTGTGTATCTGTGTTCCTGGGTGTCAGTATATGTCTTTGTTACTTGGTGTCAGTGTATGTCTGTGTTACTGGGTATCAGTGTATGTGTTTGTTACTTGGTGTAGGTGTGTGCCTGTGTTACTGGGTATCAGTGTATGTCTTTCTTACTTGGTGTCAGTGTATGTCTTTGTTACTTGGTGTAAGTGTATGTCTTTGTTGCTTGGTGTCAGTGTATGTCTTTGTTACTTGGTGTATGAGTGTGTCTGTGTTACTGGGTATCAGTGTATGTCTTTGTTACTTGGTGTCAGTGGATGTCTTTGTTACTTGGTGTTAGTGTATGTCTTTGTCACTTGGTGTCAGTGTATTTCTTTGTTACTTGGTGTCAGTGTATGTCTTTGTTAATTGGTGTAAGTGTATGTCTTTGTTACTTGTTGTCAGTGTATGTCTTTGTTACTTGGTGTTGGTGCGTGCCTGTGTTACTGGGTATCTGTGTATGTCTTTGTTACTTGGTGTCCGTGTATGTCTTTGTTACTTGGTGTAAGTGTATGTCTTTGTTACTTGGTGTCAGTGCATGTCTTTGTTACTTGGTGTCAGTGTATGTCTTTGATACTTGGTGTAAGTGTGTGTCTGTGTTACTGGGTATCAGTGTCTGTCTTTGTTACTTGGTGTAAGAGTGTGTCTGTGTTGCTGGGTATCAGTGTATGTCTTTGTTACTTGGTGTCAGTGCAGGTCTGTGTTACTTGGTGTAAGTGTGTGTCTTTCTTACTTGGTGTAAGTGCATGTCTTTGTGACTTGGTGTAAGTGTTTGTCTTAGTTACTTGGTGTAAGTGTGTGTCTGTGTTACTGGGTGTCAGTGTGTGTCTGTCGTACTGGATGGAAGTGTTTGTCTGTGTTACTTGGTGTAAGTTTGTGTCTTTGTTACTTGGTGTCAGTGTATGTATTTGTTACTTGGTGTCAGTGTATGTCTGTGTTACTTGGTGTAAGTGTGTGTCATTGTTACTTCGTGTAAGTGTATGTCTTTGTTACTGGGTGTCAGTGTATGTCTTTGTGACTTGGTGTAAGTGAGTGTCTGTGTTACTGGGTATCAGTGTCTGCCTTTGTTACTTGGTGTAAGTGTGTGTCTGTGTTACTGGGTATCAGTGTCTTTCTTTTTTACTGGGTGTCAGGGTGTGTCTTTGTGAGCTGGTGTAAGTGTGTGTCTGTGTTACTGGGTATCAGTGTCTGTCTTTGTTACTTGGTGTAAGTGTGTGTCTGTGTTACTGGGTATCAGTGTATGTCTTTGTTACTTCGTGTCAGTGTATGTCAGTGTTACTTGGTGTAAGTGTGTGTCTTTGTTACTTGGTGTAAGTGTATGTCTTTGTTACTTGGTGTCAGTGTATGTCTTTGTGACTTGGTGGAAGTGTATGTCTGTGTTACTGGGTATCAGTTTATGTCTTTGTTACTTGGTGTCAGTGAATGTCTTTGATAGTTGGTGTAAGTGTGTGTCTGTGTTACTGGGAATCAGTGTCTGTCTTTGTTACTTGGTGTAACAGT
The DNA here is from genome assembly GCF_036365525.1 of Heterodontus francisci. Classification (NCBI taxonomy): domain Eukaryota; kingdom Metazoa; phylum Chordata; class Chondrichthyes; order Heterodontiformes; family Heterodontidae; genus Heterodontus; species Heterodontus francisci. The sequence continues at coordinate 1,057,639 of NC_090390.1, read as the reverse complement.
GTGTCTGTGTTGCTGGGTATCAGTGTATGTCTTTGTTCCTTGGTGTAAGTTTGTGTCTGTGCTCCTGGGTGTCAGTATATGTCTTTGTTACTTGGTGTCAGTGTATGTCTGTGTTACTTGGTGTAAGTGTGTGTCTGTGTTACTGGGTATCAGGGTATGTCTTTGTTACTTGGTGTAGGTGTGTGCCTGTGTTACTGGGTATCAGTGTAGGTCTTTGTTACTTGGTGTCAGTGTATGGCTTTGTTACTTGGTGTAAGTGTATCTCTTTGTTACTGGGTGTCAGTGTTAGTCTTTGTTACTTGGTGTAAGTATGTGTCTGTGTTACTGGGTATCAGTGTATGTCTTTGTTACTTTGTGTCAGTGTATGTCTTTGTTACTTGGTGTAAGTGTATGTCTTTGTTACTTGGTGTCAGTGTGTGTCTTTGTTACTTGGTGTAAGTGTATGTCTTTGTTACTTGGTGTCACTGTATGTCTTTGTTACTTGGTGTAGGTGTGTGCCTGTGTTACTGGGTATCAGTGTATGTCTTTGATACTTGGTGTCAGTGTATGTCGTTGTTACTTGGTGTAAGTGTATTTCTTTGTTACTTGATGACAGTGTATGTCTTTGTTACTTGGTGTCAGTGTATGTCTTTGTGACTTGGTGGAAGTGTATGTCTGTGTTACTGGGTATCAGTTTATGTCTTTGTTACTTGGTGTCAGTGAATGTCTTTGATACTTGGTGTAAGTGTGTGTCTTTGTTACTGGGAATCAGTGTCTGTCTTTGTTACTTGGTGTAACAGTGTGTCTGTGTTGCTGGGTATCAGTGTATGTCTTTGTTACTTGGTCTCAGAGTATGTCTTTGTTACTTGGTGTAAGTGTGTGTCTGTGTTACTGGGTATCAGTGTATGTCTTTGTTACTTGGTGTAGGTGTGTGCCTGTGTTACTGGGTATCAGTGTATGTCTTTGTTACCTGGTGTCAGTGAATGTCTTTGTTACTTGGTGTAAGTGTATGTCTTTGTTACTTGGTGTCAGTGTATGTCTTTGTTACTTGGTGTCAGTGTTAGTCTTTGTTACTTGGTGTAAGTGTGTGTCTGTGTTACTGGGTATCAGTGTACGTCTTTGTTACTTGGTGTCAGTGTATGTCTTTGTTACTTGGTGTAAGTGTTTGCCTTTGTTACTTGGTGTCAGTGTATGTCTTTGTTAGTTGGTGTAAGTGTATGTCTTTGTTACTTGGTGTCAGTGTATGTCTTTGTTACTTGGTGTAAGTGTGTGTCTGTGTTACTGGGTATCAGTGCATGTCTTTGTTACTTGGTGTCAGTGTATGTCTTTGTTACTTGGTGCAAGTGTACGTCTTTGTTACTTGGTGTCAGTGTATGTCCTTGTTACTTGGTGTAAGTGTATGTCTTTGTTACTTGGTGTCACTGTATGTCTTTGTTACTTGGTGTTGGTGTGTGCCAGTGTTACTGGGTATCAGTGTATGTCTTTGATACTTGGTGTCAGTGTATGTCGTTGTTACTTGGTGTAAGTGTATTTCTTTGTTACTTGGTGACAGTGGATGTCTTTGTTACTTGGTGTCAGTGTATGTCTTTGATACTTGGTGTAAGTGTGTGTCTGTGATTCTTGGTATCAGTGTCTGTCTTTGTTACTTGGTGAAAGTGTGTGTCTGTGTTACTGGGTATCAGTGTCTGTCTTTGCCACTTGGTGAAAGTGTGTGTCTGTGTTACTGGGTATCAGTGTATGTCTGTGTTACTTGGTGTCAGTGTGTGTCTTTGTTGCTTGGTGCCAGTGTTTCACTGTGTTACTGGGAGTCAGTGTGTATCTGTGTTCCTGGGTGTCAGTATATGTCTTTGTTACTTGGTGTCAGTGTATGTCTGTGTTACTGGGTATCAGTGTATGTCTTTGTTACTTGGTGTAGGTGTGTGCCTGTGTTACTGGGTATCAGTGTATGTCTTTGTTACTTGGTGTCAGTGTATGTCTTTGTTACTTGGTGTAAGTGTATGTCTTTGTTGCTTGGTGTCAATGTATGTCTTTGTTACTTGGTGTAAGAGTGTGTCTGTGTTACTGGGTATCAGTGTATGTCTTTGTTACTTGGTGTCAGTGTATGTCTTTGTTACTTGGTGTTAGTGTATGTCTTTGTCACTTGGTGTCAGTGTATGTCTTTGTTACTTGGTGTCAGTGTATGTCTTTGTTACTTGGTGTAAGTTTGTGTCTTTGTTACTTGGTGTCAGTGTATGTATTTGTTACTTGGTGTCAGTGTATGTATGTGTTACTTGGTGTAAGTGTGTGTCTGTGATACTGGGTGTCAGTGTGTGTCTGTCTTACTGGGTGGAAGTGTTTGTCTGTGTTACTGGGTATCAGTGTATGTCTTTGTTACTTGGTGTCAGTGTATGTCTTTGACACTTGGTGTCAGTGTATGTCTGTGTTACTTGGTGTCAGCTTGTGTCTTTGTTACTTGGTGTCAGTGTATGTATTTGTTACTTTGTGTCAGTGTATGTCTGTGTGACTTGGTTGAAGTGTGTGTCTTTGTTACTTGGTGTGAGTGTATGTCTTTGTCACTTGGTGTCAGAGTATGTCTTTGTTACTTGGTGTAAGTGTGTGTCTGTGTTACTGGGTATCAGTGTATGTCTTTGTTACTTGGTGTAAGTGTATGTCTTTGTTACTTGGTGTCAGAGTATGTCTTTGTTACTTGGTGTAAGTGTGTGTCTGTGTTACTGGGTATCAGTGTATGTCTTTGTTACTTGGTGTAGGTGTGTGCCTGTGTTACTGGGTATCAGTGTATGTCTTTGTTACCTGGTGTCAGTGAATGTCTTTGTTACTTGGTGTAAGTGTATGTCTTTGTTACTTGGTGTCAGTGTATGTCTTTGTTACTTGGTGTCAGTGTTAGTCTTTGTTACTTGGTTTAAGTGTGTGTCTGTGTTACTGGGTATCAGTGTACGTCCTTGTTACTTGGTGTCAGTGTATGTCTTTGTTACTTGGTGTAAGTATTTGCCTTTGTTACTTGGTGTCAGTGTATGTCTTTGTTAGTTGGCGTAAGTGTATGTCTTTGTTACTTGGTGTCAGTGTATGTCTTTGTTACTTGGTGTAAGTGTGTGTCTGTGTTACTGGGTATCAGTGCATGTCTTTGTTACTTGGTGTCATTGTATGACTTTGTTACTTGGTGTAAGTGTATGTCTTTGTTACTTGGTGTCAGTGTATGTCTTTGTTACTTGGAGTAAGTGTATGTCTTTGTTACTTGGTGTCAGTGTATGTCTTTGTTACTTGGTGTAAGTGTGTGTCTGTGCTCCTGGGTGTCAGTATATGTCTTTGTTACTTGGTGTCAGTGTTAGTCTTTGTTACTTGGTGTAAGTGTGTGTCTGTGTTACTGGGTATCAGTGTATGTCTTTGTTACTTGGTGTCATTGTATGACTTTGTTACTTGGTGTAAGTGTATGTCTTTGTTACTTGGTGTCAGTGTATGTCTTTGTTACTTGGAGTAAGTGTATGTCTTTGTTACTTGGTGTCAGTGTATGTCTTTGTTACTTGGTGTAAGTGTGTGTCTGTGCTCCTGGGTGTCAGTATATGTCTTTGTTACTCGGTGTCAGTGTATGTCTGTGTTACTTGGTGTAAGTGTGTGTCTGTGTTACTGGGTATCAGTGTATGTCTTTGTTACTTGGTGTAGGTGTGTGCCTGTGTTACTGGGTATCAGTGTAGGTCTTTGTTACTTGGTGTCAGTGTATGTCTTTGTTACTTGGTGTAAGTGTATCTCTTTGTTACTGGGTGTCAGTGTTAGTCTTTGTTACTTGGTGTAAGTGTGTGTCTGTGTTACTGGGTATCAGTGTATGTCTTTGTTACTTTGTGTCAGTGTATGTCTTTGTTACTTGGTGTAAGTGTATGTCTTTGTTACTTGGTGTCAGTGTGTGTCTTTGTTACTTGGTGTAAGTGTATGTCTTTGTTACTTGGTGTCACTGTATGTCTTTGTTACTTGGTGTAGGTGTGTGCCTGTGTTAATGGGTATCAGTGTATGTCTTTGATACTTGGTGTCAATGTATGTCGTTGTTACTTGGTGTAAGTGTATTTCTTTGTTACTTGATGACAGTGTATGTCTTTGTTACTTGGTGTCAGTGTATGTCTTTGATACTTGGTGTAAGTGTTTGTCTGTGTTACTGGGTATCAGTGTCTGTCTTTGTTACTTTGTGAAAGTGTGTGTCTGTGTTACTGGGTATCAGTGTCTGTCTTTGTTACTTGGTGAAAGTGTGTGTCTGTGTTACTGGGTATCAGTGTATGTCTGTGTTACTTGGTGTCAGTGTGTGTCTTTGTTGCTTGGTGCCAGTGTTTCTCTGTGTTACTGTGAGTCAGTGTGTATCTGTGTTCCTGGGTGTCAGTATATGTCTTTGTTACTTGGAGTCAGTGTATGTCTGTGTTACTGGGTATCAGTGTATGTGTTTGTTACTTGGTGTAGGTGTGTGCCTGTGTTACTGGGTATCAGTGTATGTCTTTCTTACTTGGTGTCAGTGTATGTCTTTGTTACTTGGTGTAAGTGTATGTCTTTGTTGCTTGGTGTCAGTGTATGTCTTTGTTACTTGGTGTAAGAGTGTGTCTGTGTTACTGGGTATCAGTGTATGTCTTTGTTACTTGGTGTCAGTGGATGTCTTTGTTACTTGGTGTTAGTGTATGTCTTTGTCACTTGGTGTCAGTGTATTTCTTTGTTACTTGGTGTCAGTGTATGTCTTTGTTAATTGGTGTAAGTGTATGTCTTTGTTACTTGTTGTCAGTGTATGTCTTTGTTACTTGGTGTTGGTGCGTGCCTGTGTTACTGGGTATCTGTGTATTTCTTTGTTACTTGGTGTCCGTGTATGTCTTTGTTACTTGGTGTAAGTGTATGTCTTTGTTACTTGGTGTCAGTGCATGTCTTTGTTACTTGGTGTCAGTGTATGTCTTTGATACTTGGTGTAAGTGTGTGTCTGTGTTACTGGGTATCAGTGTCTGTCTTTGTTACTTGGTGTAAGAGTGTGTCTGTGTTGCTGGGTATCAGTGTATGTCTTTGTTACTTGGTGTCAGTGTAGGTCTGTGTTACTTGGTGTAAGTGTGTGTCTTTCTTACTTGGTGTAAGTGCATGTCTTTGTGACTTGGTGTAAGTGTTTGTCTTAGTTACTTGGTGTAAGTGTGTGTCTGTGTTACTGGGTGTCAGTGTGTGTCTGTCTTACTGGATGGTAGTGTTTGTCTGTGTTACTTGGTGTAAGTTTGTGTCTTTGTTACTTGGTGTCAGTGTATGTATTTGTTACTTGGTGTCAGTGTATGTCTGTGTTACTTGGTGTAAGTGTGTGTCATTGTTACTTGGTGTAAGTGTATGTCTTTGTTACTGGGTGTCAGTGTATGTCTTTGTGACTTGGTGTAAGTGAGTGTCTGTGTTACTGGGTATCAGTGTCTGCCTTTGTTACTTGGTGTAAGTGTGTGTCTGTGTTACTGGGTATCAGTGTCTTTCTTTGTTACTGGGTGTCAGGGTGTGTCTTTGTGAGCTGGTGTAAGTGTGTGTCTGTGTTACTGGGTATCAGTGTCTGTCTTTGTTACTTGGTGTAAGTGTGTGTCTGTGTTACTGGGTATCAGTGTATGTCTTTGTTACTTCGTGTCAGTGTATGTCAGTGTTACTTGGTGTAAGTGTGTGTCTTTGTTACTTGGTGTAAGTGTATGTCTTTGTTACTTGGTGTCAGTGTATGTCTTTGTGACTTGGTGGAAGTGTATGTCTGTGTTACTGGGTATCAGTTTATGTCTTTGTTACTTGGTGTCAGTGAATGTCTTTGATACTTGGTGTAAGTGTGTGTCTGTGTTACTGGGAATCAGTGTCTGTCTTTGTTACTTTGTGTAACAGTGTGTCTGTGTTGCTGGGTATCAGTGTATGTCTTTGTTCCTTGGTGTAAGTGTGTGTCTGTGCTCCTGGGTGTCAGTATATGTCTTTGTTACTTGGTGTCAGTGTATGTCTGTGTTACTTGGTGTAAGTGTGTGTCTGTGTTACTGGGTATCAGGGTATGTCTTTGTTACTTGGTGTAGGTGTGTGCCTGTGTTACTGGGTATCAGTGTAGGTCTTTGTTACTTGGTGTCAGTGTATGGCTTTGTTACTTGGTGTAAGTGTATCTCTTTGTTACTGGGTGTCAGTGTTAGTCTTTGTTACTTGGTGTAAGTGTGTGTCTGTGTTACTGGGTATCAGTGTATGTCTTTGTTACTTTGTGTCAGTGTATGTCTTTGTTACTTGGTGTAAGTGTATGTCTTTGTTACTTGGTGTCAGTGTGTGTCTTTGTTACTTGGTGTAAGTGTATGTCTTTGTTACTTGGTGTCACTGTATGTCTTTGTTACTTGGTGTAGGTGTGTGCCTGTGTTACTGGGTATCAGTGTATGTCTTTGATACTTGGTGTCAGTGTATGTCGTTGTTACTTGGTGTAAGTGTATTTCTTTGTTACTTGATGACAGTGTATGTCTTTGTTACTTGGTGTCAGTGTATGTCTTTGTGACTTGGTGGAAGTGTATGTCTGTGTTACTGGGTATCAGTTTATGTCTTTGTTACTTGGTGTCAGTGAATGTCTTTGATACTTGGTGTAAGTGTGTGTCTTTGTTACTGGGAATCAGTGTCTGTCTTTGTTACTTGGTGTAACAGTGTGTCTGTGTTGCTGGGTATCAGTGTATGTCTTTGTTCCTTGGTGTAAGTGTGTGTCTGTGCTCCTGGGTGTCAGTATATGTCTTTGTTACTTGGTGTCAGTGTATGTCTGTGTTACTTGGTGTAAGTGTGTGTCTGTGTTACTGGGTATCAGTGTATGTCTTTGTTACTTGGTGTAGGTGTGTGCCTTTGTTACTGGGTATCAGTGTAGGTCTTTGTTACTTGGTGTCAGTGTATGTCTTTGTTACTTGGTGTAAGTGTATCTCTTTGTTACTGGGTGTCAGTGTTAGTCTTTGTTACTTGGTGTAAGTGTGTGTCTGTGTTACCGGGTATCAGTGTATGTCTTTGTTACTTTGTGTCAGTGTATGTCATTGTTACTTGGTGTAAGTGTATGTCTTTGTTACTTGGTGTCAGTGTGTGTCTTTGTTACTTGGTGTAAGTGTATGTCTTTGTTACTTGGTGTCACTGTATGTCTTTGTTACTTGGTGTAGTTGTGTGCCTGTGTTACTGGGTATCAGTGTATGTCTTTGATACTTGGTGTCAGTGTATGTCGTTGTTACTTGGTGTAAGTGTATTTCTTTGTTACTTGATGACAGTGTATGTCTTTGTTAATTGGTGTCAGTGTATGTCTTTGATACTTGGTGTAAGTGTGTGTCTGTGTTACTGGGTATCAGTGTCTGTCTTTGTTACTTGGTGAAAGTGTGTGTCTGTGTTACTGGGTATCAGTGTCTGTCTTTGTTACTTGGTGAAAGTGTGTGTCTGTGTTACTGGGTATCAGTGTATGTCTGTGTTACTTGGTGTCAGTGTGTGTCTTTGTTGATTGGTGCCAGTGTTTCTCTGTGTTACTGGGAGTCAGTGTTTATCTGTGTTCCTGGGTGTCAGTATATGTCTTTGTTACTTGGTGTCAGTGTACGTCTGTGTTACCGGGTATCAGTGTATGTCTTTGTTACTTTGTGTAGGTGTGTGCCTGTGTTACTGGGTATCAGTGTATGTCTTTGTGACTTGGTGTAAGTGTATGTCTTTGTTGCTTGGTGTCAGTGTATGTCTTTGTTACTTGGTGTAAGAGTGTGTCTGTGTTACTGGGTATCAGTGTATGTCTTTGTTACTTGGTGTCAGTGTATGTCTTTGTTACTTGGTGTTAGTGTATGTCTTTGTCACTTGGTGTCAGTGTATGTCTTTGTTACTTGGTGTCAGTGTATGTCTTTGTTAATTGGTGTAAGTGTATGTCTTTGTTACTTGGTGTCAGTGTATGTCTTTGTTACTTGGTGTAAGTGTGTGTCTGTGTTACTGGGTATCAGTGTATGTCTTTGTTACTTGGTGTAGTTGCGTGCCTGTGTTACTGGGTATCTGTGTATGTCTTTGTTACTTGGTGTCCGTGTATGTCTTTGTTACTTGGTGTAAGTGTATGTCTTTGTTACTTGGTCTCAGTGCATGTCTTTGTTACTTGGTGTCAGTGTATGTCTTTGATATTTGGTGTAAGTGTGTGTCTGTGTTACTGGGTATCAGTGTCTGTCTTTGTTACTTGGTGTAAGAGTGTGTCTGTGTTGCTGGGTATCAGTGTATGTCTTTGTTACTTGGTGTCAGTGTAGGTCTGTGTTACTTGGTGTAAGTGTGTGTCTTTCTTACTTGGTGTAAGTGCATGTATTTGTGACTTGGTGTAAGTGTTTGTCTTTGTTACTTGGTGTAAGTGTTTGTCTGTGTTACTGGGTGTCAGTGTGTGTCTGTCTTACTGGATGGAAGTGTTTGTCTGTGTTACTTGGTGTAAGTTTGTGTCTTTGTTACTTGGTGTCAGTGTATGTATTTGTTACTTGGTGTCAGTGTATGTCTGTGTTACTTGGTGTAAGTGTGTGTCTTTGTTACTTGGTGTAAGTGTATGTCTTTGTTACTGGGTGTCAGTGTATGTCTTTGTGACTTGGTGTCAGTGTATGTCTGTGTTACTGGGTATCAGTGTCTGCCTTTGTTGCTTAGTGTAAGTGTGTGTCTGTGTTACTGGGTATCAGTGTCTGTCTTTGTTACTGGGTGTCAGGGTGTGTCTTTGTGAGCTGGTGTAAGTGTGTGTCTGTGTTACTGGGTATCAGTGTCTGTCTTTGTTACTTGGTGTAAGTGTGTGTCTGTGTTACTGGGTATCAGTGTATGTCTTTGTTACTTCGTGTCAGTGTATGTCTGTGTTACTTGGTGTAAGTGTGTGTCTTTGTTACTTGGTGTAAGTGTATGTCTTTGTTACTTGGTGTCAGTGTATGTCTTTGTGACTTGGTGGAAGTGTATGTCTGGGTTACTTGGTGTAAGTGTATGTCTGTGTTACTGGGTATCAGTGTATGGCTTTGTTACTTGGTGTCAGTGAATGTCTTTGTTACTTGGTGTAAGTGTATGTCTTTGTTACTTGGTGTCAGTGTAGGTCTTTGTTACTTGGTGTCAGTGTATGTCTTTGATACTTGGTGTAAGTGTGTGTCTGTGTTACTGGGAATCAGTGTCTGTCTTTGTTACTTGGTGTCAGTGTAGGTCTGTGTTACTTGGTGTAAGTGTGTGTCTTTCTTACTTGCTGTAAGTGCATGTCTTTGTGACTTGGTGTAAGTGTATGTCTTTGTTACTTGGTGTCAGTGTGTGTCTTTGTGACTTGGTAACAGTGTATGTCTTTGTTACTTGGTGTCAGTGTATGTCTTTGTTACTTGGTGTAAATGTGTGTCTGTGTGACTGGGTGTCAGTGTGTGTCTGGCTTACTGGGTGTAAGTGTGTGTCTGTCTTACTGGGTATCAGTGTATGTCTTTGTTACTTGGTGTCAGTGGATGTCTTTGATACTTGGTGTCAGTGTATGTCTGTGTTACTTGGTGTAAGTTTGTGTCTTTGTTACTTGGTGTCAGTGTATGTATTTGTTGCTTGGTGTCAGTGTATGTCTGTGTTACTTGGTGTAAGTGTATGTCTTTGTTACTTTATGTAAGTGTATGTCTTTGTTACTGGGTGTCAGTGTATGTCTTTGTGACTTGGTGTAATTGTGTGCCTGTGTTACTCGGTATCAGTGTCTGTCTTTGTTACTTGGTGTCAGTGTGTGTCTGTGTTACTGGTTATCAGTGTCTGTCTGTGTTACTTGGTGTAAGTGCATGTCTTTGTGACCTGGTGTAAGTGTATGTCTTTGTTACTTGGTGTCAGTGTATGCCTTTGTTACTTGGTGTCAGTGTGTGTCTGTGCTACTGGGTATCAGTGTCTGTCTTTGTTACTTGGTGTAAGTGTGTGTCTGTGTTACTGCGGATCAGTGTATGTCTTTGTTACTTGGAGTCAGTGTATGTCTGTGTTACTTGGTGTTAGTGTGTGTCTTTGTTACTTGGTGTCAGTGTAGGTCTGTGTTACTTGGTGTAACTGTGTGTCTTTCTTACTTGGTTTAAGTGCATGTCTTTGTGACTTGGTGCAAGTGTATGTCTGTGTTACTTGGTGTAAGTGTATGTCTTTGTTACTGGGTGTCAGTGTATGTCTTTGTGACTTGGTGTAATTGTGTGCCTGTGTTACTGGGTATCAGTGTCTGTCTTTGTTACTTGGTGTAAGTGTGTTTCTGTGTTACTGGTTATCAGTGTCTGTCTTTGTTACTGGGTGTCAGGGTGTGTCTTTGTGAGCTGGTGTAAGTGTGTGTCTGTGCTACTGGGTATCAGTGTCTGTCTTGGTTACTTGGTGTAACTGTGTGTCTGTGTTACTGGGTATCAGTGTCTGTCTTTGTTACTTGGTGTAAGTGTGTGTCTGTGTTACTGGTTATCAGTGTCTGTCTTTGTTACTGGGTGTCAGGGTGTGTCTTTGTGAGCTGGTGTAAGTGTGTGTCTGTGCTACTGGGTATCAGTGTCTGTCTTGGTTACTTGGTGTAACTGTGTGTCTGTGTTACTGGGTGTCAGTGTGTGTCTGTCTTACTGGGTGTATGTGTGTGTCTGTGTTACTGGGTATCAGTGTATGTCTTTGTTACTTGGTGTCAGTGTATGTCTTTGATACTTGGTGTCAGTGCATGTCTGTGTTACTTGGTGTAAGTTTGTGTCTTTGTTACTTTTTGTAAGTGTATGTCTTTGTTACTGGGTGTCAGTGTCTGTCTTTGTGACTTGGTTTAATTGTGTGCCTGTGTTACTCGGTATCAGTGTCTGTCTTTGTTACTTGGTGTAAGTGTGTGTCTGTGTTACTGGGTGTCAGTGTATGTCTTTGTTACTTATTGTAAATGTGTGTCTGTGTTACTGGGTGTCAGTGTGTGTCTGTCTTACTGGGTGTAAGTGTGTGTCTGTGTTACTGGGTATCATTGTATGTCTTTGTTACTTGGTGTCAGTGTATGTCTTTGATACTTGGTGTCAGTGTATGTCTGTGTTACTTGGTGTAAGTTTGTGTCTTTGTTACTTGGTGTCAGTGTATGTATTTGTTACTTGGTGTCAGTGTATGTCTGTGTTACTTGGTGTAAGTGTATGTCTTTGTTACTTGGTGTAAGTGTATGTCTTTGTTACTGGGTGTCAGTGTATGTCTTTGTGACTTGGTGTAATTGTGTGCCTGTGTTACTGGGTATCAGTGTCTGTCTTTGTTACTTGGTGTAAGTGTGTGTCTGTGTTACTGGTTATCAGTGTCTGTCTTTGTTACTGGGTGTCAGGGTGTGTCTTTGTGAGCTGGTGTAAGTGTGTGTCTGTGCTACTGGGTATCAGTGTCTGTCTTGGTTACTTGGTGTAACTGTGTGTCTGTGTTACTGGATGTCAGTGTGTGTCTGTCTTACTGGGTGTAAGTGTGTGTCTGTGTTACTGGGTGTCAGTGTATGTCTTTGTTACTTGGTGTCAGTGTATGTCTTTGATACTTGGTGTCAGTGCATGTCTGTGTTACTTGGTGTAAGTTTGTGTCTTTGTTACTTGGTGTCAGTGTATGTATTTGTTACTTGGTGTCAGTGTATGTCTATGTTACTTGGTGTAAGTGTATGTCTTTGTTACTTTTTGTAAGTGTATGTCTTTGTTACTGGGTGTCAGTGTCTGTCTTTGTGACTTGGTTTAATTGTGTGCCTGTGTTACTCGGTATCAGTGTCTGTCTTTGTTACTTGGTGTCAGTGTGTGTCTGTGTTACTGGTTATCAGTGTCTGTCTTTGTTACTGGGTGTCAGGGTGTGTCTTTGTGAGCTGGTGTAAGTGTGTGTCTGTGCTACTGGGTATCAGTGTCTGTCTTTGTTACTTGGTGTAAGTGTGTGTCTGTGTTACTGGGTATCAGTGTATGTCTTTTTTACTTGGTGTCAGTGTATGTCTGTGTTACTTGGTGTTAGTGTGTGTCTTTGTTACTTGGTGTCAGTGTAGGTCTGTGTTACTTGGTGTAAGTGTGTGTCTTTCTTACTTGGTTTAAGTGCATGTCTTTGTGACTTGGTGTAAGTGTATGTCTTTGTTACTTGGTTTCAGTGTATGTCTTTGTTACTTGGTGTCAGTGTGTTTCTTTGTGAATTGGAATCAGTGTATGCCTTTGTTACTTGGTGTCAGTGTATGTCTGTGTTACTTGGTGTAAGTGTGTGTCTGTGTTACTGGGTGTCAGTGTGTGTCTGTCTTACTGTGTTGAGGTGTTTGTCTGTGTTACTGGGTATCAGTGTATGTCTTTGTTACTTGGAGTCAGTGCATGTCTGTGTTACTTGGTGTAAGTTTGTGTCTTTGTTACTTGGTGTCAGTGTATGTATTTGTTACTTGGTGTCAGTGTATGTCTGTGTTACTTGGTGTTAGTGTGTGTCTTTGTTACTTGGTGTCAGTGTAGGTCTGTGTTACTTGGTGTAACTGTGTGTCTTTCTTACTTGGTTTAAGTGCATGTCTTTGTGACTTGGTGCAAGTGTATGTCTTTGTTACTTGGTGTCAGTGTGTTTCTTTGTGACTTGGAATCAGTGTATGTCTTTGTTACTTGGTGTCAGTGTATGTCTGTGTTACTTGGTGTAAGTGTGTGTCTGTGTTACTGGGTGTCAGTGTGTGTCTGTCTTACTGGGTGGAAGTGTTTGTCTGTGTTACTGGGTATCAGTATATGTCTTTGTTACTTGGTGTCAGTGTATGTCTTTGACGCTTGGTGTCAGTGTATGTCTGTGTTCTTGGTGTAAGTTTGTGTCTTTGTTACTTGGTGTCAGTGTATGTCTGTGTTACTTGGTGTAAGTGTGTGTCTTTGTTACTTGGTGTAAGTGTATGTCTTTGTTACTGGGTGTCAGTGTATGTCTTTGTGACTTGTTGTAAGTGTGTGTCTGTGTTACTGGGTATCAGTGTCTGCCTTTGTTACTTGGTGTAAGTGTGTGTCTGTGTTACTGGGTATCAGTGTCTGTCTTTGTTACTGGTTGTCAGGGTGTGTCTTTGTGAGCTGGTGTAAATGTGTGTCTGTGTTACTGGGTATCAATGTCTGTCTTTGTTACTTGGTGTAAGTGTCTGTCTGTGTTACTGGGTATCAGTGTATGTCTTTGTTACTTCGTGTCAGTGTCTGTCTGTGTTATTTGGTGTAAGTGTGTGTCATTGTTACTTGGTGTCAGTGTATGTCTTTGTAACTTGGTGTAAGTGTATGTCTTTGTTACTTGGTGTCAGTGTATGTCTTTGTTACTTGATGTCAGTGTATGTCTTTGATACTTGGTGTAAGTGTGTGTCTTTGTTACTTGGTGTCAGTGTATGTCTTTGTTACTTGGTGTCAGTGTGTGTCTTTGTGACTTGGTAACAGTGTATGTCTTTGTTACTTGGTGTCAGTGTATGTCTTTGTTACTTATTGTAAATGTGTGTCTGTGTTACTGGGTGTCAGTGTGTGTCTGTCTTACTGGGTGTAAGTGTGTGTCTGTGTTACTGGGTATCATTGTATGTCTTTGTTACTTGGTGTCAGTGTATGTCTTTGATACTTGGTGTCAGTGTATGTCTGTGTTACTTGGTGTAAGTTTGTGTCTTTGTTACTTGGTGTCAGTGTATGTATTTGTTGCTTGGTGTCAGTGTATGTCTGTGTTACTTGGTGTAAGTGTATGTCTTTGTTACTTGGTGTAAGTGTATGTCTTTGTTACTGGGTGTCAGTGTATGTCTTTGTGACTTGGTGTAATTGTGTGCCTGTGTTACTGGGTATCAGTGTCTGTCTTTGTTACTTGGTGTAAGTGAGTGTCTGTGTTACTGGTTATCAGTGTCTGTCTTTGTTACTGGGTGTCAGGGTGTGTCTTTGTGAGCTGGTGTAAGTGTGTGTCTGTGCTACTGGGTATCAGTGTCTGTCTTGGTTACTTGGTGTAACTGTGTGTCTGTGTTACTGGATGTCAGTGTGTGTCTGTCTTACTGGGTGTAAGTGTGTGTCTGTGTTACTGGGTATCAGTGTATGTCTTTGTTACTTGGTGTAAGTGTCTGTCTGTGTTACTGGGTATCAGTGTATGTCTTTGTTACTTCGTGTCAGTGTCTGTCTGTGTTATTTGGTGTAAGTGTGTGTCATTGTTACTTGGTGTCAGTGTATGTCTTTGTAACTTGGTGTAAGTGTATGTCTTTGTTACTTGGTGTCAGTGTATGTCTTTGTTACTTGATGTCAGTGTATGTCTTTGATACTTGGTGTAAGTGTGTGTCTTTGTTACTTGGTGTCAGTGTATGTCTTTGTTACTTGGTGTCAGTGTGTGTCTTTGTGACTTGGTAACAGTGTATGTCTTTGTTACTTGGTGTCAGTGTATGTCTTTGTTACTTATTGTAAATGTGTGTCTGTGTTACTGGGTGTCAGTGTGTGTCTGTCTTACTGGGTGTAAGTGTGTGTCTGTGTTACTGGGTATCATTGTATGTCTTTGTTACTTGGTGTCAGTGTATGTCTTTGATACTTGGTGTCAGTGTATGTCTGTGTTACTTGGTGTAAGTTTGTGTCTTTGTTACTTGGTGTCAGTGTATGTATTTGTTGCTTGGTGTCAGTGTATGTCTGTGTTACTTGGTGTAAGTGTATGTCTTTGTTACTTGGTGTAAGTGTATGTCTTTGTTACTGGGTGTCAGTGTATGTCTTTGTGACTTGGTGTAATTGTGTGCCTGTGTTACTGGGTATCAGTGTCTGTCTTTGTTACTTGGTGTAAGTGTGTGTCTGTGTTACTGGTTATCAGTGTCTGTCTTTGTTACTGGGTGTCAGGGTGTGTCTTTGTGAGCTGGTGTAAGTGTGTGTCTGTGCTACTGGGTATCAGTGTCTGTCTTGGTTACTTGGTGTAACTGTGTGTCTGTGTTACTGGATGTCAGTGTGTGTCTGTCTTACTGGGTGTAAGTGTGTGTCTGTGTTACTGGGTATCAGTGTATGTCTTTGTTACTTGGTGTCAGTGTATGTCTTTGATACTTGGTGTCAGTGCATGTCTGTGTTACTTGGTGTAAGTTTGTGTCTTTGTTACTTGGTGTCAGTGTATGTATTTGTTACTTGGTGTCAGTGTATGTCTATGTTACTTGGTGTAAGTGTATGTCTTTGTTACTTTTTGTAAGTGTATGTCTTTGTTACTGGGTGTCAGTGTCTGTCTTTGTGACTTGGTTTAATTGTGTGCCTGTGTTACTGGGTATCAGTGTCTGTCTTTGTTACTTGGTGTCAGTGTGTGTCTGTGTTACTGGTTATCAGTGTCTGTCTTTGTTACTGGGTGTCAGGGTGTGTCTTTGTGAGCTGGTGTAAGTGTGTGTCTGTGCTACTGGGTATCAGTGTCTGTCTTTGTTACTTGGTGTAAGTGTGTGTCTGTGTTACTGGGTATCAGTGTATGTCTTTTTTACTTGGTGTCAGTGTATGTCTGTGTTACTTGGTGTTAGTGTGTGTCTTTGTTACTTGGTGTCAGTGTAGGTCTGTGTTACTTGGTGTAAGTGTGTGTCTTTCTTACTTGGTTTAAGTGCATGTCTTTGTGACTTGGTGTAAGTGTATGTCTTTGTTACTTGGTTTCAGTGTATGTCTTTGTTACTTGGTGTCAGTGTGTTTCTTTGTGAATTGGAATCAGTGTATGCCTTTGTTACTTGGTGTCAGTGTATGTCTGTGTTACTTGGTGTAAGTGTGTGTCTGTGTTACTGGGTGTCAGTGTGTGTCTGTCTTACTGTGTTGAAGTGTTTGTCTGTGTTACTGGGTATCAGTGTATGTCTTTGTTACTTGGAGTCAGTGCATGTCTGTGTTACTTGGTGTAAGTTTGTGTCTTTGTTACTTGGTGTCAGTGTATGTATTTGTTACTTGGTGTCAGTGTATGTCTGTGTTACTTGGTGTTAGTGTGTGTCTTTGTTACTTGGTGTCAGTGTAGGTCTGTGTTACTTGGTGTAACTGTGTGTCTTTCTTACTTGGTTTAAGTGCATGTCTTTGTGACTTGGTGCAAGTGTATGTCTTTGTTACTTGGTGTCAGTGTGTTTCTTTGTGACTTGGAATCAGTGTATGTCTTTGTTACTTGGTGTCAGTGTATGTCTGTGTTACTTGGTGTAAGTGTGTGTCTGTGTTACTGGGTGTCAGTGTGTGTCTGTCTTACTGGGTGGAAGTGTTTGTCTGTGTTACTGGGTATCAGTATATGTCTTTGTTACTTGGTGTCAGTGTATGTCTTTGACACTTGGTGTCAGTGTATGTCTGTGTTCTTTGTGTAAGTTTGTGTCTTTGTTACTTGGTGTCAGTGTATGTCTGTGTTACTTGGTGTAAGTGTGTGTCTTTGTTACTTGGTGTAAGTGTATGTCTTTGTTACTGGGTATCAGTGTCTGCCTTTGTTACTTGGTGTAAGTGTGTGTCTGTGTTACTGGGTATCAGTGTCTGTCTTTGTTACTGGTTGTCAGGGTGTGTCTTTGTGAGCTGGTGTAAATGTGTGTCTGTGTTACTGGGTATCAATGTCTGTCTTTGTTACTTGGTGTAAGTGTCTGTCTGTGTTACTGGGTATCAGTGTATGTCTTTGTTACTTCGTGTCAGTGTCTGTCTGTGTTATTTGGTGTAAGTGTGTGTCATTGTTACTTGGTGTAAGTGTATGTCTGTGTTACTTGGTGTAAGTGTATGTCTTTGTTACTTGGTGTCAGTGTATGTCTTTGTAACTTGGTGTAAGTGTATGTCTTTGTTACTTGGTGTCAGTGTATGTCTTTGTTACTTGATGTCAGTGTATGTCTTTGATACTTGGTGTAAGTGTGTGTCTTTGTTACTTGGTGTCAGTGTATGTCTTTGTTACTTGGTGTCAGTGTGTGTCTTTGTGACTTGGTAACAGTGTATGTCTTTGTTACTTGGTGTCAGTGTATGTCTTTGTTACTTATTGTAAATGTGTGTCTGTGTTACTGGGTGTCAGTGTGTGTCTGTCTTACTGGGTGTAAGTGTGTGTCTGTGTTACTGGGTATCATTGTATGTCTTTGTTACTTGGTGTCAGTGTATGTCTTTGATACTTGGTGTCAGTGTATGTCTGTGTTACTTGGTGTAAGTTTGTGTCTTTGTTACTTGGTGTCAGTGTATGTATTTGTTACTTGGTGTCAGTGTATGTCTGTGTTACTTGGTGTAAGTGTATGTCTTTGTTACTTGGTGTAAGTGTATGTCTTTGTTACTGGGTGTCAGTGTATGTCTTTGTGACTTGGTGTAATTGTGTGCCTGTGTTACTGGGTATCAGTGTCTGTCTTTGTTACTTGGTGTAAGTGTGTGTCTGTGTTACTGGTTATCAGTGTCTGTCTTTGTTACTGGGTGTCAGGGTGTGTCTTTGTGAGCTGGTGTAAGTGTGTGTCTGTGCTACTGGGTATCAGTGTCTGTCTTGGTTACTTGGTGTAACTGTGTGTCTGTGTTACTGGATGTCAGTGTGTGTCTGTCTTACTGGGTGTAAGTGTGTGTCTGTGTTACTGGGTATCAGTGTATGTCTTTGTTACTTGGTGTCAGTGTATGTCTTTGATACTTGGTGTCAGTGCATGTCTGTGTTACTTGGTGTAAGTTTGTGTCTTTGTTACTTGGTGTCAGTGTATGTATTTGTTACTTGGTGTCAGTGTATGTCTATGTTACTTGGTGTAAGTGTATGTCTTTGTTACTTTTTGTAAGTGTATGTCTTTGTTACTGGGTCTCAGTGTCTGTCTTTGTGACTTGGTTTAATTGTGTGCCTGTGTTACTCGGTATCAGTGTCTGTCCTTGTTACTTGGTGTCAGTGTGTGTCTGTGTTACTGGTTATCAGTGTCTGTCTTTGTTACTGGGTGTCAGGGTGTGTCTTTGTGAGCTGGTGTAAGTGTGTGTCTGTGCTACTGGGTATCAGTGTCTGTCTTTGTTACTTGGTGTAAGTGTGTGTCTGTGTTACTGGGTATCAGTGTATGTCTTTTTTACTTGGTGTCAGTGTATGTCTGTGTTACTTGGTGTTAGTGTGTGTCTTTGTTACTTGGTGTCAGTGTAGGTCTGTGTTACTTGGTGTAAGTGTGTGTCTTTCTTACTTGGTTTAAGTGCATGTCTTTGTGACTTGGTGTAAGTGTATGTCTTTGTTACTTGGTTTCAGTGTATGTCTTTGTTACTTGGTGTCAGTGTGTTTCTTTGTGAATTGGAATCAGTGTATGTCTTTGTTACTTGGTGTCAGTGTATGTCTGTGTTACTTGGTGTAAGTGTGTGTCTGTGTTACTGGGTGTCAGTGTGTGTCTGTCTTACTGTGTTGAAGTGTTTGTCTGTGTTACTGGGTATCAGTGTATGTCTTTGTTACTTGGAGTCAGTGCATGTCTGTGTTACTTGGTGTAAGTTTGTGTCTTTGTTACTTGGTGTCAGTGTATGTATTTGTTACTTGGTGTCAGTGTATGTCTGTGTTACTTGGTGTAATTGTGTGTCTTTGTAACTTGGTGTAAGTGTATGTCTTTGTTACTGGGTGTCAGTGTATGTCTTTGTGACTTGGTGTAAGTGTGTGTCTGTGTTACTGGGTATCAGTGTCTGCCTTTGTTACTCGGTGTAAGTGTGTGTCTGTGTTACTGGGTATCAGTGTCTGTCTTTGTTACTGGGTGTCAGGGTGTGTCTTTGTGAGCTGGTGTAAATGTGTGTCTGTGTTACTGGGTATCAATGTCTGTCTTTGTTACTTGGTGTAAGTGTCTGTCTGTGTTACTGGGTATCAGTGCATGTCTTTGTTACTTCGTGTCAGTGTATGTCTGTGTTACTTGGTGTAAGTGTGTGTCTTTGTTACTTGGTGTAAGTGTATGTCTGTGTTACTTGGTGTAAGTGTATGTCTTTGTTACTTGGTGTCAGTGTATGTCTTTGTAACTTGGTGTAAGTGTATGTCTTTGTTACTTGGTGTCAGTGTATGTCTTTGTTACTTGGTGTCAGTGTATGTCTTTGATACTTGGTGTAAGTGTGTGTCTGTGTTACTGGGTATCAGTGTCTGTCTTTGTTACTTGGTGTAACAGTGTGTCTGTGTTGCTGGGTATCAGTGTATGTCTTTGTTACTTGGTGTCAGTGTAGGTCTGTGTTACTTGGTGTAAGTGTGTGTCTTTCTTACTTGGTGTAAGTGCATGTCTTTGTGACTTGGTGTAAGTGTATGTCTTTGTTACTTGGTGTCAGTGTATGTCTTTGTTACTTGGTGTCAATGTATGTCTTTGTGACTTGGCTAAATTGTGTGCCTGTGTTACTGGGTATCAGTGTCTGTCTTTGTTACTTGGTGTAAGTGTGTGTCTTTGTTACTGGTTATCAGTGTCTGTCTTTGTTACTGGGTGTCAGGGTGTGTCTTTGTGAGCTGGTGTACGTGTGTGTCTGTGCTACTGGGTATCAGTGTCTGTCTTTGTTACTTGGTGTAACTGTGTGTCTGTGTTACTGGGTGTCAGTGTGTGTCTGTCTTACTGGGCGTAAGTGTGTGTCTGTGTTACTGGGTATCAATGTATGTCTTTGTTACTTGGTGTCAGTGTATGTCTTTCATACTTGGTGTCAGTGCATGTCTGTGTTACTTGGTGTAAGTTTGTGTCTTTGTTACTTGGTGTCAGTGTATGTATTTGTTACTTGGTGTCAGTGTATGTCTTTGTGACTTGGCTAAATTGTGTGCCTGTGTTACTCGGTATCAGTGTCTGTCTTTGTTACTTGGTGTCAGTGTGTGTCTGTGTTACTGGTTATCAGTGTGTGTCTGTGCTACTGGGTATCAGTGTCTGTCTTTGTTACTTGGTGTAACTGTGTGTCTGTGTTACTGGGTGTCAGTGTGTGTCTGTCTTACTGGGTGTAAGTGTGTGTCTGTGTTACTGGGTATCAGTGTATGTCTTTGTTACTTGGTGTCAGTGTATGTCTTTGATACTTGGTGTCAGTGCATGTCTGTGTTACTTGGTGTAAGTTCGTGTCTTTGTTACTTGGTGTCAGTGTATGTATTTGTTACTTGGTGTCAGTGTATGTCTGTGTTACTTGGTGTAAGTGTATGTCTTTGTTACTTTTTGTAAGTGTCTGTCTTTGTTACTGGGTGTCAGTGTATGTCTTTGTGACTTGGCTAAATTGTGTGCCTGTGTTAATCGGTATCAGTGTCTGTCTTTGTTACTTGGTGTCAGTGTGTGTCTGTGTTACTGGTTATCAGTGTCTGTCTTTGTTACTGGGTGTCAGGGTGTGTCTTTGTGAGCTGGTGTAAGTGTGTGTCTGTGCTACTGGGTATCAGTGTCTGTCTTTGTTACTTCGTGTAAGTGTGTGTCTGTGTTACTGGGGATCAGTGTATGTCTTTGTTACTTGGTGTCAGTGTATGTCTGTGTTACTTGGTGTTCGTGTGTGTCTTTGTTACTTGGTGTCAGTGTAGGTCTATGTTACTTGGTGTAAGTGTGTGTCTTTCTTACTTGATTTAAGTGCATGTCTTTGTGACTTGGTGTCAGTGTATGTCTTTGTTACTTGGTGTCAGTGTATGTCTTTGTTACTTGGTGTCAGTGTGTTTCTTTGTGACTTGGAATCAGTGTATGTCTTTGTTACTTGGTGTCAGTGTATGTCTGTGTTACTTGGTGTAAGTGTGTGTCTGTGTTACTTGGTGTCAGTGTGTGTCTGTCTTACTTTGTGGAAGTGTTTGTCTGTGTTACTGGGTATCAGTGTATGTCTTTGTTACTTGGTGTCAGTGTATGTCTTTGACACTTGGTGTCAGTGTATGTCTGTGTTACTTGGTGTAAGTTTGTGTCTTTGTTACTTGGTGTCAGTGTATGTATTTGTTACTTGGTGTCAGTGTATGTCTGTGTTACTTGGTGTAAGTGTGTGTCTGTGTTACTGGGTATCAGTGTCTGTCTTTGTTACTGGGTGTCAGGGTGTGTCTTTGTGAGCTGGTGTAAATGTGTGTCTGTGTTACTGGGTATCAATGTCTGTCTTTGTTACTTGGTGTAAGTGTCTCTCTGTGTTACTGGGTATCAGTGTATGTCTTTGTTACTTCGTGTCAGTGTATGTCTGTGTTACTTGGTGTAAGTGTGTGTCTTTGTTACTTGGTGTAAGTGTATGTCTGTGTTACTTGGTGTAAGTGTATGTCTTTGTTACTTGGTGTCAGTGTGTGTCTGTGTTACTGGGTATCAGTGTCTGTCTTTGTTACTTGGTGTAACAGTGTGTCTGTGTTGCTGGGTATCAGTGTATGTCTTTGTTACTTGGTGTCAGTGTAGGTCTGTGTTACTTGGTGTAAGTGTGTGTCTTTCTTACTTGGTGTAAGTGCATGTCTTTGTGACTTGGTGTAAGTGTATGTCTTTGTTACTTGGTGTCAGTGTATGTATTTGTTACCTGGTGTCAGTGTATGTCTGTGTTACTTGGTGTAAGTGTATGTCTTTGTTACTTGGTGTCAGTGTATGTATTTGTTACTTGGTGTCAGTGTATGTATTTGTTACTTGGTGTCAGTGTATGTCTGTGTTACTTGGTGGAAGTGTATGTCTTTGTTACTTGGTGTAAGTGTATGTCTTTGTTATGGGTGTCAGTGTATGTCTTTGTGACTTGGTGTAATTGTGTGCCTGGGTTACTGGGTATCAGTGTCTGTCTTTGTTACTTGGTGTAAGTGTGTGTCTGTGTTACTGGTTATCAGTGTCTGTCTTTGTTACTGGGTGTCAGGGTGTGTCTTTGAGAGCTGGTGTAAGTGTGTGTCTGTGCTACTGGGTATCATTGTCTGTCTTTGTTACTTGGTGTAACTGTGTGTCTGTGTTACTGGGTGTCAGTGTGTGTCTGTCTTACTGGGTGTAAGTGTGTGTCTGTGTTACTGGGTATCAGTGTATGTCTTTGTTACTTGGTGTCAGTGTATGTCTTTGATACTTGGTGTCAGTGCATGTCTGTGTTACTTGGTGTAAGTTTGTGTCTTTGTTACTTGGTGTCAGTGTATGTATTTGTTACTTGGTGTCAGTGTATGTCTGTGTTACTTGGTGTCAGTATATGTCTTTGTTACTTTTTGTAAGTGTATGTCTTTGTTACTGGGTGTCAGTGTATGTCTCTGTGACTTGGTTTAATTGTGTGTCTGTGTTACTGGTTATCAGTGTCTGTGTTTGTTACTGGGTGTCAGGGTGTGTCTTTGTCAGCTGCTGTAAGTGTGTGTCTGTGCTACTGGGTATCAGTGTATGTCTTTGTTACTTGGTGTCAGTGTATGTCTGTGTTACTTGGTGTTAGTGTGTGTCTTTGTTACTTGGTGTCAGTGTAGGTCTGTGTTACTTGGTGTAAGTGTGTGCCTTTCTTACTTGGTTTAAGTGCATGTCTTTGTGACTTGGTGTAAGTGTATGTCTTTGTTACTTGGTGTCAGTGTATGTCTGTGTTACTTGGTGTCAGTGTGTTTCTTTGTGACTTGGAATCAGTGTATGTCTTTGTTACTTGGTGTCAATGTATGTCTGTGTTACTTGGAGTAAGTGTGTGTCTGTGCTACTGGGTGTCAGTGTGTGTCTGTCTTACTGGGTGGAAGTGTTTGTCTGTGTTACTGGGTATCAGTGTATGTCTTTGTTACTTGGTGTCAGTGTATGTCTTTGACACTTGGTGTCAGTGTATGTCTTTGTTACTTGGTGTAAGTTTGTGTCTTTGTTACTTGGTGTCAGTGTATGTATTTGTTACTTGGTGTCAGTGTATGTCTGTGTTACTTGGTCTAAGTGTGTGTCTTTGTTACTTGGTGTAAGTGTATGTCTTTGTTACTGGGTGTCAGTGTATGTCTTTGTGACTTGGTGTAAGTGTGTGTCTGTGTTACGGGGTATCAGTGTCTGCCTTTGTTACTTGGTGTAAGTGTGTGTCTGTGTTACTGGGTATCAGTGTCTGTCTTTGTTACTGGGTGTCAGGGTGTGTCTTTGTGAGCTGGTGTAAATGTGTGTCTGTGTTACTGGGTATCAATGTCTGTCTTTGTTACTTGGTGTAAGTGTATGTCTGTGTTACTGGGTATCAGTGTATGTCTTTGTTACTTCGTGTCAGTGTATGTCTGTGTTACTTGGTGTAAGTGTGTGTCTTTGTTACTTGGTGTAAGTGTATGTCTGTGTTACTTGGTGTAAGTGTATGTCTTTGTTACTTGGTGTCAGTGTATGTCTTTGTTACTGGGTGTCAGTGTATGTCTTTGTGACTTGGTGTAAGTGTGTGTCTGTGTTACTGGGTATCAGTGCCTGCCTTTGTTACTTGGTGTAAGTGTGTGTCTGTGTTACTGGGTATCAGTGTCTGTCTTTGTTACTGGGTGTCAGGGTGTGTCTTTGTGAGCTGGTGTAAATGTGTGTCTGTGTTACTGGGTATCAATGTCTGTCTTTGTTACTTGGTGTCAGTGTCTGTCTGTGTTACTGGGTATCAGTGTATGTCTTTGTTACTTCGTGTCAGTGTATGTCTGTGTTACTTGGTGTAAGTGTGTGTCTTTGTTACTTGGTGTAAGTGTATGTCTGTGTTACTTGGTGTAAGTGTATGTCTTTGTTACTTGGTGTCAGTGTATGTCTTTGTAACTTGGTGTAAGTGTATGTCTTTGTTACTTGGTGTCAGTGTATGTCTTTGTTACTTGGTGTCAGTGTATGTCTTTGATACTTGGTGTAAGTGTGTGTCTGTGTTACTGGGTATCAGTGTCTGTCTTTGTTACTTGGTGTAACAGTGTGTCTGTGTTGCTGGGTATCTGTGTATGTCTTAGTTACTTGGAGTCAGTGTATGTCTGTGTTACTTGGTGTAAGTGTGTGTCTTTCTTACTTGGTGTAAGTGCATGTCTTTGTGACTTGGTGTAAGTGTATGTCTTTGTTACTTGCTGTCAGTGTATGTCTTTGTTACTTGGTGTCAGTGTGTGTCTTTGTGACTTGGTAACAGTGTATGTCTTTGTTACTTGGTGTCAGTGTATGTCTTTGTTACTTGGTGTAAATGTGTGTCTGTGTTACTGGGTGTCAGTGTGTGTCTGTCTGACTGGGTGTAAGTGTGTGTCTGTGTTACTGGGTATCAGTGTATGTCTTTGTTACTTGGTGTCAGTGTATGTCTTTGATACTTGGTGTAAGTGTGTGTCTGTGTTACTGGGTATCAGTGTCTGTCTTTGTTACTTGGTGTAACAGTGTGTCTGTGTTGCTGGGTATCTGTGTATGTCTTAGTTACTTGGAGTCAGTGTATGTCTGTGTTACTTGGTGTAAGTGTGTGTCTTTCTTACTTGGTGTAAGTGCATGTCTTTGTGACTTGGTGTAAGTGTATGTCTTTGTTACTTGGTGTCAGTGTATGTCTTTGTTACTTGGTGTCAGTGTGTGTCTTTGTGACTTGGTAACAGTGTATGTCTTTGTTACTTGGTGTCAGTGTATGTCTTTGTTACTTGGTGTAAATGTGTGTCTGTGTTACTGGGTGTCAGTGTGTGTCAGTCTGACGGGGTGTAAGTGTGTGTCTGTGTTACTGGGTATCAGTGTATGTCTTTGTTACTTGGTGTCAGTGTATGTCTTTGATACTTGGTGTCAGTGTATGTCTGTGTTACTTGGTGTAAGTTTGTGTCATTGTTACTTGGTGTCAGTGTATGTATTTGTTACTTGGTGTCAGTGTATGTCTGTGCTACTTGGTGTAAGTGTATGTCTTTGTTACTTGGTGTAAGTGCATGTCTTTGTTATGGGTGTCAGTGTATGTCTTTGTGACTTGGTGTAATTGTGTGCCTGTGTTACTGGGTATCAGTGTCTGTCTTTGTTACTTGGTGTAAGTGTGTGTCTGTGTTACTGGTTATCAGTGTCTGTCTTTGTTACTTGGTGTAACTGTGTGTCTGTGTTACTGGGTGTCAGTGTGTGTCTGTCTTACTGGGTGTAAGTGTGTGTCTGTGTTACTGGGTATCAGTGTATGTCTTTGTTACTTGGTGTCAGTGTATGTCTTTGATACTTGGTGTCAGTGCATGTCTGTGTTACTTCGTGTAAGTTTGTGTCTTTGTTACTTGGTGTCAGTGTATGTATTTGTTACTTGGTGTCAGTGTATGTCTGTGTTACTTGGTGTAAGTGTATGTCTTTGTTACTTTTTGTAAGTGTATGTCTTTGTTACTGTGTGTCAGTGTATGTCTTTGTGACTTGGTTTAATTGTGTGCCTGTGTTACTCGGTATCAGTGTCTGTCTTTGTTACTTGGTGTCAGTGTGTGTCTGTGTTACTGGTTATCAGTGTCTGTCTTTGTTACTGGGTGTCAGGGTGTGTCTTTGTGAGCTGCTGTATGTGTGTGTCTGTGCTACTGGGTATCAGTGTATGTCTTTGTTACTTGGTGTCAGTGTATGTCTTTGTTACTTGGTGTTAGTGTGTGTCTTTGTTACTTGGTGTCAGTGGAGGTCTGTGTTACTTGGTGTAAGTGTGTGTCTTTCTTACTTGGTTTAAGTGCATGTCTTTGTGACTTGGTGTAAGTGTATGTCTTTGTTACTTGGTGTCCGTGTGTTTCTTTGTGACTTGGAATCAGTGTATGTCTTTGTTACTTGGTGTCAGTGTATGTCTGTGTTACTTGGAGTAAGTGTGTGTCTGTGTTACTGGGTGTCAGTGTGTGTCTGTCTTACTGGGTGGAAGTGTTTGTCTGTGTTACTGGGTATCAGTGTATGTCTTTGTTACTTGGTGTCAGTGTATGTCTTTGATACTTGGTGTCAGTGCATGTCTGTGTTACTTGGTGTAAGTTTGTGTCTTTGTTACTTGGTGTCAGTGTATGTATTTGTTACTTGGTGTCAGTGTATGTCTATGTTACTTGGTGTAAGTGTATGTATTTGTTACTTTTTGTAAGTGTATGTCTTTGTTACTGGGTGTCAGTGTCTGTCTTTGTGACTTGGTTTAATTGTGTGCCTGTGTTACTCGGTATCAGTGTCTGTCTTTGTTACTTGGTGTCAGTGTGTGTCTGTGTTACTGGTTATCAGTGTCTGTCTTTGTTACTGGGTGTCAGGGTGTGTCTTTGTGAGCTGGTGTAAGTGTGTGTCTGTGCTACTGGGTATCAGTGTCTGTCTTTGTTACTTGGTGTAAGTGTGTGTCTCTGTTACTGGGTATCAGTGTATGTCTTTTTTACTTGGTGTCAGTGTATGTCTGTGTTACTTGGTGTTAGTGTGTGTCTTTGTTACTTGGTGTCAGTGTAGGTCTGTGTTACTTGGTGTAAGTGTGTGTCTTTCTTACTTGGTTTAAGTGCATGTCTTTGTGACTTGGTGTAAGTGTATGTCTTTGTTACTTGGTTTCAGTGTATGTCTTTGTTACTTGGTGTCAGTGTGTTTCTTTGTGAATTGGAATCAGTGTATGTCTTTGTTACTTGGTGTCAGTGTATGTCTGTGTTACTTGGTGTAAGTGTGTGTCTGTGTTACTGGGTGTCAGTGTGTGTCTGTCTTACTGTGTTGAAGTGTTTGTCTGTGTTACTGGGTATCAGTGTATGTCTTTGTTACTTGGAGTCAGTGCATGTCTGTGTTACTTGGTGTAAGTTTGTGTCTTTGTTACTTGGTGTCAGTGTATGTATTTGTTACTTGGTGTCAGTGTATGTCTGTGTTACTTGGTGTAAGTGTGTGTCTTTGTTACTTGGTGTAAGTGTATGTCTTTGTTACTGTGTGTCAGTGTATGTCTTTGTGACTTGGTGTAAGTGTGTGTCTGTGTTACTGGGTATCAGTGTCTGCCTTTGTTACTCGGTGTAAGTGTGTGTCTGTGTTACTGGGTATCAGTGTCTGTCTTTGTTACTGGGTGTCAGGGTGTGTCTTTGTGAGCTGGTGTAAATGTGTGTCTGTGTTACTGGGTATCAATGTCTGTCTTTGTTACTTCGTGTCAGTGTATGTCTGTGTTACTTGGTGTAAGTGTGTGTCTTTGTTACTTGGTGTAAGTGTATGTCCGTGTTACTTGGTGTAAGTGTATGTCTTTGTTACTTGGTGTCAGTGTATGTCTTTGTAACTTGGTGTAAGTGTATGTCTTTGTTACTTGGTGTCAGTGTATGTCTTTGTTACTTGGTGTCAGTGTATGTCTTTGATACTTGGTGTAAGTGTGTGTCTGTGTTACTGGGTATCAGTGTCTGTCTTTGTTACTTGGTGTAACAGTGTGTCTGTGTTGCTGGGTATCAGTGTATGTCTTTGTTACTTGGTGTCAGTGTAGGTCTGTGTTACTTGGTGTAAGTGTGTGTCTTTCTTACTTGGTGTAAGTGCATGTCTTTGTGACTTGGTGTAAGTGTATGTCTTTGTTACTTGGTGTCAGTGTATGTCTTTGTTACCTGGTGTCAATGTATGTCTTTGTGACTTGGCTAAATTGTGTGCCTGTGTTACTGGGTATCAGTGTCTGTCTTTGTTACTTGGTGTAAGTGTGTGTCTTTGTTACTGGTTATCAGTGTCTGTCTTTGTTACTGGGTGTCAGGGTGTGTCTTTGTGAGCTGGTGTAAGTGTGTGTCTGTGCTACTGGGTATCAGTGTCTGTCTTTGTTACTTGGTGTAACTGTGTGTCTGTGTTACTGGGTGTCAGTGTGTGTCTGTCTTACTGGGCGTAAGTGTGTGTCTGTGTTACTGGTTATCAGTGTATGTCTTTGTTACTTGGTGTCAGTGTATGTCTTTCATACTTGGTGTCAGTGCATGTCTGTGTTACTTGGTGTAAGTTTGTGTCTTTGTTACTTGGTGTCAGTGTATGTATTTGTTACTTGGTGTCAGTGTATGTCTGTGTTACTTGGTGTAAGTGTATGTCTTTGTTACTTTTTGTAAGTGTATGTCTTTGTTACTGGGTGTCAGTGTATGTCTTTGTGACTTGGCTAAATTGTGTGCCTGTGTTACTCGGTATCAGTGTCTGTCTTTGTTACTTGGTGTCAGTGTGTGTCTGTGTTACTGGTTATCAGTGTGTGTCTGTGCTACTGGGTATCAGTGTCTGTCTTTGTTACTTGGTGTAACTGTGTGTCTGTGTTACTGGGTGTCAGTGTGTGTCTGTCTTACTGGGTGTAAGTGTGTGTCTGTGTTACTGGGTATCAGTGTATGTCTTTGTTACTTGGTGTCAGTGTATGTCTTTGATACTTGGTGTCAGTGCATGTCTGTGTTACTTGGTGTAAGTTCGTGTCTTTGTTACTTGGTGTCAGTGTATGTATTTGTTACTTGGTGTCAGTGTATGTCTGTGTTACTTGGTGTAAGTGTATGTCTTTGTTATTTTTTGTAAGTGTCTGTCTTTGTTACTGGGTGTCAGTGTATGTCTTTGTGACTTGGCTAAATTGTGTGCCTGTGTTAATCGGTATCAGTGTCTGTCTTTGTTACTTGGTGTCAGTGTGTGTCTGTGTTACTGGTTATCAGTGTCTGTCTTTGTTACTGGGTGTCAGGGTGTGTCTTTGTGAGCTGGTGTAAGTGTGTGTCTGTGCTACTGGGTATCAGTGTCTGTCTTTGTTACTTGGTGTAAGTGTGTGTCTGTGTTACTGGGGATCAGTGTATGTCTTTGTTACTTGGTGTCAGTGTATGTCTGTGTTACTTGGTGTTCGTGTGTGTCTTTGTTACTTGGTGTCAGTGTAGGTCTATGTTACTTGGTGTAAGTGTGTGTCTTTCTTACTTGATTTAAGTGCATGTCTTTGTGACTTGGTGTCAGTGTATGTCTTTGTTACTTGGTGTCAGTGTATGTCTTTGTTACTTGGTGTCAGTGTGTTTCTTTGTGACTTGGAATCAGTGTATGTCTTTGTTACTTGGTGTCAGTGTATGTCTGTGTTACTTGGTGTAAGTGTGTGTCTGTGTTACTTGGTGTCAGTGTGTGTCTGTCTTACTTTGTGGAAGTGTTTGTCTGTGTTACTGGGTATCAGTGTATGTCTTTGTTACTTGGTGTCAGTGTATGTCTTTGACTCTTGGTATCAGTGTATGTCTGTGTTACTTGGTGTAAGTTTGTGTCTTTGTTACTTGGTGTCAGTGTATGTATTTGTTACTTGGTGTCAGTGTATGTCTGTGTTACTTGGTGTAAGTGTGTGTCTGTGTTACTGGGTATCAGTGTCTGTCTTTGTTACTGGGTGTCAGGGTGTGTCTTTGTGAGCTGGTGTAAATGTGTGTCTGTGTTACTGGGTATCAATGTCTGTCTTTGTTACTTGGTGTAAGTGTCTCTCTGTGTTACTGGGTATCAGTGTATGTCTTTGTTACTTCGTGTCAGTGTATGTCTGTGTTACTTGGTGTAAGTGTGTGTCTTTGTTACTTGGTGTAAGTGTATGTCTGTGTTACTTGGTGTAAGTGTATGTCTTTGTTACTTGGTGTCAGTGTGTGTCTGTGTTACTGGGTATCAGTGTCTGTCTTTGTTACTTGGTGTAACAGTGTGTCTGTGTTGCTGGGTATCAGTGTATGTCTTTGTTACTTGGTGTCAGTGTAGGTCTGTGTTACTTGGTGTAAGTGTGTGTCTTTCTTACTTGGTGTAAGTGCATGTCTTTGTGACTTGGTGTAAGTGTATGTCTTTGTTACTTGGTGTCAGTGTATGTATTTGTTACTTGTTGTCAGTGTATGTCTGTGTTACTTGGTGTAAGTGTATGTCTTTGTTACTTGGTGTCAGTGTATGTATTTGTTACTTGGTGTCAGTGTATGTATTTGTTACTTGGTGTCAGTGTATGTCTGTGTTACTTGGTGGAAGTGTATGTCTTTGTTACTTGGTGTAAGTGTATGTCTTTGTTATGGGTGTCAGTGTATGTCTTTGTGACTTGGTGTAATTGTGTGCCTGGGTTACTGGGTATCAGTGTCTGTCTTTGTTACTTGGTGTAAGTGTGTGTCTGTGTTACTGGTTATCAGTGTCTGTCTTTGTTACTGGGTGTCAGGGTGTGTCTTTGAGAGCTGGTGTAAGTGTGTGTCTGTGCTACTGGGTATCATTGTCTGTCTTTGTGACTTGGTGTAACTGTGTGTCTGTGTTACTGGGTGTCAGTGTGTGTCTGTCTTACTGGGTGTAAGTGTGTGTCTGTGTTACTGGGTATCAGTGTATGTCTTTGTTACTTGGTGTCAGTGTATGTCTTTGATACTTGGTGTCAGTGCATGTCTGTGTTACTTGGTGTAAGTTTGTGTCTTTGTTACTTGGTGTCAGTGTATGTATTTGTTACTTGGTGTCAGTGTATGTCTGTGTTACTTGGTGTAAGTGTGTGTCTTTTTTACTTGGTGTAAGTGTGTGTCTGTGTTACTGGGTATCAGTGTCTGTCTTTGTTACTGGGTGTCAGGGTGTGTCTTTGTGAGCTGGTGTATATGTGTGTCTGTGTTACTGGGTATCAATGTCTGTCTTTGTTACTTGGTGTCAGTATCTGTCTGTGTTACTGGGTATCAGTGTATGTCTTTGTTACTTCGTGTCAGTGTATGTCTGTGTTACTTGGTGTAAGTGTGTGTCTTTGTTACTTGGTGTAAGTGTATGTCTGTGTTACTTGGTGTAAGTGTATGTCTTTGTTACTTGGTGTCAGTGTATGTCTTTGTAACTTGGTGTAAGTGTATGTCTTTGTTACTTGGTGTCAGTGTATGTCTTTGTTACTTGGTGTCAGTGTATGTCTTTGATACTTGGTGTAAGTGTGTGTCTGTGTTACTGGGTATCAGTGTCTGTCTTTGTTACTTGGTGTAACAGTGTGTCTGTGTTGCTGGGTATCTGTGTATGTCTTAGTTACTTGGAGTCAGTGTATGTCTGTGTTACTTGGTGTAAGTGTGTGTCTTTCTTACTTGGTGTAAGTGCATGTCTTTGTGACTTGGTGTAAGTGTATGTCTTTGTTACTTGCTGTCAGTGTATGTCTTTGTTACTTGGTGTCAGTGTGTGTCTTTGTGACTTGGTAACAGTGTATGTCTTTGTTACTTGGTGTCAGTGTATGTCTTTGTTACTTGGTGTAAATGTGTGTCTGTGTTACTGGGTGTCAGTGTGTGTCTGTCTGACTGGGTGTAAGTGTGTGTCTGTGTTACTGGGTATCAGTGTATGTCTTTGTTACTTGGTGTCAGTGTATGTCTTTGATACTTGGTGTAAGTGTGTGTCTGTGTTACTGGGTATCAGTGTCTGTCTTTGTTACTTGGTGTAACAGTGTGTCTGTGTTGCTGGGTATCTGTGTATGTCTTAGTTACTTGGAGTCAGTGTATGTCTGTGTTACTTGGTGTAAGTGTGTGTCTTTCTTACTTGGTGTAAGTGCATGTCTTTGTGACTTGGTGTAAGTGTATGTCTTTGTTACTTGGTGTCAGTGTATGTCTTTGTTACTTGGTGTCAGTGTGTGTCTTTGTGACTTGGTAACAGTGTATGTCTTTGTTACTTGGTGTCAGTGTATGTCTTTGTTACTTGGTGTAAATGTGTGTCTGTGTTACTGGGTGTCAGTGTGTGTCTGTCTGACTGGGTGTAAGTGTGTGTCTGTGTTACTGGGTATCAGTGTATGTCTTTGTTACTTGGTGTCAGTGTATGTCTTTGATACTTGGTGTCAGTGTATGTCTGTGTTACTTGGTGTAAGTTTGTGTCATTGTTACTTGGTGTCAGTGTATGTATTTGTTACTTGGTGTCAGTGTATGTCTGTGTTACTTGGTGTAAGTGTATGTCTTTGTTACTTGGTGTAAGTGTATGTCTTTGTTATGGGTGTCAGTGTATGTCTTTGTGACTTGGTGTAATTGTGTGCCTGTGTTACTGGGTATCAGTGTCTGTCTTTGTTACTTGGTGTAAGTGTGTGTCTGTGTTACTGGTTATCAGTGTCTGTCTTTGTTACTTGGTGTAACTGTGTGTCTGTGTTACTGGGTGTCAGTGTGTGTCTGTCTTACTGGGTGTAAGTGTGTGTCTGTGTTACTGTGTATCAGTGTATGTCTTTGTTACTTGGTGTCAGTGTATGTCTTTGATACTTGGTGTCAGTGCATGTCTGTGTTACTTGGTGTAAGTTTGTGTCTTTGTTACTTGGTGTCAGTGTATGTATTTGTTACTTGGTGTCAGTGTATGTCTGTGTTACTTGGTGTAAGTGTATGTCTTTGTTACTTTTTGTAAGTGTATGTCTTTGTTACTGGGTGTCAGTGTATGTCTTTGTGACTTGGTTTAATTGTGTGCCTGTGTTACTCGGTATCAGTGTCTGTCTTTGTTACTTGGTGTCAGTGTGTGTCTGTGTTACTGGTTATCAGTGTCTGTCTTTGTTACTGGGTGTCAGGGTGTGTCTTTGTGAGCTGCTGTATGTGTGTGTCTGTGCTACTGGGTATCAGTGTATGTCTTTGTTACTTGGTGTCAGTGTATGTCTTTGTTACTTGGTGTTAGTGTGTGTCTTTGTTACTTGGTGTCAGTGTAGGTCTGTGTTACTTGGTGTAAGTGTGTGTCTTTCTTACTTGGTTTAAGTGCATGTCTTTGTGACTTGGTGTAAGTGTATGTCTTTGTTACTTGGTGTCAGTGTGTTTCTTTGTGACTTGGAATCAGTGTATGTCTTTGTTACTTGGTGTCAGTGTATGTCTGTGTTACTTGGAGTAAGTGTGTGTCTGTGTTACTGGGTGTCAGTGTGTGTCTGTCTTACTGGGTGGAAGTGTTTGTCTGTGTTACTGGGTATCAGTGTATGTCTTTGTTACTTGGTGTCAGTGCATGTCTTTGACACTTGGTGTCAGTGTATGTCTGTGTTACTTGGTGTAAGTTTGTGTCTTTGTTACTTGGTGCCAGTGTATGTATTTGTTACTTGGTGTCAGTGTATGTCTGTGTTACTTGTTCTAAGTGTGTGTCTTTGTTACTTGGTGTAAGTGTATGTCTTTGTTACTGGGTGTCAGTGTATGTCTTTGTGACTTGGTGTAAGTGTGTGTCTGTGTTACTGGGTATCAGTGTCTGCCTTTGTTACTTGGTGTAAGTGTGTGTCTGTGTTACTGGGTATCAGTGTCTGTCTTTGTTACTGGGTGTCAGGGTGTGTCTTTGTGAGCTGGTGTAAATGTGTGTCTGTGTTACTGGGTATCAATGTCTGTCTTTGTTACTTGGTGTAAGTGTCTGTCTGTGTTACTGGGTATCAGTGTATGTCTTTGTTACTTCGTGTCAGTGTATGTCTGTGTTACTTGGTGTAAGTGTGTGTCTTTGTTACTTGGTGTAAGTGTATGTCTTTGTTACTTGGTGTAAGTGTATGTCTTTGTTACTTGGTGTCAGTGTATGTCTTTGTAACTTGGTGTAAGTGTATGTCTTTGTTACTTGGTGTCAGTGTATGTCTTTGTTACTTGGTGTCAGTGTATGTCTTTGATACTTGGTGTAAGTGTGTGTCTGTGTTACTGGGTATCAGTGTCTGTCTTTGTTACTTGGTGTAACAGTGTGTCTGTGTTGCTGGGTATCAGTGTATGTCTTTTTTACTTGGTGTCAGTGTAGGTCTATGTTACTTGGTGTAAGTGTGTGTCTTTCTTACTTGGTGTAAGTGCATGTCTTTGTGACTTGGTGTAAGTGTATGTCTTTGTTACTTGGTGCCAGTGTGTGTCTTTGTGACTTGGTAACAGTGTATGTCTTTGTTACTTGGTGTCAGTGTATGTCTTTGTTACTTGGTGTAAATGTGTGTCTGTGTTACTGGGTGTCAGTGTGTGTCTGTCTTACTGGGTGTAAGTGTGTGTCTGTGTTACTGGGTATCAGTGTATGTCTTTGTTACTTGGTGTCAGTGTATGTCTTTGATACTTGGTGTCAGTGTATGTCTGTGTTACTTGGTGTAAGTTTGTGTCTTTGTTACTTGGTGTCAGTGTATGTATTTGTTACTTGGTGTCAGTGTATGTCTGTGTTACTTGGTGTAAGTGTATGTCTTTGTTACTTGGTGTAAGTGTATGTCTTTGTTACTGGGTGTCAGTGTATGTATTTGTGACTTGGTGTAATTGTGTGCCTGTGTTCCTGGGTATCAGTGTCTGTCTTTGTTACTTGGTGTAAGTGTGTGTCTGTGTTACTGATTATCAGTGTCTGTCTTTGTTACTGGGTGTCAGGGTGTGTCTTTGTGAGCTGGTGTAAGTGTGTGTCTGTGCTCCTGGGTATCAGTGTCTGTCTTTGTTACTTGGTGTAAGTGTGTGTCTGTGTTACTGGGTATCAGTGTATGTCTTTGTTACTTGGTGTCAGTTTATGTCTGTGTTACTTGGTGTTAGTGTGTGTCTTTGTTACTTGGTGTCAGTGTAGGTCTGTGTTACTTGGTGTAAGTGTGTGTCTTTCTTACTTGGTGTAATTGCATGTCTTTGTGACTTGGTGTAAGTGTATGTCTTTGTTACTTGGTGTCAGTGTATGTCTTTGTTACTTGGTGTCAGTGTGTTTCTTTGTGACTTGGAATCAGTGTATGTCTTTGTTACTTGGTGTCAGTGTATGTCTGTGTTACTTGGTGTAAATGTGTGTCTGTGTTACTGGGTGTCAGTGTGTGTCTGTCTTACTGGGTGGAAGTGTTTCTCTGTGTTAATGGGTATCAGTGTATGTCCTTGTTACTTGGTGTCAGTGTATGCCTTTGACACTTGGTGTCAGTGTATGTCTGTGTTACTTGGTGTATGTTTGTGTCTTTGTTACTTGGTGTCAGTGTATTTATTTGTTACTTGGTGTCAGTGTATGTCTGTGTTACTTGGTGTAAGTGTGTGTCTTTGTTACTTGGTGTAAGTGTATGTCTTTGTTACTTGGTGTCAGAGTATGTCTTTGTTACTTGGTGTAAGTGTGTGTCTGTGTTACTGGGTATCACTGTATGTCTTTGTTACTTGGTGTAAGTTTATGTCTTTGTTACTTGGTGTCAGAGTATGTCTTTGTTACTTGGTGTAAGAGTGTGTCTGTGTTACTGGGTATCAGTGTATGTCTTTGTTACTTGGTGTAGGTGTGTGCCTGTGTTACTGGGTATCAGTGAATGTCTTTGTTACTTGGTGTCAGTGAATGTCTTTGTTACTTGGTGTAAGTGTATGTCTTTGTTACTTGGTGTCAGTGTATGTCTTTGTTACTTGGTGTCAGTGTATGTCTTTGATACTTGGTGTAAGTGTGTGTCTGTGTTACTGGGTATCAGTGTCTGTCTTATTACTTGATGTAACAGTGTTCTGTGTTGCTGGGTATCAGTGTATGTCTTTGTTACTTGGTGTCAGTGTAGGTCTGTGTTACTTGGTGTAAGTGTGTGTCTTTCTTACTTGGTGTAAGTGCATGTCTTTGTGACTTGGTGTAAGTGTATGTCTTTGTTACTTGGTGTCAGTGTATGTCTTTGTTACTTGGTCTCAGTGTGTGTCTTTGTGACTTGGTAACAGTGTATGTCTTTGTTACTTGGTGTCAGTGTATGTCTGTGTTACTTGGAGTGAATGTGTGTCTGTGTTGCTGGGTGTCAGTGTGTGTCTGTCTCACTGGGTGTAAGAGTGTGTCTGTGTTACTGGGTATCAGTGTATGTCTTTGTGACTTGGTGTCAGTGTATGTCTTTGATATTTGGTGTCAGTGTATGTCTGTGTTACTTGGTGTAGGTTTGTGTCTTTGTTACTTGGTGTCAGTGTCTGTATTTGTTACTTGGTGTCAGTGTATGTCTGTGTTACTTTGTGTAAGTGTATGTCTTTGTTACTTTGTTTAAGTGTATGTCTATGTTACTGGGTGTCAGTGTCTGTCTTTGTTACTTGGTGTAAGTGTGTGTCTGTGTTAATGGGTATCAGTGTCTGTCTTTGTTACTGGGTGTCAGGGTGTGTTTTTGTGAGCTGGTGTAAGTGTGTGTCTGTGCTACTGGGTATCAGTGTCTGTCTTTGTTACTTGGTGTAAGTGTGTGTCTGTGTTACTGGGTATCAGTGTATGTCTTTGTTACTTGGTGTCAGTGTATGTCTGTGTTACTTGGTGTAAGTGTGTGTCTTTGTCACTTGGTGTAAGTGTATGTCTGTGTTACTTGGTGTAATGTGTATGTCTTTGTTACTTGGTGTCAGTGTATGTCTTTTTGACTTGGTGTATGTGCATGTCTGGGTTACTTGGTGTCAGTGTATGTCTTTGTTACTTGGTGTAAGTGTATGTCCATATTACTTGGCGTCAGTGTATGTCTTTGATACTAGGTGTAAGTATGTGTCTGTGTTACTGGGTATCAGTGTCTGTCGTTGTTACTTGGTGTAATAGTGTGTCTGTGTTGCTGGGTATCAATGTATGTCTTTGTTACTTGGTGTCAGTGTAGGTTTGTGTTACTTGGTGTAAGTGTGTGTCTTTCTTACTTGGTGTAAGTGCATGTCTTTGTGACTTGGTGTAAGTGTATGTCTTTGTTACTTGGTGTCAGTGTATGCCTTTGGTACTTGGTGTAAGTGTATGTCTTTGTTACTTGGTGTCAGTGTATGTCTTTGATACTTGGTGTAAGTGTTTGTCTGTGTTACTGGGTATCAGTGTCTGTCTTTGTTACTTGGTGTAAGTGTGTGTCTTTCTTACTTGGTGTAAGTGCATGTCTTTGTGACTTGGTGTCAGTGTATGTCTTTGTTACTTGGTGTCAGTGTATGTCTTTGTTACTTGGTGTAAGTGTATGTCTTTGTTACTTGGTGTCAGTGTATGTTTTTGATACTTGGTGTAAGTGTGTGTCTGTGTTACTGGGTATCAGTGTATGTCTTTGTTACTTGGTGTAGGTGTGTGCCTGTGTTACTGTGTATCAGTGTATGTCTTTGTTACTTGTTGCCAGTGTATGTCTTTGTTACTTGGTGTAAGTGTGTATCTGTGTTACTGGGTATCTGTGTATGTCTTTGTTACTTGGTGTAGGTGTGTGCCTGTGTTACTGGGTATCAGTGTATGTCTTTGTTACTTGGTGTCAGTGTTTGTCTTTGTTACGTGGTGTAAGTGTATGTCTTTGTTACTTTGTGTAGGTGTGTGCCTGTGTTACTGGGTATCAGTGTATGTCTTTGTTACTTGGTGTCAGTGTATGTATTTGTTACTTGGTGTAAGTGTATGTCTTTGTTACTTGGTGTCAGTGTATGTCTTTGTTACTTGGTGTCAGTGTATGTATATGTTACTTGGTGTCAGTGTATGTCTGTGTTACTTGGTGTAAGTGTATGTCTTTGTTACTTGGTGTCAGTGTATGTCTATGTTACTTGGTGTAAGTGTGTGTCTTTGCTACTTGGTGTAAGTGTATGTCTTTGTTACTGGGTGTCAGTGTATGTCTTTGTGACTTGGTGTAAGTGTGTGTCTGTGTTACTGGGTATCAGTGTCTGTCTTTGTTACTTGGTGTAAGTGTGTGTCTGCGTTACTGGGTATCAGTGTCTGTTTTGTTACTGGGTGTGAGTGTGTGTCTTTGTGAGCTGGTGTAAGAGTGTGTCTGTGTTACTGGGTATCAGAGTCTGTCTTTGTTACTTGGTGTAAGTGTGTGTCTGTGTTACTGGGTATCAGTGTATGTCTTTGTTACTTGGTGTCAGTGTATGTCTTTGTTACGTGGTGTAAGTGTATGTCTTTGTTACTTTGTGTAGGTGTGTGCCTGTGTTACTTGGTGTAAGTGTATGTCTTTGTTACTTGGTGTCAGTGTATGTCTTTGTGACTTGGTGCATGTGTATGTCTGTGTTACTTGGTGTAAGTGTGTGTCTTTGTTACTTGGTGTAATTGTATGTCTGCGTTACTTGGTGTATGTGTATGCCTTTGTTACTTGGTGTCAGTGTATGTCTTTGTGACTTGGTGTATGTGTATGTCTGGGTTACTTGGTGTCAGTGTATGTCTTTGTTACTTGGTGTAAGTGTATGTCTTTGTTACTTGGTGTCAGTGTATGTCTTTGATACTTGGTGTAAGTGTGTGTCTGTGTTACTGGGTATCAGTGTCTGTCTTTGTTACTTGGTGTAAGAGTGTGTCCGTGTTGCTGGGTATCAGTGTATGTCTTTGTTACTTGGTGTCAGTGTAGGTTTGTGTTACTTGGTGTAAGTGTGTGTCTTTCTTACTTGGTGTAAGTGCATGTCTTTGTGACTTGGTGTAAGTGTATGTCTTTGTTACTTGGTGTCAGTGTATGTCTTTGTTACTTGGTGTAAGTGTATGTCTTTGTTACTTGGTGTCAGTGTATCTCTTTGATACTTGTTGTAAGTGTGTGTCTGTGTTACTGGGTATCAGTGTATGTCTTTGTTACTTGGTGTAGGTGTGTGCCTGTGTTGCTGTGTATCAGTGTATGTCTTTGTTACTTGTTGCCAGTGTATGTCTGTGTTACTTGGTGTAAGTGTGTGTCTGTGTTACTGGGTATCAGTGTATGTCTTTGTTACTTGGAGTAGGTGTGTGCCTGTGTTACTGGGTATCAGTGTATGTCTTTGTTACTTGGTGTCAGTGTATGTCTTTGTTACGTGGTGTAAGTGTATGTCTTTGTTACTTTGTGTAGGTGTGTTCCTGTGTTACTGGGTATCAGTGTATGTCTTTGTTACTTGGTGTAAGTGTATGTCTTTGTTACTTGGTGTCAGTGTATGTATATGTTACTTGGTCTCAGTGTATGTCTGTGTTACTTGGTGTAAGTGTATGTCTTTGTTACTTGGTGTCAGTGTATGTCTATGTTACTTGGTGTAAGTGTGTGTTTTTGTTACTTGGTGTAAGTGTATGTCTTTGTTACTGGGTGTCAGTGTATGTCTTTGTGACTTGGTGTAAGTGTGTGTCTGTGTTACTGGGTATCATTTTCTGTCTTTGTTACTTGGTGTAAGTGAGTGTCTGTGTTACTGGGTATCATTGTCTATTTTGTTACTGGGTGTCAGTGTGTGTCTTTGTGAGCTGGTGTAAGTGTGTGTCTGTGTTACTGGGTATCAGAGTCTGTCTTTGTTACTTGGTGTAAGAGTGTGTCTGTGTTACAGGGTATCAGTGTATGTCTTTGTTACTTGGTGTCAGTGTATGTCTGCGTTACTTGGTGTAAGTGTGTGTCTTTGTTACTTGGTGTAAGTGTATGTCTGTGTTACTTGGTGTAAGTGTATGTCTTTGTTACTTGGTGTCAGTGTATGTCTTTGTGACTTGGTGTAAGTGTGTGTCTTTGTTACTTGGTGTCAGTGTATGTCTTTGTTACTTGGTGTAAGTGTATGTCTTTGTTACTTGGTGTCAGTGTATGTCTTTGTTACTTGGTGTAAGTGTGTGTCTGTGTTACTGGGTATCAGTGCATGTCTTTGTGACTTGGTGTCAGTGTATGTCTTTGTTACTGGTGTAAGTGCATGTATTTGTTACTTGGTGTCAGTGTCTGTCTTTGTACTTGGTGTAAGTGGATGTCTTTCTTACTTGGTGTCAGTGTATGTCTGTGTTACTTGGTGTCAGTGTATGTCTTTGTGACTTGGTGATAGTCTCTGTCTTTGTTACTTGGTGTCAGTGTATGTCTTTGTTACTTGGTGTAAGTGTATGTCTTTGTTACCTGGTGTCAGTGTATGTCTTTGATACTTGGTGTAAGTGTGTGTCTGTGTTACTGGGTATCAGTGTCTGTCTTTGTTACTTGGTGAAAATGTGTGTCTGTGTTACTGGGTATCAGTGTATGTCTTTGTTACTTGGTGTAAGTGCATGTCATTGTGACTTGGTGTCAGTGTATGTCTTTGTACTTGGTGTAAGTGGATGTCTTTCTTTCTTGGTGTCAGTGTATGTCGTTGTGACTTGGTGTAAGTGTCTGTCTTTGTTACTTGGTGTCAGTGTGTGTCTTTGTTACTTGGTGTAAGTGTATGTCTTTGTTCCTTGGTGTCAGTGTATGTCTTTGTTACTTGGTGTAGGTATGTGCCTGTGTTACTGGGTATCAGTGTATGTCTTTGTTACTTGGTGTCAATGTATGTCTTTGTTACTTGCCGTGAGTGTATGTCTTTGTTACTTGGTGTCAGTGTATGTCTTTGTTACTTGGTTTAAGTGTGTGTCTGTGCTACTTGGTATCAGTGCATGTCTTTGTTACTTGGTGTCAGTGTATGTCTTTATTACTTGGTGTAAGTGTCAGTCTTTGTTACTTGGTTTCAGTGTATGTCTTTGTTACTTGTTGTAAGTGTATGACTTTGTTACTTGGTGTCAGTGTATGTCTTTGATACTTGGTGTAAGTGTGTGTCTGTGTTACTGGGTATCAGTGTATGTCTTTGTTACTTGGTGTAGGTGTGTGCCTGTGTTACTGGGTATCAGTGTATGTCTTTCGAACTTGGTGTCATTGTGTGTCTGTGTTACTTGCTGTCAGTGTGTTTATTTGTGTTACTGGGTGTCAGTGTGTGTCTGTGTTACTTGGTGTAAGTGTGTGTCTTTGTTACTTGGTGTCCGTGTGTGTCTGTGTTACAGGGTGTCAGTGTATGTCTTTGTTACTGGGAGTCAGTGTATGTCTTTGTAACTTGGTGTAAGTGTGTGTCTTTGTTACTGTGTATCAGTGTATGTCTTTGTTACTTGGTGTCAGTGTATGTCTGTGTTACTTGGTGTAAGTGTGTGTCTGTGTTACTGGGTATCAGTGTATGTCTTTGTGAACGGGTGTCAGTGTATGTCTTTGTTACTGGGTGTCAGTGTGTGTCTTTGTGACTTTGTGACTGTGTATGTCTTTGTTACTTGGTGCAAGTGTGTGTCTGTGTTACTGGGTATCAATGTATGTCTTTGTTACTTGGTGTTAGTGTATTTCAAAATACTTGGTGTAAGTGTCTGTCTTTGTTTTTTGGTGTAATTGTCTGTCTTTGTTACTTGGTGTAAGTGTGTGTCTTTGTTACTTGGTGTAAGCGTATGTCTTTCTTACTTGGTGTCAGTGTATTTCTGTGTTACTTGGTGTAAGTGTGTGCCTGTGCTACTGGGTATCAGTGTATGTCTTTGTGACTTGGTGTCAGTGTATGTCTGTGTTATTTGGAGTAAGTGTGTGTCTGTGTTGCTGGGTGTCAGTCTGTGTCTTTGTTACTTGGTGTAAGTGTGTGTCTTTGTTACTTGGTGTCCGTGTGTGTCTTTGTTACTTGGAGTCCGTGTGTGTCTGTGTTACTGGGTGTCAGTGTGTATCTGTGACACTAGGTGTCAGTATTTAGTTTAGTTTGGAGATCCAGCACTTAAACAGGCCCTTCGGCCCACCGAGACTGTGCCGACCATCAGCCACCCATTTATGCTAATCCTACACTAATTCCGTATTCTGATAACATCCCCACCTGTCCCTATATATTTCCCTACCACCTACCCATACTAGGGGCAATTTATGATGGCCAAGTAACCTATAAAAACTGCAAGTCTTTGGCAGGTGGGAGGAAACCGGAGCACCCGGAGGAAACTCATGAAGACACAGGGAGAACTTGCAAACTCCGCACAGGCAGTACCCAGAATCGAACCCTGGTCCCGTGAGCTGTGAGGATGCGGTGCGAAACACTGCCCCAATGTGCCCCCCACCCACCATCTCCCTCCCCCCCCCCCCCAGTGTGTGCCTGTGATACTGGGTATCAGTGTAT
The DNA here is from genome assembly GCF_036365525.1 of Heterodontus francisci. Taxonomy (NCBI): domain Eukaryota; kingdom Metazoa; phylum Chordata; class Chondrichthyes; order Heterodontiformes; family Heterodontidae; genus Heterodontus; species Heterodontus francisci. The sequence continues at coordinate 1,016,701 of NC_090390.1, read as the reverse complement.
GTCTTTGTTACTTGGTGTCAGTGTCTGTCTGTGTTACTTGGTGTCAGTGTGTTTGTTTGTGTTACTTGGTGTCAGTGTGTTTGTTTGTGTTACTGGGTGTCAGTGTATGTCTTTGTTACTGTGTGCCAGAGTAAGTCTTTGTTACTTCGTATAAGTGTGTGTCTGTGTTACTGGGTATCAGTGTCTGTCTTTGTTACTTGAAGTAAGTATGTGTCTGTGTTACTGGGTATCAGTGTATGTCTTTGTTACTTGGTGTCAGTGCATGTCTGTGTTACTGGGTATCAGTGTATGTCTTTGTTACTTGGTGAAAGTGTGTGTCTGTGTTACTTGGTGTAAGTGTTTGCCTGTGTTACTGGGTATCAGTGTATGTCTTTGTTACTTGGTGTCAGTGTATGTCTTTGTTACTTGGTGTCAGTGTATGTCAAACTACTTGGTGTAAGTGTATGTCTTTGTTACTTGGTGTAATTGTCTGTCTTTGTCACTTGGTGTCAGTGTATGTCTGTGTTACTTGGTGTAAGTGTGTGTCTTTGTTACTTGGTGTAAGTGTATGTCTTTGTTACTTGGTGTCAGTGTATGTCTGTGTTACTTGGTGTAAATGTTTGCCTGTGTTACTGGGTATCAGTGTATGTCTTTGCTAGTTGGTGTCAGTGTATGTCTTTGTTACGTGGTGTAAGTGTATGTCTTTGTTACTTTATGTAGGTGTGTGCCTGTGTTACTTGGTGTAAGTGTATGTCTTTGTTACTTGGTGTCAGTGTATGTCTTTGTGACTTGGTGCATGTGTATGTCTGTGTTACTTGGTGTAAGTGTGTGTCTTTGCTACTTGGTGTAAGTGTATGTCTGTGTTACTTGGTGTAAGTGTATGTCTTTGTTACTTGGTGTCAGTGTATGTCTTTGTGACTTGGTGTATGTGTATGTCTGGGTTACTTGGTGTCAGTGCATGTCTTTGTTACTTGGTGTAAGTGTATGTCTTTGTTACTTGGTGTCAGTGTATGTCTTTGATACTTGGTGTAAGTGTGTGTCTGTGTTACTGGGTATCAGTGTCTGTCTTTGTTACTTGGTGTAAGAGTGTGTCTGTGTTGCTGGGTATCAGTGTATGTCTTTGTTACTTGGTGTCAGTGTAGGTTTGTGTTACTTGGTGTAAGTGTGTGTCTTTCTTACTTGGTGTAAGTGCATGTCTTTGTGACTTGGTGTAAGTGTATGTCTTTGTTACTTGGTGTCAGAGTATGTCTTTGTTACTTGGTGTAAGTGTATGTCTTTGTTACTTGGTGTCAGTGTATCTCTTTGATACTTGTTGTAAGTGTGTGTCTGTGTTACAGGGTATCAGTGTATGTCTTTGTTACTTGGTGTAGGTGTGTGCCTGTGTTACTGTGTATCAGTGTATGTCTTTGTTACTTGTTGCCAGTGTATGTCTGTGTTACTTGGTGTAAGTGTGTGTCTGTGTTAGTGTGTATCAGTGTATGTCTTTGTTACTTGGAGTAGGTGTGTGCCTGTGTTACTTGGTATCAGTGTATGTCTTTGTTACTTGGTGTAAGTGTGTGTCTGTGTTACTGTGTATCAGTGTATGTCTTTGTTACTTGGTGTCAGTGTATGTCTGTGTTATTTGGAGTAAGTGTGTGTCTGTGTTGCTGGGTGTCAGTCAGTGTCTTTGTTACTTGGTGTAAGTGTGTGTCTTTGTTACTTGGTGTCCGTGTGTGTCTTTGTTACTTGGAGTCCGTGTGTGTCTGTGTTACTGGGTGTCAGTGTGTGTCTGTGTTACTGTGTATCAGTGTATGTCTTTGTTACTTGGAGTAGGTGTGTGCCTGTGTTACTTGGTATCAGTGTATGTCTTTGTTACTTGGTGTCAGTGTATGTCTTTGTTACTTGGTGTAAGTGTATGTCTTTGTTACTTGGTGTCAGTGTATGTCTTTGTTACTTGGTGTCAGTGTATGTATATGTTACTTGGTCTCAGTGTATGTCTGTGTTACTTGGTGTAAGTGTATGTCTTTGTTACTTGGTGTCAGTGCATGTCTATGTTACTTCTTGTACGTGTGTGTCTTTGTTACTTGGTGTAAGTGTATGTCTTTGTTACTGGGTGTCAGTGTATGTCTTTGTGAGCTGGTGTAAGTGTGTGTCTGTGTTACTGGGTATCAGAGTCTGTCTTTGTTACTTGGTGTAAGAGTGTGTCTGTGTTACAGGGTATCAGTGTATGTCTTTGTTACTTGGTGTCAGTGTATGTCTCTGTTACTTGGTGTAAGTGTGTGTCTTTGTTACTTGGTGTAAGTGTATGTCTGTGTTACTTGGTGTAAGTGTATGTCTTTGTTACTTGGTGTAAGAGGATGTCTTTGTGACTTGTTGTAAGTGTGTGTCTTTGTTACTTGGTGTCAGTGTATGTCTTTGTTACTTGGTGTCAGTTTCTGTCTTTGTTACTTGGTGTAAGTGTGTGTCTGTGTTACTGGGTATCAGTGCATGTCTTTGTTACTTGGTGTCAGTGTATGTCTTTGTTACTGGTGTAAGTGCATGTCTTTGTTACTTGGTGTCAGTGTCTGTCTTTGTACTTGGTGTAAGTGGATGTCTTTCTTACTTGGTGTCAGTGTATGTCTGTGTTACTTGGTGTCAGTGTATGTCTTTGTGACTTGGTGTAAGTCTCTGTCTTTGTTACTTGGTGTCAGTGTATGTCTTTGATACTTGGTGTAAGTTTGTGTCTGAGTAACTGGGTATCAGTGTCTGTCTTTGTTACTTGTTGAAAATGTGTGTCTGTGTTACTGGGTATCAGTGTATGTCTTTGTTACTTGGTGTAAGTGCATGTCATTGTTACTTGGTGTCAGTGTTTGTCTTTGTACTTGGTGTAAGTGGATGTCTTTCTTACTTGGTGTCATTGTATGTCGTTGTGACTTGGTGTAAGCGACTGTCTTTGTTACTTGGTGTCAGTATGTGTCTTTGTTACTTGGTGTAAGTGTATGTCTTTGTTCCTTGGTGTCAGTGTATGTCTGTGTTACCTGTTGTAAGTGTGTGTCTGTGTTACTGGGAATCAGTGTATGTCTTTGTTACTTGGTGTAGGTGTGTGCCTGTGTTACTGGGTATCAGTGTATGTCTTTGTTACTTGGTGTCAATGTATGCCTTTGTTACTTGCTGTGAGTGTATGTATTTGTTATTTGGTGTCAGTGTATGTCTTTGTTACTTGGTTTAAGTGTGTGGCTGTGCTACTTGGTATCAGTGTATGTCTTTGTTACTTGGTGTCAGTGTATGTCTTTGTTACTTGGTGTAAGTGTATGTCTTTGTTTCTTGGTTTCAGTGTATGTCTTTGTTACTTGTTGTAAGTGTATGACTTTGTTACTTGGTGTCAGTGTATGTCTTTGATACTTGGTGTAAGTGTGTGTCTGTGCTACTGGGTATCAGTGTGTGTCTTTGTGACTTGGTGTCAGTGTATGTCTGTGTTATTTGGTGTAAGTGTATGTCTGTGTTGCTGGGTGTCAGTCTGTCTCTTTGTTACTTGGTGTAAGTGTGTGTCTTTGTTACTTGGTGTCCGTGTGTGTCTTTGTGACTTGGAGTCCGTGTGTATCTGTGTTACTGGGTGTCATTGTGTATCTGTGACACTAGGTGTCAGTATTAAGTTTAGTTTGGAGATACAGCACCAAAACAGGCCCTTCGGCCCACCGAGACTGTGCCGACCATCAACCACCCATTTATGCTAATCCTACACTAATTCCGTATTCTGATAACATCCCCACCAGTCCCTATATATTTCCCTGCCACCTACCTATACTAGGGGCAATTTATGATGGCCAAGTAACCTATAAAAACTGCAAGTCTTTGGCATGTGGGGGGAAACCGGAGCACCCGGAGGAAACTCATGCAGACACAGGGAGAACTTGCAAACTCCGCACAAGCAGTACCCAGAATCGAACCCTGGTCCCGGGAGCTGTGAGGATGCGGTGCGAAACACTGCGCCAATGTGCCCCCCACCTACCATCTCCCTCCCCCGCCCAGTGTGTGCCTGTGTTACTGGGTATCAGTGTATGTCTTTGTTACTTGGTGTCAGTGTATGTCTGTGTTACTTGGTGTCAGTGTGTTTGTTTGTGTTACTGGGTGTCAGTGTGTGTCTGTGTTACTTGGTGTAAGTGTGTGTCTTTGTTACTTGGTGTCCGTGTTTGTCTGTGTTACTGGGTGTCAGTGTATGTCTATGTTACTGGGTGCCAGTGTAAGTCTTTGTTACTTCATATAAGTGTGTGTCTGTGTTACTGGGTATCAGTGTCTGTCTTTGTTACTTGTTGAAAGTGTGTGTCTATGTTACTGGGTATCAGTGTATGTCTTTGTTACTTGGTGTAAGTGTTTGTCTGTGTTACTTGGTGTAAGTGTTTGCCTGTGTTACTGGGTATCAGTGTATGTCTTTGTTACTTGGTGTCAGTGTATGTCTTTCTTACTTGGTGTCAGTGTATGTCAAAATACTTTGTGTAAGTGTATGTCTTTGTTACTTGGTGTCAGTGTATGTCTTTCTTACTTGGTGTCAGTGTATGTCAAAATACTTGGTGTAAGTGTATGTCTTTGTTACTTGGTGTAATTGTCTGTCTTTGTTACTTGGTGTCAGTGTATGTCTGTGTTACTTGGTGTAAGTGTGTGTCTTTGTTACTTGGTGTAAGTGTATGTCTTTGTTACTTGGTGTCAGTGTATGTCTGTGTTACTTGGTGTAAGTGTTTGCCTGTGTTACTGGGTATCAGTGTATGTCTTTGTTACTTGGTGTCAGTGTATGTCTGTGTTACTTGGTGAAAGTGTGTGTCTGTGTTACTGGGTGTCAGTGTGTGTCTGTGTTACTTGGTGTAAGTGTGTGTCTTTGTTACTTGGTGTCCGTGTGTGTCTTTGTTACTTGGTGTCCGTGTGTGTCTGCGTTACTGGGTGTCATTGTATATCTTTGTTACTGGGTGTCAGTGTATGTCTTTGTTACTTGGTGTAAGTGTGTGTCTGTGTTACTGGGTATCAGTGTATGTCTTTGTTACTTGGTGTCAGTGTATGTCTGTATTACTTGGTGTCAGTGTGTTTATTTGCTTTACTGGGTGTCAGTGTATGTCTGCAATACTTGGTGTAAGTGTGTGTCTTTGTTACTTGGAGTCCGTGTGTGTCTGTGTTACTGGGTGACAGTGTATGTCTTTGTTACTGAGTGTCAGTGTAAGTCTTTGTTACTTGGTGTAAGTGTGTGTCTGTGTTACTGGGTATCAGTGTCTGTCTTTGTTACTTGATCTAAGTGTGTGTCTGTGTTACTGGGTATCAGTGTATGTCTTTGTTACTTGGTGTCAGTGTATGTCTGTGTTACTTGGTGTAAGTGTGTGTCTGTGTTACTGGGTATCAGTGTATGAATTTGTGACTTGGTGTCAGCGTATGTCTTTGTTACTGGGTGTTAGTGTGTGTCTTTGTGACTTTGTGTCAGTGTATGTCTTTGTTACTTGGTGCAAGTGTGTGTCTGTGTTGCTGGGTGTCAGTGTATGTCTTTTTTACTTGGTGTCAGTGTATGTCAAAATACTTGGTGTAAGTGTATGTCTTTGTTTCTTGGTGTAATTGTCTGTCTTTGTTACTTGGTGTAAGTGTATGACTTTGTTACTTGGTGTCAGTGTATGTCTTTGTTACTTGGTGTCAGTGTATGTCTGTGTTACTTGGTGTAAGTGTGTGCCTGTGTTGCTGGGTATCAGTGTATGTCTTTGTTACTTGGTGTCAGTGTATGTCTGTGTTACTTGGTGTAAGTGTGTGTCTGTGTTACTGGTTGTCAGTGTGTATCTGTGTTCCTTCTTGTAAGTGTTTGTCTTTGTTACTTGGGGTCCATGTGTGTCTTTGTTACTTGGTGTCCGTGTGTGTCTCTGTTACTGGGTGTCAGTGTGTATCTGTGACACTAGGTGTCAGTATTTAGTTTAGTTTAGAGATACAGTACTTAAACTTGCCCTTCGGCCCACCGAGTCTGTGCCGACCATCAACCACCCATTTATGCTAATCCTACACTAATTCCGGATTCCGATCACATCCCCACCTGTCCCTATATATTTCCCAACCACCTACCTATACTAGGGGCAATTTATGATGGCGAATTAACCTATCAACGTGCAAGTCTATGGCATGTGGGAGGAAACCGGTGCACCCGGAGGAAACTCACGCAGACACATGGAGAACTTGCAAAATCCGCACAGGCAGTACCCAGAATCGAACCCTGGTCCCTGGAGCTGCGAGGCTGCGGTGCGAAACACTGCGCCAATGTGCGCCCCCCCCCCCCCCACTCCCCCCGTCAGTGTGTGCCTGTGTTACTGGGTATCAGTATTTGTCTTTGTTAATTGGTGTCAGTGCATGTCTGTGTTACTTGGTGTAAGTGTGTGTCTGCGTTACTTGGTGTCCGTGTGTGTCTGTGTTACTGGGTATCAGTGTCTGTCTTTGTTACTTGGTGTAAGTGTGTGTCTGTGTTACTGGGTATCAGTGTATGTCTTTGTTACTTGGTGTCAGTGTATGTCTGTGTTACTTGGTGTAAGTGTGTGTCTGTGTTACTGGGTATCAGTGTATGTCTTTGTGACTTGGTGTCAGTGTATGTCTTTGTTATTGGGTGTCAGTGTGTGTCTTTGTGACTTGGTGTCAGTGTATGTCTTTGTTACTTGGTTTAAGTGTGTGACTGTGTTTCTGGGTATCAGTGTATGTCTTTGTTACTTGGTGTCATTGTAATTCAGAATAGTTGGTGTAAGTGTGTGTCTGTGTTACTTGGTGTAAGTGTATGTCTTTGTTACTTGGTGTCAGTGTATGTCTTTGTGACTTGGTGTAAGTGTGTGTCTTTGTTACTTGGTGTCAGTGTATGTCTTTGTTACTTGGTGTAAGTGTATGTCTTTGTGACTTGGTGTAAGTGTGTGTCTTTGTTACTTGGTGTCAGTGTATGTCTTTGTTACTTGGTGTAAGTGTATGTCTTTGTTACTTGGTGTCAGTGTATGTCTTTGATACTTGGTGTCATTGTAATTCAGAATAGTTGGTGTAAGTGTGTGTCTGTGTTACTTGGTGTAAGTGTATGTCTTTGTTACTTGGTGTCAGTGTATGTCTTTGTGACTTGGTGTAAGTGTGTGTCTTTGTTACTTGGTGTCAGTGTATGTCTTTGTTACTTGGTGTAAGTGTATGTCTTTGTTACTTGGTGTCAGTGTATGTCTTTGATACTTGCTGTCAGTGTGTGTCTTTGTTACTTGGTGTAAGTGTATGTCTGTGTTACTTGGTGAAAGTGTTTGCCTGTGTTACTGGGTATCAGTGTATGTCTTTGTTACTTGGTGTCAGTGTATGTCTGTGTTACTTGGTGAAAGTGTGTGTCTGTGTTACTGGGTGTCAGTGTGTGTCTGTGTTACTTGGTGTAAGTGTGTGTCTTTGTTACTTGGTGTCCGTGTGTGTCTTTGTTACTTGGTGTCCGTGTGTGTCTGCGTAACTGGGTGTCATTGTATATCTTTGTTACTGGGTGTCAGTGTATGTCTTTGTTACTTGGTGTAAGTGTGTGTCTGTGTTACTGGGTATCAGTGTATGTCTTTGTTACTTGGTGTCAGTGTATGTCTGTATTACTTGGTGTCAGTGTGTTTATTTGCTTTACTGGGTGTCAGTGTATGTCTGCAATACTTGGTGTAAGTGTGTGTCTTTGTTACTTGGAGTCCGTGTGTGTCTGTGTTACTGGGTGACAGTGTATGTCTTTGTTACTGAGTGTCAGTGTAAGTCTTTGTTACTTGGTGTAAGTGTGTGTCTGTGTTACTGGGTATCAGTGTCTGTCTTTGTTACTTGGTCTAAGTGTGTGTCTGTGTTACTGGGTATCAGTGTATGTCTTTGTTACTTGGTGTCAGTGTATGTCTGTGTTACTTGGTGTAAGTGTGTGTCTGTGTTACTGGGTATCAGTGTATGAATTTGTGACTTGGTGTCAGCGTATGTCTTTGTTACTGGGTGTTAGTGTGTGTCTTTGTGACTTTGTGTCAGTGTATGTCTTTGTTACTTGGTGCAAGTGTGTGTCTGTGTTGCTGGGTGTCAGTGTATGTCTTTTTTACTTGGTGTCAGTGTATGTCAAAATACTTGGTGTAAGTGTATGTCTTTGTTTCTTGGTGTAATTGTCTGTCTTTGTTACTTGGTGTAAGTGTATGACTTTGTTACTTGGTGTCAGTGTATGTCTTTGTTACTTGGTGTCAGTGTATGTCTGTGTTACTTGGTGTAAGTGTGTGCCTGTGTTGCTGGGTATCAGTGTATGTCTTTGTTACTTGGTGTCAGTGTATGTCTGTGTTACTTGGTGTAAGTGTGTGTCTGTGTTACTGGTTGTCAGTGTGTATCTGTGTTCCTTCTTGTAAGTGTTTGTCTTTGTTACTTGGGGTCCATGTGTGTCTTTGTTACTTGGTGTCCGTGTGTGTCTCTGTTACTGGGTGTCAGTGTGTATCTGTGACACTAGGTGTCAGTATTTAGTTTAGTTTAGAGATACAGTACTTAAACTTGCCCTTCGGCCCACCGAGTCTGTGCCGACCATCAACCACCCATTTATGCTAATCCTACACTAATTCCGGATTCCGATCACATCCCCACCTGTCCCTATATATTTCCCAACCACCTACCTATACTAGGGGCAATTTATGATGGCGAATTAACCTATCAACGTGCAAGTCTATGGCATGTGGGAGGAAACCGGTGCACCCGGAGAAAACTCACGCAGACACATGGAGAACTTGCAAAATCCGCACAGGCAGTACCCAGAATCGAACCCTGGTCCCTGGAGCTGCGAGGCTGCGGTGCGAAACACTGCGCCAATGAGCGCCCCCCCCCCCCACTCCCCCCGTCAGTGTGTGCCTGTGTTACTGGGTATCAGTATTTGTCTTTGTTAATTGGTGTCAGTGCATGTCTGTGTTACTTGGTGTAAGTGTGTGTCTGCGTTACTTGGTGTCCGTGTGTGTCTGTGTTACTGGGTATCAGTGTCTGTCTTTGTTACTTGGTGTAAGTGTGTGTCTGTGTTACTGGGTATCAGTGTATGTCTTTGTTACTTGGTGTCAGTGTATGTCTGTGTTACTTGGTGTAAGTGTGTGTCTGTGTTACTGGGTATCAGTGTATGTCTTTGTGACTTGGTGTCAGTGTATGTCTTTGTTATTGGGTGTCAGTGTGTGTCTTTGTGACTTGGTGTCAGTGTATGTCTTTGTTACTTGGTTTAAGTGTGTGACTGTGTTTCTGGGTATCAGTGTATGTCTTTGTTACTTGGTGTCATTGTAATTCAGAATAGTTGGTGTAAGTGTGTGTCTGTGTTACTTGGTGTAAGTGTATGTCTTTGTTACTTGGTGTCAGTGTATGTCTTTGTGACTTGGTGTAAGTGTGTGTCTTTGTTACTTGGTGTCAGTGTATGTCTTTGTTACTTGGTGTAAGTGTATGTCTTTGTTACTTGGTGTCAGTGTATGTCTTTGATACTTGCTGTCAGTGTGTGTCTTTGTTACTTGGTGTAAGTGTATGTCTGTGTTACTTGGTGTAAGTCTCTGTCTTTGTTACTTGGTGTCAGTGTATGTCTTTGTGACTTGGTGTAAGTGTCTGTCTTTGTTACTTGGTGTCAGTGTATGTCTGTGTTACTTGGTGTAAGTGTATGTCTTTGTTACTTGGTGTCAGTCTATGTCTTTGTGACTTGGTGTAAGTGTCTGTCTTTGTTACTTGGTGTCAGTGTATGTCTTTGTTACTTGGTGTAAGTGCATGTCTTTGTTACTTGGTGTCAGTGTCTGTCTTTGTACTTGGTGTAAGTGGATGTCTTTCTGACTTGGTGTCAGTGTATGTCTGTGTTACTTGGTGTCAGTGTATGTCTTTGTGACTTGGTGTAAGTCTCTGTCTTTGTTACTTGGTGTCAGTGTATGTCTTTGTTACTTGGTGTAAGTGTATGTCTTTGTTACTTGGTGTCAGTGTATGTCTTTGATACTTGGTGCAAGTGTGTGTCTGTGTTACTGGGTATCAGTGTCTCTCTTTGTTACTTGGTGAAAATGTGTGTCTGTGTTACTGGGTATCAGTGTATGTCTTTGTTACTTGGTGTAAGTGCATGTCATTGTTACTTGGTGTCAGTGTATGTCTTTGTACTTGGTGTAAGTGGATGTCTTTCTTACTTGGTGTCAGTGTATGTCGTTGTGACTTGGTGTAAGTGTCTGTCTTTGTTACTTGGTGTCAGTGTGTGTCTTTGTTACTTGGTGTAAGTGTATGTCTTTGTTCCTTGGTGTCAGTGTATGTCTTTGTTACTTGGTGTAGGTGTGTGCCTGTGTGACTGGGTATCAGTGTATGTCTTTGTTACTTGGTGTCAGTGTATGTCTTTGTTACTTGGTTTAAATGTGTGTCTGTGCTACTTGATATCAGTGTATGTCTTTGTTACTTGGTGTCAGTGTATGTCTTTGTTACTTGGTGTAAGTGTATGTCTTTGTTACTTGGTTTCAGTGTATGTCTTTGTTACTTGTTGTAAGTGTATGACTTTGTTACTTGTTGTCAGTGTATGTCTTTGATACTTGGTGTAAGTGTGTGTCTGTGTTACTGGGTATCAGTGTATGTCTTTGTTACTTGGTGTAGGTGTGTGCCTGTGTTACTGGGTATCAGTGTATGTCTTTCTTACTTGGTGTCATTGTATTTCTGTGTTACTTGGTGTCAGTGTGTTTATTTGTGTTACTGGGTGTCAGTGTGTGTCTGTGTTACTTGGTGTAAGTGTGTGTCTTTGTTACTGGGTGTCACTGTGTGTCTTTGTGAATTTGTGACTGTGTATGTCTTTGTTACTTGGTGCAAGTGTGTGTCTGTGTTACTGGGTATCAATGTATGTCTTTGTTACTTGGTGTCAGTGTATGTCAAAATACTTGGTGTAAGTGTCTGTCTTTGTTTTTTGGTGTAATTGTCTGTCTTTGTTACTTGGTGTAAGTGTGTGTCTTTGTTACTTGGTGTAAGTGGATGTCTTTCTTACTTGGTGTCAGTGTATGTCTATGTTACTTGGTGTAAGTGTGTGCCTGTGCTACTGGGTATCAGTGTATGTCTTTGTGACTTGGTGTCAGTGTATGTCTGTGTTATTTGGTGTAAGTGTGTGTCTGTGTTGCTGGGTGTCAGTCTGTGTGTTTGTTACTTGGTGTATGTGTGTGTCTTTGTTACTTGGTGTCCGTGTGTGTCTTTGTTACTTGGAGTCCGTGTGTGTCTGTGTTACTGGGTGTCAGTGTGTATCTGTGACACTAGGTGTCAGTATTTAGTTTAGTTTGGAGATACTGCACTTAAACAGGCCCTTCGGCCCACCGAGACTGTGCCGACCATCAACCACCCATTTATGCTAAGCCTACACGAATTCCGTATTCTGATAACATCCCCACATGTCCCTATATATTTCCCTACCACCTACCTATACTAGGGGCAATTTATGATGGCCAAGTAACCTATAAAAACTGCAAGTCTTTGGCATGTGGGAGGAAACCGGAGCACCCGGAGGAAACTCATGCAGACACAGGGAGAACTTGCAAACTCCGCACAGGCAGTACCCAGAATCGAACCCTGGTCCCGGGAGCTGTGAGGATGCGGTGCGAAACACTGCGCCAATGTGCCCCCCACCCACCATCTCCCCGCCCCCCCCCCAAAGTGTGTGCCTGTGTTACTGGGTATCAGTGTATGTCTTTGTTACTTGGTGTCAGTGTATGTCTGTGTTACTTGGTGTCAGTGTGTTTGTTTGTGTTACTTGGTGTCAGTGTGTTTGTTTGTGTTACTGGGTGTCAGTGTGTGTCTGTGTTACTTGGTGTAAGTGTGCGTCTTTGTTACTTGGTGTCCGTGTGTGTCTGTGTTACTGGGTGTCAGTGTATGTCTTTGTTACTGGGTGCCAGTGTAAGTCTTTGTTACTTCGTATAAATGTGTGTCTGTGTTACTGGGTTTCAGTGTCTGTCCTTGTTCCTTGGTGTCAGTGCATGTCTGTGATACTGGGTATCAGTGTATGTCTTTGTTACTTGGTGTAAGCGTGTGTCTGTGTTACTTGGTGTAAGTGTTTGCCTGTGTTACTGGGTATCAGTGTATGTCTTTGTTACTTGGTGTCAGTGTATGTCTTTGTTACTTGGTGTCAGTGTATGTCAAAATACTTGGTGTAAGTGTATGTCTTTGTTACTTGGTGTAATTGTCTGTCTTTGTTTCTTGGTGTCAGTGTATGTCTGTGTTACTTGGTGTAAGTTTGTGTCTTTGTTACTTGGTGTAAGTGTATGACTTTGTTACTTGGTGTAAGTGTATGTCTGTGTTACTTGGTGTAAGTGTTTGCCTGTGTTACTGGGTATCAGTGTATGTCTTTGTTACTTGGTGTCAGTGTATGTCTGTGTTACTTGGTGTCAGTGTGTTTGTTTGTGTTACTGGGTGTCATTGTGTGTCTGTGTTACTTGGTGTAAGTGTGTGTCTTTGTTACTCGGAGTCCGTGTGTGTCTGTGTTACTGGTTGTCAGTGTATGTCTTTGTTACTGGGTGTCAGTGTATGACTTTGTTACTTGGTATAAGTGTGTGTCTGTGTTACTGGGTATCAGTGTCTGTCTTTGTTACTGGGTGTAAGTGTGTGTCTGCGTTACTGGGTATCAGTGTATGTCTGTGTTAATTGTTGTAAGTGTGTGTCTGTGTTACTGGGTATCAGTGTATGTCTTTGTGACTTGGTGTCAGTATATGTCTTTGTTACTGGGTGTCAGTGTGTGTCTTTGTGACTTGGTGTCAGTGTGTGCATTTGTTACTTGGTGTAAGTGTGTGTCTGTGTTACTGGGTATCAGTGTATGTCTTTGTTACTTGATATCATTGTATGTCAAAACACTTGGTGTAAGTGTATGTCTTTGTTACTTGGTGTAATTGTCTGTCTTTGTTACTTGGTGTCAGTTTATGTCTGTGTTACTTGGTGTAAGTGTGTGTCTTTGTTACTTGGTGTAAGTGTATGTCTTTGTTACTTTGTGTCAGTGTATGTCTTTGTTACTTGGTGTCAGTGTATGTCTGTGTTACTTGGTGTAAGTGTGTGCCTGTGTTACTGGGTATCAGTGTATGTCTTTGTGACTTGGTGTCAGTATATGTCTTTGTTACTGGGTGTCAGTGTGTGTCTTTGTGACTTGGTGTCAGTGTGTGTCTTTGTTACTTGGTGTAAGTGTGTGTCTGTGTTACTGGGTATCAGTGTATGTCTTTGTTACTTGATGTCAGTGTATGTCATAACACTTGGTGTAAGTGTATGTCTTTGTTACTTGGTGTAATTGTCTGTCTTTGTTACTTGGTGTCAGTTTATGTCTGTGTTACTTGGTGTAAGTGAGTGTCTTTGTTACTTGGTGTAAGTGTATGTCTTTGTTACTTTGTGTCAGTGTATGTCTTTGTTACTTGGTGTCAGTGTATGTCTGTGTTACTTGGTGTAAGTGTGTGTCTGTGTTACTGGGTGTCAGTGTGTGTCTGTGTTACTTGGTGTAAGTGTGTGTCTTTGTTACTTGGTGTCCGTGTGTGTCTTTGTTACTTGGTGTCTGTGTTTGTCTGTGTTACTGGGTATCAATGTATGTCTTTGTGACTTGGTATCAGTGTATGTCTTTGTGACTTGTTATCAGTGTATGTCTTTGTGACTTGGTGTCAGTGTATGTCTTTGTTACTGGGTGTCAGTGTGTGTCTGTGTTACTTGGTGTCAGTGCATGTCTTTGTTACTGTTGATCAGTGTTTCTCTGTGTTGCTGGGTGTCAGTGTGTGTTTGTTTGTGTTACTGGGTGTCAGTGTGTATCTGTGACACTAGGTGTCAGTATTTAGTTTAGTTTAGAGATACAGCACTTAAACAGGCCCTTCGGCCCACCGTGTCTGTGCCGACCATCAACCACCCATTTATGCTAATCCTACACTAATTCCTTATTCCGATCACATCCCCACCTTTCCCTCTATATTTCCCTACCACCTACCTATACTAGGGGCAACTTATGATGGCCAATTAACCTATCAACCTGCAAGTCATTGGCATGTGGGAGGAAACCGGAGCACCCGGAGGTAACTCACGCAGACACAGGGAGAACTTGCAAACTCCGCACAGGCAGTACCCAAAATCGAACCCGTGTCCCTGGAGCTGTGAGGCTGCGGTGCGAAACACTGCGCCAATGTGCACCCCGCACCCCAGTGTGCGCCTGTGTTACTTGCTTTCAGTGTATGTCTTTGTTACTTGGTGTCAGTGTATGTCTGTGTTACTTGGTGTAAGTGTGTGCCTGTGTTACTTCGTATCAGTGTATGTCTTTGTTACTTGGTGTCAGTGTATGTCTGTGTTACTTGGTGTAAGTGTGTGTCTGTGTTACTGGGTGTCAGTGTGTGTCTGTGTTACTTGGTGTAAGTGTGTGTCTTTGTTACTTGGTGACCGTGTGTGTCTGTGTTACTGGGTGTCAGTGTATGTCTTTGTTACTGGGTGTCAGTGTAAGTCTTTGTTACTTGGTGTAAGTGTGTGTCTGTGTTACTGGGTATCAGTGTCTGTCTTTGTTACTTGCTGTAAGTGTGTGTCTGTGTTACTGGGTATCAGTGCATGTCTTTGTTACTTGGTGTAAGTGTATGTCTGTGTTACTTGGTGTAAGTGTTTGCCTGTGTTACTGGGTATCAGTGTATGTTTTTGTTACTTGGTGTCAGTGTATGTCTGTGTTACTTGGTGTCAGTGTGTTTGTTTGTGTTACTGGGTGTCATTGTGTGTCTGTGTTACTTGGTGTAAGTGTGTGTCTTTGTTACTCGGAGTCCGTGTGTGTCTGTGTTACTGGTTGTCAGTGTATGTCTTTGTTACTGGGTGTCAGTGTAAGACTTTGTTACTTGGTATAAGTGTGTGTCTGTGTTACTGGGTATCAGTGTCTGTCTTTGTTACTGGGTGTAAGTGTGTGTCTGCGTTACTGGGTATCAGTGTATGTCTGTGTTAATTGTTGTAAGTGTGTGTCTGTGTTACTGGGTATCAGTGTATGTCTTTGTGACTTGGTGTCAGTATATGTCTTTGTTACTGGGTGTCAGTGTGTGTCTTTGTGACTTGGTGTCAGTGTGTGCATTTGTTACTTGGTGTAAGTGTGTGTCTGTGTTACTGGGTATCAGTGTATGTCTTTGTTACTTGATATCATTGTATGTCAAAACACTTGGTGTAAGTGTATGTCTTTGTTACTTGGTGTAATTGTCTGTCTTTGTTACTTGGTGTCAGTTTATGTCTGTGTTACTTGGTGTAAGTGTGTGTCTTTGTTACTTGGTGTAAGTGTATGTCTTTGTTACTTTGTGTCAGTGTATGTCTTTGTTACTTGGTGTCAGTGTATGTCTGTGTTACTTGGTGTAAGTGTGTGCCTGTGTTACTGGGTATCAGTGTATGTCTTTGTGACTTGGTGTCAGTATATGTCTTTGTTACTGGGTGTCAGTGTGTGTCTTTGTGACTTGGTGTCAGTGTGTGTCTTTGTTACTTGGTGTAAGTGTGTGTCTGTGTTACTGGGTATCAGTGTATGTCTTTGTTACTTGATGTCAGTGTATGTCATAACACTTGGTGTAAGTGTATGTCTTTGTTACTTGGTGTAAGTGTGTGCCTTTTTTACTTGGTGTCAGTGTATGTCTGTGTTACTTGGTGTAAGTGTGTGTCTGTGTTACTGGGTGTCAGTGTGTGTCTGTGTTACTTGGTGTAAGTGTGTGTCTTTGTTACTTGGTGTCCGTGTGTGTCTTTGTTACTTGGTGTCTGTGTTTGTCTGTGTTACTGGGTATCAATGTATGTCTTTGTGACTTGGTATCAGTGTATGTCTTTGTGACTTGTTATCAGTGTATGTCTTTGTGACTTGGTGTCAGTGTATGTCTTTGTTACTGGGTGTCAGTGTGTGTCTGTGTTACTTGGTGTCAGTGCATGTCTTTGTTACTGTTGATCAGTGTTTCTCTGTGTTACTGGGTGTCAGTGTGTGTTTGTTTGTGTTACTGGGTGTCAGTGTGTATCTGTGACACTAGGTGTCAGTATTTAGTTTAGTTTAGAGATACAGCACTTAAACAGGCCCTTCGGCCCACCGTGTCTGTGCCGACCATCAACCACCCATTTATGCTAATCCTACACTAATTCCTTATTCCGATCACATCCCCACCTGTCCCTCTATATTTCCCTACCACCTACCTATACTAGGGGCAACTTATGATGGCCAATTAACCTATCAACCTGCAAGTCATTGGCATGTGGGAGGAAACCGGAGCACCCGGAGGTAACTCACGCAGACACAGGGAGAACTTGCAAACTCCGCACAGGCAGTACCCAGAATCGAACCCGTGTCCCTGGAGCTGTGAGGCTGCGGTGCGAAACACTGCGCCAATGTGCACCCCGCACCCCAGTGTGCGCCTGTGTTACTTGCTTTCAGTGTATGTCTTTGTTACTTGGTGTCAGTGTATGTCTGTGTTACTTGGTGTAAGTGTGTGCCTGTGTTACTTCGTATCAGTGTATGTCTTTGTTACTTGGTGTCAGTGTATGTCTGTGTTACTTGGTGTAAGTGTGTGTCTGTGTTACTGGGTGTCAGTGTGTGTCTGTGTTACTTGGTGTAAGTGTGTGTCTTTGTTACTTGGTGACCGTGTGTGTCTGTGTTACTGGGTGTCAGTGTATGTCTTTGTTACTGGGTGTCAGTGTAAGTCTTTGTTACTTGGTGTAAGTGTGTGTCTGTGTTACTGGGTATCAGTGTCTGTCTTTGTTACTTGCTGTAAGTGTGTGTCTGTGTTACTGGGTATCAGTGCATGTCTTTGTTACTTGGTGACAGTGTATGTCTGTGTTACATGGTGTAAGTGTGTGTCTGTGTTACTGGGTATCAGTGTATGTCTTCGTTACTTGGTGTCAGTGTATGTCTTTGTTACTGGGTGTCAGTGTGTGTCTTTGGGACTTGGTGTCAGTGTATGTCTTTGTTACTTGGTGTAAGTGTGTGTCTTTGTTACTTGGTATCAGTGTATGTCTTTGGTACTTGGTGTCAGTGTATGTCAAAAAACTTGGTGTAATTGTATGTCTTTGTTAATTGGTGTAATTGTCTGTCTTTGTTACTTGGTGTCAGTGTATGTCTGTGTTACTTGGTGTAAGTGTGTGTCTTTGTTACTTGGTGTAAGTGTATGTCTTTGTTACTTGGTGTCAGTGTATGTCTTTGTTACTTGGTGTCAGTGTATGTCTGTGTTACTTGGTGTCAGTGTGTTTGTTTGTGTTACTGGGTGTCATTGTGTGTCTGTGTTACTTGGTGTAAGTGTGTGTCTTTGTTTCTCGGAGTCCGTGTGTGTCTGTGTTACTGGTTGTCAGTGTATGTCTTTGTTACTGGGTGTCAGTGTAAGACTTTGTTACTGGGTGTAAGTGTGTGTCTGCGTTACTGGGTATCAGTGTATGTCTGTGTTAATTGTTGTAAGTGTGTGTCTGTGTTACTGGGTATCAGTGTATGTCTTTGTGACTTGGTGTCAGTATATGTCTTTGTTACTGGGTGTCAGTGTGTGTCTTTGTGACTTGGTGTCAGTGTGTGCATTTGTTACTTGGTGTAAGTGTGTGTCTGTGTTACTGGGTATCAGTGTATGTCTTTGTTACTTGATATCATTGTATGTCAAAACACTTGGTGTAAGTGTATGTCTTTGTTACTTGGTGTAATTGTCTGTCTTTGTTACTTGGTGTCAGTTTATGTCTGTTTTACTTGGTGTAAGTGTGTGTCTTTGTTACTTGGTGTAAGTGTATGTCTTTGTTACTTTGTGTCAGTGTATGTCTTTGTTACCTGGTGTCAGTGTATGTCTGTGTTACTTGGTGTAAGTGTGTGCCTGTGTTACTGGGTATCAGTGTATGTCTTTGTGACTTGGTGTCAGTATATGTCTTTGTTACTGGGTGTCAGTGTGTGTCTTTGTGACTTGGTGTCAGTGTGTGTCTTTGTTACTTGGTGTAAGTGTGTGTCTGTGTTACTGGGTATCAGTGTATGTCTTTGTTACTTGATGTCAGTGTATGTCATAACACTTGGTGTAAGTGTATGTCTTTGTTACTTGGTGTAATTGTCTGTCTTTGTTACTTGGTGTCAGTTTATGTCTGTGTTACTTGGTGTAAGTGTGTGTCTTTGTTACTTGGTGTAAGTGTATGTCTTTGTTACTTTGTGTCAGTGTATGTCTTTGTTACTTGGTGTCAGTGTATGTCTGTGTTACTTGGTGTAAGTGTGTGTCTGTGTTACTGGGTGTCAGTGTGTGTCTGTGTTACTTGGTGTAAGTGTGTGTCTTTGTTACTTGGTGTCCGTGTGTGTCTTTGTTACTTGGTGTCTGTGTTTGTCTGTGTTACTGGGTATCAATGTATGTCTTTGTGACTTGGTATCAGTGTATGTCTTTGTGACTTGTTATCAGTGTATGTCTTTGTGACTTGGTGTCAGTGTATGTCTTTGTTACTGGGTGTCAGTGTGTGTCTGTGTTACTTGGTGTCAGTGCATGTCTTTGTTACTGTTGATCAGTGTTTCTCTGTGTTACTGGGTGTCAGTGTGTGTTTGTTTGTGTTACTGGGTGTCAGTGTGTATCTGTGACACTAGGTGTCAGTATTTAGTTTAGTTTAGAGATACAGCACTTAAACAGGCCCTTCGGCCCACCGTGTCTGTGCCGACCATCAACCACCCATTTATGCTAATCCTACACTAATTCCTTATTCCGATCACATCCCCACCTGTCCCTCTATATTTCCCTACCACCTACCTATACTAGGGGCAATTTATGATGGCCAATTAACCTATCAACCTGCAAGTCATTGGCATGTGGGAGGAAACCGGAGCACCCGGAGGTAACTCACGCAGACACAGGGAGAACTTGCAAACTCCGCACAGGCAGTACCCAGAATCGAACCCGTGTCCCTGGAGCTGTGAGGCTGCGGTGCGAAACACTGCGCCAATGTGCACCCCGCACCCCAGTGTGCGCCTGTGTTACTTGCTTTCAGTGTATGTCTTTGTTACTTGGTGTCAGTGTATGTCTGTGTTACTTGGTGTAAGTGTGTGCCTGTGTTACTTCGTATCAGTGTATGTCTTTGTTACTTGGTGTCAGTGTATGTCTGTGTTACTTGGTGTAAGTGTGTGTCTGTGTTACTGGGTGTCAGTGTGTGTCTGTGTTACTTGGTGTAAGTGTGTGTCTTTGTTACTTGGTGACCGTGTGTGTCTGTGTTACTGGGTGTCAGTGTATGTCTTTGTTACTGGGTGTCAGTGTAAGTCTTTGTTACTTGGTGTAAGTGTGTGTCTGTGTTACTGGGTATAATTGTCTGTCTTTGTTACTTGCTGTAAGTGTGTGTCTGTGTTACTGGGTATCAGTGTCTGTCTTTGTTACTTGCTGTAAGTGTGTGTCTGTGTTACTGGGTATCAGTGCATGTCTTTGTTACTTGGTGTAAGTGTATGTCTGTGTTACTTGGTGTAAGTGTTTGCCTGTGTTACTGGGTATCAGTGTATGTTTTTGTTACTTGGTGTCAGTGTATGTCTGTGTTACTTGGTGTCAGTGTGTTTGTTTGTGTTACTGGGTGTCATTGTGTGTCTGTGTTACTTGGTGTAAGTGTGTGTCTTTGTTACTCGGAGTCCGTGTGTGTCTGTGTTACTGGTTGTCAGTGTATGTCTTTGTTACTGGGTGTCAGTGTAAGACTTTGTTACTTGGTATAAGTGTGTGTCTGTGTTACTGGGTATCAGTGTCTGTCTTTGTTACTGGGTGTAAGTGTGTGTCTGCGTTACTGGGTATCAGTGTATGTCTGTGTTAATTGTTGTAAGTGTGTGTCTGTGTTACTGGGTATCAGTGTATGTCTTTGTGACTTGGTGTCAGTATATGTCTTTGTTACTGGGTGTCAGTGTGTGTCTTTGTGACTTGGTGTCAGTGTGTGCATTTGTTACTTGGTGTAAGTGTGTGTCTGTGTTACTGGGTATCAGTGTATGTCTTTGTTACTTGATATCATTGTATGTCAAAACACTTGGTGTAAGTGTATGTCTTTGTTACTTGGTGTAATTGTCTGTCTTTGTTACTTGGTGTCAGTTTATGTCTGTTTTACTTGGTGTAAGTGTGTGTCTTTGTTACTTGGTGTAAGTGTATGTCTTTGTTACTTTGTGTCAGTGTATGTCTTTGTTACCTGGTGTCAGTGTATGTCTGTGTTACTTGGTGTAAGTGTGTGCCTGTGTTACTGGGTATCAGTGTATGTCTTTGTGACTTGGTGTCAGTATATGTCTTTGTTACTGGGTGTCAGTGTGTGTCTTTGTGACTTGGTGTCAGTGTGTGTCTTTGTTACTTGGTGTAAGTGTGTGTCTGTGTTACTGGGTATCAGTGTATGTCTTTGTTACTTGATGTCAGTGTATGTCATAACACTTGGTGTAAGTGTATGTCTTTGTTACTTGGTGTAATTGTCTGTCTTTGTTACTTGGTGTCAGTTTATGTCTGTGTTACTTGGTGTAAGTGTGTGTCTTTGTTACTTGGTGTAAGTGTATGTCTTTGTTACTTTGTGTCAGTGTATGTCTTTGTTACTTGGTGTCAGTGTATGTCTGTGTTACTTGGTGTAAGTGTGTGTCTGTGTTACTGGGTGTCAGTGTGTGTCTGTGTTACTTGGTGTAAGTGTGTGTCTTTGTTACTTGGTGTCCGTGTGTGTCTTTGTTACTTGGTGTCTGTGTTTGTCTGTGTTACTGGGTATCAATGTATGTCTTTGTGACTTGGTATCAGTGTATGTCTTTGTGACTTGTTATCAGTGTATGTCTTTGTGACTTGGTGTCAGTGTATGTCTTTGTTACTGGGTGTCAGTGTGTGTCTGTGTTACTTGGTGTCAGTGCATGTCTTTGTTACTGTTGATCAGTGTTTCTCTGTGTTACTGGGTGTCAGTGTGTGTTTGTTTGTGTTACTGGGTGTCAGTGTGTATCTGTGACACTAGGTGTCAGTATTTAGTTTAGTTTAGAGATACAGCACTTAAACAGGCCCTTCGGCCCACCGTGTCTGTGCCGACCATCAACCACCCATTTATGCTAATCCTACACTAATTCCTTATTCCGATCACATCCCCACCTGTCCCTCTATATTTCCCTACCACCTACCTATACTAGGGGCAATTTATGATGGCCAATTAACCTATCAACCTGCAAGTCATTGGCATGTGGGAGGAAACCGGAGCACCCGGAGGTAACTCACGCAGACACAGGGAGAACTTGCAAACTCCGCACAGGCAGTACCCAGAATCGAACCCGTGTCCCTGGAGCTGTGAGGCTGCGGTGCGAAACACTGCGCCAATGTGCACCCCGCACCCCAGTGTGCGCCTGTGTTACTTGCTTTCAGTGTATGTCTTTGTTACTTGGTGTCAGTGTATGTCTGTGTTACTTGGTGTAAGTGTGTGCCTGTGTTACTTCGTATCAGTGTATGTCTTTGTTACTTGGTGTCAGTGTATGTCTGTGTTACTTGGTGTAAGTGTGTGTCTGTGTTACTGGGTGTCAGTGTGTGTCTGTGTTACTTGGTGTAAGTGTGTGTCTTTGTTACTTGGTGACCGTGTGTGTCTGTGTTACTGGGTGTCAGTGTATGTCTTTGTTACTGGGTGTCAGTGTAAGTCTTTGTTACTTGGTGTAAGTGTGTGTCTGTGTTACTGGGTATAATTGTCTGTCTTTGTTACTTGCTGTAAGTGTGTGTCTGTGTTACTGGGTATCAGTGCATGTCTTTGTTACTTGGTGACAGTGTATGTCTGTGTTACATGGTGTAAGTGTGTGTCTGTGTTACTGGGTATCAGTGTATGTCTTCGTTACTTGGTGTCAGTGTATGTCTTTGTTACTGGGTGTCAGTGTGTGTCTTTGGGACTTGGTGTCAGTGTATGTCTTTGTTACTTGGTGTAAGTGTGTGTCTTTGTTACTTGGTATCAGTGTATGTCTTTGGTACTTGGTGTCAGTGTATGTCAAAAAACTTGGTGTATTTGTATGTCTTTGTTAATTGGTGTAATTGTCTGTCTTTGTTACTTGGGGTCAGTGTATGTCTGTGTTACTTGGTGTAAGTGTGTGTCTTTGTTACTTGGTGTAAGTGTATGTCTTTGTTACTTGGTGTCAGTGTATGTCTTTGTTACTTGGTGTCAGTGTATGTCTGTGTTACTTGGTGTCAGTGTGTTTGTTTGTGTTACTGGGTGTCATTGTGTGTCTGTGTTAGTTGGTGTAAGTGTGTGTCTTTGTTTCTCGGAGTCCGTGTGTGTCTGTGTTACTGGTTGTCAGTGTATGTCTTTGTTACTGGGTGTCAGTGTAAGACTTTGTTACTTGGTATAAGTGTGTGTCTGTGTTACTGGGTATCAGTGTCTGTCTTTGTTACTGGGTGTAAGTGTGTGTCTGCGGTACTGGGTATCAGTGTATGTCTTTGTTACTTGGTCTCAGTGTATGTCTGTGTTAATTGTTGTAAGTGTGTGTCTGTGTTACTGGGTATCAGTGTATGTCTTTGTGACTTGGTGTCAGTATATGTCTTTGTTACTGGGTGTCAGTGTGTGTCTTTGTGACTTGGTGTCAGTGTGTGCATTTGTTACTTGGTGTAAGTGTGTGTCTGTGTTACTGGGTATCAGTGTATGTCTTTGTTACTTGATGTCATTGTATGTCAAAACACTTGGTGTAAGTGTATGTCTTTTTACTTGGTGTAATTGTCTGTCTTTGTGACTTGGTGTCAGTTTATGTCTGTGTTACTTGGTGTAAGTGTGTGTCTTTGTTACTTGGTGGAAGTGTATGTCTTTGTTACTTTGTGTCAGTGTATGTCTTTGTTACTTGGTGTCAGTGTATGTCTGTGTTACTTGGTGTAAGTGTGTGTCTGTGTTACTGGGTGTCAGTGTGTGTCTGTGTTACTTGGTGTAAGTGTGTGTCTTTGTTACTTGGTGTCCGTGTGTGTCTTTGTTACTTGGTGTCTGTGTTTGTCTGTGTTACTGGGTATCAATGTATGTCTTTGTGACTTGGTATCAGTGTATGTCTTTGTGACTTGTTATCAGTGTATGTCTTTGTGACTTGGTGTCAGTGTATGTCTTTGTTACTGGGTGTCAGTGTGTGTCTGTGTTACTTGGTGTCAGTGCATGCCCTTGTTACTGTTGATCAGTGTTTCTCTGTGTTACTGGGTGTCAGTGTGTGTTTGTTTGTGTTACTGGGTGTCAGTGTGTATCTGTGACACTAGGTGTCAGTATTTAGTTTAGTTTAGAGATACAGCACTTAAACAGGCCCTTCGGCCCACCGTGTCTGTGCCGACCATCAACCACCCATTTATGCTAATCCTACACTAATTCCTTATTCCGATCACATCCCCACCTGTCCCTCTATATTTCCCTACCACCTACCTATACTAGGGGCAATTTATGATGGCCAATTAACCTATCAACCTGCAAGTCATTGGCATGTGGGAGGAAACCGGAGCACCCGGAGGTAACTCACGCAGACACAGGGAGAACTTGCAAACTCCGCACAGGCAGTACCCAGAATCGAACCCGTGTCCCTGGAGCTGTGAGGCTGCGGTGCGAAACACTGCGCCAATGTGCACCCCGCACCCCAGTGTGCGCCTGTGTTACTTGCTTTCAGTGTATGTCTTTGTTACTTGGTGTCAGTGTATGTCTGTGTTACTTGGTGTAAGTGTGTGCCTGTGTTACTTCGTATCAGTGTATGTCTTTGTTACTTGGTGTCAGTGTATGTCTGTGTTACTTGGTGTAAGTGTGTGTCTGTGTTACTGGGTGTCAGTGTGTGTCTGTGTTACTTGGTGTAAGTGTGTGTCTTTGTTACTTGGTGACCGTGTGTGTCTGTGTTACTGGGTGTCAGTGTATGTCTTTGTTACTGGGTGTCAGTGTAAGTCTTTGTTACTTGGTGTAAGTGTGTGTCTGTGTTACTGGGTATCAGTGTCTGTCTTTGTTACTTGCTGTAAGTGTGTGTCTGTGTTACTGGGTATCAGTGCATGTCTTTGTTACTTGGTGACAGTGTATGTCTGTGTTACATGGTGTAAGTGTGTGTCTGTGTTACTGGGTATCAGTGTATGTCTTCGTTACTTGGTGTCAGTGTATGTCTTTGTTACTGGGTGTCAGTGTGTGTCTTTGGGACTTGGTGTCAGTGTATGTCTTTGTTACTTGGTGTAAGTGTGTGTCTTTGTTACTTGGTATCAGTGTATGTCTTTGGTACTTGGTGTCAGTGTATGTCAAAAAACTTGGTGTAATTGTATGTCTTTGTTAATTGGTGTAATTGTCTGTCTTTGTTACTTGGGGTCAGTGTATGTCTGTGTTACTTGGTGTAAGTGTGTGTCTTTGTTACTTGGTGTAAGTGTATGTCTTTGTTACTTGGTGTCAGTGTATGTCTTTGTTACTTGGTGTCAGTGTATGTCTGTGTTACTTGGTGTCAGTGTGTTTGTTTGTGTTACTGGGTGTCATTGTGTGTCTGTGTTACTTGGTGTAAGTGTGTGTCTTTGTTTCTCGGAGTCCGTGTGTGTCTGTGTTACTGGTTGTCAGTGTATGTCTTTGTTACTGGGTGTCAGTGTAAGACTTTGTTACTTGGTATAAGTGTGTGTCTGTGTTACTGGGTATCAGTGTCTGTCTTTGTTACTGGGTGTAAGTGTGTGTCTGCGTTACTGGGTATCAGTGTATGTCTGTGTTACTTGGTGTAAGTGTGTGTCTGTGTTACTGGGTGTCAGTGTGTGTCAGTGTTACTTGGTGTAATTGTGTGTCTTTGTTACTTGGTGTCCGTGTGTGTCTGTGTAACTGGGTGTCAGTGTATGTCTTTGTTACTGGGTGTAGTGAATGTCTTTGTTACTTGGTGTAAGTGTGTGTCTGTATTACTGGGTATCAGTGTCTGTCTTTTTTACTTGGTGTAAGTGTGCGTCTGTGTTACTGGGTATCAGTGTATGTCTTTGTTACTTGGTGTCAGTGTATGTCTGTGTTACTTGGTGTAAGTGTGTGTCTGTGTTACTGGGTATCAGTGTATGTCTTTGTGACTTGGTGTCAGTGTATGTCTTTGTTACTTGGTGTCAGTGTGTGTCTTTGTGAATTGGTGTCAGTGTATGTCTTTGTTACTTGGTGTAAGTGTGTTTCTGTGTTACTGGGTATCAGTGTATGTCTTTGTTACTTTGTGTCAGTGTATGTCAAAATACTTGGTGTAAGTGCATGTCTTTGTTACTTGGTATCAGTGTATGTCTGTGTTACTTGGTGCAAGTGTGTGTCTTTGTTACTTGGTGTAAGTGGATGTCTTTGTTACTTGGTGTCAGTGTATGTCTTTGTTACTTGGTGTCAGTGTGTATCTGTGTTACTGGTTATCAGTGTATGTCTTTGTGACTTGGTATCAGTGTATGTCTTTGTGATTTCGTGTCAGTGTATGTCTTTGTTACTGGGTGTCAGTGTATGTCTTTGTTACTTGGTGTAAGTGTGTGTCTGTGTTACTGGGTATCAGTGTATGTCTTTGTTACTTGGTGTCAGTGTATATCAAAATACTTGGTGTAAGTGTATGTTTTTGTTTCTTGGTGTAATTTTCTGTCTTTGTTACTTGGTGTCGGTGTATGTCTGTGTTACTTGGTGTAAGTGTGTGTCTTTGTTACTTGGTGTAAGTGTATGTCTTTGTTACTTGGTTTCAGTGTATGTCTGTGTTACTTGGTGTACGTGTTTGCCTGTGTTACTGGGTATCAGTGTATGTCTTTGTTCCTTGGTGTCAGTGTATGTCTGTGTTACTTGGTGTAAGTGTGTGTCTTTGTTACTTGGTGTCCGTGTGTGTCTGTGTTTCTGGGTGTCAGTGTATCTCTTAGTTACTGGGTGTCAGTGTATGTCTTTGCTACTTGGTGTAAGTGTGTGTCTGTGTTACTGGTTATCAGTGTCTGTCTTTTTTACTTGGTGTAAGTGTGCGTCTGTGTTACTGGGTATCAGTGTATGTCTTTGTTACTTGGTGTCAGTGTATGTCTGTGTTACTTGGTGTAAGTGTGTGTCTGTGTTACTGGGTATCAGTGTATGTCTTTGTGACTTGGTGTCAGTGCATGTCTTTGTTACTTGGTGTCAGTGTATGTCTTTGTGACTTGGAGTCAGTGTATGTCTTTGTTACTTGGTGTAAGTGTGTGTCTGTGTTACTGGGTATCAGTGTATGTCTTTGTTACTTGGTGTCAGTGTATGTCAAAATACTTGGTGTAAGTGCATGTCTTTGTTACTTGGTGTCAGTGTATGTCTGTGTTACTTGGTGCAAGTGTGTGTCTTTGTTACTTGGTGTAAGTGGATGTCTTTGTTACTTGGTGTCAGTGTATGTCTTTGTTACTTGGTGTCAGTGTGTGTCTGTGTTACTGGTTATCAGTATATGTCTTTGTGACTTGGTATCAGATTAGATTAGATTAGAGATACAGCACTGAAACAGGCCCTTCGACCCACCGAGTCTGTGCCGAACATCAACCACCCATTTATACTAATCCTACACTAATCCCATATTCCTACCAAACATCCCCACCTGTCCCTATATTTCCCTACCACCTACCTATACTAGTGACAATTTATAATGGCCAATTTACCTATCAACCTGCAAGTCTTTTGGCTTGTGGGAGGAAACCGGAGCACCCGGAGAAAACCCACGCAGAAACAGGGTGAGCTTGCAAACTCCACACAGGCAGTACCCGGAATCAAACCCGGGTCCCTGGAGCTGTGAGGCTGCAGTGCTAACCACTGCGCCACTGTGCCGCCCGTCAGTGTATGTCTTTGTGATTTCGTGTCAGTGTATGTCTTTGTTACTGGGTGTCTGTGTGTGTCTGTGTTACTTGGTGTCAGTGTATGTCTTTGTTACTGTTTATCAGTGTTTCTCTGTGTTACTGGGTGTCAGTGTGTGTTTGTTTGTGTTGCTGGGTGTCAGTGTGTATCTGTGACACTAGGTGTCAGTATTTTGTTTAGTTCAGAGAGACAGCACTTCAACAGGCCCTTCGGGTCACCGAGTCTGTGCCGACCATCAACCACCCATTTATGCGAATCCTACAATAATACCGTATTCCGATCACATCCCCACCTGTCCCTATATATTTCCCTGCCACCTACCTATACTAGGGGCAATTTATGATGGCCAATTAACCTATCAACCTGCAAGTCTTTGGCATGTGGGATGAAACCGGAGCACCCGGAGGAAACTCAGGCATACACAGGGAAAACTTGCAAACTCCGCACAGGCAGTACCCAGAATCGAACCCGGGCCCCTGGAGCTGTGTGGCTGCGGTGCTAAAAACTGCGCCAATGTCACCCCCCCCCCCCGCCCAGTGTGTGCCTGTGTTACTGGGTATCAGTGTATGTCTTTGTTACTTGGTGTCAGTGTATGTCTGTGTTACTTGGTGTCAGTGTGTTTGTTTGTGTTACTGGGTGTCAGTTTGTGTCTGTGTTACTTGGTGTAAGTGTGTGTCTTTGTTACTTGGTGTCCGTGTGTGTCTGTCTTACTAGGTGTCAGTGTATGTCTTTGTTACTTGGTGTCAGTGTAAGTCTTTGTTAATTGGTGTATGTGTGTGTCTGTGTTACTGGGTATCAGTGTCTGTCTTTGGTACTTGGTGTAATGTGTGTCTGTGTTACTGAGTATCAGTGTATGTCTTTGTTACTTGTTGTCAGTGTATGTCTGTCTTACTTGGTGTATGTGTGTGTCTGTGTTACTGGGTATCAGTGTATGTCTTTGTGACTTGGTGTCAGTGTATGTCTTAGTTACTGGGTGTCAGTGTGTGTCTTTGTGTCTTGGTGTCAGTGTATGTCTTTGTTTCATGATGTAAGTGTTTGTGTGTGTTACTGGGTATCAGTGTATGTCTTTGTTACTTGGTGTCAGTGTATGTCAAAATACTTGGTGTAAGTGTATGTCTTTGTTACTTGGTGTAATTGTCTGTCTTTGTTACTTGGTGTCAGAGTATGTCTGTGTTACTTGGTGTAAGTGTGTGTGTGTTTGTTACTTGGTGTAAGTGTATGTCTTTGTTACTTGGTGTCAGTGTATGTCTTTGTTACTTGGTGTCAGTGTATGCCTGTGTTACTGGTTATCAGTGTATGTATCTGTTACTGGGTGTCAGTGTGAGTCTGTGTAACTTGGTGTAAGTGTGTGTCTTTGTTACTTGGTGTCCGTGTGTGTCTGTGTTACTGGGTGTCAGTGTTGGTCTTTGTTACTGGGTCTCAGTGTATGTCTTTGATACTTGGTGTCAGTATATGTCTGTGTTACTTGGTGTAAGTGTGTGTCTTTGTTACTTGGTGTAAGTGTATGTCTGTGTTACTTGGTATCAGTATATGTCTTTGTTACTTGGTGTCAGTGTATGTCAAAATACTTGGTGTAATTGTTTGTCTCTGTTACTTGGTGTCAGTGTATGTCTGTGTTACTTGGTGCAAGTGTGTGTCTTTGTTACTTGGTATAAGTGGATGTCTTTGTTACTTGGTGTCATTGTATGTCTTTGTTACTTGGTGTCAGTGTTTGTCTTTGTTACAGGGTGTCAGTGTGTGTCTGTGTTACTGGGTATCAGTGTATGTCTTTGTGACTTGGTGTCAGTGTATGTCTTTGTTACTGGGTGTCAGTGTGTGTCTGTTTTACTTGGTGTCAGTGTATGTCTTTGTTACTGTTTATCAGTGTTTCTCTGTGTAACTGGGTGTCAGTGTGTGTTTGTTTGTGTTGCTTGGTGTCAGTGTGTATCTGTGACACCAGGTGTCAGTATTTAGTTTAGTTCAGAGAGACAGCACTGAAACAGGCCCTTCTGCCCACCGAGTCTGTGCCGACCATCAACCACCCATTTATGCTAATCCTACACTAATTCCGTATTCCGATCACATCCCCACTTGTCCCTATATATTTCCCTACCACCTACCTATACTAGGGGCAATTTATGATGGGCAATTAAGCTATCAACCTGCAAGTCTTTGGCATGTGGGAGGAAACCGGAGCACCCGGAGGAAACTCAGGCAGACACAGGGAGAACTTGCAAACTCCGCACAGGCAGTACCCAAAATCGAACCCGGGTCCCTGGAGCTGTGAGGCTGCGGTGCTAAACACTGCGCCAATGTCCCCCCCCCCACCCCCCCCCCCCAGTGTGTGCCTGTGTTACTGGGTATCAGTGTATGTCTTTGTTACTTGGTGTCAGTGTATGTCTTTCTTACTTGGTGTCAGTGTGTTTGTTTGTGTTACTGGGTGTCAGTGTGTGTCTGTGTTACTTGGTGTCCGTGTGTGTCTGTGTTACTGGGTGTCAGTGTATGTCTTTGTTACTTGGTGTCAGTGTAAGTCTTTGTTACTTGGTATAAGTGTTTGTCTGTGTTACTGGGTATCAGTGTCTGTCTTTGTTACTTGGTGTAATGTGTGTCTGTGTTACTGAGTATCAGTGTATGTCTTTGTTACTTGTTGTCAGTGTATGTCAGTGTTACTTGGTGTAAGTGTGTGTCTGTGTTACTGGGCATCAGTGTATGTCTTTGTGACTTGGTGTCAGTGTATGTCTTTGTTACTTGATGTCAGTGTGTGTCTTTGTTACTTGGTGTCAGTGTCTGTCAAAATACTTGGTGTCAGTGTATGTCATTGTTTCTTGGTGTAATTGTCTGTCTTTGTTACTTGGTGTCAGTGTATGTCTGTGTTACTTGGTGTAAGTGTGTGTCTTTGTCACTTGGTGTAAGTGTATGTCTTTGTTACTTGGTGTAAGTGTGTGCCTGTGTTACTGGGTATCAGTGTATGTCTTTGTTACTTGGTGTCAGTGTATGTCTGTGTTACTTGGTGTAAGTGTGTGCTGTGTTACTGGGTGTTAGTGGGTGTCTGTGTTACTTGGTGTAAGTGTGTGTCTTTGTTACTTGGTGTCCGTGTGTGTCTTTGTTACTTGGTGTAAGTGTATGTCTGTATTACTTGGTGTCCGTGTGTGTCTGTGTTACTGGGTGTCAGTGTATGTCTTTGTTACTCGGTGTCAGAGTGTGTCTGTGTGACTTGGTGTCAGTGTATGTCTTTGTTACTTGGTGTAAGTGTGTGTCTGTGTTACTGTGTATCAGTGTATGCCTTTGTTACTTGATGTCAGTGTACGTCTGTGTTACTTGGTGTAAGTGTGTGTCTGTGTAACTGGGTATCAGTGTATGTCTTTGTGACTTGGTGTCAGTATATGTCTTTGTTACTGGGTGTCAGTGTGTGTCTTTGTGACTTGGTGTCAGTGTATGACTTTGTTACTTGGTGTAAGTGTGTGTCTGTGTTACTGGGTATCAGTGTATGTCTTTGTTACTTGGTGTCAGTGCATGTCAAAATACTTGGTGTAAGTGTATGTCTTTGTTACTTGGTGTCAGTGTATGTCTGTGTTACTTGGTGCAAGTATGTGTCTTTGTTACTTGGTGTAGGTGGATGTCTTTGTTACTTGGTGTCAGTGTATGTCAAAATACTTGGTGTAAGTGTATGTCTTTGTTACTGGGTGTCAGTGTGTGTCTTTGTGACTTGGTGTCAGTGTATGTCTTTGTTACTTGGTGTAAGTGTGTGTCTGTGTTACTGGGTATCAGTGTATGTCTTTGTTACTGGGTGTCAGTGCATGTCAAAATACTTGGTGTAAGTGTATGTCTTTGTTACTTGGTGTCAGTGTATGTCTGTGTTACTTGGTGCAAGTGTGTGTCTTTGTTACTTGGTGTAGGTGGATGTCTTTGTTACTTGGTGTCAGTGTATGTGTTTGTTACTTGGTGTCAGTGAGTGTCTGCGTTACTGGTTATCAGTGTATCTCTTTGTGACTTGGTATCAGTATATGTCTTTGTGACTTGGTGTCAGAGTATTTCTTTGTTACTGGGTGTCAGTGTGTGTCTGTGTTACTTGGTGTCAGTGTATGTCATTGTCACTGTTTAGCATTGTTTCTCTGTGTTACAGGGTGTCAGTGTGTGTTTGTTTGTGTTACTGGGTGTCAGTGTGTATCTGTGACACTGGGTGTCAGTGTTTAGTTTAGAGATACAGCACTTAAACAGGACCTTCGGCCCACCGAGTCTGTGCCGACCATCAACCACCCTTTTATGCTAATCCTACACTAATTCCGTATTCCGATCACATCCCCACCTGTCCCTATATATTACCCTACCACCTACTGGGGGTAATTTATGATGGCCAATTAACCTATCAACCTGCAGGTCTTTGGCATGTGGGAGGAAACCGGAGCGCCCGGAGGAAACTCACGCAGACACAGGGAGAACTTGCAAACTCCGCACAGGCAGTACCCAGAATCGAACCCTGGACCCTGGAGATGTGAGGCTGCGATGTGAAACACTGCGCCAATGTGCCCCCCCCCCCACACCCCACCCAGTGTGTGCCTGTGTTACTGGGTATCAGTGTATGTCTTTGTTACTTGGTGTCAGTGTATGTCTGTGTTACTTGTTGTCAATGTGTTTGTTTGTGTTACTGGGTGTCAGTGTGTGTCTGTGTTACTTGGTGTAAGTGTGTGTCTTTGTTACTTGGTATCCGTGTGTGTCTGTGTTACTGGGTGTCAGTGTCTGTCTTTGTTACTGGGTGTCAGTGTAAGTCTTTGTTACTTGGTGTAAGTGTGTGTCTGTGTTACTGGGTATCAGTGTATGTCTTTGTTACTTTGTGTCAGTGTATGTCAAAATACTTGGTGTAAGTGCAAGTCTTTGTTACTTGGTATCAGTGTATGTCTGTGTTACTTGGTGCAAGTGTGTGTCTTTGTTACTTGGTGTAAGTGGATGTCTTTGTTACTTGGTGTCAGTGTATGTCTTTGTTACTTGGTGTCAGTGTGTGTCTGTGTTACTGGGTATCAGTGTATGTCTTTGTTACTTGGTGTCAGTGTATATCAAAATACTTGGTGTAAGTGTATGTTTTTGTTTCTTGGTGTAATTTTCTGTCTTTGTTACTTGGTGTCGGTGTATGTCTGTGTTACTTGGTGTAAGTGTGTGTCTTTGTTACTTGGTGTAAGTGTATGTCTTTGTTACTTGGTGTCAGTGTATGTCTGTGTTACTTGGTGTAAGTGTGTGTCTTTGTTACTTGGTGTCCGTGTGTGTCTGTGTTTCTGGGTGTCAGTGTATGTCTTAGTTACTGGGTGTCAGTGTATGTCTTTGCTACTTGGTGTAAGTGTGTGTCTGTGTTACTGGTTATCAGTGTCTGTCTTTTTTACTTGGTGTAAGTGTGCGTCTGTGTTACTGGGTATCAGTGTATGTCTTTGTTACTTGGTGTCAGTGTATGTCTGTGTTACTTGGTGTAAGTGTGTGTCTGTGTTACTGGGTATCAGTGTATGTCTTTGTGACTTGGTGTCAGTGCATGTCTTTGTTACTTGGTGTCAGTGTATGTCTTTGTGACTTGGAGTCAGTGTATGTCTTTGTTACTTGGTGTAAGTGTGTGTCTGTGTTACTGGGTATCAGTGTATGTCTTTGTTACTTGGTGTCAGTGTATGTCAAAATACTTGGTGTAAGTGCATGTCTTTGTTACTTGGTGTCAGTGTATGTCTGTGTTACTTGGTGCAAGTGTGTGTCTTTGCTACTTGGTGTAAGTGGATGTCTTTGTTACTTGGTGTAAGTGGATGTCTTTGTTACTTGGTGTCAGTGTATGTCTTTGTTACTTGGTGTCAGTGTGTGTCTGTGTTACTGGTTATCAGTATATGTCTTTGTGACTTGGTATCAGATTAGATTAGATTAGAGATACAGCACTGAAACAGGCCCTTCGACCCACCGAGTCTGTGCCGAACATCAACCACCCATTTATACTAATCCTACACTAATCCCATATTCCTACCAAACATCCCCACCTGTCCCTATATTTCCCTACCACCTACCTATACTAGTGACAATTTATAATGGCCAATTTACCTATCAACCTGCAAGTCTTTTGGCTTGTGGGAGGAAACCGGAGCACCCGGAGAAAACCCACGCAGACACAGGGTGAACTTGCAAACTCCACACAGGCAGTACCCGGAATCAAACCCGGGTCCCTGGAGCTGTGAGGCTGCAGTGCTAACCACTGCGCCACTGTGCCGCCCGTCAGTGTATGTCTTTGTGATTTCGTGTCAGTGTATGTCTTTGTTACTGGGTGTCTGTGTGTGTCTGTGTTACTTGGTGTCAGTGTATGTCTTTGTTACTGTTTATCAGTGTTTCTCTGTGTTACTGGGTGTCAGTGTGTGTTTGTTTGTGTTGCTGGGTGTCAGTGTGTATCTGTGACACTAGGTGTCAGTATTTTGTTTAGTTCAGAGAGACAGCACTTCAACAGGCCCTTCGGGTCACCGAGTCTGTGCCGACCATCAACCACCCATTTATGCGAATCCTACAATAATACCGTATTCCGATCACATCCCCACCTGTCCCTATATATTTCCCTGCCACCTACCTATACTAGGGGCAATTTATGATGGCCAATTAACCTATCAACCTGCAAGTCTTTGGCATGTGGGATGAAACCGGAGCACCCGGAGGAAACTCAGGCATACACAGGGAAAACTTGCAAACTCTGCACAGGCAGTACCCAGAATCGAACCCGGGCCCCTGGAGCTGTTTGGCTGCGGTGCTAAACACTGCGCCAATGTCCCCCCCCCCCCCCCCCCGCCCAGTGTGTGCCTGTGTTACTTGGTGTCAGTGTATGTCTGTGTTACTTGGTGTCAGTGTGTTTGTTTGTGTTACTGGGTGTCAGTTTGTGTCTGTGTTACTTGGTGTAAGTGTGTGTCTTTGTTACTTGGTGTCCGTGTGTGTCTGTCTTACTGGGTGTCAGTGTATGTCTTTGTTACTTGGTGTCAGTGTAAGTCTTTGTTACTTGGTGTATGTGTGTGTCTGTGTTACTGGGTATCAGTGTCTGTCTTTGGTACTTGGTGTAATGTGTGTCTGTGTTACTGAGTATCAGTGTATGTCTTTGTTACTTGTTGTCAGTGTATGTCTGTCTTACTTGGTGTATGTGTGTGTCTGTGTTACTGGGTATCAGTGTATGTCTTTGTGACTTGGTGTCAGTGTATGTCTTAGTTACTGGGTGTCAGTGTGTGTCTTTGTGTCTTGGTGTCAGTGTATGTCTTTGTTTCATGATGTAAGTGTTTGTGTGTGTTACTGGGTATCAGTGTATGTCTTTGTTACTTGGTGTCAGTGTATGTCAAAATACTTGGTGTAAGTGTATGTCTTTGTTACTTGGTGTAATTGTCTGTCTTTGTTACTTGGTGTCAGAGTATGTCTGTGTTACTTGGTGTAAGTGTGTGTGTGTTTGTTACTTGGTGTAAATGTATGTCTTTGTTACTTGGTGTCAGTGTATGTCTTTGTTACTTGGTGTCAGTGTATGCCTGTGTTACTGGTTATCAGTGTATGTATCTGTTACTTGGTGTCTGTGTATATCTGTGTTACTTGGTGTAAGTGTGTGTATGTGTTACTGGGTGTCAGTGTGTGTCTGTGTAACTTGGTGTAAGTGTGTGTCTTTGTTACTTGGTGTCCGTGTGTGTCTGTGTTACTGGGTGTCAGTGTTGGTCTTTGTTACTGGGTCTCAGTGTATGTCTTTGATACTTGGTGTCAGTATATGTCTGTGTTACTTGGTGTAAGTGTGTGTCTTTGTTACTTGTGTAAGTGTATGTCTGTGTTACTTGGTATCAGTATATGTCTTTGTTACTTGGTGTCAGTGTATGTCAAAATACTTGGTGTAAGTGTTTGTCTCTGTTACTTGGTGTCAGTGTATGTCTGTGTTACTTGGTGCAAGTGTGTGTCTTTGTTACTTGGTATAAGTGGATGTCTTTGTTACTTGGTGTCATTGTATGTCTTTGTTACTTGGAGTAAGTGTACCCAAGTGAGAGTCAGTGCCTGTAGAAGTGTACCCAAGTGAGAGTCAGTGCCTGAAGAAGTGATCCCAAGTGAGAGTCGTTGCCTGTGGAAGTTTACCCCATTCAGATTCAGTGCCTGTGGACGTTTAGCCCAGTGAGAGTCATTGCCTCTAGAAGTTTACGCCATTCAGATTCAGTCCCTGTGGCAGTGCACCCCATTCAGACTCAGTGCCTGTGAGAGTCAGTGCCTGTAGAAGTGTACCCCAGTGACATTCAGTGGCTGGGGAGCGGCTCTCCATTAGGAGTCACTGCCTATAGAAGTGTATCCCATTCGGAGTCAGTGCATGTGGAAAGGTACACCAGTGAGAGTCAGTGCCTGCAGAAGTGTACCCAAGTGAGAGTCAGTGCCTGTAGAAGTGTACCCAAGTGAGAGTCAGTGCCTGAAGAAGTGATCCCAAGTGAGAGTTGGTGCCTGTGGAAGTTTACCCCATTCAGATTCAGTGCATGTGGAAGTGTACCCGAGTGAGAGTCAGTGCCTGTGGAAGTTTACCCCATTCAGAGTCAGTGCCTGTAGAAGTGTACCCCAGTGACAGTCAGTGCATGTGGAAGTTTACCCCATTCAGAGTCAGTGCCTGTGGAAGTGCACCCAAGTGAGGGTCAGCGCCTGTGGAAATGCACCCCAATGAGTGTCAGTGCCTGTGAAAATGTACCCCAGTGAGAGTCAGTGCCTGCAGAAGTGTACCCAAGTGAGAGTCAGTGCCAGTGGAAGTTACTTGGTGTCAGTGTGTGTCTGTGTTACTTGGTGACAGTATTTAGTTTAGTTTAGAGATACAGCACTTAAACAGGCCATTCGGCCCACCGAGTCTGTGCCGACCATCAACCACCCATTTATGCTAATCCTACACTAATACCGTATTCCGATCACATCCCCACCTGTCCCTATATATTTCCCTGCCACCTACCTATACTAGGGGCAATTTATGATGGCCAATTAACCTATCAACCTGCAAGTCTTTGGCATGTGGGAGGAAGCCGGAGCACCCGGAGGAAACTGACGCAGACACAGGGATAACTTGCAAACTCCGCACAGGCAGTACCCAGAATCGAACCCGGGTCCCTGGAGCTGTGGGGCTGCGGTGCTAAACACTGCGCCAATGTGCCCCCAACAACCCCCCGCAGTGTGAGCCTGTGTTATTGGGTATCAGTGTATGTCTTTGTCACTTGGTGTCAGTATATGTCTGTGTTACTTGGTGTAAGTGTGTGTCTCTGTTACTGGGTATCAGTGTAACTCTTTGTTACTTGGTGTGAGTGTGTGTCTGTGTTACTGGGTATCAGTGTATGTCTTTGTTACTTGGTGTCAGTGTATGTCTTTGTTACTTGTTGTAAGTGTATGTCTTTGTTACTTGGTGTCAGTGTATGTCTTTGTTACTTGGTGTCAGTGTGTGTCTGTGTTACTGGGTGTCAGTGTGTGTCTGTGTTACTTGGTGTAAGTGTGTGTCTTTGTTACTGGGTGTCAGTGTGTGTCTGTGTTACTGA
The DNA here is from genome assembly GCF_036365525.1 of Heterodontus francisci. NCBI lineage: Eukaryota > Metazoa > Chordata > Chondrichthyes > Heterodontiformes > Heterodontidae > Heterodontus > Heterodontus francisci. The sequence goes on along the minus strand of NC_090390.1, from coordinate 980,669 downwards.
GTATCAGTGTCTGTCTTTGTTACTTGGTGTAAGTGTGTGTCTGTGTTACTGGGTATCAGTGTATGTCTTTCTTACTTGGTGTCAGTGTATGTCTCTCTTACTTGGTGTAAGTGTGTGTTTGTGTTACTGGGTATCATTGTCTGTCTTTGTGACTTGGTGTCACTGTATGTCAAAATACTTGGTGGAAGTGTATGTCTTTGTTACTTGGTGTAATTGTCTGTCTTTGTTACTTGGTGTCAGTGTATGTCTGTGTTACTTGGTGTAAGTGTGTGTCTTTGTTACTTGGTGTAATTGTATGTCTTTGTTACTTGGTGTCAGTGTATGTCTTTGTTACTTGGTGTCAGTGTATGTCTGTGTTACTTGGTGTAAGTGTTTGTCTGTGTTACTGGGTGTCAGTGTGAGTCTGTGTTACTTGATGTAAGTGTGTGTCCTTGTTACTTGGTGTCCGTGTGTGTCTGTGTTACTGGGTGTCAGTGTGTGTCTTTGTTACTGGGTCTCAGTGTCTGTCTTTGTTACTTGGTGTAAGTGTGTGTCTGTGTTACTGGCTATCAGTGTATGTCTTTGTTATTTGGTGTCAGTGCATTTCTTTGTTATTTGGTGTCAGTGTATGTCTGTGTTACTTGGTGTAAGTGTGTGTCTTTGTTACTTGGTGTAAGTGTATGTCTGTTTTACTTGGTGTCCGTGTGTGTCTGTGTTACTGGGTGTCAGTGTATGTCTTTGTTACTGGGTGTCAGTGTATTCTTTGTTACTTCGTGTAAGTGTGTGTCTGTGTTACTGAGTATCCGTGTCTGTCTTTGCTACTTGGTGTAGGTGTGTGTTTGTGTTACCGGGTATCAGTGTATGTCTTTGTTACTTGGTGTCAGTATATGTCTGTCTTACTTGGTGTAAGTGTGTGTCTGTGTTACTGGGTATCAGTGTATGTCTTTGTTACTGGGTGTCAGAGTGTGTCTTTGTGACTTGGTATCAGTGTATGTCTTTGTTAATTGGTGTCATTGTATGTCAAAATATTTGGTGTAAGTGTATGTCTTTGTTACTTGGTGTAATAGTCTGTCTTTGTTACTTGGTGTCAGTGTATGTCTGTGTTACTTGGTTTAAGTGTGTGTCTTTGTTACTTGGTGTAAGTGTATGTCTTTGTTACTTGGTGTCAGTGTATGTCTGTGTGACATGGTGTAAGTGTGTGCCTGTGTTACTGGGTGTAAGTGTGTGTCTGTGTTACTGGGTGTCAGAGTGTGTCTTTGTGACTTGGTATCAGTGTATGTCTTTGTTAATTGGTGTCATTGTATGTCAAAATATTTGGTGCAAGTGTATGTCTTTGTTACTTGGTGTAATAGTCTGTCTTTGTTACTTGGTGTCAGTGTATGTCTGTGTTACTTGGTTTAAGTGTGTGTCTTTGTTACTTGGTGTAAGTGTATGTCTTTGTTACTTGGTGTCAGTGCATGTCTGTGTGACTTGGTGTAAGTGTGTGCCTGTGTTACTGGGTGTAAGTGTGTGTCTGTGTTACTGGGTGTCAGTGTGAGTCTTTGTTACTTGATGTAATTCTGTGTCTTTGTTACTTGGTGTCCGTGTGTGTCTGTGTTACTGGGTGTCAGTGTATGTCTTTGTTACTGGGTCTCAGTGTATGTCTTTGTTAATTGGTGTAAGTGTGTGTCTGTGTTACTGGGTATCAGTGTATGTCTTTGATACTTGGTGTCACTGTCTGTCTGTGTTACTTGGTGTAAGTGTGTGTCTTTGTTAATTGGTGTAAGTGTATGTCTGTGTTACTGGGTATCAGAATATGTCTTTGCTACTTGGTGTCAGTGTATGTCAAAATACTTGGTGTAAGTGTATGTCTCTGTTACTTGGTGTCAGTGTATGTCTGTGTTACTTGGTGTAAGTGTGTGTCTGTGTTACTGGGTATCAGTGTATGTCTTTGTGACTTGGTGTCAGTGTGTGTCTTTGTTACTGGGTATCAGTGTATGTCTTTGTTACTTGGTGTGAGTGTGTGTCTGTGTTCCTGGGTATCAGTGTATGTCTTTGTTACTTGGTGTCAGAGTATGTCAAAATACTTGGTGTAAGTGTATGTCTTTGTTAATTGGTGCAATTGTCTGTCTTTGTTACTTGGTGTCAGTGTATGTCTTTGTTACTTGGTGTAAGTGTATGCCTTTGTTACTTGGTGTCATTGTATGTCTTTGATACTTGGTGTCATTGTGTGTCTGTGTTACTGGGTATCAGTGTTTGTCTTTGTGACTTGGTATCAATGTATGTCTTTTTGACTTGGTGTCAATGTATGTCTTTGTTACTGGGTGTCAGTGTGTGTCTGTGTTACTTGGTGTCAGTGTATGTCTTTGTTACTGTGTATCAGTGGTTCTCTGTGTTACTGGTTGTCAGTGTGTGTTTATTTATGTTACTGGGTGTCAGTGTGTGTCTGTGACACTAGGTGTCAGTATTTAGTTTAGTTTGGAGATACAGCACTTAAACAGGCCCTTCGGCCCACCGAGTCTGTGCCGACCGTCAACCACCCATTTATACTAATCGTACACTAATCCCGTATTTCTATCACATCCCCACCTGTCCCCAAATATTTCCCTACCACCTACCTATACTAGGGGCAATTTATGATGGCCAAGTAAACTATAAAAACTGCAAGTCTTTGGCATGTGGGAGGAAACCGGAGCATCCGGAGGAATCTAACGCAGACAAAGGGAGAACGTGCAAACTCCGCACAGGCAGTACCCAGAATCGAACCCGGGTCCCTGGAGCTGTGAGGCGGCGACTCCAACCACTGCGCCAATGTGCCCACCCCCCGCCCCCCCCCCCCCCACCTCCCCAGTGAGTGCCTGTGCCACTGGGATTCAGTCTATGTCTTTGTTACTTGGTGTCAGTGTATGTCTGTGTTCCGTGGTGTCAGTGTGTTTGTTTGTCTTACTGGGTGTCAGTGTTTGTCTGTGTTACTTGGTGTAAGTGTGTGTACTTGTTACTTGGTGTCCGTGTGTATCTGTGTTACTGGGTGTCAATGTATGTCTTTGTTACTGGGTGTCAGTGTATGTCTTTGTTAATTGGTGTAAGTGTTTGTCTGTGTTACTGGGTATCCGTGTATGTCTTTGTTACTTGGTTTCAGTGTGTGTCTGTGATACTGGGTATCAGTGTATGTCTTTGTGACTTGGTATCAGTGTATGTCTTTGTGACTTGGTGTCAGTGTATGTCTTTGTTACTGGGTGTCAGTGTGTGTCTGTGTTACTTGGTGTCAGTGTATGTCTTTGTTACTTGGTGTCAGTGTGTGTCTGTGATACTGGGTATCAGTGTAAGACTTTGTGACTTGGTATCAGTGTATGTATTTGTTACTTGGTGTCAGTGCATGTCTGTGTTACTTGGTGTAAGTGTGTGTCTGTGTTACTGGATATCAGTGTATGTCTTTGTTACTTGGTGTCAGTGTATGTCTGTGTCACTTGGTGCAAGTGTGTGTCTGTGTTACAGGGTATCAGTGTATGTCTTTGTGACTTCGTGTCACTGTATGTCTTTGTTACTTGGTGTCAGTGTGTGTCTTTGTGACTTGGTGTCAGTGTATGTCTTTGTTACTTGGTGCAAGTGTGTGTCTGTGTTACTGGGTATCAGTGTATGTCTTTGTTACTTGGTGTCAGTCTATGTCAAAATACTTGGTGTAAGTGTATGTCTTTGTTACTTAGTGTAATTGTCTGTCTTTGTTACTTGGTGTCAGTGTATGTCTGTGTTACTAGGTGTAAGTGTGTTTCTTTGTTACTTGGTGTAAGTTTGTGCCTGTGTTGCTGGGTATCAGTGTATGTCTTTGTTACTTGGTGTAAGAGTTTGACTGTGTTAATGGGTGTCTGTGTGTGTCTGTGTTACTTGGTGTAAGTGTGTGTCTTTGTTACTTGGTGTCAGTGCATGTCTGTGTTACTTGGTGTAAGTGTGTGTCTTTGTTACTTGGTGTAAGTGTATGTCTTTGTTACTTGATGTCAGTGTATGTCTTTCTTACTTGGTGTCAGTGTATGTCTGTGTTACTTGGTGTAAGTGTGTGCCTGTGTTACTGGGTATCAGTGTATGTCTTTATTACTTGGTGTCAGTGTATGTCTTTGTTACTTGGTGTAATAGTCTGTCTTTGTTACTTGGTGTCAGTGTATGTCTGTGTTACTTGGTTTAAGTGTGTGTCTTTGTTACTTGGTGTAAGTGTATGTCTTTGTTACTTGGTGTCAGTGTATGTCTGTGTGACTTGGTGTAAGTGTGTGCCTGTGTTACTGGGTGTAAGTGTGTGTCTGTGTTACTGGGTGTCAGAGTGTGTCTTTGTGACTTGGTATCAGTGTATGTCTTTGTTAATTGGTGTCATTGTATGTCAAAATATTTGGTGTAAGTGTATGTCTTTGTTACTTGGTGTAATAGTCTGTCTTTGTTACTTGGTGTCAGTGTATGTCTGTGTTACTTGGTTTAAGTGTGTGTCTTTGTTACTTGGTGTAAGTGTATGTCTTTGTTACTTGGTGTCAGTGTATGTCTGTGTGACTTGGTGTAAGTGTGTGCCTGTGTTACTGGGTGTAAGTGTGTGTCTGTGTTACTGGGTGTCAGTGTGAGTCTTTGTTACTTGATGTAATTCTGTGTCTTTGTTACTTGGTGTCCGTGTGTGTCTGTGTTACTGGGTGTCAGTGTATGTCTTTGTTACTGGGTCTCAGTGTATGTCTTTGTTAATTGGTGTAAGTGTGTGTCTGTGTTACTGGGTATCAGTGTATGTCTTTGATACTTGGTGTCACTGTCTGTCTGTGTTACTTGGTGTAAGTGTGTGTCTTTGTTAATTGGTGTAAGTGTATGTCTGTGCTACTGGGTATCAGAATATGTCTTTGCTACTTGGTGTCAGTGTATGTCAAAATACTTGGTGTAAGTGTATGTCTCTGTTACTTGGTGTCAGTGTATGTCTGTGTTACTTGGTGTAAGTGTGTGTCTGTGTTACTGGGTATCAGTGTATGTCTTTGTGACTTGGTGTCAGTGTGTGTCTTTGTTACTGGGTATCAGTGTATGTCTTTGTTACTTGGTGTGAGTGTGTGTCTGTGTTCCTGGGTATCAGTGTATGTCTTTGTTACTTGGTGTCAGAGTATGTCAAAATACTTGGTGTAAGTGTATGTCTTTGTTAATTGGTGCAATTGTCTGTCTTTGTTACTTGGTGTCAGTGTATGTCTTTGTTACTTGGTGTAAGTGTATGCCTTTGTTACTTGGTGTCATTGTATGTCTTTGATACTTGGTGTCATTGTGTGTCTGTGTTACTGGGTATCAGTGTTTGTCTTTGTGACTTGGTATCAATGTATGTCTTTTTGACTTGGTGTCAATGTATGTCTTTGTTACTGGGTGTCAGTGTGTGTCTGTGTTACTTGGTGTCAGTGTATGTCTTTGTTACTGTGTATCAGTGGTTCTCTGTGTTACTGGTTGTCAGTGTGTGTTTATTTATGTTACTGGGTGTCAGTGTGTGTCTGTGACACTAGGTGTCAGTATTTAGTTTAGTTTGGAGATACAGCACTTAAACAGGCCCTTCGGCCCACCGAGTCTGTGCCGACCATCAACCACCCATTTATACTAATCGTACACTAATCCCGTATTTCTATCACATCCCCACCTGTCCCCAAATATTTCCCTACCACCTACCTATACTAGGGGCAATTTATGATGGCCAAGTAAACTATAAAAACTGCAAGTCTTTGGCATGTGGGAGGAAACCGGAGCATCCGGAGGAATCTAACGCAGACAAAGGGAGAACTTGCAAACTCCGCACAGGCAGTACCCAGAATCGAACCCGGGTCCCTGGAGCTGTGAGGCTGCGACTCCAACCACTGCGCCAATGTGCCCACCCCCCGCCCCCCCCACCTCCCCAGTGAGTGCCTGTGCCACTGGGATTCAGTCTATGTCTTTGTTACTTGGTGTCAGTGTATGTCTGTGTTCCGTGGTGTCAGTGTGTTTGTTTGTCTAACTGGGTGTCAGTGTTTGTCTGTGTTACTTGGTGTAAGTGTGTGTACTTGTTACTTGGTGTCCGTGTGTATCTGTGTTACTGGGTGTCAATGTATGTCTTTGTTACTGGGTGTCAGTGTATGTCTTTGTTACTTGGTGTAAGTGTGTGTCTGTGTTACTGGGTATCCGTGTATGTCTTTGTTACTTGGTTTCAGTGTGTGTCTGTGATACTGGGTATCAGTGTATGTCTTTGTGACTTGGTATCAGTGTATGTCTTTGTGACTTGGTGTCAGTGTATGTCTTTGTTACTGGGTGTCAGTGTGTGTCTGTGTTACTTGGTGTCAGTGTATGTCTGTGTCACTTGGTGCAAGTGTGTGTCTGTGTTACAGGGTATCAGTGTATGTCTTTGTGACTTCGTGTCACTGTATGTCTTTGTTACTGGGTGTCAGTGTGTGTCTTTGTGACTTGGTGTCAGTGTATGTCTTTGTTACTTGGTGCAAGTGTGTGTCTGTGTTACTGGGTATCAGTGTATGTCTTTGTTACTTGGTGTCAGTCTATGTCAAAATACTTGGTGTAAGTGTATGTCTTTGTTACTTAGTGTAATTGTCTGTCTTTGTTACTTGGTGTCAGTGTATGTCTGTGTTACTAGGTGTAAGTGTGTTTCTTTGTTACTTGGTGTAAGTTTGTGCCTGTGTTGCTGGGTATCAGTGTATGTCTTTGTTACTTGGTGTAAGAGTTTGACTGTGTTAATGGGTGTCTGTGTGTGTCTGTGTTACTTGGTGTAAGTGTGTGTCTTTGTTACTTGGTGTCAGTGCATGTCTGTGTTACTTGGTGTAAGTGTGTGTCTTTGTTACTTGGTGTAAGTGTATGTCTTTGTTACTTGGTGTCAGTGTATGTCTTTCTTACTTGGTGTCAGTGTATGTCTGTGTTACTTGGTGTAAGTGTGTGCCTGTGTTACTGGGTATCAGTGTATGTCTTTATTACTTGGTGTCAGTGTATGTCTTTGTTACTTGGTGTAATAGTCTGTCTTTGTTACTTGGTGTCAGTGTATGTCTGTGTTACTTGGTTTAAGTGTGTGTCTTTGTTACTTGGTGTAAGTGTATGTCTTTGTTACTTGGTGTCAGTGTATGTCTGTGTGACTTGGTGTAAGTGTGTGCCTGTGTTACTGGGTGTAAGTGTGTGTCTGTGTTACTGGGTGTCAGAGTGTGTCTTTGTGACTTGGTATCAGTGTATGTCTTTGTTAATTGGTGTCATTGTATGTCAAAATATTTGGTGTAAGTGTATGTCTTTGTTACTTGGTGTAATAGTCTGTCTTTGTTACTTGGTGTCAGTGTATGTCTGTGTTACTTGGTTTAAGTGTGTGTCTTTGTTACTTGGTGTAAGTGTATGTCTTTGTTACTTGGTGTCAGTGTATGTCTGTGTGACTTGGTGTAAGTGTGTGCCTGTGTTACTGGGTGTAAGTGTGTGTCTGTGTTACTGGGTGTCAGTGTGAGTCTTTGTTACTTGATGTAATTCTGTGTCTTTGTTACTTGGTGTCCGTGTGTGTCTGTGTTACTGGGTGTCAGTGTATGTCTTTGTTACTGGGTCTCAGTGTATGTCTTTGTTAATTGGTGTAAGTGTGTGTCTGTGTTACTGGGTATCAGTGTATGTCTTTGATACTTGGTGTCACTGTCTGTCTGTGTTACTTGGTGTAAGTGTGTGTCTTTGTTAATTGGTGTAAGTGTATGTCTGTGTTACTGGGTATCAGAATATGTCTTTGCTACTTGGTGTCAGTGTATGTCAAAATACTTGGTGTAAGTGTATGTCTCTGTTACTTGGTGTCAGTGTATGTCTGTGTTACTTGGTGTAAGTGTGTGTCTGTGTTACTGGGTATCAGTGTATGTCTTTGTGACTTGGTGTCAGTGTGTGTCTTTGTTACTGGGTATCAGTGTATGTCTTTGTTACTTGGTGTGAGTGTGTGTCTGTGTTCCTGGGTATCAGTGTATGTCTTTGTTACTTGGTGTCAGAGTATGTCAAAATACTTGGTTTAAGTGTATGTCTTTGTTAATTGGTGCAATTGTCTGTCTTTGTTACTTGGTGTCAGTGTATGTCTTTGTTACTTGGTGTAAGTGTATGCCTTTGTTACTTGGTGTCATTGTATGTCTTTGATACTTGGTGTCATTGTGTGTCTGTGTTACTGGGTATCAGTGTTTGTCTTTGTGACTTGGTATCAATGTATGTCTTTTTGACCTGGTGTCAATGTATGTCTTTGTTACTGGGTGTCAGTGTGTGTCTGTGTTACTTGGTGTCAGTGTATGTCTTTGTTACTGTGTATCAGTGGTTCTCTGTGTTACTGGTTGTCAGTGTGTGTTTATTTATGTTACTGGGTGTCAGTGTGTGTCTGTGACACTAGGTGTCAGTATTTAGTTTAGTTTGGAGATACAGCACTTAAACAGGCCCTTCGGCCCACCGAGTCTGTGCCGACCATCAACCACCCATTTATACTAATCGTACACTAATCCCGTATTTCTATCACATCCCCACCTGTCCCCAAATATTTCCCTACCACCTACCTATACTAGGGGCAATTTATGATGGCCAAGTAAACTATAAAAACTGCAAGTCTTTGGCATGTGGGAGGAAACCGGAGCATCCGGAGGAATCTAACGCAGACACAGGGAGAACTTGCAAACTCGCACAGGCAGTACCCAGAATCGAACCCGGGTCCCTGGAGCTGTGAGGCTGCGACTCCAACCACTGCGCCAATGTGCCCACCCCCCGCCCCCCCCCCCCACCTCCCCAGTGAGTGCCTGTGCCACTGGGATTCAGTCTATGTCTTTGTTACTTGGTGTCAGTGTATGTCTGTGTTCCGTGGTGTCAGTGTGTTTGTTTGTCTTACTGGGTGTCAGTGTTTGTCTGTGTTACTTGGTGTAAGTGTGTGTACTTGTTACTTGGTGTCCGTGTGTATCTGTGTTACTGGGTGTCAATGTATGTCTTTGTTACTGGGTGTCAGTGTATGTCTTTGTTACTTGGTGTAAGTGTGTGTCTGTGTTACTGGGTATCAGTGTCTGTCTTTGTTACTTGTTGTAAGTTTGTGTCTGTGTTACTGGGTATCCGTGTATGTCTTTGTTACTTGGATCAGTGTGTGTCTGTGATACTGGGTATCAGTGTATGTCTTTGTGACTTGGTATCAGTGTATGTCTTTGTGACTTGGTGTCAGTGTATGTCTTTGTTACTGGGTGTCAGTGTGTGTCTGTGTTACTTGGTGTCAGTGTATGTCTTTGTTACTTGGTGTCAGTGTGTGTCTGTGATACTGGTATCAGTGTAAGACTTTGTGACTTGGTATCAGTGTATGTATTTGTTACTTGGTGTCAGTGCATGTCTGTGTTACTTGGTGTAAGTGTGTGTCTGTGTTACTGGATATCAGTGTATGTCTTTGTTACTTGGTGTCATTGTATGTCTGTGTCACTTGGTGCAAGTGTGTGTCTGTGTTACAGGGTATCAGTGTATGTCTTTGTGACTTCGTGTCACTGTATGTCTTTGTTACTGGGTGTCAGTGTGTGTCTTTGTGACTTGGTGTCAGTGTATGTCTTTGTTACTTGGTGCAAGTGTGTGTCTGTGTTACTGGGTATCAGTGTATGTCTTTGTTACTTGGTGTCAGTGTATGTCAAAATACTTGGTGTAAGTGTATGTCTTTGTTACTTAGTGTAATTGTCTGTCTTTGTTACTTGGTGTCAGTGTATGTCTGTGTTACTAGGTGTAAGTGTGTTTCTTTGTTACTTGGTGTAAGTTTGTGCCTGTGTTGCTGGGTATCAGTGTATGTCTTTGTTACTTGGTGTAAGAGTTTGACTGTGTTAATGGGTGTCTGTGTGTGTCTGTGTTACTTGGTGTAAGTGTGTGTCTTTGTTACTTGGTGTCAGTGCATGTCTGTGTTACTGGGTATCAGTGTATGTCTTTATTACTTGGTGTCAGTGTATGGCTGTGTTACTTGGTGTAAGTGTGTGTCTGTGTTACTGGGTGTCAGTGTGAGTCTGTGTTACTTGGTGTAAGTGTGTGTCTTTGTTACTTGGTGTCCGTGTGTGTCTGTGTTACTGGGTCTCAGTGTATGTCTTTGTTAATTGGTGTAAGCGTGTGTCTGTGTTACTCGGTATCAGTGTATGTCTTCGATACTTGGTGTCAGTGTATGTCTGTGTTACTTGGTGTAAGTGTGTGTCTTTGTCACTTGGTGTAAGTGTATGTCAGTGTTACTTGGTGTCAGTGTATGTCAAAATACTTGGTGTGAGTGTATGTCTTTGTTACTTGGTGTCAGTGTATGTCTGTGTTACTTGGTGTGAGTGTGTGTCTGTGTTACTGGGTATCAGTGTATGTCTTTGTGACTTGGTGTCAGTGTATGTCTTTGTTACTTGGTGTAAGTGTATGTCTGTGTTACTGGGTATCAGTGTATGTCTTTGTTATTTGGTGTCAGTGTATGTCAAAATACTTGGTAAAAGTGTATGTCTTTGTTACTTGGTTATAGTGTGTGTCTGTGTTACTGGGTATCAGTATATGTCTTTGTTACTTGGTGTCACTGTATGTCAAAATACTTGGTGTAAGTGTATGTCTTTGTTACTTCGTGTCAGTGTATGTCTGTGTTACTTGGTGTAAGTGTGTGTCTGTGTTACTGGGAATCAGTGTATGTCTTTGTGACTTGGTGTCAGTGTATGTCTTTGTTACTTGGTGTAAGTGTATGTCTGTGTTACTGGGTATCAGTGTATGTCTTTGTTATTTGGTGTCAGTGTATGTCAAAATACTTGGTGTAAGTGTATGTCTTTGTTACTTGGTGTGAGTGTGTGCCTGTGTTACTGGGTATCTGTGGATGTCTTTGTTACTTCGTGCAAGTGTATGTCAAAATACTTGGTGTAAGTGTATGTCTTTGTTACTTGGTGTAATTGTCTGTCTTTGTTACATGGTGTCAGTGTATGTCTTTGTTACTTGGTGTAAGTGTATGCCTTTGTTACTTGCTGTCAGTGTATGACTTTGTTACTTGGTGTCATTGTGTGTCTGTGTTACTGGGTATCAGTGTATGTCTTTGTGACTTGGTATCAATGTATGTCTTTGTGACTTGGTGTCAGTGTATGTCTTTGTTACTTGGTGTCAGTGTATGTCTGTGTTACTTGGTGTCAGTGTGTTTGTTTGTGTTACTGGGTGTCAGTGTGTTTGTTTGTGTTACTGGGTGTCAGTGTGTGTCTGTGTTACTTGGTGTAAGTGTGTGTCTTTGTTACTTGGTGTCCGTGTGTGTCTGTGTTACTGGGTGTCAATGTATGTCTTTGTTACTGGGTGTCAGTGTATGTCTTTGCTACTTGGTGTAAGTGTCTGTCTGTGTTACTGGGCATCAGTGTCTGTCTTTGTTACTTGGTGTAAGTTTGTGTCTGTGATACTGGGTATCAGTGTATGTTTTTGTTACTTGGTTTCAGTGTGTGTCTGTGTTACTGGGTATCAGTATATGTTTTTGTGACTTGGTGTCAGTGTATGTCTGTGATACTGGGTATCCGTGTAAGACTTTGTGACTTGGTATCAGTGTATGTATTTGTTACTTGGTGTCAGTGTATGTCTTTGTTACTGGGTGTCAGTGTGTGTCTGTGTTACTTGGTGTCAGTGTATGTCTTTGTTAATTGGTGTAAGTGTGTGTCTGTGTTACTGGGTATCAGTGTATGTCTTTGTGACTTGGTTTCAGTGTATGTCTTTGTTACTTGGTGTAAGTGTATGTCTGTGTTACTGGGTATCAGTGTATGCCTTTGTTATTTGGTGTAAGTGTATGTCAAAATACTTGGTGTTAGTGTATGTCTTTGTTAATTGGTGTAATTGTCTGTCTTTGTTACTTTGTGTCAGTGTATGTCTTTGTTACTTGGTGTAAGTGTATGCCTTTGTTACTTGGTGTCAGTGTATGACTTTGTTACTTGGTGTCATTGTGTGTCTGTGTTACTGGGTATCAGTGTATGTCTTTGTGACTTGGTATCAATGTATGTCTTTGTGACTTGGTGTCAGTGTATGTCTTTGTTACTTGGTGTCAGTGTATGTCTGTGTTACTTGGTGTCAGTGTGTTTGTTTGTGTTACTGGGTGTCAGTGTGTGTCTGTGTGTATCTGTGTTACTTGGTGTAAGTGTGTGTCTTTGTTACTTGGTGTCCGTGTGTGTCTGTGTTACTGGGTGTCAATGTATGTCTTTGTTACTGGGTGTCAGTGTATGTCTTTGCTACTTGGTGTAAGTGTGTGTCTGTGTTACTGGGTATCAGTGTCTGTCTTTGTTACTTGGTGTAAGTTTGTGTCTGTGTTACTGGGTATCAGTGTATGTCTTTGTTACTTGGTTTCAGTGTGTGTCCGTGTTACTGGGTATCAGTGTATTTCTTTGTGACTTGGTTTCAGTGTATGTTTTTGTGACTCGGTGTCAGTGTATGTCTTTGTTACTGGCTGTCAGTGTGTGTCTGTGTTACTTGGTGTCAGTGTATGTCTTTGGTACTTGGTGTCAGTGTGTGTCTGTGATACTGGGTATCCGTGTAAGACTTTGTGACTTGTTATCAGTGTATGTATTTGTTACTTGGTGTCAGTGTGTGTCTGTGTTACTTGGTGTCAGTGTATGGCTTTGTTACTTGGTGTAAGTGTGTGTCTGTGTTACTGGGTATCAGTGTATGTCTTTGTTACTTTGTGTCAGTGTATGTCCAAATACTTGGTGTAAGTGTTTGTCTTTGTTATTTGGTGTAATTGTCTGCCTTTGTTACTTGGTGTCAGTATATGTCTGTGTTACTTGGTGTAAGTGTGTGTCTTTGTTACTTGGTGTAAGTGTCTGTCTTTGTTACTTGGTGTCAGTGTATGTCTTTGTTACTTGGTGTCAGTGTATGTCTGTGTTACTTGGTGCAAGTGTGTCTCTGTGTTACAGGGTATCAGGGTATGTCTTTGTGACTTCGTGTCACTGTATGTCTTTGTTACTGGGTGTCTGTGTGTGTCTTTGTGACCTGGTGCTAGTGTATGACTTTGTTACTTGGTGTAAGTTTGTGTCTGTGTTACTGGGTATCAGTGTATGTCCTTGTTACTTGGTGTCAGTGTCTGTCTGTGTTACGTGGTGTAACTGTGTGTCTTTGTTACTTGGTGTAAGTGTATGCCTTTGTTACTTCTTGTCAGTGTATGTCTTTGTTACTTGGTGTCAGTGTATGTCTGTGTTACTTGGTGTAAGTGTATGCATTTGTTACTTGGTGTCAGTGTGTGTCTGTGTTTCTGGGTATCAGTGTATGTCTTTGTGACTTGGTGTCAGTGTATGTCTGTGTTATTTGGTGTAAGTGTGTGTCTGAGTTACTGGGTGTCAGTGTATGTCTTTGTTACTTGGTGTCAGTGTATGTCTGTGTTACTTGGTGTAAGTGTGTGTCTGTGTTACTGGGTGTCAGTATATGTCTGTGTTACTTGGTGTGCGTGTGTGTCTGTGTTACTGGAAGTCAGTGTGTGTCTTTATTACCGGGTCTCAGTGTACGTCTTTGTCAATTGGTGTAAGTGTGTGTCTGTGTTACTGGGTGTCAGTGTATGTCATTGTTACTGGGTCTCAGTGGATGTCTTTGTTAATTGATGTAAGTGTGTGTCTGTGTTACTGGGTATCAGTGTCTGTCTTTGTTATTTGGTGTAAGTGTGTGTCTGTGTTACTGGGTATCAGTGTCTCTCTTTGTTACTTGGTGTCAGTGTATGTCTGTGTTACTTGGTGTAAGTGTGTGTCTGTGTTACTGGATATCAGTGTATGTCATTGTTACTGGGTCTCAGTGTATGTCTTTGTTAATTGGTGTAAGTGTATGTCTGTGTTACTGGGTATCAGTGTCTGTCTTTGTTACTTGGTGTAAGTGTGTGTCTGTGTTACTGGGTATCAGTGTCTGTCCTTGTTACTTGGTGTCAGTGTATGTCTGTGTTACTTGGTGTAAGTGTGTGTCTGTGTTACTGGGTATCAGTGTATGTCTTTGTGACTTGGTGTCAGTGTATGTCTTTGTTACTGGGTGTCAGTGTGTGTTTTTGTGACTTGGTATCAGTGTATGTCTTTGTGATATGGTGTCAGTGTATGTCTTTGTTACTGGGTGTCAGTGTGTATCTGTGTTACTTGGTGTCAGTGTATGTCTTTGTTACTGTGTATCAGTGGTTCTCTGTGTCACTGGGTGTCAGTGTGTGTTTGTTTGTGCTACTGAGTGTCAGTGTGTGTCTGTGACACTAGGTGTCAGTATTTAGTTTAGTTTAGAGATACAGCACTTAAACAGGCCCTTCGGCCCACCGAGTCTGTGCGGACCATCAACCACACATTTATACTAATCCTACACTAATCCCGTATTTCAATCACATCCCCACCTGTCCCTATATATTTCCCTACCAACTACCTATACTAGGGGCAATTAATGATGGCCAATTAACCTATCAACCTGCAAGTTTTTGGCATGTTGGAGGAAACCGCAGCACCCTGTGGAAACTCACGCAGACACAGGGAGAACTTGCAAACTCCGCACAGGCAGTACCCAGAATCGAACCCGGAACCCTGGAGCTGTGAGGCTGCGGTGCTAAACACTGCACCAATGTGCGCCAGCACCACCCCCCCCCCCCCCCCAGTGTGTGCCTGCGTTACTGGGTATCAGTGTATGTCTTTGTTACTTGGTGTCAGTGTATGTCTTTGTTACTTGGTTTAAGTGTATGTCTTTGTTACTTGGTGTCCGTATATGTCTTTGTTACTTGGTATCCGTGTGTGTCTGTGTTACTGGGTGTCAGTGTGTGTCTGTGTTACTTGGTGTAAGTGTTTGTCTTTGTTACTTAGTGTCAGTGTGTGTCTGTGTTACTGGGTGTCGGTGTATGTCTTTGTTACTTGGTGTCAGTGTATGTCTGTCTTACTTGGTGTAAGTGTGTGTCTGTGTTACTGGGTATCAGTCTATGTCTTTGTGACTTGGTGTCAGTGTATGTCTTTGTTACTGCGTGTCAGTGTGTGTCTTTGTGACTTGGTGTCAGTGTATGTCTTTGTTACATGGTGTAAGTGTGTGTCTGTGTTACTGGGTATCAGTGCATGTCTTTGTTGCTTGGTGTCAGTGTATGTCAAAATACTTGGTGTAAGTATATGTCTTTGTTACTTGGTGTAATTGTCTGTCTTTGTTACTTGGTGTCAGTGTATGTCTGTGTTACTTGGTGTAAGTGTGTGTCTTTGTGACTTGGTGTAAGTGTATGTCTTTGTTTCTTGGTGTCAGTGTATGACTTTGTTACTTGGTGTCAGTGTATGTCTGTGTTACTTGGTGTAAGTGTGTGCCTGTGTTACTGGGTACCAGTTTGAGTCTGTGTTACTTGGTGTCCGTGTGTGTCTGTGTTACTGGGTGTCAGTGTATGTCTTTGTTATTGGGTCTCAGTGTATGTCTTTGTTAATTGGTGTAAGTGTGTGACTGTGCTACTGGGTATCAGTGTATGTCTGTGTTACTTGGTGTAAGTGTGTGTCTGTGTTACTGCGTATAAGTGTATGTCTTTGTTACTTGGTGTCAGTGTATGTCTGTGTTACTTGGTGTAAGTGTGTGTCTGTGTTACTGGGTATCAGTGTATGTCTTTGTGACTTGGTGTCAGTGTATGTCTTTGCTACTGGGTGTCAGTGTGTGTCTTTGTGACTTGGTGTCAGTGTATGTCTTTGTTACCTGGTGTAAGTGTATGTCTGTGTTACTGGGTATCAGTGTATGTCTTTGTTACTTGGAGTCAGTGCATGTCAAAATAATTGGTGTAAGTGTATGTCTTTGTTACTTGGTGTAAGTGTGTGTCTGTGTTACTGGGTATCAGTGTATGTCTTTGTGACTTGGTATAAGTGTTTTTGTGTTACTTGGTGTAAGTGTGTGTCTGTGTTACTTGGTGTCAGTGTGTGTCTTTGTTACTTGGTGTCAGTGCATGTCTGCGTCACTTGGTGTCAGTGTGTTTGTTTGTGTTACTGGGTGTCAGTGTGTGACTGTGTTACTTGGTGTAAGTGTGTGTCTTTGTTACTTGGTGTCCGTGTGTGTCTGTGTTACTGGATATCAGTGTATGTCTGTGTAACTGGTGGTCAGTGTGTGTCTGTGTGACTGGGTTCAGTGTGTGTTTCTTACTGGGTGTCAGTGTGTGTCTGTGTTACTTGGTGTAAGTGTGTGTCTGTGTTACTGGGTGTCAGTGTATGTCTGTGTTACTTGGTGTGCGTGTGTGTCTGTGTTACTGGAAGTCAGTGTATGTCTTTATTACTGGGTCTCAGTGTACGTCTTTGTCAATTGGTGTAGGTGTGTGTCTGTGTTACTGGGTGTCAGTGTATGTCATTGTTACTGGGTCTCAGTGGATGTCTTTGTTAATTGGTGTAAGTGTGTGTCTGTGTTACTGGGTATCAGTGTCTGTCTTTGTTACTTGGTGTAAGTGTGTGTCTGTGTTACTGGATATCAGTGTCTGTCTTTGTTACTTGGTGTCAGTGTATGTCTGTGTTACTTGGTGTAAGTGTGTGTCTGTGTTACTGGGTATCAGTGTATGTCTTTGTGACTTGGTGTCAGTGTATGTCTTTGTTACTTGGTGTCCGTGTGTGTCTGTGTTACTGGGTGTCAGTGTATGTCATTGTTACTGGGTCTCAGTGTATGTCTTTGTTAATTGGTTTAAGTGTGTGTCTGTGTTACTGGGTATCAGTGTCTGTCTTTGTTACTTGGTGTAAGTGTGTGTCTGTGTTACTGGGTATCAGTGTCTGTCCTTGTTACTTGGTGTCAGTGTATGTCTGTGTTACTTGGTGTAAGTGTGTGTCTGTGTTACTGGGTATCAGTGTATGTCTTTGTGACTTGGTATAAGTGTGTTTGTGTTACTTGGTGTAAGTGTGTGTCTGTGTTACTTGGTTTCAGTGTGTGTCTTTGTTACTTGGTGTCAGTGTATGTCTGCGTCACTTGGTGTCAGTGTGTTTGTTTGTGTTACTGGGTGTCAGTGTGTGACTGTGTTACTTGGTGTAAGTGTGTGTCTTTGTTACTTGGTGTCCGTGTGTGTCTGTGTTACTGGGTGTCAGTGTATGTCTTTGTTACTTGGTGTCAGTGTATGTCTTTGTTACTTGGTGTCAGTGTATGTCTTTGATACTTGGTGTAATTGTGTGTCTGTGCAACTGGATATCAGTGTATGTCTGTGTTACTGGTGGTCAGTGTGTGTCTGCGTTACTGGGTTCAGTGTGTGTTTCTAACTGGGTGTCAGTGTGTGTCTGTGTTACTTGGTGTAAGTGTGTGTCTGTGTTACTGGGTGTCAGTGTATGTCTGTGTTTCTTGGTGTGCGTGTGTGTCTCTGTTACTGGAAGTCTGTGTATGTCTTTATTACTGGGTCTCAGTGTACGTCATTGTCAATTGGTGTAAGAGTGTGTCTGTGTTACTGGTGGTCAGTGTGTGTCTGTGTTACTGGGTTCAGTGTGTGTTTCTAACTGGGTGTCAGTGTATGTCTTTGTGACTTGGTGTCAGGGTATGTCTTTTTTATTGGGTGTCAGTGTGTGTCTGTGTTACCTGGTGTCAGTGTCTGTATTTGTTACTGTGTATCAGTGTTTCTCTGTGTTAATGTGTGTCAGTGTGTGTTTGTTTGTGTTACTGGGTATCAGTGTCTGTCTTTGTTACTTGGTGTAAGTGTGTGTCTGTGTTACTGGATATCAGTGTCTGTCTTTGTTACTTGGTGTCATTGTATGTCTGTGTTACTTGGTGTAAGTGTGTGTCTGTGTTACTGGGTATCATGTATGTCTTTGTTACTTGGTGTCAGTGTATGTCAAAATACTTGGTGGAAGTGGGTGTTTTTGTTTCTTGGTGTAAGTGTGTGTCTTTGTTACTTGGTGTAATTGTCTGTCTTTGTTACTTGGTGTCAGTGTAAGTCTTTGTTACTTGGTGTAAGTGTGTGTCTGTGTTACTTGGTGTCAGTGTGTGTCTTTGTTACTTGGTGTAAGTGTGTGTCTGTGTTACTTGGTATCAGTGTATGTCTTTGTGACTTGATGTCAGTGTATGTCTTTGTTACTGGGTGTAAGTGTGTGACTGTGTTTCTTGGTGTCAGTATATGTCTTTGTTACTGTTTATTAGGGTTTCTCTGTGTTACTGGGTGTCAGTGTGTGTTTGTTTGTGTGACTGGGTGTCAGTCTATGTCTTTGTTACTTGGTGTAAGTGTGTGTCTGTGTTACTGGGTATCAGTGTCTGTCTTTGTTACATGGTGTAAGTGTGTGTCTTTGTTACTTGGTGTAAGTGTATGTCTTTGTTACTTGGTGTAAGTGTATGTCTTTGTTACTTGGTGTCAATGTATGCCAGTGTTACTTGGTGTTAGTGTATGTCTTTGTTACTTGGTTTAAGTGTGTGTCTGTGTTACTGGGTGTCAGTGTATGCCTGTGTTACTTGGTGTTAGTGTATGTCTTTGTTACTTGGTTTAAGTGTGCGTCTGTGTTACTTGGTGTAAATGTGTGTCTGTGTTCCTGGGTATCAGTGTATGTCTTTGTTACTTGGTGTCAGGGTATATCTGTGTTACTTGGTGTAAGTGTTTGTCTGTGTTACTGGGTATCAGTGTGTGTCTTTGTAACTTGGTGTCAGTGTATGTCTGTGTTACTTGGTGTAAGTGTGTGTCTGTGTTTCTGGGTGTCAGTGTGTGTCTGTGTTACTTGGTGTAAGTGTGTGTCTTTGTTACTTGGTGTCCGTGTGTGTCTGTGTTCCTGGGAGTCATTGTATGTCTTTGTTACTGGGTGTCAGTTTATTTCTTTGTTACTTGGTGTAAGTGTGTGTCTGTGTTACTGGGTATCAGTGTATGTCTTTGTTACTTGGTGTCAGTGTATGTCTGTGTTACTTGGTGTAAGTGTGTGTCTGTGTTACTGGGTGTCAGTGTGTGTCTGTGTTACTTGGTGTAAGTGCGTGTCTTTGTTACTTGGTGTCCGTGTGTGTCTGTGTTCCTGGGTGCCATTGCATGTCTTTGTTACTTGGTGTTCGTGTATATCTGTGTTACTTGGTGTAAGTGTGTGTCTTTGTTACTTGGTGTCAGTGTATGTCTTTGTTACTTGGTTTAAGTGTGTGTCTGTGTTGCTTGGTGTAAGTGTGTGTCTGTGTTACTGGGTGTCAGTGTGTGTCTGTGTTACTTGGTGTAAGTGTGTGTCTTTGTTACTTGGTGACCGTGTGTGTCTGTTTTACTGGGTGTCAGCTTATGTCTTTGTTACTGGGTGTCAGTGTACGTCTTTGTTACTTGGTGTAATTGTGTGTCTGTGTTACACGGTATCAGTGTATGTCTTTGTTACTTGGTGTCAGTGTATGTCTTTGTTACTTGGTGTCAGTGTATATCTGTGTTACTTGGTGTAAGTGTGTGTCTTTGTTACTTGGTGTAAGTGTATGTCTTTGTTACTTGGTTTAAGTGTGTGTCTGTGTTACTTGGTGTAAGTGTATGTCTTTGTTACTTGGTGTCAGTGTATGTCTTTGTTACTTGGTGTCCGTGTGTGTCTGTGTTACTGGGTATCAGTGTATTTCTTTGTTACTGGGTGTCAGTGTGTGTCTGTTTTACTGGGTGTCAGTGACACTAGGTGTCAGTATTTAGTTTAGTTTAGAGATACAGCACTTAAACAGGCTCTTCGGCCCACCGAGTCTGTGCAGACCATCAACCACCCATTTATACTAATCCTACACTAATCCCGTATTCCTATCACTTCCCCACCTATCCCTATATATTTCCCTACCACCTACTTATACTAGGGGCAATTTATAATGGCCAATTAACCTATCAACCTGCAAGTCTTTGGCATGTGGGATGAAACCGGAGCACCCGGAGGAAACACACGCAGACACAGGGAGAACTTGCAAACTCCGCACAGGCAGTACACAGAATCGAACCCGGGTCCCTGGAGCTGTGAGGCTGCGGTGCTAACCACTGCGCCATTGTGCGCCCCCCCCCCCCCCCCCCCACCGCAGTGTGTGCCTTTGTTACTTGGTGTCAGTGTGTGTCTGTGTTACTGGGCATCAGTGTATGTCTTTGTGACTTGGTGTCAGTGTATGTCTTTTTTACTGGGTGTCAGTGTGTCTCCGTGTTACTGGGTGTTACTGTGTGTTTGTTTGTGTTACTGGGTGTCTGTTTATGTCTTTGTGAATTGGCATCAGTGTATGTCTTTGTTACTGGGTGTCAGTGTGTGTCTGTGCTACTTGGTGTAAGTGTGTGTCTTTGTTACTTGGTGTCCGTGTGTGTCTGTGTTACTGGGTGTCAGTGTATGTCTTTGTTACTTGGTGTCAGTGTATGTCTTTGTTACTTGGTGTTAGTGTGTGTCTGTGTTACTGGGTATCAGTGTCTGTATTTGTTACT
Source organism: Heterodontus francisci (assembly GCF_036365525.1). Classification (NCBI taxonomy): domain Eukaryota; kingdom Metazoa; phylum Chordata; class Chondrichthyes; order Heterodontiformes; family Heterodontidae; genus Heterodontus; species Heterodontus francisci. Next base: position 960,484 of record NC_090390.1, on the reverse strand, counting down.
TGGTGTTAGAGTGTGTCTGTGTTACAGGGTATCAGTGCATGTCTTTGTTACTTGGTGTCATTGTATGTCTGTGTTACTTGGTGTAAGTGTGTGTCTGTGTTACTGGGTATCATGTATGTCTTTGTTACTTGGTGTCAGTGTATGTCAAAATACTTGGTGGAAGTGGGTGTTTTTGTTTCTTGGTGTAAGTGTGTGTCTTTGTTACTTGGTGTAATTGTCTGTCTTTGTTACTTGGTGTCAGTGTAAGTCTTTGTTACTTGGTGTAAGTGTGTGTCTGTGTTACTTGGTGTCAGTGTGTGTCTTTGTTACTTGGTGTAAGTGTGTGTCTGTGTTACTTGGTATCAGTGTATGTCTTTGTGACTTGATGTCAGTGTATGTCTTTGTTACTGGGTGTAAGTGTGTGACTGTGTTTCTTGGTGTCAAGTATATGTCTTTGTTACTGTTTATTAGGGTTTCTCTGTGTTACTGGGTGTCAGTGTGTGTTTGTTTGTGTGACTGGGTGTCAGTCTATGTCTTTGTTACTTGGTGTAAGTGTGTGTCTGTGTTACTGGGTATCAGTGTCTGTCTTTGTTACATGGTGTAAGTGTGTGTCTTTGTTACTTGGTGTAAGTGTATGTCTTTGTTACTTGGTGTAAGTGTATGTCTTTGTTACTTGGTGTCAATGTATGCCAGTGTTACTTGGTGTTAGTGTATGTCTTTGTTACTTGGTTTAAGTGTGTGTCTGTGTTACTGGGTGTCAGTGTGTGTCTTTGTAACTTGGTGTCAGTGTATGTCTGTGTTATTTGGTGTAAGTGTGTGTCTGTGTTTCTGGGTGTCTGTGTGTGTCTGTGTTACTTGGTGTAAGTGTGTGTCTTTGTTACTTGGTGTCCGTGTGTGTCTGTGTTCCTGGGAGTCAGTGCATGTCTTTGCTACTGGGTGTCAGTGTATGTCTTTGTTTCTTGGTGTAAGTGTGTGTCTGTGTTACTGGGTATCAGTGTATGTCTTTGTTACTTGGTGTCAGTGTATGTCTGTGTTACTTGGTGTAAGTGTGTGTCTGTGTTACTGGGTTTCAGTGTGTGTCTGTGTTACTTGGTGTAATTGCGTGTCTTTGTTACTTGGTGCCCGTGTGTGTCTGTGTTACTGGGTGTCATTGCATGTCTTTGTTACTGGGTGTCATTGCATGTCTTTGTTACTTGGTGTCAGTGTATATCTGTGTTACTTGGTGTAAGTGTGTATCTTTGTTACTTGGTGTAAGTGTGTATCTTTGTTACTTGGTTTAAGTGTGTGTCTGTGTTACTTGGTGTAATTGTTTGTCTGTGTTACTGGGTATCAGTGTATGTCTTTGTTACTTGGTGTCAGTGTATGTCTGTGTTGCTTGGTGTAAGTGTGTGTCTGTGTTACTGGGTGTCAGTGTGTGTCTGTGTTACTTGGTGTAAGTGTGTGTCTTTGTTACTTGGTGTCCGTGTGTGTCTGTGTTACTGGGTGTCAGTGTATGTCTGTGTTACTTGGTGTAAGTGTATGTCTCTGTTGCTGGGTATCAGTGTGTGTCTTTGTAACTTGTATCAATGTCTGTCTTTGTTACTGGTTGTCAATGTGTGTCTTTGTGACTTGGTGTCAGTGTATGTCTTTGTTACTTGGTGTAAGTGTGTGTCTCTGTTACTGGGTATCAGTGTATGTCTTTGTTACTTGGTGTCAGTGTATGTCAAATTACTTGGTGTAAGTGTATGTCTTTGTTACTTGGTGTAATTGTCTGTCTTTGTTACTTGGTGTAAGTGTATGTCTTTGTTACTTGGTGTCAGGTTATGTCTTTGTTACTTGGTGTCAGTGTATGTCTGTGTTACTTGGTGTAAGTGTGTGTCTTTGTTACTTGGTGTAAGTGTACGTCTTTGTTACTTGGTGACAGTGTATGTCTTTGTTACTTGGTGTCAGTGTATGTCTGTGTTACTGGGTATCAGTGTACGTCTTTGTGACTTGTTATCAGTGTATGTCTTTGTTACTGGGTGTCAGTGTGTGTCTGTGTTCCTGGGTATCAGTGTATGTCTTTGTGACTTGGTGTCAGTGTATGTCTTTGTTACTGGGTGTCAGTGTGTGTCTTTGTGACTTGGTGTCAGTGTATGTCTGTGTTGCTGATTATTAGTGTTTCTCTGTGTTCCTGGGTGTCAGTGTGTGTTTGTTTGTGTTACTGGGTGTCAGTGTATGTCTTTGTTACTTGGTGTAAGTGTGTGTCTGTGTTACTGGGTATCAGTGTCTGTCTTTGTTACTTGGTGTAAGTGTGTGTCTTTGTTACTTGGTGTATTTGTATGTCTTTGTTACTTGGTGTAAGTGTGTGTCTGTGTTACTTGGTGTAAGTGTGTGTCTGTGCTACTGGGTATCAGTGTATTTCTTTGTTACTTGGTGTCAGTGTATGTCTGTGTTAGTTGTTGTAACTGTGTTTCTGTGTTACTGGGTATCAGTGTATGTCTTTGTTACTTGGTGTCAGTGTATGTCTGTGTTACTTGGTTTAAGTGTGTCTGTGTTACTTGGTGTAAGTGTGTGTCTTTGTTACTTGGTGTCCGTGTGTGTCTGTGTTACTGGGTGTCAGTGCATGTCTTTGTTAATTGGTGTCAGTGTATATCTTTGTTACTTGGTGTAAGTGTGTGTCTTTGCTACTTGGTGTAATTGTATGTCTTTGTTACTTGGTGTAAGTGTGTGTCTGTGTTACTTGGTATAACTGTATGTCTGTGTTGCTGGGTATCAGTGTATGTCTTTGTTACTTGGTGTCAGTGTATGTCTGTGTTAGTTGGTGTAAGTGTGTTTCTGTGTTACTGGGTATCAGTGTATGTCTTTGTTACTTGGTGTCAGTGTATGTCTGTGTTACTTGGTGTAAGTGTGTGTCTGTGTTACTTGGTGTAAGTGTGTGTCTTTGTTACTTGGTGTCCGTGTGTGCCTGTGTTACTGGGTGTCAGTGCATGTCTTTGTTACTTGGTGTCAGTGTATATCTTTGTTACTTGGTGTAAGTGTGTGTCTTTGCTACTTGGAGTAATTGTATGTCTTTGTTACTTGGTGTAAGTGTGTGTCTGTGTTACTTGGTGCAAGTGTGTGTCTTTGTTCCTGGGTATCAGTGTATGTCTTTGTTACTTGGTGTCAGTGCATGTCTGTGTGACTTGGTGTAAGTGTGTGTCTGTGTTACTGGGTATCAGTGTATGTCTTTGTTACTTGGAGTCATTGTATGTCGGTGTTGCTTGGTGTAAGTGTGTGCCTGTGTTACTGGGTGTCAGTGTGTGTTTGTTTGTGTGACTGGGTGTCAGTGTATGTCTTTGTTACTTGGTGTAAGAGTGTGTCTGTGTTACTGGGTATCAGTGTCTGTCTTTGTTACTTGGTGTAAGTGTGTGTCTTTGTTACTTGGTGTAAGTGTATGTCTTTGTTACTTGGTGTAAGTGTATGTCTTTGTTACTTGGTGTCAGTGTATGCCTGTGTTACTTGGTGTTAGTGTATGTCTTTGTTACTTGGTTTAAGTGTGCGTCTGTGTTACTTGGTGTAAATGTGTGTCTGTGTTCCTGGGTATCAGTGTATGTCTTTGTTACTTGGTGTCAGGGTATGTCTGTGTTACTTGGTGTAAGTGTTTGTCTGTGTTACTGGGTATCAGTGTGTGTCTTTGTAACTTGGTGTCAGTGTATGTCTGTGTTACTTGGTGTAAGTGTGTGTCTGTGTTTCTGGGTGTCAGTGTGTGTCTGTGTTACTTGGTGTAAGTGTGTGTCTTTGTTACTTGGTGTCCGTGTGTGTCTGTGTTCCTGGGAGTCATTGTATGTCTTTGTTACTGTGTGTCAGTGTATTTCTTTGTTACTTGGTGTAAGTGTGTGTCTGTGTTACTGGGTATCAGTCTATGTCTTTGTTACTTGGTGTCAGTGTATGTCTGTGTTACTTGGTGTAAGTGTGTGTCTGTGTTACTGGGTGTCAGTGTGTGTCTGTGTTACTTGGTGTAAGTGCGTGTCTTTGTTACTTGGTGTCCGTGTGTGTCTGTGTTACTGGGTGCCATTGCATGTCTTTGTTACTTGGTGTTCGTGTATATCTGTGTTACTTGGTGTAAGTGTGTGTCTTTGTTACTTGGTGTCAGTGTATGTCTTTGTTACTTGGTTTAAGTGTGTGTCTGTGTTGCTTGGTGTAAGTGTGTGTCTGTGTTACTTGGTGTAAGTGTATGTCTTTGTTACTTGGTGTCAGTGTATGTCTTTGTTACTTGGTGTCCGTGTGTGTCTGTGTTACTGGGTGTCATTGCATGTCTTTGTTACTTGGTGTCAGTGTATATCTGTGTTACTTGGTGTAAGTGTGTGTCTTTGTTACTTGGTGTAAGTGTATGTCTTTGTTACTTGGTTTAAGTGTGTGTCTGTGTTACTTGGTGTAAGTGTATGTCTGTGTTCCTGGGTATCAGTGTATGTCTTTGTTACTTGGTGTCAGTGTATGTCTTTGTTATTTGGTGCAATTGTTTGTCTGTGTTACTGGGTATCAGTGTCTGTCTTTGTTACTTGGTGTCAGGGTATGTCTGTGTTGCTTGGTGTCAGTGTGTGTCTGTGTTACTGGGTGTCAGTGTGTGTCTGTGTTACTTGATGTAAGAGTGTGTCTTTGTTACTTGGTGTCCGTGTGTGCCTGTGTTACTGTGTGTCAGTGTATGTCTTTGTTACTGGTTGTCAGTGTATGTCTATGTTAATTGGTGTCAGTGTGTGTCTGTGTTACTGGGTATCAGTGTCTGTCTTTGTTACTTGGTGTAAGTGTGTGTCTGTGTTACTGGGTATCAGTGAATGTCTTTGTTACTTGGTGTCAGTGTATGTCTTTGTTACTTGGTGTAAGTGTATGTCTGTGTTGCTGGGAATCTGTGTATGTCTTTGTAACTTGTATCAATGTCTGTCTTTGTTACTGGGTGTCAGTGTGTGTCTTTGTGACTTGGTGTCAGTGTATGTCAAATTACTTGGTGTAAGTGTATGTCTTTGTTACTTGGTGTAATTGTCTGTCTTTGTTACTTGGTGTAAGTGTGTGTCTTTGTTACTTGGTGTAAGTGTATGTCTTTGTTACCTGGTGACAGTGTATGTCTTTGCTACTTGGTGTCAGTGTGTGTCTGTGTTACTGGGTATCAGTGTAAGTCTTTGTGACTTGTTATCAGTGTATGTCTTTGTTTCTGGGTGTCAGTGTGTGTCTGTCTTCCTGGGTATCAGTGTATGTCTTTGTGACTTGGTGTCAGTGTAGGTCTTTGTTACTGGGTGTCAGTGTATGTCTTTCTTACTTGGTGTAAGTGTGTGTCTGTGTTACTGGGTATCAGTGTCTGTCTTTGTTACTTGGTGTAAGTGTGTGTCTTTGTTACTTGGTGTAATTGTATGTCTTTGTTACTTGGTGTAAGTGTGTGTCTGTGTTACTTGGTGTAAGTGTGTGTCTGTGCTACTGGGTATCAGTGTATGGCTTTGTTACTTGGTGTCAGTGTATGTCTCTGTTAGTTGTTGTAAGTGTGTTTCTGTGTTACTGGGTATCAGTGTATCTCTTTGTTACTTGGTGTCAGTGTATGTCTGTGTTACTTGGTGTAACTGTGTCTGTGTTACTTGGTGTAAGTGTGTGTCTTTGTTACTTGGTGTCCGTGTGTGTCTGTGTTACTGGGTGTCAGTGCATGTCTTTGTTAATTGGTGTCAGTGTATAACTTTGTTACTTGGTGTAAGTGTGTGTCTTTGCCACTTGGTGTAATTGTATGTCTTTGTTACTTGGTGTAAGTGTGTGTCTGCGTTACTTGGTATAAGTGTGTGTCTGTGTTCCTGGGTATCAGTGTATGTCTTTGTTACTTGGTGTCAGTGTATGTCTGTGTTAGTTGGTGTAAGTGTGTTTGTGTTACTTGGTGTAAGTGTGTGTCTTTGTTACTTGGTGTCCGTGTGTGCCTGTGTTACTGGGTGTCAGTGCATGTCTTTGTTACTTGGTGTCAGTGTATATCTTTGTTACTTGGTGTAAGTGTGTGTCTTTGCTACTTGGTGTAATTGTATGTCTTTGTTACTTGGTGTAAGTGTGTGTCTGTGTTACTTGGTGTAAGTGTGTGTCTGTGTTCCTGGGTATCAGTGTATGTCTTTGTTACTTGGTGTCAGTGCATGTCTGTGTTACTTGGTGTAAGTGTGTGTCTGTGTTACTGGGTATCAGTGTATGTCTTTGTGACTTGGAGTCATTGTATGTCGGTGTTGCTTGGTGTAAGTGTGTGTCTGTGTGACTGGGTGTCAGTGTGTGTCTGTGTTACTTGGTGTAAGTGTGTGTCTTTGTTACTTGGTGACCGTGTGTGTCTGTGTTACTGGGTGTCAGTGTATGTCTTTGTTACTTGGTGTAATTGTGTGTCTGTGTTACACGGTATCAGTGTATGTCTTTGTTACTTGGTGTCAGTGTATGTCTTTGTTACTTGGTGTAAGTGTGAGTCTGTGTTACTGGGTGTCAGTGTATGTCTGTGTTACTTGATGTAAGTGTGTGTCTTTGTTACTTGGTGTCCGTGTGTGCCTGTGTTACTGGGTGTCAGTGTATGTCTTTGTTACTGGTTGTCAGTGTATGTCTATGTTAATTGGTGTCAGTGTGTGTCTGTGTTACTGGGTATCAGTGTCTGTCTTTGTTACTTGGTGTAAGTGTGTGTCTGTGTTACTGGGTATCAGTGTATGTCTTTGTTACTTGGTGTCAGTGTATGTCTTTGTTACTTGGTGTAAGTGTATGTCTGTGTTGCTGGGAATCTGTGTATGTCTTTGTAACTTGTATCAATGTCTGTCTTTGTTACTGGGTGTCAGTGTGTGTCTTTGTGACTTGGTGTCAGTGTATGTCAAATTACTTGGTGTAAGTGTATGTCTTTGGTACTTGGTGTAATTGTCTGTCTTTGTTACTTGGTGTAAGTGTATGTCTTTGTTACTTGGTGTCAGTGTATGTCTTTGTTACTTGGTGTCAGTGTATGTCTGTGTTACTTGGTGTAAGTGTGTGTCTTTGTTACTTGGTGTAAGTGTATGTCTTTGTTACCTGGTGACAGTGTATGTCTTTGCTACTTGGTGTCAGTGTGTGTCTGTGTCACTGGGTATCAGTGTAAGTCTTTGTGACTTGTTATCAGTGTATGTCTTTGTTACTGGGTGTCAGTGTGTGTCTGTGTTCCTGGGTATCAGTGTATGTCTTTGTGACTTGGTGTCAGTGTAGGTCTTTGTTACTGGGTGTCAGTGTATGTCTTTGTTACTTGGTGTAAGTGTGTGTCTGTGTTACTGGGTATCAGTGTCTGTCTTTGTTACTTGGTGTAAGTGTGTGTCTTTGTTACTTGGTGTAATTGTATGTCTTTGTTACTTGGTGTAAGTGTGTGTCTGTGTTACTTGGTGTAAGTGTGTGTCTGTGCTACTGGGTATCAGTGTATGGCTTTGTTACTTGGTGTCAGTGTATGTCTCTGTTAGTTGTTGTAAGTGTGTTTCTGTGTTACTGGGTATCAGTGTATCTCTTTGTTACTTGGTGTCAGTGTATGTCTGTGTTACTTGGTGCAACTGTGTCTGTGTTACTTGGTGTAAGTGTGTGTCTTTGTTACTTGGTGTCCGTGTGTGTCTGTGTTACTGGGTGTCAGTGCATGTCTTTGTTAATTGGTGTCAGTGTATAACTTTGTTACTTGGTGTAAGTGTGTGTCTTTGCTACTTGGTGTAATTGTATGTCTTTGTTACTTGGTGTAAGTGTGTGTCTGTGTTACTTGGTATACGTGTGTGTCTTTGTTACTTGGTGTCAGTGTATGTCTGTGTTAGTTGGTGTAAGTGTGTTTCTGTGTTACCTGGTGTAAGTGTGTGTCTTTGTTACTTGGTGTCCGTGTGTGCCTGTGTTACTGGGTGTCAGTGCATGTCTTTGTTACTTGGTGTCAGTGTATATCTTTGTTACTTGGTGTAAGTGTGTGTCTTTGCTACTTGGTGTAATTGTATGTCTTTGTTACTTGGTGTAAGTGTGTGTCTGTGTTACTTGGTGTAAGTGTGTGTCTGTGTTCCTGGGTATCAGTGTATGTCTTTGTTACTTGGTGTCAGTGCATGTCTGTGTTACTTGGTGTAAGTGTGTGTCTGTGTTACTGGGTATCAGTGTATGTCTTTGTGACTTGGAGTCATTGTATGTCGGTGTTGCTTGGTGTAAGTGTGTGTCTGTGTGACTGGGTGTCAGTGTGTGTCTATGTTACTTGGTGTAAGTGTGTGTCTTTGTTACTTGGTGACCGTGTGTGTCTGTGTTACTGGGTGTCAGTGTATGTCTTTGTTACTTGGTGTAATTGTGTGTCTGTGTTACACGGTATCAGTGTATGTCTTTGTTACTTGGTGTCAGTGTATGTCTTTGTTACTTGGTGTAAGTGTGAGTCTGTGTTACTGGGTGTCAGTGTATGTCTTTGTGACTTGGTGTCAGTGTATGTCTTTGTTACTGGGTGTCAGTGTGTGACTAAGAGACTTGGTGTCAGTGTCTGTCTTTGTTACTTGTTGTAAGTGTGTGTCTGTGTTACCGGGTATCAGTGTATGTCTTTGTTACTTGGTGTCAGTGTATGTCTGTGTTACTTGGTGTAAGTGTGTGTCTGTGTTACTGGGTATCATGTATGTCTTTGTTACTTGGTGTCAGGGTATGTCAAAATACTTGTTGGAAGTGGGTGTTTTTGTTTCTTGGTGTAATTGACTGTTTTTGTTACTTCGTGTAAGTGTATGTCTTTCTGACTTGATGTCAGTGTATGTCTTTGTTACTGGGTGTCAGTGTGTGACTGTGTTTCTTGGTGTCAGTGTATGTCTTTGTTACTGTTTATTAGGGTTTCTCTGTGTTACTGGGTGTCAGTGTGTGTTTGTTTGTGTGACTGGGTGTCAGTGTATGTCTTTGTTACTTGGTGTAAGTGTGTGTCTGTGTTACTGGTTATCAGTGTCTGTCTTTGTTACTTGGTGTAAGTGTGTGTCTTTGTTACTTGGTGTAAGTGTATGTCTTTGTTACTTGGTGTAAGTGTATGTCTTTGTTACTTGGTGTCAGTGTATGCCTGTGTTACTTGGTGTTAGTGTATGTCTTTGTTACTTGGTTTAAGTGTGCGTCTGTGTTACTTGGTGTAAATGTGTGTCTGTGTTCCTGGGTATCATTGTATGTCTTTGTTACTTGGTGTCAGGGTATGTCTGTGTTACTTGGTGTAAGTGTGTGTCTGTGTTACTGGGTATCAGTGTGTGTCATTGTAACTTGGTGTCAGTGTATGTCTGTGTTACTTGGTGTAAGTTTGTGTCTGTGTTTCTGGGTGTCAGTGTGTGTCTGTGTTACTTGGTGTAAGTGTGTGTCTTTGTTACTTGGTGTCCGTGTGTGTCTGTGTTCCTGGGAGTCATTGTATGTCTTTGTTACTGGGTGTCAGTGTATGTCTTTGTTACTTGGTGTAAGTGTGTGTCTGTGTTACTGGGTATCAGTGTATGTCTTTGTTACTTGGTTTCAGTGTATGTCTGTGTTACTTGGTGTAAGTGTGTGTCTGTGTTACTGGGTGTCAGTGTTTGTCTGTGTTACTTGGTGTAAGTGCGTGTCTTTGTTACTTGGTGTCTGTGTGTGTCTGTGTTACTGGGTGTCATTGCATGTCTTTGTTACTTGGTGTCAGTGTATATCTGTGTTACTTGGTGTAAGTGTGTGTCTTTGCTACTTGGTGTAAGTGTATGTCTTTGTTACTTGGTTTAAGTGTGTGTCTGTGTTGCTTGGTGTAAGTGTGTGTCTGTGTTACTGGGTGTCAGTGTGTGTCTGTGTTACTTGGTGTAAGTGTATGTCTTTGTTACTTGGTGACCGTGTGTGTCTGTGTTACTGGGTGTCAGTGTATGTCTTTGTTACTGGGTGTCAGTGTATGTCTTTGTTACTTGGTGCAATTGTGTATCTGTGTTACACGGTATCAGTATATGTCTTTGTTACTTGGTGTCAGTGTATGTCTCTGTTAGTTGTTGTAAGTGTGTTTCTGTGTTACTGGGTATCAGTGTATCTCTTTGTTACTTGGTGTCAGTGTATGTCTGTGTTACTTGGTGCAACTGTGTCTGTGTTACTTGGTGTAAGTGTGTGTCTTTGTTACTTGGTGTCCGTGTGTGTCTGTGTTACTGGGTGTCAGTGTATGTCTCTGTTACTGGTTGTCAGTGTATGTCTTTGTTACTTGGTGCAATTGTGTATCTGTGTTACACGGTATCAGTATATGTCTTTGTTACTTGGTGTCAGTGTATGTCTCTGTTAGTTGTTGTAAGTGTGTTTCTGTGTTACTGGGTATCAGTGTATCTCTTTGTTACTTGGTGTCAGTGTATGTCTGTGTTACTTGGTGCAACTGTGTCTGTGTTACTTGGTGTCAGTGTATGTCTGTGTTAATTGGTGTAAGTGTGTGTCTGTGTTACTGGGTGTCAGTGTTTGTCTGTGTTACTTGGTGTAAGTGCGTGTCTTTGTTACTTGGTGTCTGTGTGTGTCTGTGTTACTGGGTGTCATTGCATGTCTTTGTTACTTGGTGTCAGTGTATATCTGTGTTACTTGGTGTAAGTGTGTGTCTTTGTTACTTGGTGTAAGTGTATGTCTTTGTTACTTGGTTTAAGTGTGTGTCTGTGTTGCTTGGTGTAAGTGTGTGTCTGTGTTACTGGGTGTCAGTGTGTGTCTGTGTTACTTGGTGTAAGTGTATGTCTTTGTTACTTGGTGACCGTGTGTGTCTGTGTTACTGGGTGTCAGTGTATGTCTTTGTTACTGGGTGTCAGTGTATGTCTTTGTTACTGGGTGCAATTGTGTATCTGTGTTACACGGTATCAGTATATGTCTTTGTTACTTGGTGTCAGTGTATGTCTTTGTTACTTGGTGTAAGTGTGAGTCTGTGTTACTGGGTGTCAGTGAATGTCTTGGTGACTTGGTGTCAGTGTATGTCTTTGTTACTGGGTGTCAGTGTGTGACTAAGTGACTTGGTGTCAGTGTCTGTCTTTGTTACTTGTTGTAAGTGTGTGTCTGTGTTACTGGGTATCAGTGTATGTCTTTGTTACTTGGTGTCAGTGTATGTCTGTGTTACTTGGTGTAAGTGTGTGTCTGTGTTACTGGGTATCATGTATGTCTTTGTTACCTTGTGTCAGTGTATGTCAATATACTTGGTGGAAATGGGTGTTTTTGTTTCTTGGTGTAATTGTCTGTCTTTGTTACTTGGTGTAAGTGTATGTCTTTGTGACTTGATGTCAGTGTATGTCTTTGTTACTGGGTGTCAGTGTGTGACTGTGTTTCTTGGTGTCAGTGTATGTCTTTGTTAATTGATGTCAGTGTATGTCTGTGTTACTTGGTGTAAGTGTGTGTCTGTGTTACTGGGTGTCAGTGTGTGTCTGTGTTACTTGGTGTAAGTGCGAGTCTTTGTTACTTGGTGTCCGTGTGTGTCTGTGTTACTGGGTGTCATTGCATGTCTTTGTTACTTGGTGTCAGTGTATATCTGTGTTACTTGGTATAAGTGTGTGTCTTTGTTACTTGCTGTAAGTGTATGTCTTTGTTACTTGGTTTAAGTGTGTGTCTGTGTTACTTGGTGTAAGTGTTTGTCTGTGTTCCTGGGTATCAGTGTATTTCTTTGTTACTTGGTGTCAGTGTATGTCTTTGTTACTTGGTGTAATTGTTTGTCTGTGTTACTGGGTATCAGTGTATGTCTTTGTTACTTGGTGTCAGTGTATGTCTGTGTTGCTTGGTGTAAGTGTGTGTCTGTGTTACTGGGTGTCAGTGTGTGTCTGTGTTACTTGGTGTAAGTGTGTGTCTTTGTTACTTGGTGTCCGTGTGTGCCTGTGTTACTGGGTGTCAGTGTATGTCTTTGTTACTGGTTGTCAGTGTATGTCTATGTTAATTGGTGTCAGTGTGTGACTGTGTTACTGGGTATCAGTGTCTGTCTTTGTTACTTGATGTAAGTGTGTGTCCGTGTTACTGGGTATCAGTGTATGTCTTTGTTACTTGGTGTCAGTGTATGTCTGTGTACTTGGTGTAAGTGTATGTCTGTGTTACTGGGTATCAGTGTATGTCTTTGTAACTTGTATCAATGTCTGTCTTTGTTACTGGGTGTCAGTGTGTGTCTTTGTGACTTGGTGTCAGTGTATGTCTTTGTTACTTGGTTTAAGTGTGTGTCTGTGTTATTGGGTATCAGTGTATGTCTTTGTTACTTGGTGTAAGTGTATGTCTTTGTTACTTGGTGTCAGTGTATGTCTGTGTTACTTGGTGTAAGTGTGTGTCTTTGTTACTTGGTGTAAGTGTATGTCTTTGTTACCTGGTGACAGTGTATGTCTTTACTACTTGGTGTCAGTGTGTGTCTGTGTTACTGGGTATCAGTGTACGTCTTTGTGACTTGTTATCAGTGTATGTCTTTGTTACTGGGTGTCAGTGTGTGTCTGTGTTGCTGGGTATCAGTGTATGTCTTTGTGACTTGGTGTCAGTGTATGTCTTTGTTACTGGGTGTCAGTGTGTTTCTTTGTGACTTGGTGTCAGTGTATGTCTTTGTTACTTGGTGTAAGTGTGTGTCTGTGTTACTGGGTATCAGTCTATGTCTTTGTGACTTGGTGTTCGTTTATGTCTTTGTTACTGGGTGTCAGTGTGTGTCTTTGTGACTTGTTGTCAGTGTATGTCTTGGTTACTTGGTGTAAGTGTGTGTCTGTGTTACTGGGTATCAGTGTATGTCTTTGTGACTTTGTATCAGTGTATGTCTTTGTGACTTGGTGTCAGTGTATTTCTTTGTTACTGGGTGTAAGTGTGTGTCTGTGTTACTGGGTATCAGTGTCTGTCTTTGTTTCATGGTGTCAGTGTATGTCTGTGTTACTTGGTGTAAGTGTGTGTCTGTGTTACTGGGTGTCAGTGTGTGTCTGTGTTACTTGGTTTAAGTCTGTGTCTTTGTTACTTGGTGTCCGTGTGTGTCTGTGTTGCTGGATGTCAGTGTATGTCTGGTTTACTGGGGGTCAGTGTGTGTCTGTGTTACTGGGGGTCAGTGTGTGTTTCTAACTGGCTGTCAGTGTGTGTCTGTGTTACTGGGTATCAGTGTATGTCTTTGTGACTTGGTATCAGTGTATGTCTTTGTGACTTGGTGTCAGTGTATGTCTTTGTTACTGGGTGTAAGTGTGTGTCTGTGTTACTTGGTGTCAGTGTATGTCTTTGTTACTGTTTATTAGTGTTTCTCCGTGTTACTGTGTATCAGTGTGTGTCTGTTTGTGTTACTTGGTGTCAGTGTATGTCTTTGTTACTTGGTGTAAGTGTGTGTCTGTGTTACTGGGTATCAGTGTCTGTCTTTGTTACTTGGAGTAAGTGTGTGACTTTGTTACTTGGTGTAATTGTATGTCTTTGTTACCTGGTGTCAGTGTATGTCTGTGTTATTTGGAGTAAGTGTATGTCTTTGTTGGTTGGTGTAAGTGTGTGACTGTGTAGCTGGGTATCAGTGTATGTCTTTGTTACTTGGTGTCAGTGTATGTCTGTGTTACTTGGTGTAAGTGTGTGTCTGTGTTCCTGGGTATCAGTGTATGTCTTTGTTACTTGGTGTCAGTGTATGTCTGTGTTACTTGGTGTAAGTGTGTGTCTTTGTTACTTGGTGTCCGTGTGTGTCTGTGTTACCGGGTGTCAGTGCATGTCTTTGTTACTTGGTGTCAGTGTATATCTGTGTTACTTGGTGTAAGTGTGTGTCTTTGTTACTTGGTGTAATTGGATGTCTTTGTTACTTGGTGCCAGTGTATGTCTGTGTTACTTGGTGTAAGTGTATGTCTTTGTTACTTGGTGGAAGTGTATTTCTTTGTTACTTGGTGTCAGTGTGTGTCTGTGTTACTGGGTATCATTGTATGTCTTTGTGACTTGGTATCAGTGTATGTCTTTGTTACTGGGTGTCAGTGTGTGTCTGTGTTACTGGGTATCAGTGTATGTCTTTGTGACTTGGTATCAGGGTATGTCTTTGTTACTGGGTGTCAGTGTGTTTGTTTGTGTTACTGGGTGTCAGTGTGTGTCTGTGTTACTTGGTGTCCGTGTGTGTCTGTGTTACTGGGTGTCAGTGTATGTCTTTGTTACTGGGTGTCAGTGTATGTCTTTGTTACTTGGTGTAAGTGTGTGTCTGTGTTACTGGGTATCAGTGTCTGTCTTTGTTACTTGGTGTCAGTGTATGTCTGTGTTACTTGGTGCAAGTGTGTGTCTGTGTTACTGGGTGTCAGTGTGTGTCTGTGTTACTTGGTTTAAGTCTGTGTCTTTGTTACTTGGTGTCCGTGTGTGTCTGTGTTGCTGGGTGTCAGTGTATGTCTGGGTTACTGGGGGTCAGTGTGTTTCTGTGTTACTGGGGGTCAGTGTGTGTTTCTAACTGGGTGTCAGTGTGTGTCTGTGTTACTGGGTGTGAGTGTATGTCTTTGTTACTTGGTGTCATTTTATGTGTTTGTCACTTGGTGTCAGTGCATGTCTTTGTTCCTGTTTATTAGTGTTTCTCTGTGTTACTGGGTGTCAGTGTGTGCATGTTTGTGTTACTGGGTGTCAGTGTGTATCTGAGACACTAGGCGTCAGTATTTAGTTTAGTTTAGAGATGCAGCACTTTCACAGGCCCTTCGGCCCACCGAGTCTGTGCCGACCATCAACCACACATTTATACTAATCCTACCATATGCCTGGAGGAAATACTGAACTGTCACAAATTTAAACACAGGGCCTGGAGGAAAGACTGCACTGCCACAACTTTAAACACAGGGCCTGGAGTAAATACTGAAATGTCACAAATTTAAACACAGGGCCTGGAGGAAAGACTGAACTGCCACAACTTTAAACACAGGGCCTGGAGGAAATACTGAAATGTCACAAATTTAAACACAGGGCCTGGAGGAAATACTGAACTGCCACAACTTTAAACACAGGGCCTGGAGTAAATACTGAACTGTCACAAATTTAAACACAGGGCCTGGAGGAAATATTGAACTGTTGCAACTTTAAACACAAGGCCTGGTGGAAATACTGAACTGTCACAAATTTAAACACAGGGCCTGGAGGAAATACTGAACTGTCACAAATTTAAACACAGGGCCTGGAGGAAATACTGAGCTGTCACAAATTTAAACACAAGGCCTGGAGGAAATACTGAACTGTCACAAATTTAAACACAGGGCCTGGAGGAAATACTGAACTGTCACAAATTTAAACACAGGGCCTGGAGGAAATACTGAAATGTCACAAATTTAAACACAGGGCCTGGAGGAAAGACTGAACTGTCACAAATTTAAACACAGGGTATGGAGGAAATACTGAACTGTCACAAATTTAAACACAAGGCCTGGAGGAAATACTGAACTGTCACAAATTTAAACACAGGGTCTGGAGGAAATACTGAACTGTCACAAATTTAAACACAGGGCCTGGAGGAAATACTGAACTGTCACAAATTTAAACACAGGGTCAGGAGGAAATATTGAACTGTTGCAACTTTAAACACAAGGCCTGGAGGAAATACTGAAATGTCACAAATTTAAACACAGGGCCTGGAAATAACATTGAACTGTTGCAACTTTAAACACAGGGCCTGGAGGAAATACTGAACTGTCACAAATTTAAACACAGGGCCTGGAGGAAATACTGAAATGTCACAAATTTAAACACAGGGCCTGGAGGAAATACTGAACTGTCACAAATTTAAACTCAGGGCCTGGAGGAAATACTGAACTGTCACAACTTTAAACACAGGTTCTGGAGGAAATACTGAACTGTCACACATTTAAACACAGGGCCTGGAGGAAATACTGAACTGTCACAAATTTAAACACAAGGCCTGGAGGAAATACTGAACTGTCACAAATTTAAACACAAGGCCTGGAGGGAATACTGAACTGTCACAAATTTAAACACAAGGCCTGGAGGAAATACTGAACTGTCACAACTTCAAAGACAGGTCCTAGGGGAAGTACTGAGCTGTCACAACTTTAAAGACAGGTCCAGGGGAAATACTGAGCTGTCACAATTGTAAACACAGGGCCTGGAGGAAATACTGAGCTGTCACAACGGTAAACACAGGGCCTGGAGGAAATACTGAACTGTCACAACTTTAAACATAGGGCCTGGAGGAAATACTGAACAGTCACAACTTTAAACACAGGGCCTGGAGGAAGTGCTGAACAGTCACAACTTTAAACACAGGGCCTGGAGGAAATACTGAACTGTCACAACTTTAAACATAGGGCCTGGAGGAAATACTGAACGGTCACAAATTTAAACACAGGGCCTGGAGGAAATACTGAACTGTCACAAATTTAAACACAAGGCCTGGAGGAAATACTGAACAGTCACAACTTAAAACATAGGGCCTGGAGGAAATACTGAACAGTCACAACTTTAAACACAGGGCCTGGAGGAAATACTGAACAGTCACAACTTTAAACACAGCGCCTGGAGGAAATACTGAACTGTCACAACTTTAAACATAGGGCCTGGAGGAAATACTGAACAGTCACAACTTTAAACACAGGGCCTGGAGGAAATACTGAACTGTCACAAATTTAAACACAAGGCCTGGAGGAAATACTGAACAGTAACTACTTTAAACACAGGGCCTGGAGGAAATACTGAACAGTCACAACTTTAAACACAGGGCCTGGAGGAAATACTGAACTGTCACAAATTTAAACACAGGGCCTGGAGGAAATACTGAACAGTCGCAACTTTAAAAACAGGGCCTGGAGGAAATATTGAACAGTCACAACTTTAAACACAGGGCCTGGAGGAAATACTGAACTGTCACAAATGAAAACACAGGTCCTGGGGGAAATACTGAACTGTCACCACTTTAAAGACAGGTCCTGGGGGAAATATTGAGCTGTCACAACTTCAAAGACAGGGCCTGGGGGAAATAGCGAGCTGTCACAAATATAAAGACTGGTCCTGGGGAAAATACTGAACTGTCACTACTTTAAAGTCAGGGCCTGGGGCAAATTGCGAACTGTCACAACTGCAAACACAGGGCCTGGAGGAAATATTGAGCTGTCACAACTGTAAAGACAGGTCCTGGAGGAAATACTGAGCTGTCCCAACATTAAAGACAGGTCCTGGGGCAAATTCTGAACTGTCACAACTGTAAAGACAGGGCCAGGAAAGACTGAACTGTCTCCAATTTAAAGACAGGCCCTGGGGGAAATATTGAGCTTTCACAACCTCAAAGACAGGTCCTGGGGGAAGTTCTGAGATGTCACAACTTTAAACACAAGGCCTGGAGTAAATACTGAACTGTCACAACTTTAAACACAGTGCCAGGAGGGAATACTGAACTGCCACAACTTTAAACACAAGGCCTGGAGGAAATACTGAACTGTCACAAATTTAAACACAGGGTCTGGAGGAAAGACTGAACTGTCACAACTTTAAACACAGGGCCTGGAGGAAATACTGAAATGTCACAAATTTAAACACAGGGCCTGGAGGAAATATTGAACTGTTGCAACTTTAAACACAGGGCCTGGAGGAAATACTGAAATGTCACAAATTTAAACACAGGGCCTGGAGGAAAGACTGAACTGTCACAAATTTAAACACAAGGCCTGGAGTAAATACTGAACTGCCACAACTTTAAACACAGTGCCAGGAGGAAATACTGAACTGTCACAACTTTAAACACAGTGCCAGGAGGAAATACTGAACTGTCACAAATTTAAACACAGGGCCTGGTGGAAATACTGAACTGTCACAAATTTAAACACAGGGCCTGGTGGAAATACTGAACTGTCACAAATTTAAACACAAGGCCTGGAGTAAATACTGAACTGTCACAAATTTAAACACAGGGCCTGGAGGAAATACTGAAATGTCACAAATTTAAACACAGGGCCTGGAGGAAAGACTGAACTGTCACAAATTTAAACACAAGGCCTGGAGGAAATACTGAACTGCCACAACTTTAAACACAGTGCCAGGAGGAAATACTGAACTGTCACAACTTTAAACACAGTGCCAGGAGGAAATACTGAACTGCCACAACTTCAAAGACAGGTCCTGGGGGAAGTACTGAGCTGTCACAACTTTAAAGACAGGTCCAGGGGAAATAATGAGCTGTCACAATTGTAAACACAGGGCCTGGAGGAAATACTGAGCTGTCACAACGGTAAACACAGGGCCTGGAGGAAATACTGAACAGTCACAACTTTAAACACAGGGCCTGGAGGAAGTACTGAACAGTCACAACTTTAAACACAGGGCCTGGAGGAAATACTGAACTGTCACAACTTTAAACATAGGGCCTGGAGGAAATACTGAACAGTCACAACTTTAAACACAGGGCCTGGAGGAAATACTGAACTGTCACATCTTTAAACACAGGGCCTGGAGGAAATACTGAACTGTCACAAATTTAAACACAGGGCCTGGAGGAAATACTGAACTGTCACAAATTTAAACACAAGGCCTGGAGGAAATACTGAACTGTCACAAATTTAAACACAAGGCCTGGAGGAAATACTGAACTGTCACAAATTTAAACACAGGTCCTGGGGGAAATACTGAGCTGTCACAACTTTAAACACTGGTCTTGGGGGAAATACTGAGCTGTCACAACTTTAAAGACAGGTCCTGGGGGAATTTCTGAACTGTCACAAATTTAAACACAGGGTCTGGAGGAAATACTGAACTGTAACAACTTTAAACACGGTGCCTGGGGGAATTTCTGAACTGTAACATCTTTAAAGACAGGTCCTGGGGGAAATACTGAGCTGTCACAACAGTAAACAGAGGGCCTGGGGGAACTATTGAGCTGTCACAACTTTAAACACTGGTCTTGGCGGAAATACTGAACTGTCACAAATTTAACCACTGGGCTTGGGGGAAATACTGAGCTGTCACAACTTTAAAGACAGGTCCTGGGGGAAATACTGAACTGTCACAACTTTAAAGACAGGTCATGTGGTAAATACTGAGTTCTCGCAACTTCGAAGAAAGGTCATGGGGTAAATACTGAGCTGTCACAACTTTAAAGACAGGTCATGGGGTAAATACTGAGCTGTCACAACTTTAAAGACAGGTCATGGGGTAAATACTGAGCTCTCACAGCTTTAAAGACAGGTCATGGGGTAAATACCGAGCTCTCACAACTTTAATGACAGGTCATGGGGTAAATACTGAGCTGTCACAACTTTAAAGACAGGTCATGGGGTAAATAATGAGCTCTCACAGCTTTAAAGACAGGTCATGGGGTAAATACTGAGCTCTCACAATTTTAAAGACAGGTCATGGGGTAAATACTGAGTTCTCACAACTTTAAAGACAGTTCATGGGGTAAATACTGAGCTGTCACAACTTTAAAGACAGGTCATGGGGTAAATCCTGAGCTGTCACAACTTTAAAGACAGGTCACAGCTGTGCTGAAGGAGGGCACTATGGAGGACTCGAGCAGTGAGGCAATATGGACAGAACTCAGAAATAGGAAGGGTGCGGTAACAATGTTGGGGCTGTACTACAGGCCTCCCAACAGCGAGCGTGAGATAGAGGTACAAATATGTAAACAGATTATGGAAAGATGTAGGAGCAACAGGGTGGTGGTGATAGGAGATTTTAATTTTCGCAACATTGACTGGGATTCGCTTAGTGTTAGAGGTCCAGATGGAGCAGAATTTGTAAGGAGCATCCAGGAGGGTTTTCTAGAGCAGTATGTAAATAGTCCAACTTGGGAAGGGGCCATACTGGACCTGGTGTTGGGGAATGAGCCGGGCCAGGTTGTTGAAGTTTCAGTAGGGGACTACTTTGGGAATAGTGATCACAATTCCGTAAGCTTTAAAATACTCATGGACAAAGACGAGAGTGGTCCTAAAGGAAGAGTGCGAAATTGGGGGAAGGCCAACTATACCAAAATTCGGCAGGAGCTGGGAAATGTAGATTGGGAGCAGCTGTTTGAAGGTAAATCCACATGTGATATGTGGGAGGCTTTTAAAGAGAGGTTGATTAGCGTGCAGGAGAGACATGTTCCTGTGAAAATGAGGGATAGAAATGGCAAGATTAGGGAACCATGGATGACAGGTGAAATTGTGAGACTAGCTAAGAGGAAAAAGGAAGCATACATAAGGTCTAGGCGGCTGATGAAAGACGAAGCTTTGAAAGAATATCGGGAATGTAGGACCAATCTGAAACGAGGAATTAAGAGGGCTAAAAGGGGTCATGAAATATCTTTAGCAAACAGGGTTAAGGAAAATCCCAAAGCCTTTTATTCATATATAAGGAGAAAGAGGGTAACTAGAGAAAGGATTGGCCCACTAAAGGACAAAGGAGGAATGTTATGCTTGGACTCAGAGAAAATGGGTGAGATTCTAAACGAGTACTTTGCATCGGTATTCACCGAGGAGAGGGACATGACGGATGTTGAGGTTAGGAACAGATGTTTGATTACTCTAGGTCAAGTCGGCATAAGGAGGGAGGAAGTGTTGGGTATTCTAAAGGGCATTAAGGTGGATAAGTCCCCAGGTCTGGATGGGATCTATCCCAGGTTACTGAGGGAAGCGAGAGAGGAAATAGCTGGGGCCTTAACAGATATCTTTGCAGCATCCTTAAACACGGGTGAGGTCCCGGAGGACTGGAGAATTGCTAATGTTGTCCCCTTGTTTAAGAAGGGTAGCAGGGATAATCCAGGTAATTATAGACCGGTGAGCCTGACGTCAGTGGTAGGGAAGCTGCTGGAGAAGATACTGAGGGATAGGATCTATTCCCATTTGGAAGAAAATGGGCTCATCAGTGATAGGCAACATGGTTTTGTACAGGGAAGGTCATGTCTTACCAACTTAATAGAATTCTTTGAGGAAGTGACAAAGTTAATTGATGAGGGGAGGGCTGTCGATGTCATATACATGGACTTCAGTAAGGCGTTTGATAAGGTTCCCCATGGCAGGCTGATGGAGAAAGTGAAGGCGCTTGGGGTCCAAGGTGTACTCGCTCGATGGATAAAGAACTGGCTGGGCAACAGGAGACAGAGAGTAGCAGTAGAAGGGAGTTTCTCAAAATGGAGACGTGTGACCAGTGGTGTTCCACAGGGATCCGTGCTGGGACCACTGTTGTTTGTGATATACATTAATGATTTGGAGGAAAGTATAGGTGGACTGATTAGCAAATTTGCAGACGACACTAAGATTGGTGGAGTCGCAGATAGTGAAGGGGACAGTCAGAGAATACAGCAGAATATAGATAGATTGGAGAGTTGGGCAGAGAAATGGCAGATGGAGTTCAATCAGGGCAAATGCGAGGTGATGCATTTTGGAAGATCCAATTCAAGAGTGAACTATACAGTAAATGGAAAAGTCCTGGGGAAAATTGATGTCCAGAGAGATTTGGGTGTTCAGGTCCACTGTTCCCTGAAGGTGGCAACGCAGGTAAATAGAGTGGTCAAGAAGGCATACGGCATGCTTTCCTTCATCGGACGGGACATTGAGTACAAGAGTTGGCAGGTCATGTTACAGTTGTATAGGACTTTGGTTCGGCCACATTTGGAATACTGCGTACAGTTCTGGTCGCCACATTATCAAAAGGATGTGGATGCTTTGGAGAGGGTGCAGAGGAGGTTCACCAGGATGTTGCCTGGTATGGAGGGCGCTAGCTATGAAGAGAGGTTGAGCAGATTAGGATTATTTTCATTAGAAAGACGGAGGTTGAGGGGGGACCTGATTGAGGTGTACAAAATCATGAGAGGTATCGACAGGGTGGATAGCAAGAGGCTTTTTCCCAGAGTGGGGGTTTCAATTACTAGAGGACATGAGTTCAAAGTGAAAGGGGAAAAGTTTAGGGGGGATATGCGTGGAAAGTTCTTTACGCAGAGGGTGGTGGGCACCTGGAACGCATTGCCAGCGGAGGTGGTAGATGCGGGCACGATGGATTCTTTTAAGATGTATCTAGACAGATACATGAATGGGCAGGAAGAAAAGAGATACAGAACCTTAGAAAATAGGCGACATGTTTAGAGAGAGGATCTGGATTGGCGCAGGCTTGGAGGGCCGAAGGGCCTGTTCCTGTGCTGTAATTATCTTTGTTCTTTGTTCTTTGTTCTTTGTTAGGTCCTGTGGTAAATACTGAGTTCTCACAACTTTAAAGACAGGTCATGGGGTAAATACTGAGCTCTCACAACTTTGAAGAAAGGTCATGGGGTAAATACTGAGCTGTCACAACTTTAAACACAGGTCATGGGGTAAATCCTGAGCTGTCACAACTTTAAAGACAGGTCATGGGGTAAATACTGAGCTCTCACAACTTTGAAGAAAGGTCATGGGGTAAATACTGAGCTGTCACAACTTTAAAGACAGGTCAAGGGGTAAATACTGAGTTCTCACAACTTTAAAGACAGGTCATGGGGTAAATACTGAGTTCTCACAACTTTGATGACAGGTCATGGGGTAAATACTGAGTTCTCACAACTTTAAAGACAGGTCATGTGGTAAATACTGTGTTCTCACAACTTTAAAGACAGGTCATGGGGTAAATACTGAGCTCTCACAACTTTAAAGACAGGTCATTGGGTAAATACTGATTTCTCACAACTTTAAAGACAGGTCCTGGGGTAAATACTGAGCTCTCACAACATTAAACACAGGTCATGGGGTAAATATTGAGTTCTCACAACTTTAAAGACAGGTCATGGGGTAAATACAGAGCTCTCACAACATTAAAAAAAGGTCATGGGGTAAATACTGAGCTGTCACAACTTCAAAGACAGGTCATGGTGTAAATACTGAGTTCTCACAACTTTAAAGACAGGTCATGGGGTAAATACTGAGTTCTCACAAATTTAAAGACAGGTCATGGGGTAAATACTGAGCTGTCACAACTTTAAAGACAGGCCATGGGGTAAATACAGAGCTCTCACAACTTTAAAGACAGGTCATGGGGTAAATACTGAGTTCTCACAACTTTAAAGACAGCTCATGGGGTAAATACTGAGTTCTCACAACTTTAAAGACAGGTCATGGGGTAAATACTGAGCTGTCACAACTTTAAAGACAGGTCATGGGGTAAATACTGATCTGTCACAACTTTAAAGACAGGTCATGGGGTAAATACTGAGATCTCACAACTTTAAAGACAGGTCATGGGGTAAATACTGAGCTGTCACAACATTAAAGACAGGTCATGGGGTAAATACTGAGCTGTCACAACTTTAAAGACAGGTCATGGGGTAAATACTGAGCTCACACAACTTTAAAGACAGGTCATGGGGTAAATACTAAGTTCTCACAACTTTAAAGACAGGTCATGGGGTAAATACTGAGCTGTCACAACTTTAAAGACAGGTCATGGGGTAAATACTGAGCTGTCACTACTTTAAAGACAGGTCCTGGGGTAAATACTGAGCTCTCACAACTTTAAAGACAGGTCATGGGGTAAATACTGAGCTCTCACAACTTTAAAGACAGGTCATGTGGTAAAGACTGTGTTCTCACAACTTTAAAGACAGGTCATGGGGTAAATACTGAGCTGTCACAACTTTAAAGACAGGTCATTGGGTAAATACTGATTTCTCACAACTTTAAAGACAGGTCCTGGGGTAAATACTGAGCTCTCACAAATTTAAAGACAGGTCATGGGGTAAATACTGAGCTCTCACAACTTTAAAGACAGGTCATGTGTTAAATATTGAGTTCTCACAACTTTAAAGTCAGGTTATAGGGTAAATACTGAGCTCTCACAAATTTAAAGACAGGTCATGGGGTAAATACTGAGCTCTCACAACTTTAAAGACAGGTTATGGGGTAAATACTGAGTTCTCACAACTTTAAAGTCAGGTCATGGGGTAAATACTGAGTTCTCACAACTTTAAAGACAGGTCATGGGGTAAATATTGAGTTCTCACAACTTTAAAGACAGGTCATGGGGTAAATACTGAGTTCTCACAACTTTAAAGTCAGGTCATGGGGTAAATACTGAGCTCTCACAACATTAAACACAGGTCATGGGGTAAATATTGAGTTCTCACAACTTTAAAGACAGGTCATGGGGTAAATACTGAGCTCTCACAACATTAAACACAGGTCATGGGGTAAATACTGAGCTGTCACAACTTTAAAGACAGGTCATGGTGTAAATACTGAGTTCTCACAACATTAAAGACAGGTCATGGGGTAAATACTGAGTTCTCACAAATTTAAAGACAGGTCATGGGGTAAATACTGAGCTGTCACAACTTTAAAGACAGGTCATGGGGTAAATACTGATCTCTCACAACTTTAAAGACAGGTCATGGGGTAAATACTGATCTGTCACATCTTTAAAGACAGGTCATGGGGTAAATACTGAGTTCTCACAACTTTAAAGACAGGTCATGGGGTAAATACTGAGCTGTCACAACATTAAAGACAGGTCATGGGGTAAATACTGTGCTGTCACAACTTTAAAGACAGGTCATGGGGTAAATACTGAGCTCACACAACTTTAAAGACAGGTCATGGGGTAAATACTAAGTTCTCACAACTTTAAAGACAGGTCATGGGGTAAATACTGAGCTGTCACAACTTTAAAGACAGGTCATGGGGTAAATACTGAGCTCTCACAACTTTAAAGACAGGTCATGGGGTAAATACTGAGCTCTCACAACTTTAAAGACAGGTCATGGGATAATACTGATCTCTCACAACTTTAAAGAAAGGTCCTGGGGTAAATACTGAGCTCTCACAACTTTAAAGACAGGTCATGGGGTAAATACTGAGTTCTCACAACTTTAAAGACAGGTCATGGGGTAAATACAGAGCTCTCACAACTTTAAAGACAGGTCATGGGGTAAATACTGAGCTCTCACAACTTTAAAGACAGGTCATGGGGTAAATACTGAGCTCTCACAACTTTAAAGACAGGTCATGGGGTAAATACTGAGTTCTCACAACATTGAAGACAGATTATGGGGTAAATACTGAGTACTCACAACTTTAAAGACAGTTCATGGGGTAAATACAGAGCTCTCACAACTTTAAAGACAGGTCATGGGGTAAATACTGATCTCTCACAACTTTAAAGACAGGTCATGGGGTAAATACTGAGCTGTCACAACTTTAAAGACAGGTCATGGGGTAAAGACTGAGTTCTCACAACATTAAAGACAGGTCATGGGGTAAATACAGAGCTCTCACAACTTTAAAGACAGGTCATGGGGTAAATACTGAGCTGTCACAACTTTAAAGACAGGTCATGGGGTAAATACTGAGTTCTCACAACTTTAAACCCAGGTCATGGGGTAAATACTGAGCTGTCACAACTTTAAACACAGGTCATGGGCTTAATACTCAGCTGTCACAAATTTAAAGACAGGTCATGGGGTAAATACTGAGTTCTCACAATTTAAAGACAGGTCATGGGGTAAGTTCTTAGCTGTCACAACTTTCAACACAGGTCATGGGGTAAATACTGAGCTCTCAGAAATTTAAAGACAGGTCCTGGGGTATATAGTGAGCTGTCACAACTTTAAAGACAGGTCATGCGGTAAATACTGAGCTGTCACAACTTTAAAGACAGGTCATGGGGTAAATACTAAGTTCTCAGAACTTTAAAGACAGGTCATGGGGTAAATCCTGAGCTGTCACAACTTTAAAGACAGGTCATGGGGTAAATATTGAGTTCTCACAACTTTAAAGACAGATCATGGGGTAAATACTGTGTTCTCACAACTTTAAAGACAGGTCATGGGGTAAATACTGAGCTGTCACAACTTTAAACACAGGTCATGGGGTAAATACTGAGCTGACACAACTTTAAAGACAGGTCATGGGATAATACTGATCTCTCACAACTTTAAAGAAAGGTCCTGGGGTAAATACTGAGCTCTCACAACTTTAAAGACAGGTCATGGAATAATACTGATCTCTCACAACTTTAAAGAAAGGTCCTGGGGTAAATACTGAGCTCTCACAACTTTAAAGACAGGTCATGGGGTAAATACTGAGCTGTCACAACTTTAAAGACAGGTCATGGGATAATACTGATCTCTCACAACTTTAAAGAAAGGTCCTGGGGTAAATACTGAGCTCTCACAACTTTAAAGACAGGTCATGGAATAATACTGATCTCTCACAACTTTAAAGACAGGTCATGGGGTAAATACTGAGCTGTCACAACTTTAAAGACAGGTCATGGGGTCAAGACTGAGCTCTCACAACTTTAAAGACAGGTCATGGGGTAAATACTGAGTTCTCACAATTTAAAGACAGGTCATGGGGTAAGGACTTAGCTGTCACAACTTTAAACACAGGTCATGGGGTAAATACTGAGCTCTCACAACTTTAAAGACAGGTCATGGGGTAAATACTGAGCTCTCACAAATTTAAAGACAGGTCCTGGGGTAAATAGAGAGCTGTCACAACTTTAAAGACAGGTCATGTGGTAAATACTGAGCTGTCACAACTTTAAAGACAGGTCATGGGGTAAATACTAAGTTCTCACAACTTTAAAGACAGGTCATGGGGTAAATACTGAGCTGTCAAAACTTTCAAGACAGGTCATGAGGTAAATACTGAGCTGTCACAACTTTAAAGACAGGTCATGGGGTAAATACTGAGCTCTCACAACTTTAAAGACAGGTCATGGGGTAAATACTGAGTTCTCACAACTTTAAAGACAGGTCATGGTGTAAATACTGAGCTCTCACAACTTTAAAGACAGGTCATGGGGTAAATACTGAGCTGTCACAACTTTAAAGACAGGTCATGGGGTAAATACTCAGCTGTCACAACTTTAAAGACAGGTCATGGGGTAAATACTGATCTCTCACAACTTTAAGGACAGGTCATGTGGTAAATACTGAGCTGTCACAACTTTAAAGAAAGGTCATGGGGTAAATACTGAGTTCTTACAACTTTAAAGACAGGTCATGGGGTAAATACTGAGTTCTTACAACTTTAAAGACAGGTCATGGGGTAAATACTGAGCTGTCACAACTTTAAAGACAGGTCATGGGGTAAATACTGAGCTCTCACAACTTTAAAGACAGGTCATGGGGTAAATACTAAGTTCTCACAACTTTAAAGACAGGTCATGGGGTAAATACTGAGCTGTCACAACTTTAAAGACAGGTCATGGGGTAAATACTGAGCTGTCACTACTTTAAAGACAGGTCATGGGGTAAATACTGAGCTGTCACAACTTTAAGGACAGGTCATGGGGTAAATACTGAGCTGTCACAACTTTAAAGACAGGTCATGGGGTAAATACAGAGCTCTCACAACTTTAAAGACAGGTCATGGGATAATACTGATCTCTCACAACTTTAAAGAAAGTTCCTGGGGTAAATACTGAGCTCTCACAACTTTAAAGACAAGTCATGGGATAATACTGATCTCTCACAACTTTAAAGAAAGGTCCTGGGGTAAATACTGAGCTCTCACAACTTTAAAGACAGGTCATGGGGTAAATACTGAGTTCTCACATCATTGAAGACAGGTCATGGGGTAAATACTGAGTTCTCACAACTTTAAAGACAGGACATGGGGTAAATACAGAGCTCTCACAACTTTAAAGACAGGTCATGGGGTAAATACTGAGCTCACACAACTTTAAAGACAGGTCATGGGGTAAATACTGAGCTCTCACAACATTGAAGACAGGTCATGGGGTAAATACTGAGTTCTCACAACTTTAAAGACAGTTCATGGGGTAAATACAGAGCTCTCACAACTTTAAAGACAGGTCATGGGGTAAATACTGAGCTCTCACAACTTTAAAGACAGGTCATGGGGTAAATACTGAGCTGTCACAACTTTAAAGACAGGTCATGGGGTAAAGACTGAGTTCTCACAACTTTAAAGACAGGTCATGGGGTAAATACAGAGCTCTCACAACTTTAAAGACAGCTCATGGGGTAAATACTGAGCTGTCACAACTTTAAAGACAGGTCATGGGGTAAATACTGAGTTCTCACAACTTTAAACCCAGGTCATGGGGTAAATACTGAGCTGTCACAACTTTAAACACAGGTCATGGGCGAAATACTCAGCTGTCACAAATTTAAATACAGGTCATGGGGTAAATACTGAGTTCTCACAATTTAAAGACACTTCATGTGGTAAGTACTTAGCTGTCACAACTTTCAACACAGGTCATGGGGTAAATACTGAGCTCTCAGAAATTTAAAGACAGGTCCTGGGGTAAATAGTGAGCTGTCACAACTTTAAAGACAGGTCATGCGGTAAATACTGAGCTGTCACAACTTTAAAGACAGGTCATGGGGTAAATATTAAGTTCTCACAACTTTAAAGACAGGTCGTGGGGTAAATACTGAGCTGTCACAACTTTAAAGACAGGTCATGGGGTAAATACTGAGTTCTCACAACTTTAAAGACAGGTCATGGGGTAAATACTGTGTTCTCACAACTTTAAAGACAGGTCATGGGGTAAATACTGAGCTGTCACAACTTTAAACACAGTTCATGGGGTAACTACTGAGCTCTCGCAACTTTAAAGACAGGTCATGGGGTAAATACTGTGTTCTCACAACTTTAAAGACAGGTCATGGGGTAAATACTGAGCTGTCACAACTTTAAAGACAGGTCATGGGGTAACTACTGAGCTGTCACAACTTTAAAGACAGGTCATGGGGTAAATACTGAACTCTCACAACTTTAAAGACAGGTCATGGGGTAAATACTGTGTTCTCACAACTTTAAAGACAGGTCATGGGGTAAATACTGAGCTGTCACAACTTTAAAGACAGGTCATGGGGTAAATACTGATCTCTCACAACTTTAAAGACAGGTCATGGGGTAAATACTGAGCTCTCACAAATTTAAAGACAGGTCCTGGGGTAAATAGTGAGCTGTCACAACTTTAAAGACAGGTCATGGGGTAAATACTGAGTTCTCACAAATTTAAAGACAGGTCCTGGGGTAAATAGTGAGCTGTCACAACATTAAAGACAGGTCATGGGGTAAATACTGAGTTCTCACAAATTTAAAGACAGGTCATGGGGTAAATACTGAGTTCTCACAACTTTAAAGACAGGTCATGGGGTAAACACTGAGCTCTCACAACTTTAAACACAGGTCATGGGGTAAATACTGAGCTGTCACAACTTTAAAGACAGGTCATGGTTTGAATACTGAGTTCTAACAACTTTAAAGACAGGTCATGGGGTAAATACAGAGCTCTCACAACTTTAAAGACAGCTCATGGGGTAAATACTGAGCTGTCACAACTTTAAAGACAGGTCATGGGGTAAATACTGAGTTCTCACAACTTTAAACCCAGGTCATGGGGTAAATACTGAGCTGTCACAACTTTAAACACAGGTCATGGGCGAAATACTCAGCTGTCACAAATTTAAATACAGGTCATGGGGTAAATACTGAGTTCTCACAATTTAAAGACACTTCATGTGGTAAGTACTTAGCTGTCACAACTTTCAACACAGGTCATGGGGTAAATACTGAGCTCTCAGAAATTTAAAGACAGGTCCTGGGGTAAATAGTGAGCTGTCACAACTTTAAAGACAGGTCATGCGGTAAATACTGAGCTGTCACAACTTTAAAGACAGGTCATGGGGTAAATATTAAGTTCTCACAACTTTAAAGACAGGTCGTGGGGTAAATACTGAGCTGTCACAACTTTAAAGACAGGTCATGGGGTAAATACTGAGTTCTCACAACTTTAAAGACAGGTCATGGGGTAAATACTGTGTTCTCACAACTTTAAAGACAGGTCATGGGGTAAATACTGAGCTGTCACAACTTTAAACACAGTTCATGGGGTAACTACTGAGCTCTCGCAACTTTAAAGACAGGTCATGGGGTAAATACTGTGTTCTCACAACTTTAAAGACAGGTCATGGGGTAAATACTGAGCTGTCACAACTTTAAAGACAGGTCATGGGGTAACTACTGAGCTGTCACAACTTTAAAGACAGGTCATGGGGTAAATACTGAACTCTCACAACTTTAAAGACAGGTCATGGGGTAAATACTGTGTTCTCACAACTTTAAAGACAGGTCATGGGGTAAATACTGAGCTGTCACAACTTTAAAGACAGGTCATGGGGTAAATACTGATCTCTCACAACTTTAAAGACAGGTCATGGGGTAAATACTGAGCTCTCACAAATTTAAAGACAGGTCCTGGGGTAAATAGTGAGCTGTCACAACTTTAAAGACAGGTCATGGGGTAAATACTGAGTTCTCACAAATTTAAAGACAGGTCCTGGGGTAAATAGTGAGCTGTCACAACATTAAAGACAGGTCATGGGGTAAATACTGAGTTCTCACAAATTTAAAGACAGGTCATGGGGTAAATACTGAGTTCTCACAACTTTAAAGACAGGTCATGGGGTAAACACTGAGCTCTCACAACTTTAAACACAGGTCATGGGGTAAATACTGAGCTGTCACAACTTTAAAGACAGGTCATGGTTTGAATACTGAGTTCTAACAACTTTAAAGACAGGTCATGGGGTAAATACTGAGTTCTCACAACTTTAAAGACAGGTCATGGTGTAAATACTGAGCTGTCACAACTTTAAACACAGGTCATGGAGTAAATACAGAGCTCTCACAACATTAAAGACAGGTCCTAGGGTAAATACTGAGCTGTCACAACTTTAAAGACAGGTCATGGGGTAAATACTGATCTCTCACAACTTTAAAGACAGGTCATGGGGTAAATACTGAGTTCTCACATCATTGAAGACAGGTCATGGGGTAAATACTGAGTTCTCACAACTTTAAAGACAGGACATGGGGTAAATACAGAGCTCTCACAACTTTAAAGACAGGTCATGGGGTAAATACTGAGCTCTCACAACTTTAAAGACAGGTCATGGGGTAAATACTGAGCTCTCACAACATTGAAGACAGGTCATGGGGTAAATACTGAGTTCTCACAACTTTAAAGACAGTTCATGGGGTAAATACAGAGCTCTCACAACTTTAAAGACAGGTCATGGGGTAAATACTGAGCTCTCACAACTTTAAAGACAGGTCATGGGGTAAATACTGAGCTGTCACAACTTTAAAGACAGGTCATGGGGTAAAGACTGAGTTCTCACAACTTTAAAGACAGGTCATGGGGTAAATACAGAGCTCTCACAACTTTAAAGACAGCTCATGGGGTAAATACTGAGCTGTCACAACTTTAAAGACAGGTCATGGGGTAAATACTGAGTTCTCACAACTTTAAACCCAGGTCATGGGGTAAATACTGAGCTGTCACAACTTTAAACACAGGTCATGGGCTAAATACTCAGCTGTCACAAATTTAAATACAGGTCATGGGGTAAATACTGAGTTCTCACAATTTAAAGACACTTCATGTGGTAAGTACTTAGCTGTCACAACTTTCAACACAGGTCATGGGGTAAATACTGAGCTCTCAGAAATTTAAAGACAGGTCCTGGGGTAAATAGTGAGCTGTCACAACTTTAAAGACAGGTCATGCGGTAAATACTGAGCTGTCACAACTTTAAAGACAGGTCATGGGGTAAATATTAAGTTCTCACAACTTTAAAGACAGGTCGTGGGGTAAATACTGAGCTGTCACAACTTTAAAGACAGGTCATGGGGTAAATACTGAGTTCTCACAACTTTAAAGACAGGTCATGGGGTAAATACTGTGTTCTCACAACTTTAAAGACAGGTCATGGGGTAAATACTGAGCTGTCACAACTTTAAACACAGTTCATGGGGTAACTACTGAGCTCTCGCAACTTTAAAGACAGGTCATGGGGTAAATACTGTGTTCTCACAACTTTAAAGACAGGTCATGGGGTAAATACTGAGCTGTCACAACTTTAAAGACAGGTCATGGGGTAACTACTGAGCTGTCACAACTTTAAAGACAGGTCATGGGGTAAATACTGAACTCTCACAACTTTAAAGACAGGTCATGGGGTAAATACTGTGTTCTCACAACTTTAAAGACAGGTCATGGGGTAAATACTGAGCTGTCACAACTTTAAAGACAGGTCATGGGGTAAATACTGATCTCTCACAACTTTAAAGACAGGTCATGGGGTAAATACTGAGCTCTCACAAATTTAAAGACAGGTCCTGGGGTAAATAGTGAGCTGTCACAACTTTAAAGACAGGTCATGGGGTAAATACTGAGTTCTCACAAATTTAAAGACAGGTCCTGGGGTAAATAGTGAGCTGTCACAACATTAAAGACAGGTCATGGGGTAAATACTGAGTTCTCACAAATTTAAAGACAGGTCATGGGGTAAATACTGAGTTCTCACAACTTTAAAGACAGGTCATGGGGTAAACACTGAGCTCTCACAACTTTAAACACAGGTCATGGGGTAAATACTGAGCTGTCACAACTTTAAAGACAGGTCATGGTTTGAATACTGAGTTCTAACAACTTTAAAGACAGGTCATGGGGTAAATACTGAGTTCTCACAACTTTAAAGACAGGTCATGGTGTAAATACTGAGCTGTCACAACTTTAAACACAGGTCATGGAGTAAATACAGAGCTCTCACAACATTAAAGACAGGTCCTAGGGTAAATACTGAGCTGTCACAACTTTAAAGACAGGTCATGGGGTAAATACTGATCTCTCACAAGTTTAAGGACAGGTCATGGGGTAAATACTGATCTGTCACAACTTTAAAGAAAGGTCATGGGGTAAATGCTGAGTTCTTACAACTTTAAAGACAGGTCATGGGGTAAATACTAAGTTCTCACAACTTTAAAGACAGGTCATGGGGTAAATACTGAGCTGTCACAACTTTAAAGACAGGGTAGACAGTCAGAAACTTTTTCCCCGGGTGGAGCAAAGCGTTACAAGGGGTCATAAATTTAAGGTGAAGGGTGGGAGATATAAGGGGGATGTCAGGGGAAGGTTCTTTACCCAGAGAGTGGTCGAGGCATGGAATGCCTTGCCCGGGGAAGTTGTTGAGTCAGAAACTTTAGGGACTTTCAAAAGGCTTTTGGATAGGTATATGGATAAAGGAGAATGATGGGGTATAGATTAAATTGTCCTTGACAGAGGACAAAGGATCGGCACAACATTGTGGGCCGAAGGGCCTGTTCTGTGCTGTATGTTCTATGATTCTATGATTCTATGATAGGTCATGGGGTAAATACTGAGCTGTCACTACTTTAAAGACAGGTCATGGGGTAAATACTGAGCTGTCACAACTTTAAAGACAGGTCATGGGGTAAATACTGAGCTGTCACAACTTTAAAGACAGGTCATGGGATAATACTGATCTCTCACAACTTTAAAGAAAGGTCCTGGGGTAAATACTGAGCTCTCACAACTTTAAAGACAGGTCATGGAATAATACTGATCTCTCACAACTTTAAAGAAAGGTCCTGGGGTAAATACTGAGCTCTCACAACTTTAAAGACAGGTCATGGGGTAAATACTGAGTTCTCACAACTTTGAAGACAGGTCATGGGGTAAATACTGAGTTCTCACAACTTTAAAGACAGGTCATGGGGTAAATACTGAGCTGTCACAACTTTAAAGACAGGTCATGGGGTAAATACTGAGCTCTCAAATCTTTAAAGACAGGTCATGGGGTAAATACTGAGCTCTCACAACTTTAAAGACAGGTCATGGGGTAAATACTGAGCTCTCACAACTTTAAAGACAGGTCATGGGGTAAATACTGAGCTCTCACAACTTTAAAGGCAGGTCATGGGGTAAATACTGAGCTGTCACAACTTTAAAGACAGGTCATGGGGTAAATACAGAACTCTCACAACTTTAAAGACAGGTCATGGGGTAAATACTGAGTTCTCACAACTTTAAAGACAGGTCATGGGGTAAATACTGAGCTCTCACAACTTTAAAGACAGGTCATGGGGTAAATACTGAGCTCTCACAACTTTAAAGACAGGTCATGGGGTAAATACTGAGCTCTCACAACTTTAAAGGCAGGTCATGGGGTAAATACTGAGCTGTCACAACTTTAAAGACAGGTCATGGGGTAAATACAGAACTCTCACAACTTTAAAGACAGGTCATGGGGTAAATACTGAGTTCTCACAACTTTAAAGACAGGTCATGTGGTAAATACTGTGTTCTAACAACATTAAAGACATGTCATGGGGTAAATACTGAGCTCTCACAACTTTAAAGACAGGTCATGCGGTAAATACTGAGCTGTCACAACTTTAAAGACAGGTCATGGGGTAAATATTAAGTTCTCACAACTTTAAAGACAGGTCGTGGGGTAAATACTGAGCTGTCACAACTTTAAAGACAGGTCATGGGGTAAATACTGAGTTCTCACAACTTTAAAGACAGGTCATGGGGTAAATACTGTGTTCTCACAACTTTAAAGACAGGTCATGGGGTAAATACTGAGCTGTCACAACTTTAAACACAGGTCATGGGGTAACTACTGAGCTCTCGCAACTTTAAAGACAGGTCATGGGGTAAATACTGTGTTCTCACAACTTTAAAGACAGGTCATGGGGTAAATACTGAGCTGTCACAACTTTAAAGACAGGTCATGGGGTAACTACTGAGCTGTCACAACTTTAAAGACAGGTCATGGGGTAAATACTGAACTCTCACAACTTTAAAGACAGGTCATGGGGTAAATACTGTGTTCTCACAACTTTAAAGACAGGTCATGGGGTAAATACTGAGCTGTCACAACTTTAAAGACAGGTCATGGGGTAAATACTGATCTCTCACAACTTTAAAGACAGGTCATGGGGTAAATACTGAGCTCTCACAAATTTAAAGACAGGTCCTGGGGTAAATAGTGAGCTGTCACAACTTTAAAGACAGGTCATGGGGTAAATACTGAGTTCTCACAAATTTAAAGACAGGTCCTGGGGTAAATAGTGAGCTGTCACAACATTAAAGACAGGTCATGGGGTAAATACTGAGTTCTCACAAATTTAAAGACAGGTCATGGGGTAAATACTGAGTTCTCACAACTTTAAAGACAGGTCATGGGGTAAACACTGAGCTCTCACAACTTTAAACACAGGTCATGGGGTAAATACTGAGCTGTCACAACTTTAAAGACAGGTCATGGTTTGAATACTGAGTTCTCACAACTTTAAAGACAGGTCATGGGGTAAATACTGAGTTCTCACAACTTTAAAGACAGGTCATGGTGTAAATACTGAGCTGTCACAACTTTAAACACAGGTCATGGAGTAAATACAGAGCTCTCACAACATTAAAGACAGGTCCTAGGGTAAATACTGAGCTGTCACAACTTTAAAGACAGGTCATGGGGTAAATACTGATCTCTCACAAGTTTAAGGACAGGTCATGTGGTAAATACTGATCTGTCACAACTTTAAAGAAAGGTCATGGGGTAAATACTGAGTTCTTACAACTTTAAAGACAGGTCATGGGGTAAATACTAAGTTCTCACAACTTTAAAGACAGGTCATGGGGTAAATACTGAGCTGTCACAACTTTAAAGACAGGTCATGGGGTAAATACTGAGCTGTCACTACTTTAAAGACAGGTCATGGGGTAAATACTGAGCTGTCACAACTTTAAAGACAGGTCATGGGGTAAATACTGAGCTGTCACAACTTTAAAGACAGGTCATGGGATAATACTGATCTCTCACAACTTTAAAGAAAGGTCCTGGGGTAAATACTGAGCTCTCACAACTTTAAAGACAGGTCATGGAATAATACTGATCTCTCACAACTTTAAAGAAAGGTCCTGGGGTAAATACTGAGCTCTCACAACTTTAAAGACAGGTCATGGGGTAA
Organism: Heterodontus francisci; assembly: GCF_036365525.1. Classification (NCBI taxonomy): domain Eukaryota; kingdom Metazoa; phylum Chordata; class Chondrichthyes; order Heterodontiformes; family Heterodontidae; genus Heterodontus; species Heterodontus francisci. The sequence goes on along the minus strand of NC_090390.1, from coordinate 924,947 downwards.
ATACTGAGTTCTCACAACTTTGAAGACAGGTCATGGGGTAAATAGTGAGTTCTCACAACTTTAAAGACAGGTCATGGGGTAAATACTGAGCTGTCACAACTTTAAAGACAGGTCATGGGGTAAATACTGAGCTCTCAAATCTTTAAAGACAGGTCATGGGGTAAATACTGAGCTCTCACAACTTTAAAGACAGGTCATGGGGTAAATACTGAGCTCTCACAACTTTAAAGACAGGTCATGGGGTAAATACTGAGCTCTCACAACTTTAAAGGCAGGTCATGGGGTAAATACTGAGCTGTCACAACTTTAAAGACAGGTCATGGGGTAAATACAGAACTCTCACAACTTTAAAGACAGGTCATGGGGTAAATACTGAGTTCTCACAACTTTAAAGACAGGTCATGGGGTAAATACTGAGCTCTCACAACTTTAAAGACAGGTCATGGGGTAAATACTGAGCTCTCACAACTTTAAAGACAGGTCATGGGGTAAATACTGAGCTCTCACAACTTTAAAGGCAGGTCATGGGGTAAATACTGAGCTGTCACAACTTTAAAGACAGGTCATGGGGTAAATACAGAACTCTCACAACTTTAAAGACAGGTCATGGGGTAAATACTGAGTTCTCACAACTTTAAAGACAGGTCATGTGGTAAATACTGTGTTCTAACAACATTAAAGACATGTCATGGGGTAAATACTGAGCTCTCACAACTTTAAAGACAGGTCATGGGGTAAATACTGAGCTCTCACAACTTTAAAGACAGGTCATGGGGTAAATACTGAGCTGTCACAACTTTAAAGTCTGGTCCTGGAGTAAATACAGAGCTCTAACAACTTTAAAGACAGGTCATGGCGTAAATACTGAGCTCTCACAACTTTAAAGACAGGTCATGGGGTAAATACTGAGCTCTCACAACTTTAAAGACAGGTCATGGGGTAAATACTGAGCTGTCACAACTTTAAAGTCTGGTCCTGGAGTAAATACAGAGCTCTCACAACTTTAAAGACAGGTCATGGGGTAAATACTGAGCTCTCACAACTTTAAAGACAGGTCATGGGGTAAATACTGAGCTGTCACAACTTTAAAGACAGGTCATCGGGTAAATACTGAGTTCTCACATCTTTAAAGACAGGTCATGGGGTAAATACTGAGCTCTCACAACTTTAAAGGCAGGTCATGGGGTAAATACTGAGCTCTCACAACTTTAAAGATAGGTCATGAGGTAAATACTGAGCTCTCACAACTTTAAAGACAGGTCATGGGGTAAATAGTGAGTTCTCACAACTTTAAAGACAGGTCATGGGGTAAATACAGAGCTGTCACAACTTTAAAGACAGGTCATCGGGTAAATACTGAGTTCTCACATCTTTAAAGACAGGTCATGGGGTAAATACTGAGCTCTCACAACTTTAAAGTCTGGTCCTGGAGTAAATACAGAGCTCTCACAACTTTAAAGACAGGTCATGGGGTAAATACTGAGCTGTCACAACTTTAAAGACAGGTCATCGGGTAAATACTGAGTTCTCACATCTTTAAAGACAGGTCATGGGGTAAATACTGAGCTCTCACAACTTTAAAGCCCGGTCATGGGGTAAATACTGAGCTCTCACAATTTTAAAGACAGGTCATGGGGTAAATACTGAATTCTCTCAACTTTAAGGACAGGTCCTGGGGTAAATACTGAGTTCTCACAACTTTAAAGGCAGGTCATGGGGTAAATACTGAGCTCTCACAACTTTAAAGATAGGTCATGAGGTAAATACTGAGCTCTCACAACTTTAAAGACAGGTCATGGGGTAAATAGTGAGTTCTCACAACTTTAAAGACAGGTCATGGGGTAAATACAGAGCTGTCACAACTTTAAAGACAGGTCATGGGGTAAATACTGAGCTGTCACAACTTTAAAGACAGGTCATGGGGTAAATACAGAACTCTCACAACTGTAAAGACAGGTCATTGGGTAAATACTGAGCTGTCACAACTTTAAAGACAGGTTCTGGGGTAAATACTGAGCTCTCACAACTTTGAAGACAGGTCATGGGGTAAATACTGAGCTCTCAAAACTTTAAAGACAGGTCCTGGGGTAAATACTGAGTTCTCCCAACTTTAAAGACAGGTCATGGGGTAAATACTGATCTCTCACAACTTTAAAGACAGGTCATGGGGTAAATACTGAGCTCTCATATCTTTAAAGACAGGTCATGGGGTAAATACTGAGCTGTCACAACTTTAAAGACAGGTCATGGGGTAAATACTGAGCTGTCACAACTTTAAAGACAGGTCCTGGGGTAAATACTGAGCTCTCACAACTTTAAAGACAGGTCATGGGGTAAGTACTGAGTTCTCACAACTTTTAAGACAGGTCCTGTGGTAAATACTGAGTTCTCACAACTTTAAAGACATATCATGGGGTAAATACTGAGCTCTCACAACTTTAAAGACAGGTCCTGGGGTAAATACTGAGTTCTCACAACTTTAAAGACAGGTCATGGGGTAAATACAGAACTCTCACAACTTTAAAGACAGGTCATTGGGTAAATACTGAGCTGTCACAACTTTAAAGACAGGTCATGGGGTAAATACTGAGCTCTCACAACTTTAAAGACAGGTCCTGGGGTAAATACTGAGTTCTCCCAACTTTAAAGACAGGTCATGGAGTAAATACTGAGCTCTCACAACATTAAAGACAGGTCATGGGGTAAATACTGATCTCTCACAACTTTAAAGACAGGTCATGGGGTAAATACTGAGCTCTCACAACTTTAAAGACAGGTCATGGGGTAAATACTGAGCTGTCACAACTTCAAAAACGGGTCCTGGGGTAAATACTGAGCTCTCACAACTTCAAAGACAGGTCCTGGGGTAAATAGTGAGTTCTCACAACTTTAAGACAGGTCATGGGGTAAATACTGAGCTCTCACAACTTTAAAGACATGTCATGGGGTAAGTACTGAGTTCTCACAACTTCAAAGACAGGTCATGGGGTAAATACTGAGCTGTCACAACTTTAAAGACAGGTCATCGGGTAAATACTGAGTTCTCACAACTTTAAAGACAGGTCATGGGGTAAATACTGAGCTCTCAACTTTAAAGACAGGTCATGGGGTAAATACTGAGCTGTCACAACTTTAAAGACAGGTCATGGGGTAAATACTGAGCTCTCACAACTTTAAAGACAGGTCATGGGGTAAATACTGAGCTCTCACAACTTGAAAGACAGGTCATGGGGTAAATACTGAGCTCTCACAACTTTAAAGACAGGTCATGAGGTAAACACTGAGCTGTCACAACTTTCAAGACAGGTCATGGGGTAAATACTGAGCTCTCACAACTTTAAAGACAGTTCATGGGGTAAATACTGAGCTCTCACAACTTTAAAGACAGGTCCTGGGGTAAATACTGAGTTCTCACAACTTTAAAGACAGTTCATGGGGTAAATACTGAGCTGTCACAACTTTAAAGACAGGGCAAAGGGGGTAAATACTGAGCTCTCACAACTTTAAAGACAGGTCATGGGGTAAATACTGATTTCTCACAACTTTCAAGACAGGTCATGGGGTAAATACTGAGTTCTCACAACTTTAAAAACAGGTCATGGTGTCAATACTGAGCTGTCACAACTTTAAAGACAGGTCATGGGGTAAATACTGAGCTGTCACAACTTTAAAGACAGGTCATGGGGTAAATACTGAGTTCTCACAACTTTAAAGACAGGTCATGTGGTAAATATTGAGCTCTCACAACTTTAAAGACAGGTCATGGGGTAAATACTGAGCTCTCACTACTTTAAAGACAGGTCATGGGGTAAATACTGAGCTGTTACAACTTTAAAGACAGGGCAGGGGGTAAATACTGAACTCTCACAACTTTAAAGACGGGTCCTTGGGTAAATACTGAGTTCTCACAACTTTAAAGACAGGTCCTGGGGTGAATACTGAGCTGTCACAAATGTAAAGACAGGTCCTGGGGTAAATACTGAGCTCTCAAAACTTAAAAGACAGGTCATGGGGTAAATACTGAGTTCTCACAACTTTAAAGACAGGTCATGGGGTAAATGCTGAGCTGTCACAACTTTAAAGACAGGTCATGGGGTAAATACTGAGTTCTCACAACGTTAAAGACAGGTCATGGGGTAAATACTGAGCTGTCACAAATTTAAACACAGGGCCTGGAGGAAATACTGAACTGTCACAAATTTAAGCACAGGCCCTGGGGAAAATACTGAGCTGTCACAACTTTAAAGACAGGTCCTGGGGTAAATACTGAGCTCTCAAAACTTAAAAGACAGGTCATGGGGTAAATACTGAGTTCTCACAACTTTAAAGACAGGTCATGGGGTAAATACTGAGCTGTCACAACTTTAAAGACAGGTCATGGGGTAAATACTGAGCTGTCACTACTTTAAAGACAGGTCATGGGGTAAATACTGAGCTGTCACAACTTTAAAGACAGGTCATGGGGTAAATACTGAGCTGTCACAACTTTAAAGACAGGTCATGGGATAATACTGATCTCTCACAACTTTAAAGAAAGGTCCTGGGGTAAATACTGAGCTCTCACAACTTTAAAGACAGGTCATGGAATAATACTGATCTCTCACAACTTTAAAGAAAGGTCCTGGGGTAAATACTGAGCTCTCACAACTTTAAAGACAGGTCATGGGGTAAATACTGAGTTCTCACAACTTTGAAGACAGGTCATGGGGTAAATACTGAGTTCTCACAACTTTAAAGACAGGTCATGGGGTAAATACTGAGCTGTCACAACTTTAAAGACAGGTCATGGGGTAAATACTGAGCTCTCAAAACTTTAAAGACAGGTCATGGGGTAAATACTGAGCTCTCACAACTTTAAAGACAGGTCATGGGGTAAATACTGAGCTCTCACAACTTTAAAGACAGGTCATGGGGTAAATACTGAGCTCTCACAACTTTAAAGGCAGGTCATGGGGTAAATACTGAGCTGTCACAACTTTAAAGACAGGTCATGGGGTAAATACAGAACTCTCACAACTTTAAAGACAGGTCATGGGGTAAATACTGAGTTCTCACAACTTTAAAGACAGGTCATGGGGTAAATACTGAGCTCTCACAACTTTAAAGACAGGTCATGGGGTAAATACTGAGCTCTCACAACTTTAAAGACAGGTCATGGGGTAAATACTGAGCTCTCACAACTTTAAAGGCAGGTCATGGGGTAAATACTGAGCTGTCACAACTTTAAAGACAGGTCATGGGGTAAATACAGAACTCTCACAACTTTAAAGACAGGTCATGGGGTAAATACTGTGTTCTAACAACATTAAAGACAGGTCATGGGGTAAATACTGAGCTCTCACAACTTTAAAGACAGGTCATGGGGTAAATACTGAGCTCTCACAACTTTAAAGACAGGTCATGGGGTAAATACTGAGCTGTCACAACTTTAAAGTCTGGTCCTGGAGTAAATACAGAGCTCTAACAACTTTAAAGACAGGTCATGGCGTAAATACTGAGCTCTCACAACTTTAAAGACATGTCATGGGGTAAATACTGAGCTCTCACAACTTTAAAGACAGGTCATGGGGTAAATACTGAGCTGTCACAACTTTAAAGTCTGGTCCTGGAGTAAATACAGAGCTCGAACAACTTTAAAGACAGGTGATGGGGTAAATACTGAGCTCTCACAACTTTAAAGACAGGTCATGGGGTAAATACTGAGCTGTCACAACTTTAAAGACAGGTCATCGGGTAAATACTGAGTTCTCACATCTTTAAAGACAGGTCATGGGGTAAATACTGAGCTCTCACAACTTTAAAGCCCGGTCATGGGGTAAATACTGAGCTCTCACAATTTTAAAGACAGGTCATGGGGTAAATACTGAATTCTCTCAACTTTAAGGACAGGTCCTGGGGTAAATACTGAGTTCTCACAACTTTAAAGGCAGGTCATGGGGTAAATACTGAGCTCTCACAACTTTAAAGATAGGTCATGAGGTAAATACTGAGCTCTCACAACTTTAAAGACAGGTCATGGGGTAAATAGTGAGTTCTCACAACTTTAAAGACAGGTCATGGGGTAAATACAGAGCTGTCACAACTTTAAAGACAGGTCATGGGGTAAATACTGAGCTGTCACAACTTTAAAGACAGGTCATGGGGTAAATACAGAACTCTCACAACTGTAAAGACAGGTCATTGGGTAAATACTGAGCTGTCACAACTTTAAAGACAGGTCCTGGGGTAAATACTGAGCTCTCACAACTTTAAAGACAGGTTCTGGGGTAAATACTGAGCTCTCACAACTTTGAAGACAGGTCATGGGGTAAATACTGAGCTCTCACAACTTTAATGACAGGTCCTGGGGTAAATACTGAGTTCTCCCAACTTTAAAGACAGGTCATGGGGTAAATACTGATCTCTCACAACTTTAAAGACAGGTCATGGGGTAAATCCTGAGCTCTCATATCTTTAAAGACAGGTCATGGGGTAAATACTGAGCTGTCACAACTTTAAAGACAGGTCATGGGGTAAATACTGAGCTGTCACAACTTTAAAGACAGGTCCTGGGGTAAATACTGAGCTCTCACAACTTTAAAGACAGGTCATGGGGTAAGTACTGAGTTCTCACAACTTTTAAGACAGGTCCTGCGGTAAATACTGAGTTCTCACAACTTTAAAGACATGTCATGGGGTAAATACTGAGCTCTCACAACTTTAAAGACAGGTCCTGGGGTAAATACTGAGTTCTCACAACTTTAAAGACAGGTCATGGGGTAAATACTGAGCTCTCACAACTTTAAAGACAGGTCATGGGGTAAATACTGAGCTGTCACAACTTCAGAAACGGGTCCTGGGGTAAATACTGAGCTCTCACAACTTCAAAGACAGGTCCTGGGGTAAATAGTGAGTTCTCACAACTTTAAGACAGGTCATGGGGTAAATACTGAGCTCTCACAACTTTAAAGACATGTCATGGGGTAAGTACTGAGTTCTCACAACTTCAAAGACAGGTCATGGGGTAAATACTGAGCTGTCACAACTTTAAAGACAGGTCATGGGGTAAATACTGAGTTCTCACAACTTTAAAGACAGGTCATGGGGTAAATACTGAGCTCTCACAACTTTAAAGACAGTTCATGGGGTAAATACTGAGCTCTCACAACTTTAAAGACAGTTCATGGGGTAAATACTGAGCTCTCACAACTTTAAAGACAGGGCAAAGGGGGTAAATACTGAGCTCTCACAACTTTAAAGACAGGTCATGGGGTAAATACTGAGTTCTCACAACTTTCAAGACAGGTCATGGGGTAAATACTGAGTTCTCACAACTTTAAAAACAGGTCATGGGGTAAATATTGAGCTCTCACAACTTTAAAGACAGGTCATGGGGTAAATACTGAGCTCTCACTACTTTAAAGACAGGTCATGGGGTAAATACTGAGCTGTTACAACTTTAAAGACAGGGCAGGGGGTAAATACTGAACTCTCACAACTTTAAAGACGGGTCCTGGGGTAAATACTGAGTTCTCACAACTTTAAAGACAGGTCCTGGGGTAAATACTGAGCTGTCACAACTTTAAAGACAGGTCCTGGGGTAAATACTGAGCTCTCAAAACTTAAAAGACAGGTCATGGGGTAAATACTGAGTTCTCACAACTTTAAAGACAGGTCATGGGGTAAATACTGAGCTGTCACAACTTTAAAGACAGGTCATGGGGTAAATACTGAGTTCTCACAACGTTAAAGACAGGTCATGGGGTAAATACTGAGCTGTCACAAATTTAAACACAGGGCCTGGAGGAAATACTGAACTGTCACAAATTTAAGCACAGGCCCTGGGGAAAATACTGAGCTGTCACAACTTTAATGACAGGTCCTGTGGCAAATACTGAGCTGTCACAACTTTAAAGACAGGTCCAGGGGTAAATACTGAACTGTCACAATTTTAAACACATGTCCTGGGGGAAACACTGAACTGTCACAACTTTAAACACAGGTCTTGGGGAAATACTGAACTGTCAGAACTTCAAAAGACAGGTCCTGGGGGAAACACTGAACTGTCACATCTTTAAACACAGGTACTGGGGGGAATAATGAGCTGTCACTACTTTGAAGACAGGTCCTGGGGCAAATGCTGAGCTGTCATAACTGTAAATACATGTCCTGGGGGAAATACTGAGCTGTTGCAACATTAAAGACAGGTCCTGATGGAAATACCGAGCTGTCACAAATATAAAGACATGTCCTGGGGAAATACTGAGCTCTCACAACGTTAAAGACAGGTCATGGGGTAAATTCTGAACTGTCACAACTGGAAACACAGGGCAGGGGGAAATTCTGAACAGTCACAACTTAAAAGACAGGACCTGGATGAAATATTGAACTGTCACCACTTTAAAGACAGCTCCTGGGGGAAATATTGAGCTGCCACAACTTCAAAGACAGGTCCTGGGGTAAATACTGAGCTGTCACAATTGAAAACACAGGTCCACGGGGAAATACTAAGCTCTCACAACGTTAAAGACAGGTCCTGGGGGAAATACTGAACTGTCACAAATTTAAACACAGGTCCTGGGGGAAATACTGAACTGTCACAAATTTAAACACAGGGCCTGGAGGAAATACTGAACTGTTACAAATTTAAACACAAGGCCTGGAGGAAATACTGAACAATCACAACTTTAAAAACAGGGCCTGGAGGAAATACTGAACTGTCACAAATTTAAACACAGGGCCTGGAGGAAATACTGAACTGTCACAAATTTAAACACAGGGCCTGGAGGAAATACTGAACTGTCACAAATTTAAACACAAGGCCTGGAGGAAATACTGAACAATCACAACTTTAAAAACAGGGCCTGGAGGAAATACTGAACAGTCACTAATTTAAACACAGGGCCTGGAGGAAATACTGAACTGTCACAAATTTAAACACAGGGCCTGGAGGAAATACTGAACTGTCACAAATGAAAACACAGGTCCTGGGGGAAATACTGAACTGTCACAACTTCAAAGACAGGGCCTGGGGGAAATACCGAGCTGTCACAAATATAAAGACTGGTCCTGGGGAAAATACTGAACTGTCACTACTTTAAAGTCAGGGCCTGGGGCAAATTGCGAACTGTCACAACTGCAAACACAGGGCCTGGAGGAAATATTGAGCTGTCACAACTGTAAAGACAGGTCCTGGAGGAAATACTGAGCTGTCCCAACATTAAAGACAGGTCCTGGGGCAAATTCTGAACTGTCACAACTGTAAAGACAGGTCCTGGAGGAAATACTGAGCTGTCACAAATTTAAAGACAGGTCCTGGGGGAAATACTGAGCTGTCACAATTGTAAACACAGGGCCAGGAAAGACTGAACTTTCTCCAATTTAAAGACAGGCCCTGGGGGAAATATTGAGCTGTCACAACCTCAAAGACAGGTCCTGGGGGAAGTTCTGAGATGTGACAACTTTAAACACAAGGCCTGGGGAAATACTGAGCTGTCACAAATTTAAACACAGGGTCTGGAGGAAATACTGAACTGTCAGAAATTTAAACACAATGCCTGGAGGAAATACTGAACTGTCACAAATTTAAACACAAGGCCTGGAGGAAATACTGAACTGTCACAAATTTAAACACAGGGCCTGGAGGAAATACTGAACTGTCACAAATTTAAACACAAGGCCTGGAGGAAATACTGAACTGTCACAAATTTAAACACAGGGCCTGGAGGAAATACTGAACTGTCACAAATTTAAACACAAGGCCTGGAGGAAATACTGAACTGTCACAACTTTAAACACAAGGCCTGGACGAAATACTGAACTGTCACAACTTTAAACACAAGGCCTGGACGAAATACTGAACTGTCACAACTTTAAACACAAGGCCTGGAGGAAATACTGAACTGTCACAAATTAAAACACAAGGCCTGGAGGAAATACTGAACTGTAACAAATTTAAACACAGGGCCTGGAGGTAATACTGAAATGTCACAAATTAAAACACAAAGCCTGGAGGAAATACTGAACTGTCACAAATTTAAACACAAGGCCTTGAGGAAATACTGAACAGTCACAACTTTAAACACAAGGCCTGGAGGAAATACTGAACTGTCACAAATTTAAACACAAGGCCTGGAGGAAATACTGAACTGTCACAAATTTAAACACAAGGCCTGGAGGAAATACTGAACTGTCACAACTTTAAACACACGGCCTGGAGGAAATACAGAACTGTCACAACTTTAAACACAAGGCCTGGAGGAAATACTGAACTGTCACAAATTTAAACACACGGCCTGGAGGAAATACTGAACTGTCACAAATTTAAACACAGGGCCTGGAGGAAATACTGAACTGTCACAAATTTAAACACAAGGCCTGGAGGAAATACTGAACTGTCACAACTTTAAACACAGGGCCTGGAGGAAATACTGAACTGTCACAAATTTAAACACATGGCCTGGAGGAAATACTGAACTGTCACAAATTTAAACACAAGGCCTGGAGGAAATACTGAACTGTCACAACTTTAAACACAGGGCCTGGAGGAAATACTGAACTGTCACAAATTTAAACACAGGGCCTGGAGGAAATACTGAACTGTCACAAATTTAAACACACGGCCTGGAGGAAATACTGAACTGTCACAAATTTAAACACAGGGCCTGGAGGAAATACTGAACTGTCACAAATTTAAACACAGGGCCTGGAGGAAATACTGAACTGTCACAAATTTAAACACAAGGCCTGGAGGAAATACTGAACTGTCACAAATTTAAACACAGGGCCTGGAGGAAATACTGAACTGTCACAAATTTAAACACAAGGCCTGGAGGAAATACTGAACTGTAACAAATTTAAACACAAGGCCTGGAGGAAATACTGAACTGTCACAAATTTAAACACAGGGCCTGGAGTAAATACTGAACTGTAACAAATTTAAACACAGGGTCTGGAGGAAATACTGAACTGTCACAAATTTAAACACAAGGCCTGGAGGAAATACTGAACTGTCACAAATTTAAACACAAGGCCTGGAGGAAATACTGAACTGTCACAAATTTAAACACAAGGCCTGGAGGAAATACTGAACTGTCACAAATTTAAACACAAGGCCTGGAGGAAATACTGAACTGTCACAAATTTAAACACAGGGCCTGGAGAAAATGCTGAACTGTCACAAATTTAAACACAAGGCCTGGAGGAAATACTGAACTGTCACAAATTTAAACACAGGGCCTGGAGTAAATACTGAACTGTTACAAATTTAAACACAGGGCCTGGAGGAAATACTGAACTGTTACAAATTAAAACACAGGGCCTGGAGGAAATACTGAACTGTCACAAATTTAAACACAGGGCCTGGAGAAAATGCTGAACTGTCACAAATTTAAACACAGGGCCTGGAGGAAATACTGAACTGTCTCAAATTTAAACACAAGGCCTGGAGGAAATACTGAACTGTCACAAATTTAAACACAAGGCCTGGAGGAAATACTGAACTGTAACAAATTTAAACACAAGGCCTGGAGGAAATACTGAACTGTCACAAATTTAAACACAAGGCCTGGAGGAAATACTGAACTGTAACAAATTTAAACACAAGGCCTGGAGGAAATACTGAACTGTCACAAATTTAAACACAGGGCCTGGAGTAAATACTGAACTGTCACAAATTTAAACACAAGGCCTGGAGGAAATACTGAACTGTCACAAATTTAAACACAGGGACTGGAGGAAATACTGAACTGTCACAAATTTAAACACAAGGCCTGGAGGAAATACTGAACTGTAACAAATTTAAACACAAGGCCTGGAGGAAATACTGAACTGTCACAAATTTAAACACAGGGCCTGGAGTAAATACTGAACTGTCACAAATTTAAACACAAGGCCTGGAGGAAATACTGAACTGTCACAAATTTAAACACAGGGCCTGGAGGAAATACTGAACTGTCACAAATTTAAACACAGGGCCTGGAGGAAATACTGAACTGTCACAAATTTAAACACAAGGCCTGGAGGAAATACTGAACTGTCACAAATTTAAACACAAGGCCTGGAGGAAATACTGAACTGTCACAAATTTAAACACAAGGCCTGGAGTAAATACTGAACTGTCACAAATTTAAACACAGGGCCTGGAGGAAATACTGAACTGTCACAAATTTAAACACAAGGCCTGGAGGAAATACTGAACTGTCACAACTTTAAACACAAGGCCTGGACGAAATACTGAACTGTCACAACTTTAAACACAAGGCCTGGACGAAATACTGAACTGTCACAACTTTAAACACAAGGCCTGGAGGAAATACTGAACTGTCACAAATTAAAACACAAGGCCTGGAGGAAATACTGAACTGTCACAAATTTAAACACAGGGCCTGGAGGTAATACTGAACTGTCACAAATTAAAACACAAGGCCTGGAGGAAATACTGAACTGTCACAAATTTAAACACAAGGCCTTGAGGAAATACTGAACAGTCACAACTTTAAACACAAGGCCTGGAGGAAATACTGAACTGTCACAAATTTAAACACAAGGCCTGGAGGAAATACTGAACTGTCACAAATTTAAACACAAGGCCTGGAGGAAATACTGAACTGTCACAACTTTAAACACACGGCCTGGAGGAAATACTGAACTGTCACAAATTTAAACACAGGGCCTGGAGGAAATACTGAACTGTCACAAATTTAAACACAAGGCCTGGAGGAAATACTGAACTGTAACAAATTTAAACACAAGGCCTGGAGGAAATACTGAACTGTCACAAATTTAAACACAGGGCCTGGAGTAAATACTGAACTGTAACAAATTTAAACACAGGGTCTGGAGGAAATACTGAACTGTCACAAATTTAAACACAAGGCCTGGAGGAAATACTGAACTGTCACAAATTTAAACACAAGGCCTGGAGGAAATACTGAACTGTCACAAATTTAAACACAAGGCCTGGAGGAAATACTGAACTGTCACAAATTTAAACACAAGGCCTGGAGGAAATACTGAACTGTCACAAATTTAAACACAGGGCCTGGAGAAAATGCTGAACTGTCACAAATTTAAACACAAGGCCTGGAGGAAATACTGAACTGTCACAACTTTAAACACACGGCCTGGAGGAAATACAGAACTGTCACAACTTTAAACACAAGGCCTGGAGGAAATACTGAACTGTCACAAATTTAAACACACGGCCTGGAGGAAATACTGAACTGTCACAAATTTAAACACAGGGCCTGGAGGAAATACTGAACTGTCACAAATTTAAACACAAGGCCTGGAGGAAATACTGAACTGTCACAACTTTAAACACAGGGCCTGGAGGAAATACTGAACTGTCACAAATTTAAACACATGGCCTGGAGGAAATACTGAACTGTCACAAATTTAAACATAAGGCCTGGAGGAAATACTGAACTGTCACAACTTTAAACACAGGGCCTGGAGGAAATACTGAACTGTCACAAATTTAAACACAGGGCCTGGAGGAAATACTGAACTGTCACAAATTTAAACACACGGCCTGGAGGAAATACTGAACTGTTACAAATTAAAACACAGGGCCTGGAGGAAATACTGAACTGTCACAAATTTAAACACAGGGCCTGGAGAAAATGCTGAACTGTCACAAATTTAAACACAGGGCCTGGAGGAAATACTGAACTGTCTCAAATTTAAACACAAGGCCTGGAGGAAATACTGAACTGTCACAAATTTAAACACAAGGCCTGGAGGAAATACTGAACTGTAACAAATTTAAACACAAGGCCTGGAGGAAATACTGAACTGTCACAAATTTAAACACAAGGCCTGGAGGAAATACTGAACTGTCACAAATTTAAACACAAGGCCTGGAGGAAATACTGAACTGTCACAAATTTAAACACAGGGCCTGGAGGATATACTGAACTGTCACAAATTTAAACACAAGGCCTGGAGGGAATACTGAACTGTCACAAATTTAAACACAGGGCCTGGAGGAAATACTGAACTGTCACAAATTTAAGCACAAGGCCTGGAGGAAATACTGAACTGTCACAAATTTAAACACAAGGCCTGGAGGAAATACTGAACTGTCACAAATTTAAACACAGGGCCTGGAGGAAATACTGAACAGTCACAAATTTAAACACAAGGCCTGGAGGAAATACTGAACTGTTACAAATTTAAGCACAGGGCCTGGAGGAAATACTGAACTGTCACAAATTTAAACACAAAGCCTGGAGGAAATACTGAACTGTTACAAATTTAAACACGGGGTCTGGAGGAAATACTGAACTGTTACAAATTTAAACACAAGGCCTGGAGGAAATACTGAACTGTCACAAATTTAAACACAAGGCCTGGAGGAAATACTGAACTGTCACAAATTTAAACACAGGGCCTGGAGGGAAATACTGAACTGTTACAAATTTAAACACAAGGCCTGGAGGAAATACTGTACTGTCACAAATTTAAACACAAGGCCTGGAGGAAATACTGAACTGTCACAAATTTAAACACAAGGCCTGGAGGAAATACTGAACTGTCACAAATTTAAACACAGGGCCTGGAGGAAATACTGAACTGTCACAAATTTAAACACAGGGCCTGGAGGAAATACTGAACTGTCACAAATTTAAACACAGGGCCTGGAGGAAATACTGAATGGTCACAAATTTAAACACAAGGCCTGGAGGAAATACTGAACTGTCACAAATTTAAACACAAGGCCTGGAGGAAATACTGAACTGTCACAAATTTAAACACAAGGCCTGGAGGAAATACTGAACTGTCACAAATTTAAACACAAGGCCTGGAGGAAATACTGAACTGTCACAAATTTAAACACAGGGCCTGGAGGAAATACTGAACTGTCACAAATTTAAACACAGGGCCTGGAGGAAATACTGAACTGTCACAAATTTAAACACAAGGCCTGGAAAAAATACTGAACTGTCACAAATTTAAACACAAGGCCTGGAGGAAATACTGAACTGTCACAAATTTAAACACAAGGCCTGGAGGAAATACTGAACTGTCACAAATTTAAACACAAGGCCTGGAGGAAATACTGAACTGTCACAAATCTAAACACAAGGCCTGGAGGAAATACTGAACTGTCACAAATTTAAACACAGGGCCTGGAGGAAATACTGAACTGTCACAAATTTAAACACAAGGCCTGGAGGAAATACTGAACTGTCACAAATTTAAACACAGGGCCTGGAGGATATACTGAACTGTCACAAATTTAAACACAAGGCCTGGAGGGAATACTGAACTGTCACAAATTTAAACACAGGGCCTGGAGGAAATACTGAACTGTCACAAATTTAAGCACAAGGCCTGGAGGAAATACTGAACTGTCACAAATTTAAACACAAGGCCTGGAGGAAATACTGAACTGTCACAAATTTAAACACAGGGCCTGGAGGAAATACTGAACAGTCACAAATTTAAACACAAGGCCTGGAGGAAATACTGAACTGTTACAAATTTAAGCACAGGGCCTGGAGGAAATACTGAACTGTCACAAATTTAAACACAAAGCCTGGAGGAAATACTGAACTGTTACAAATTTAAACACGGGGTCTGGAGGAAATACTGAACTGTTACAAATTTAAACACAAGGCCTGGAGGAAATACTGAACTGTCACAAATTTAAACACAAGGCCTGGAGGAAATACTGAACTGTCACAAATTTAAACACAGGGCCTGGAGGGAAATACTGAACTGTTACAAATTTAAACACAAGGCCTGGAGGAAATACTGTACTGTCACAAATTTAAACACAAGGCCTGGAGGAAATACTGAACTGTCACAAATTTAAACACAAGGCCTGGAGGAAATACTGAACTGTCACAAATTTAAACACAGGGCCTGGAGGAAATACTGAACTGTCACAAATTTAAACACAGGGCCTGGAGGAAATACTGAACTGTCACAAATTTAAACACAGGGCCTGGAGGAAATACTGAATGGTCACAAATTTAAACACAAGGCCTGGAGGAAATACTGAACTGTCACAAATTTAAACACAAGGCCTGGAGGAAATACTGAACTGTCACAAATTTAAACACAAGGCCTGGAGGAAATACTGAACTGTCACAAATTTAAACACAAGGCCTGGAGGAAATACTGAACTGTCACAAATTTAAACACAGGGCCTGGAGGAAATACTGAACTGTCACAAATTTAAACACAGGGCCTGGAGGAAATACTGAACTGTCACAAATTTAAACACAAGGCCTGGAAAAAATACTGAACTGTCACAAATTTAAACACAAGGCCTGGAGGAAATACTGAACTGTCACAAATTTAAACACAAGGCCTGGAGGAAATACTGAACTGTCACAAATTTAAACACAAGGCCTGGAGGAAATACTGAACTGTCACAAATCTAAACACAAGGCCTGGAGGAAATACTGAACTGTCACAAATTTAAACACAGGGCCTGGAGGAAATACTGAACTGTCACAAATTTAAACACAAGGCCTGGAGGAAATACTGAACTGTCACAAATTTAAACACAGGGCCTGGAGGAAATACTGAACTGTCACAAATTTAAACACAGGGCCTGGAGGAAATACTGAACTGTTGCAAATTTAAACACAGGGTCTGGAGGAAATACTGAACTGTCACAAATTTAAACACAAGGCCTGGAGGAAATACTGGTCTGTCACAAATTTAAACACAGGGCCTGGAGGAAATACTGAACTGTCACAAATTTAAACACAGGGTCTGGAGGAAATACTGAACTGCCACAAATTTAAACACAAGGTCTGGATGAAATACTGAACTGTCACAAATTTAAACACAGGGCCTGGAGGAAATACTGAACTGTCACAAATTTAAACACAAGGCCCGGAGGAAATACTGAACTGTCACAAATTTAAACACAAGGCCTGGAGGAAATACCGAACTGTCACAAATTTAAACACAAGGCCTGGAGTAAATACTGAACTGTCACAAATTTAAACACAAGGCCTGGAGGAAATACTGAACTGTCACAAATTTAAACACAGGGCCTGGAGGGAAATACTGAACTGTCACAAATTTAAACACAAGGCCTGGAGGGAAATACTGAACTGTCACAAATTTAAACACAAGGCCTGGAGGAAAGACTGAACTGTCACAAATTTAAACACAAGGCCTGGAGGAAATACTGAACTGTCACAAATTTAAACACAAGGCCTGGAGGAAATACAGAACTGTCACAAATTTAAACACAAGGCCTGGAGGAAATACTGAACTGTCACAAATTTAAACACAAGGCCTGGAGGAAATACTGAACTGTCACAAATTTAAACACAGGGCCTGGAGGAAATACTGAACTGTCACAAATTTAAACACAGGGCCTGGAGGAAATACTGAACTGTCACAAATTTAAACACAAGGCCTGGCTAAATACTGAACTGTCACAAATTTAAACACAAGGCCTGGAGGAAATACTGAATTGTCACAAATTTAAACACAGGGCCTGGAGGAAATACTGAACTGCCACAAATTTAAACACAAGGTCTGGAGGAAATACTGAACTGTCACAAATTTAAACACAGGGCCTGGAGGAAATACTGAACTGTCACAAATTTAAACACAGGGCCTGGAGGAAATACTGAACTGTCACAAATTTAAACACAAGGCCTGGAGGGAATACTGAACTGTCACAAATTTAAACACAGGGCCTGGAGGAAATACTGAACTGTCACAAATTTAAACACAAGGCCTGGAGGAAATACTGAACTGTCACAAATTTAAACACAAGGCCTGGAGGAAATACTGAACTGTCACAAATTTAAACACAAGGCCTGGAGGAAATACTGAACTGTCACAAATTTAAACACAGGGCCTGGAGGAAATACTGAACTGTCGCAAATTTAAACACAGGGCCTGGAGGAAATACTGAACTGTCACAAATTTAAACACAAGGCCTGGAGGAAATACTGAACTGTCACAAATTTAAACACAAGGCCTGGAGGAAATACTGAATTGTCACAAATTTAAACACAGGGCCTGGAGGAAATACTGAACTGCCACAAATTTAAACACAAGGTCTGGAGGAAATACTGAACTGTCACAAATTTAAACACAGGGCCTGGAGGAAATACTGAACTGTCACAAATTTAAACACAGGGCCTGGAGGAAATACTGAACTGTCACAAATTTAAACACAGGGCCTGGAGGAAATACTGAACTGTCACAAATTTAAACACAAGGCCTGGAGGGAATACTGAACTGTCACAAATTTAAACACAGGGCCTGGAGGAAATACTGAACTGTCACAAATTTAAACACAAGGCCTGGAGGAAATACTGAACTGTCACAAATTTAAACACAAGGCCTGGAGAAAATACTGAACTGTCACAAATTTAAACACAGGGCCTGGAGGAAATACTGAACAGTCACAAATTTAAACACAAGGCCTGGAGGAAATACTGAACTGTTACAAATTTAAACACAGGGCCTGGAGGAAATACTGAACTGTCACAAATTTAAACACAAAGCCTGGAGGAAATACTGAACTGTTACAAATTTAAACACGGGGTCTGGAGGAAATACTGAACTGTTACAAATTTAAACACAAGGCCTGGAGGAAATACTGAACTGTCACAAATTTAAACACAAGGCCTGGAGGAAATACTGAACTGTCACAAATTTAAACACAGGGTCTGGAATAAATACTGAACTGTCACAAATTTAAACACAGGGCCTGGAGGGAAATACTGAACTGTTACAAATTTAAACACAAGGCCTGGAGGAAATACTGTACTGTCACAAATTTAAACACAAGGCCTGGAGGAAATACTGAACTGTCACAAATTTAAACACAAGGCCTGGAGGAAATACTGAACTGTCACAAATTTAAACACAGGGCCTGGAGGAAATACTGAACTGTCACAAATTTAAACACAGGGCCTGGAGGAAATACTGAACTGTCACAAATTTAAACACAGGGCCTGGAGGAAATACTGAATGGTCACAAATTTAAACACAAGGCCTGGAGGAAATACTGAACTGTCACAAATTTAAACACAAGGCCTGGAGGAAATACTGAACTGTCACAAATTTAAACACAAGGCCTGGAGGAAATACTGAACTGTCACAAATTTAAACACAAGGCCTGGAGGAAATACTGAACTGTCACAAATTTAAACACAGGGCCTGGAGGAAATACTGAACTGTCACAAATTTAAACACAGGGCCTGGAGGAAATACTGAACTGTCACAAATTTAAACACAAGGCCTGGAGGAAATACTGAACTGTCACAAATTTAAACACAAGGCCTGGAGGAAATACTGAACTGTCACAAATTTAAACACAAGGCCTGGAGGAAATACTGAACTGTCACAAATTTAAACACACGGCCTGGAGGAAATACTGAACTGTCACAAATTTAAACACAAGGCCTGGAGGAAATACTGAACTGTCACAAATTTAAACACAGGGCCTGGAGGAAATACTGAACTGTCACAAATTTAAACACAGGGCCTGGAGGAAATACTGAACTGTTGCAAATTTAAACACAGGGTCTGGAGGAAATACTGAACTGTCACAAATTTAAACACAAGGCCTGGAGGAAATACTGGTCTGTCACAAATTTAAACACAGGGCCTGGAGGAAATACTGAACTGTCACAAATTTAAACACAGGGTCTGGAGGAAATACTGAACTGTCTCAAATTTAAACACAGGGCCTGGAGGAAATACTGAACTGTCACAAATTTAAACGCAAGGCCTGGAGGAAATACTGAACTGTCACAAATTTAAACACAAGGCCTGGAGGAAATACTGAACTGTCACAAATTTAAACACAGGGCCTGGAGGAAATACTGAACTGTCACAAATTTAAACACAGGGCCTGGAGGAAATACTGAACTGTCACAAATTTAAACACAAGGCCTGGAGGAAATACTGAACTGTCACAAATTTAAACACAGGGCCTGGAGGAAATACTGAACTGTCACAAATTTAAACACAGGGCCTGGAGGAAATACTGAACTGTCACAAATTTAAACACAGGGCCTGGAGGAAATACTGAACTGTTACAAATTTAAACACAAGGCCTGGAGGAAATACTGGTCTGTCACAAATTTAAACACAGGGCCTGGAGGAAATACTGAACTGTCACAAATTTAAACACAGGGTCTGGAGGAAATAATGAACTGTCACAAATTTAAACACAAGGCCTGGAGGAAATACTGAACTGTCACAAATTTAAACACAGGGTCTGGAGGAAATACTGAACTGTCACAAATTTAAACACAAGGCCTGGAGGAAATACTGAACTGTCACAAATTTAAACACAGGGCCTGGAGGAAATACTGAACTGTCACAAATTTAAACACAAGGTCTGGAGGAAATACTGAACTGTCACAAATTTAAACACAGGGCCTGGAGGAAATACTGAACTGTCACAAATTTAAACACAAGGCCTGGAGGAAATACTGAACTGTCACAAATTTAAACACAAGGTCTGGAGGAAATACTGAACTGTCACAAATTTAAACACAGGGCCTGGAGGAAATACTGAACTGTCACAAATTTAAACACAGGGCCTGGAGGAAATAATGAACTGTCACAAATTTAAACACAAGGCCTGGAGCAAATACTGAACTGTCACAAATTTAAACACAGGGCCTGGAGGAAATACTGAACTGTCACAAATTTAAACACAGGGCCTGGAGGAAATACTGAACTGTTACAAATTTAAACACAAGGCCTGGAGGAAATACTGAACTGTCACAAATTTAAACACAGGGCCTGGAGGAAATACTGAACTGTCACAAATTTAAACACAAGGCCTGGAGGAAATACTGAACTGTCACAAATTTAAACACAAGGCCTGGAGGAAATACTGAACTGTCACAAATTTAAACACAGGGCCTGGAGGAAATACTGAACTGTCACAAATTTAAACACAGGGCCTGGAGGAAATACTGAACTGTCACAAATTTAAACACAGGGCCTGGAGGAAATACTGAACTGTCACAAATTTAAACACAAGGCCTGGAGGAAATACTGAACTGTCACAAATTTAAACACAAGGCCTGGAGGAAATACTGAACTGTCACAAATTTAAACACAGGGCCTGGAGGAAATACTGAACTGTCACAAATTTAAACACAAAGCCTGGAGGAAATACTGAACTGTCACAAATTTAAACACAAGGCCTGGAGGAAATACTGAACTGTCACAAATTTAAACACAGGGCCTGGAGGAAATACTGAACTGTCACAAAGTTAAACACAGGGCCTGGAGGAAATACTGAACTGTCACAAATTTAAACACAAGGCCTGGAGGAAATACTGAACTGTCACAAATTTAAATACAGGGCCTGGAGGAAATACTGAACTGTCACAAATTTAAACACAAGGCCTGGAGGAAATACTGAACTGTCACAAATTTAAATACAGGGCCTGGAGGAAATACTGAACTGTCACAAATTTAAACACAAGGCCTGGAGAGAATACTGAACTGTCACAAATTTAAACACAGGGCCTGGAGGAAATACTGAACTGTCACAAATTTAAACACAAGGCCTGGAGGAAATACTGAACTCTCACAAATTTAAACACAAGGCCAGGAGGGAAATACTGAACTGTCACAAATTTAAACACAAAGCCTGGAGGAAATACTGAACTGTTACAAATTTAAACACGGGGTCTGGAGGAAATACTGAACTGTTACAAATTTAAACACAAGGCCTGGAGGAAATACTGAACTGTCACAAATTTAAACACAAGGCCTGGAGGAAATACTGAACTGTCACAAATTTAAACACAAGGCCTGGAGGAAATACTGAACTCTCACAAATTTAAACACAGGGTCTGGAGGAAATAATGAACTGTCACAAATTTAAACACAAGGCCTGGAGGAAATACTGAACTGTCACAAATTTAAACACAGGGTCTGGAGGAAATACTGAACTGTCACAAATTTAAACACAAGGCCTGGAGGAAATACTGAACTGTCACAAATTTAAACACAGGGCCTGGAGGAAATACTGAACTGTCACAAATTTAAACACAAGGTCTGGAGGAAATACTGAACTGTCACAAATTTAAACACAGGGCCTGGAGGAAATACTGAACTGTCACAAATTTAAACACAAGGCCTGGAGGAAATACTGAACTGTCACAAATTTAAACACAAGGTCTGGAGGAAATACTGAACTGTCACAAATTTAAACACAGGGCCTGGAGGAAATACTGAACTGTCACAAATTTAAACACAGGGCCTGGAGGAAATAATGAACTGTCACAAATTTAAACACAAGGCCTGGAGCAAATACTGAACTGTCACAAATTTAAACACAGGGCCTGGAGGAAATACTGAACTGTCACAAATTTAAACACAGGGCCTGGAGGAAATACTGAACTGTCACAAATTTAAACACAAGGCCTGGAGGAAATACTGAACTGTCACAAATTTAAACACAGGGCCTGGAGGAAATACTGAACTGTCACAAATTTAAACACAAGGCCTGGAGGAAATACTGAACTGTCACAAATTTAAACACAAGGCCTGGAGGAAATACTGAACTGTCACAAATTTAAACACAGGGCCTGGAGGAAATACTGAACTGTCACAAATTTAAACACAGGGCCTGGAGGAAATACTGAACTGTCACAAATTTAAACACAGGGCCTGGAGGAAATACTGAACTGTCACAAATTTAAACACAAGGCCTGGAGGAAATACTGAACTGTCACAAATTTAAACACAAGGCCTGGAGGAAATACTGAACTGTCACAAATTTAAACACAGGGCCTGGAGGAAATACTGAACTGTCACAAATTTAAACACAAAGCCTGGAGGAAATACTGAACTGTCACAAATTTAAACACAAGGCCTGGAGGAAATACTGAACTGTCACAAATTTAAACACAGGGCCTGGAGGAAATACTGAACTGTCACAAAGTTAAACACAGGGCCTGGAGGAAATACTGAACTGTCACAAATTTAAACACAAGGCCTGGAGGAAATACTGAACTGTCACAAATTTAAATACAGGGCCTGGAGGAAATACTGAACTGTCACAAATTTAAACACAAGGCCTGGAGGAAATACTGAACTGTCACAAATTTAAATACAGGGCCTGGAGGAAATACTGAACTGTCACAAATTTAAACACAAGGCCTGGAGGGAATACTGAACTGTCACAAATTTAAACACAGGGCCTGGAGGAAATACTGAACTGTCACAAATTTAAACACAAGGCCTGGAGGAAATACTGAACTCTCACAAATTTAAACACAAGGCCAGGAGGGAAATACTGAACTGTCACAAATTTAAACACAAAGCCTGGAGGAAATACTGAACTGTTACAAATTTAAACACGGGGTCTGGAGGAAATACTGAACTGTTACAAATTTAAACACAAGGCCTGGAGGAAATACTGAACTGTCACAAATTTAAACACAAGGCCTGGAGGAAATACTGAACTGTCACAAATTTAAACACAGGGTCTGGAATAAATACTGAACTGTCACAAATTTAAACACAGGGCCTGGAGGGAAATACTGAACTGTTACAAATTTAAACACAAGGCCTGGAGGAAATACTGTACTGTCACAAATTTAAACACAAGGCCTGGAGGAAATACTGAACTGTCACAAATTTAAACACAAGGCCTGGAGGAAATACTGAACTGTCACAAATTTAAACACAGGGCCTGGAGGAAATACTGAACTGTCACAAATTTAAACACAGGGCCTGGAGGAAATACTGAACTGTCACAAATTTAAACACAGGGCCTGGAGGAAATACTGAATGGTCACAAATTTAAACACAAGGCCTGGAGGAAATACTGAACTGTCACAAATTTAAACACAAGGCCTGGAGGAAATACTGAACTGTCACAAATTTAAACACAAGGCCTGGAGGAAATACTGAACTGTCACAAATTTAAACACAAGGCCTGGAGGAAATACTGAACTGTCACAAATTTAAACACAGGGCCTGGAGGAAATACTGAACTGTCACAAATTTAAACACAGGGCCTGGAGGAAATACTGAACTGTCACAAATTTAAACACAAGGCCTGGAGGAAATACTGAACTGTCACAAATTTAAACACAAGGCCTGGAGGAAATACTGAACTGTCACAAATTTAAACACAAGGCCTGGAGGAAATACTGAACTGTCACAAATTTAAACACACGGCCTGGAGGAAATACTGAACTGTCACAAATTTAAACACAAGGCCTGGAGGAAATACTGAACTGTCACAAATTTAAACACAGGGCCTGGAGGAAATACTGAACTGTCACAAATTTAAACACAGGGCCTGGAGGAAATACTGAACTGTTGCAAATTTAAACACAGGGTCTGGAGGAAATACTGAACTGTCACAAATTTAAACACAAGGCCTGGAGGAAATACTGGTCTGTCACAAATTTAAACACAGGGCCTGGAGGAAATACTGAACTGTCACAAATTTAAACACAGGGTCTGGAGGAAATACTGAACTGTCACAAATTTAAACACAGGGCCTGGAGGAAATACTGAACTGTCACAAATTTAAACGCAAGGCCTGGAGGAAATACTGAACTGTCACAAATTTAAACAGAAGGCCTGGAGGAAATACTGAACTGTCACAAATTTAAACACAGGGCCTGGAGGAAATACTGAACTGTCACAAATTTAAACACAGGGCCTGGAGGAAATACTGAACTGTCACAAATTTAAACACAAGGCCTGGAGGAAATACTGAACTGTCACAAATTTAAACACAGGGCCTGGAGGAAATACTGAACTGTCACAAATTTAAACACAGGGCCTGGAGGAAATACTGAACTGTCACAAATTTAAACACAGGGCCTGGAGGAAATACTGAACTGTTACAAATTTAAACACAAGGCCTGGAGGAAATACTGGTCTGTCACAAATTTAAACACAGGGCCTGGAGGAAATACTGAACTGTCACAAATTTAAACACAGGGTCTGGAGGAAATAATGAACTGTCACAAATTTAAACACAAGGCCTGGAGGAAATACTGAACTGTCACAAATTTAAACACAGGGTCTGGAGGAAATACTGAACTGTCACAAATTTAAACACAAGGCCTGGAGGAAATACTGAACTGTCACAAATTTAAACACAGGGCCTGGAGGAAATACTGAACTGTCACAAATTTAAACACAAGGTCTGGAGGAAATACTGAACTGTCACAAATTTAAACACAGGGCCTGGAGGAAATACTGAACTGTCACAAATTTAAACACAAGGCCTGGAGGAAATACTGAACTGTCACAAATTTAAACACAAGGTCTGGAGGAAATACTGAACTGTCACAAATTTAAACACAGGGCCTGGAGGAAATACTGAACTGTCACAAATTTAAACACAGGGCCTGGAGGAAATAATGAACTGTCACAAATTTAAACACAAGGCCTGGAGCAAATACTGAACTGTCACAAATTTAAACACAGGGCCTGGAGGAAATACTGAACTGTCACAAATTTAAACACAGGGCCTGGAGGAAATACTGAACTGTCACAAATTTAAACACAAGGCCTGGAGGAAATACTGAACTGTCACAAATTTAAACACAGGGCCTGGAGGAAATACTGAACTGTCACAAATTTAAACACAAGGCCTGGAGGAAATACTGAACTGTCACAAATTTAAACACAAGGCCTGGAGGAAATACTGAACTGTCACAAATTTAAACACAGGGCCTGGAGGAAATACTGAACTGTCACAAATTTAAACACAGGGCCTGGAGGAAATACTGAACTGTCACAAATTTAAACACAGGGCCTGGAGGAAATACTGAACTGTCACAAATTTAAACACAAGGCCTGGAGGAAATACTGAACTGTCACAAATTTAAACACAAGGCCTGGAGGAAATACTGAACTGTCACAAATTTAAACACAGGGCCTGGAGGAAATACTGAACTGTCACAAATTTAAACACAAAGCCTGGAGGAAATACTGAACTGTCACAAATTTAAACACAAGGCCTGGAGGAAATACTGAACTGTCACAAATTTAAACACAGGGCCTGGAGGAAATACTGAACTGTCACAAAGTTAAACACAGGGCCTGGAGGAAATACTGAACTGTCACAAATTTAAACACAAGGCCTGGAGGAAATACTGAACTGTCACAAATTTAAACACACGGCCTGGAGGATAGACTGAACTGTCACAAATTTAAACACAAGGCCTGGAGGAAATACTGGACTGTCACAAATTTAAACACAGGGGCCTGGAGGAAATACTGAACTGTTACAAATTTAAACACAAGGCCTGGAGAAAATGCTGAACTTTCACAAATTTAAACACAAGGCCTGGAGGAAATACTGAACTGTCACAAATTTAAACACAAGGCCTGGAGGAAATAATGAACTGTCACAAATTTAAACACAAGGCCTGGAGGAAATACTGAACTGTCACAAATTTAAATACAATGCCTGGAGGAAATACTGAACTGTCACAAATTTAAACCCAAGGCCTGGAGTAAATACTGAACTGTCACAAATTTAAACACAAGGCCTGGAGGGAATACTGAACTGTCACAAATTTAAACACAAGGCCTGGAGGAAATACTGAACTGTCACAAATTTAAACACAAGGCCTGGAGGAAATACTGAACTGTCACAAATTTAAACACAAGGCCTGGAGGAAAGACTGAACTGTCACAAATTTAAACACAAGGCCTGGAGGAAATACTGGACTGTCACAAATTTAAACACAGGGGCCTGGAGGAAATACTGAACTGTTACAAATTTAAACACAAGGCCTGGAGAAAATGCTGAACTTTCACAAATTTAAACACAAGGCCTGGAGGAAATACTGAACTGTCACAAATTTAAACACAAGGCCTGGAGGAAATAATGAACTGTCACAAATTTAAACACAAGGCCTGGAGGAAATACTGAACTGTCACAAATTTAAATACAGTGCCTGGAGGAAATACTGAACTGTCACAAATTTAAACCCAAGGCCTGGAGTAAATACTGAACTGTCACAAATTTAAACACAAGGCCTGGAGGAAATACTGAACTGTCACAAATTTAAACACAAGGCCTGGAGGAAATACTGAACTGTCACAAATTTAAACACAAGGCCTGGAGGAAATACTGAACTGTCACAAATTTAAACACAAGGCCTGGAGGAAATACTGAACTGTCACAAATTTAAACACAGGGCCTGGAGGAAATACTGAACTGTCACAAATTTAAACACAAGGCCTGGAGGAAATACTGAACTGTCACAAATTTAAACACAAGGCCTGGAAGAAATACTGAACTGTCACAAATTTAAACACAAGGCCTGGAGGAAATACTGAACTGTCACAAATTTAAATACAGGGCCTGGAGGAAATACTGAACTGTCACAAATTTAAACACAGGGCCTGAAGGAAATACTGAACTGTCACAAATTTAAACACAAGGCCTGGAGTAAATACTGAACTGTCACAAATTTAAACACAAGGCCTGGAGCGTATTCTGAACATCACAAATTTAAACACAGGGCCTGGAGTAAATACTGAACTGTCACAAATTTAAACACAAGGCCTGGAGGGAATACTAAACTGTCACAAATTTAAACACAAGGCCTGGAGGGAATACTGAACGTCACAAATTTAAACACAGGGCCTGGACGGAATACTGAACTGTCACAAATTTAAACACAGGGGCTGGAGGAAATACTGAACTGCAACAACTTTAAACACAAGGCCTGGAGGAAATACTGAACTGTCACAAATTTAAACACAAGGCCTGGAGGAAATACTGAACAGTCACAAATTTAAACACAAGGCCTGGAGGTAATACTGAACAGTCACAAATTTAAACACAAGGCCTGGAGGTAATACTGAACTGTCACAAATTTAAACACAAGGCCTGGAGGAAATACTGAACTGTCACAAATTTAAACACAAGGCCTGGAGGAAATACTGAACTGTCACAAATTTAAACACAGGGCCTGGAGGAAATACTGAACTGTCACAAATTTAAACACAGGGCCTGGACGAAATACTGAACTGTCACATATTTAAACACAAGGCCTGGAGGAAATACTGAACTGTCACAAATTTGAACACAAGGCTTGGAGGAAATACTGAACTGTCACAAATTTAAACACAAGGCCTGGAGGAAATACTGAACTGTCACAAATTTAAATACAGGGCCTGAAGTAAATACTGAACTGTCACAAATTTAAATACAGGGCCTGGAGTAAATACTGAACTGTCACAAATTTAAACACAAGGCATGGAGGAAATACTGAACTGTCACAAATTTAAATACAGGGCCTGGAGTAAATACTGAACTGTCACAAATTTAAACACAAGGCCTGGAGGAAATACTGAACTGTCACAAATTTAAACACAATGCCTGGAGGAAATACTGAACTGTCACAAATTTAAACACAATGCCTGGAGGAAATACTGAACTGTCACAAATTTAAACACAAGGCCTGGAGGAAATACTGAACTGTCACAAATTTAAACACAATGCCTGGAGGAAATACTGAACTGTCACAAATTTAAACACAATGCCTGGAGGAAATACTGAACTGTCAGAAATTTAAACACAAGGCCTGGAGGAAATACTGAACTGTCACAAATTTAAACACAAGGCCTGGAGGAAATACTGAACTGTCACAAATTTAAACACAATGCCTGGAGGAAATACTCAACTGTCACAAATTTAAACACAAGGCCTGGAGGAAATAATGAACTGTAACAAATTTAAACACAGGGACTGGAGGAAATACTGAGCTGAAGGAAATTTAAAAACAGTGGCTGGAGGAAATACTGAACTGTCACAAATTTAAACACAAGGCCTGGAGAAAATGCTGAACTGTCACAAATTTAAACACAATGCCTGGAGGAAATACTCAACTGTCACAAATTTAAACACAAGGCCTGGAGAAAATGCTGAACTGTCACAAATTTAAACACAATGCCTGGAGGAAATACTCAACTTTCACAAATTTAAACACAGGGACTGGAGGAAATACTGAGCTGAAGGAAATTTAAAAACAGTGGCTGGAGGAAATACTGAACTGTCACAAATTTAAACACAAGGCCAGGAGGAAATACTGAACTGTCACAAATTTAAACACAATGCCTGGAGGAAATACTGAACTGTCACAAATTTAAACACAATACCTGGAGGAAATACTGAACTGTCACAAATTTAAACACAATGCCTGGAGGAAATACTGAACTGTCACAAATTTAAACACAATGCCTGGAGGAAATACTGAACTGTCACAAATTTAAACACAAGGCCTGGAGGAAATACTGAACTGTCACAAATTTAAACACAAGGCCTGGAGGAAATACTGAACTGTCACAAATTTAAACACAGGGCCTGGAGTAAATACTGAACTGTCACAAATTTAAACACAATGCCTGGAGGAAATACTGAACTGTCACAAATTTAAACACAATACCTGGAGGAAATACTGAACTGTCACAAATTTAAACACAAGGCCTGGAGGGAATACTGAACTGTCACAAATTTAAACACAATGCCTGGAGGAAATACTGAACTGTCACAAATTTAAACACAATGCCTGGAGGAAATACTGAACTGTCACAAATTTAAACACAAGGCCTGGAGGAAATACTGAACTGTCACAAATTTAAACACAAGGCCTGGAGGAAAGACTGAACTGTCACAAATTTAAACACAAGGCCTGGAGGAAATACTGGACTGTCACAAATTTAAACACAGGGGCCTGGAGGAAATACTGAACTGTTACAAATTTAAACACAAGGCCTGGAGAAAATGCTGAACTTTCACAAATTTAAACACAAGGCCTGGAGGAAATACTGAACTGTCACAAATTTAAACACAAGGCCTGGAGGAAATAATGAACTGTCACAAATTTAAACACAAGGCCTGGAGGAAATACTGAACTGTCACAAATTTAAATACAATGCCTGGAGGAAATACTGAACTGTCACAAATTTAAACCCAAGGCCTGGAGTAAATACTGAACTGTCACAAATTTAAACACAAGGCCTGGAGGGAATACTGAACTGTCACAAATTTAAACACAAGGCCTGGAGGAAATACTGAACTGTCACAAATTTAAACACAAGGCCTGGAGGAAATACTGAACTGTCACAAATTTAAACACAAGGCCTGGAGGAAAGACTGAACTGTCACAAATTTAAACACAAGGCCTGGAGGAAATACTGGACTGTCACAAATTTAAACACAGGGGCCTGGAGGAAATACTGAACTGTTACAAATTTAAACACAAGGCCTGGAGAAAATGCTGAACTTTCACAAATTTAAACACAAGGCCTGGAGGAAATACTGAACTGTCACAAATTTAAACACAAGGCCTGGAGGAAATAATGAACTGTCACAAATTTAAACACAAGGCCTGGAGGAAATACTGAACTGTCACAAATTTAAATACAGTGCCTGGAGGAAATACTGAACTGTCACAAATTTAAACCCAAGGCCTGGAGTAAATACTGAACTGTCACAAATTTAAACACAAGGCCTGGAGGAAATACTGAACTGTCACAAATTTAAACACAAGGCCTGGAGGAAATACTGAACTGTCACAAATTTAAACACAGGGCCTGGAGGAAATACTGAACTGTTACAAATTTAAACACAAGGCCTGGAGGAAATACTGAACTGTCACAAATTTAAACACAGGGCCTGTAGTAAATACTGAACTGTCACAAATTTAAACACAAGGCCTGGAGGAAATACTGAACTGTCACAAATTTAAACACAGGGCCTGGAGGAAATACTGAACTGTCACAAATTTAAACACAAGGCCTGGAGGAAATACTGAACTGTCACAAATTTAAACACAGGGCCTGTAGTAAATACCGAACTGTCACAAATGTAAACACAAGGCCTGGAGGAAATACTGAACTGTCACAAATTTAAACACAAGGCCTGGAGTAAATACTGAACAGTCACAAATTTAAACACAAGGCCTGGAGGAAATACTGAACTGTCACAAATTTAAACACAAGGCCTGGAGGAAATACTGATCTGTCACAAATTTAAACACAAGGCCTGGAGGAAATACTGAACTGTCACAAATTTAAACACAGGGCCTGGAGTAAATACTGAACTGTCACAAATTTAAACACAAGGCCTGGAGGAAATACTGAACTGTCACAAATTTAAACACAAGGCCTGGAGGAAATACTGAACTCTCACAAATTTAAACACAAGGCCTGGAGGAAATACTGAACTGGCACAAATTTAAACACAGGGCCTGGAGTAAATACTGAACTGTCACAAATTTAAACACAAGGCCTGGAGGAAATACTGAACTGTCACAAATTTAAACACAGGGACTGGAATAAATACTGAACTGTCACAAATTTAAACACAAGGCCTGGTGGAAATACTGATCTGTCACAAATTTAAACACAGTGGCAGGAGGAAATACTGAACTGTCACAAATTTAAACACAAGGCCTGGAGAAAATGCTGAACTGTCACAAATTTAAACACAAGGCCTGGAGGAAATACTGAACTGTCACAAATTTAAACACAAGGCCTGGAGGAAATACTGAACTGTCACAAATTTAAACACAGGGCCTGGAGTAAATACTGAACTGTCACAAATTTAAACACAGGGCCTGGAGGAAATACTGAACTGTCACAAATTTAAACACAATGCCTGGAGGAAATACTGAACTGTCACAAATTTAAACACAAGGCCTGGAGGAAATACTGAACTGTCACAAATTTAAACACAATGCCTGGAGGAAATACTGAACTGTCTCAAATTTAAACACAAGGCCTGGAGGAAATAATGAACTGTCACAAATTTAAACACAAGGCCTGGAGGAAATACTGAACTGTCACAAATTTAAACACAGGGCCTGGAGGAAATACTGAACTGTCACAAATTTAAACACAGGGCCTGGAGGAAATAATGAACTGTCACAAATTTAAACACAAGGCCTGGAGGAAATACTGAACTGTCACAAATTTAAACACAAGGTCTGGAGGAAATAATGAACTGTCACAAATTTAAACACAGGGCCTGGAGGAAATACTGAACTGTCACAAATTTAAACACAAGGCCTGGAGGAAATAATGAACTGTCACAAATTTAAACACAAGGCCAGGAGGAAATAATGAACTGTCACAAATTTAAACACAAGGCCTGGAGGAAATACTGAACTGTCACAAATTTAAATACAAGGCCTGGAGGAAATAATGAACTGTCACAAATTTAAATACAAGGCCTGGAGGAAATAATGAACTGTCACAAATTTAAACACAGGGCCTGGAGGAAATACTGAACTGTCACAAATTTAAACACAAGGCCTGGAGGAAATACTGAACTGTCACAAATTTAAACACAAGGCCTGGAGGAAATACTGAACTGTCACAAATTTAAATACAAGGCCTGGAGGAAATAATGAACTGTCACAAATTTAAACACAAGGCCTGGAGGAAATAATGAACTGTCACAAATTTAAACACAAGGCCTGGAGGAAATACTGAACTGTCACAAATTTAAATACAAGGCCTGGAGGAAATAATGAACTGTCACAAATTTAAACACAGGGCCTGGAGTAAATACTGAACTGTCACAAATTTAAACACAAGGCCTGGAGGAAATACTGATCTGTCACAAATTTAAACACAGTGGCAGGAGGAAATACTGAACTGTCACAAATTTAAACACAAGGCCTGGAGAAAATGCTGAACTGTCACAAATTTAAACACAAGGCCTGGAGGAAATACTGAACTGTCACAAATTTAAACACAAGGCCTGGAGGAAATACTGAACTGTCACAAATTTAAACACAGGGCCTGGAGTAAATACTGAACTGTCACAAATTTAAACACAGGGCCTGGAGGAAATACTGAACTGTCACAAATTTAAACACAATGCCTGGAGGAAATACTGAACTGTCACATATTTAAACACAAGGCCTGGAGGAAATAATGAACTGTCACAAATTTAAACACAAGGCCTGGAGGAAATACTGAGCTGTCACAAATTTAAACACAGGGCCTGGAGGAAATACTGAACTGTCACAAATTTAAACACAGGGCCTGGAGGAAATAATGAACTGTCACAAATTTAAACACAAGGCCTGGAGGAAATACTGAACTGTCACAAATTTAAACACAAGGCCTGGAGGAAATAATGAACTGTCACAAATTTAAACACAGGGCCTGGAGGAAATACTGAACTGTCACAAATTTAAACACAAGGCCTGGAGGAAATAATGAACTGTCACAAATTTAAACACAAGGCCTGGAGGAAATACTGAACTGTCACAAATTTAAATACAAGGCCTGGAGGAAATAATGAACTGTCACAAATTTAAATACAAGGCCTGGAGGAAATAATGAACTGTCACAAATTTAAACACAGGGCCTGGAGAAAATACTGAACTGTCACAAATTTAAACACAAGGCCTGGAGGAAATACTGAACTGTCACAAATTTAAACACAAGGCCTGGAGGAAATACTGAACTGTCACAAATTTAAATACAAGGCCTGGAGGAAATAATGAACTGTCACAAATTTAAACACAAGGCCTGGAGGAAATAATGAACTGTCACAAATTTAAACACAAGGCCTGGAGGAAATACTGAACTGTCACAAATTTAAATACAAGGCCTGGAGGAAATAATGAACTGTCACAAATTTAAATACAAGGCCTGGAGGAAATAATGAACTGTCACAAATTTAAACACAGGGCCTGGAGGAAATACTGAACTGTCACAAATTTAAACACAAGGCCTGGAGGAAATAATGAACTGTCACAAATTTAAACACAAGGCCAGGAGGAAATACTGAACTGTCACAAATTTAAACACAAGGCCTGGAGGAAATACTGAACTGTCACAAATTTAAACACAAGGCCTGGAGGAAATACTGAACTGTCACAAATTTAAACACAAGGCCTGGAGGAAATACTGAACTGTCACAAATTTAAACACAGGGCCTGGAGGAAATACTGAACTGTCACAAATTTAAACACAAGGCCTGGAGGAAATACTGAACTGTCACAAATTTAAACACAGGGCCTGTAGTAAATACTGAACTGTCACAAATTTAAACACAGGGCCTGGAGGAAATACTGAACTGTCACAAATTTAAACACAGGGCCTGGAGGAAATACTGAACTGTCACAAATTTAAACACAAGGCCTGGAGGAAATACTGAACTGTCACAAATTTAAACACAGGGCCTGTAGTAAATAACGAACTGTCACAAATTTAAACACAAGGCCTGGAGGAAATACTGAACTGTCACAAATTTAAACACAAGGCCTGGAGTAAATACTGAACAGTCACAAATTTAAACACAAGGCCTGGAGGAAATACTGAACTGTCACAAATTTAAACACAAGGCCTGGAGGAAATACTGATCTGTCACAAATTTAAACACAAGGCCTGGAGGAAATACTGAACTGTCACAAATTTAAACACAGGGCCTGGAGTAAATACTGAACTGTCACAAATTTAAACACAAGGCCTGGAGGAAATACTGAACTGTCACAAATTTAAACACAAGGCCTGGAGGAAATACTGAACTCTCACAAATTTAAACACAAGGCCTGGAGGAAATACTGAACTGGCACAAATTTAAACACAGGGCCTGGAGTAAATACTGAACTGTCACAAATTTAAACACAAGGCCTGGAGGAAATACTGAACTGTCACAAATTTAAACACAGGGCCTGGAATAAATACTGAACTGTCACAAATTTAAACACAAGGCCTGGAGGAAATACTGATCTGTCACAAATTTAAACACAGTGGCAGGAGGAAATACTGAACTGTCACAAATTTAAACACAAGGCCTGGAGAAAATGCTGAACTGTCACAAATTTAAACACAAGGCCTGGAGGAAATACTGAACTGTCACAAATTTAAACACAAGGCCTGGAGGAAATACTGAACTGTCACAAATTTAAACACAGGGCCTGGAGTAAATACTGAACTGTCACAAATTTAAACACAGGGCCTGGAGGAAATACTGAACTGTCACAAATTTAAACACAATGCCTGGAGGAAATACTGAACTGTCACAAATTTAAACACAAGGCCTGGAGGAAATACTGAACTGTCACAAATTTAAACACAATGCCTGGAGGAAATACTGAACTGTCTCAAATTTAAACACAAGGCCTGGAGGAAATAATGAACTGTCACAAATTTAAACACAAGGCCTGGAGGAAATACTGAACTGTCACAAATTTAAACACAGGGCCTGGAGGAAATACTGAACTGTTACAAATTTAAACACAAGGCCTGGAGGAAATACTGAACTGTCACAAATTTAAACACAGGGCCTGTAGTAAATACTGAACTGTCACAAATTTAAACACAAGGCCTGGAGGAAATACTGAACTGTCACAAATTTAAACACAGGGCCTGGAGGAAATACTGAACTGTCACAAATTTAAACACAAGGCCTGGAGGAAATACTGAACTGTCACAAATTTAAACACAGGGCCTGTAGTAAATACCGAACTGTCACAAATGTAAACACAAGGCCTGGAGGAAATACTGAACTGTCACAAATTTAAACACAAGGCCTGGAGTAAATACTGAACAGTCACAAATTTAAACACAAGGCCTGGAGGAAATACTGAACTGTCACAAATTTAAACACAAGGCCTGGAGGAAATACTGATCTGTCACAAATTTAAACACAAGGCCTGGAGGAAATACTGAACTGTCACAAATTTAAACACAGGGCCTGGAGTAAATACTGAACTGTCACAAATTTAAACACAAGGCCTGGAGGAAATACTGAACTGTCACAAATTTAAACACAAGGCCTGGAGGAAATACTGAACTCTCACAAATTTAAACACAAGGCCTGGAGGAAATACTGAACTGGCACAAATTTAAACACAGGGCCTGGAGTAAATACTGAACTGTCACAAATTTAAACACAAGGCCTGGAGGAAATACTGAACTGTCACAAATTTAAACACAGGGACTGGAATAAATACTGAACTGTCACAAATTTAAACACAAGGCCTGGTGGAAATACTGATCTGTCACAAATTTAAACACAGTGGCAGGAGGAAATACTGAACTGTCACAAATTTAAACACAAGGCCTGGAGAAAATGCTGAACTGTCACAAATTTAAACACAAGGCCTGGAGGAAATACTGAACTGTCACAAATTTAAACACAAGGCCTGGAGGAAATACTGAACTGTCACAAATTTAAACACAGGGCCTGGAGTAAATACTGAACTGTCACAAATTTAAACACAGGGCCTGGAGGAAATACTGAACTGTCACAAATTTAAACACAATGCCTGGAGGAAATACTGAACTGTCACAAATTTAAACACAAGGCCTGGAGGAAATACTGAACTGTCACAAATTTAAACACAATGCCTGGAGGAAATACTGAACTGTCTCAAATTTAAACACAAGGCCTGGAGGAAATAATGAACTGTCACAAATTTAAACACAAGGCCTGGAGGAAATACTGAACTGTCACAAATTTAAACACAGGGCCTGGAGGAAATACTGAACTGTCACAAATTTAAACACAGGGCCTGGAGGAAATAATGAACTGTCACAAATTTAAACACAAGGCCTGGAGGAAATACTGAACTGTCACAAATTTAAACACAAGGTCTGGAGGAAATAATGAACTGTCACAAATTTAAACACAGGGCCTGGAGGAAATACTGAACTGTCACAAATTTAAACACAAGGCCTGGAGGAAATAATGAACTGTCACAAATTTAAACACAAGGCCAGGAGGAAATAATGAACTGTCACAAATTTAAACACAAGGCCTGGAGGAAATACTGAACTGTCACAAATTTAAATACAAGGCCTGGAGGAAATAATGAACTGTCACAAATTTAAATACAAGGCCTGGAGGAAATAATGAACTGTCACAAATTTAAACACAGGGCCTGGAGGAAATACTGAACTGTCACAAATTTAAACACAAGGCCTGGAGGAAATACTGAACTGTCACAAATTTAAACACAAGGCCTGGAGGAAATACTGAACTGTCACAAATTTAAATACAAGGCCTGGAGGAAATAATGAACTGTCACAAATTTAAACACAAGGCCTGGAGGAAATAATGAACTGTCACAAATTTAAACACAAGGCCTGGAGGAAATACTGAACTGTCACAAATTTAAATACAAGGCCTGGAGGAAATAATGAACTGTCACAAATTTAAACACAGGGCCTGGAGTAAATACTGAACTGTCACAAATTTAAACACAAGGCCTGGAGGAAATACTGATCTGTCACAAATTTAAACACAGTGGCAGGAGGAAATACTGAACTGTCACAAATTTAAACACAAGGCCTGGAGAAAATGCTGAACTGTCACAAATTTAAACACAAGGCCTGGAGGAAATACTGAACTGTCACAAATTTAAACACAAGGCCTGGAGGAAATACTGAACTGTCACAAATTTAAACACAGGGCCTGGAGTAAATACTGAACTGTCACAAATTTAAACACAGGGCCTGGAGGAAATACTGAACTGTCACAAATTTAAACACAATGCCTGGAGGAAATACTGAACTGTCACATATTTAAACACAAGGCCTGGAGGAAATAATGAACTGTCACAAATTTAAACACAAGGCCTGGAGGAAATACTGAGCTGTCACAAATTTAAACACAGGGCCTGGAGGAAATACTGAACTGTCACAAATTTAAACACAGGGCCTGGAGGAAATAATGAACTGTCACAAATTTAAACACAAGGCCTGGAGGAAATACTGAACTGTCACAAATTTAAACACAAGGCCTGGAGGAAATAATGAACTGTCACAAATTTAAACACAGGGCCTG
This sequence comes from Heterodontus francisci, assembly GCF_036365525.1. Taxonomy (NCBI): domain Eukaryota; kingdom Metazoa; phylum Chordata; class Chondrichthyes; order Heterodontiformes; family Heterodontidae; genus Heterodontus; species Heterodontus francisci. The sequence goes on along the minus strand of NC_090390.1, from coordinate 887,191 downwards.
GAGGAAATACTGAACTGTCACAAATTTAAACACAAGGCCTGGAGGAAATAATGAACTGTCACAAATTTAAACACAAGGCCTGGAGGAAATACTGAACTGTCACAAATTTAAATACAAGGCCTGGAGGAAATAATGAACTGTCACAAATTTAAATACAAGGCCTGGAGGAAATAATGAACTGTCACAAATTTAAACACAGGGCCTGGAGAAAATACTGAACTGTCACAAATTTAAACACAAGGCCTGGAGGAAATACTGAACTGTCACAAATTTAAACACAAGGCCTGGAGGAAATACTGAACTGTCACAAATTTAAATACAAGGCCTGGAGGAAATAATGAACTGTCACAAATTTAAACACAAGGCCTGGAGGAAATAATGAACTGTCACAAATTTAAACACAAGGCCTGGAGGAAATACTGAACTGTCACAAATTTAAATACAAGGCCTGGAGGAAATAATGAACTGTCACAAATTTAAATACAAGGCCTGGAGGAAATAATGAACTGTCACAAATTTAAACACAGGGCCTGGAGGAAATACTGAACTGTCACAAATTTAAACACAAGGCCTGGAGGAAATAATGAACTGTCACAAATTTAAACACAAGGCCAGGAGGAAATACTGAACTGTCACAAATTTAAACACAAGGCCTGGAGGAAATACTGAACTGTCACAAATTTAAACACAAGGCCTGGAGGAAATACTGAACTGTCACAAATTTAAACACAAGGCCTGGAGGAAATACTGAACTGTCACAAATTTAAACACAGGGCCTGGAGGAAATACTGAACTGTCACAAATTTAAACACAAGGCCTGGAGGAAATACTGAACTGTCACAAATTTAAACACAGGGCCTGTAGTAAATACTGAACTGTCACAAATTTAAACACAGGGCCTGGAGGAAATACTGAACTGTCACAAATTTAAACACAGGGCCTGGAGGAAATACTGAACTGTCACAAATTTAAACACAAGGCCTGGAGGAAATACTGAACTGTCACAAATTTAAACACAGGGCCTGTAGTAAATAACGAACTGTCACAAATTTAAACACAAGGCCTGGAGGAAATACTGAACTGTCACAAATTTAAACACAAGGCCTGGAGTAAATACTGAACAGTCACAAATTTAAACACAAGGCCTGGAGGAAATACTGAACTGTCACAAATTTAAACACAAGGCCTGGAGGAAATACTGATCTGTCACAAATTTAAACACAAGGCCTGGAGGAAATACTGAACTGTCACAAATTTAAACACAGGGCCTGGAGTAAATACTGAACTGTCACAAATTTAAACACAAGGCCTGGAGGAAATACTGAACTGTCACAAATTTAAACACAAGGCCTGGAGGAAATACTGAACTCTCACAAATTTAAACACAAGGCCTGGAGGAAATACTGAACTGGCACAAATTTAAACACAGGGCCTGGAGTAAATACTGAACTGTCACAAATTTAAACACAAGGCCTGGAGGAAATACTGAACTGTCACAAATTTAAACACAGGGCCTGGAATAAATACTGAACTGTCACAAATTTAAACACAAGGCCTGGAGGAAATACTGATCTGTCACAAATTTAAACACAGTGGCAGGAGGAAATACTGAACTGTCACAAATTTAAACACAAGGCCTGGAGAAAATGCTGAACTGTCACAAATTTAAACACAAGGCCTGGAGGAAATACTGAACTGTCACAAATTTAAACACAAGGCCTGGAGGAAATACTGAACTGTCACAAATTTAAACACAGGGCCTGGAGTAAATACTGAACTGTCACAAATTTAAACACAGGGCCTGGAGGAAATACTGAACTGTCACAAATTTAAACACAATGCCTGGAGGAAATACTGAACTGTCACAAATTTAAACACAAGGCCTGGAGGAAATACTGAACTGTCACAAATTTAAACACAATGCCTGGAGGAAATACTGAACTGTCTCAAATTTAAACACAAGGCCTGGAGGAAATAATGAACTGTCACAAATTTAAACACAAGGCCTGGAGGAAATACTGAACTGTCACAAATTTAAACACAGGGCCTGGAGGAAATACTGAACTGTCACAAATTTAAACACAGGGCCTGGAGGAAATAATGAACTGTCACAAATTTAAACACAAGGCCTGGAGGAAATACTGAACTGTCACAAATTTAAACACAAGGCCTGGAGGAAATAATGAACTGTCACAAATTTAAACACAGGGCCTGGAGGAAATACTGAACTGTCACAAATTTAAACACAAGGCCTGGAGGAAATAATGAACTGTCACAAATTTAAACACAAGGCCAGGAGGAAATAATGAACTGTCACAAATTTAAACACAAGGCCTGGAGGAAATACTGAACTGTCACAAATTTAAATACAAGGCCTGGAGGAAATAATGAACTGTCACAAATTTAAATACAAGGCCTGGAGGAAATAATGAACTGTCACAAATTTAAACACAGGGCCTGGAGGAAATACTGAACTGTCAAAAATTTAAACACAAGGCCTGGAGGAAATACTGAACTGTCACAAATTTAAACACAAGGCCTGGAGGAAATACTGAACTGTCACAAATTTAAATACAAGGCCTGGAGGAAATAATGAACTGTCACAAATTTAAACACAAGGCCTGGAGGAAATAATGAACTGTCACAAATTTAAACACAAGGCCTGGAGGAAATACTGAACTGTCACAAATTTAAATACAAGGCCTGGAGGAAATAATGAACTGTCACAAATTTAAACACAGGGCCTGGAGTAAATACTGAACTGTCACAAATTTAAACACAAGGCCTGGAGGAAATACTGATCTGTCACAAATTTAAACACAGTGGCAGGAGGAAATACTGAACTGTCACAAATTTAAACACAAGGCCTGGAGAAAATGCTGAACTGTCACAAATTTAAACACAGGGCCTGGAGGAAATACTGAACTGTCACAAATTTAAACACAAGGCCTGGAGGAAATACTGAACTGTCACAAATTTAAACACAGGGCCTGGAGTAAATACTGAACTGTCACAAATTTAAACACAGGGCCTGGAGGAAATACTGAACTGTCACAAATTTAAACACAATGCCTGGAGGAAATACTGAACTGTCACATATTTAAACACAAGGCCTGGAGGAAATAATGAACTGTCACAAATTTAAACACAAGGCCTGGAGGAAATACTGAGCTGTCACAAATTTAAACACAGGGCCTGGAGGAAATACTGAACTGTCACAAATTTAAACACAGGGCCTGGAGGAAATAATGAACTGTCACAAATTTAAACACAAGGCCTGGAGGAAATACTGAACTGTCACAAATTTAAACACAAGGCCTGGAGGAAATAATGAACTGTCACAAATTTAAACACAGGGCCTGGAGGAAATACTGAACTGTCACAAATTTAAACACAAGGCCTGGAGGAAATAATGAACTGTCACAAATTTAAACACAAGGCCTGGAGGAAATACTGAACTGTCACAAATTTAAATACAAGGCCTGGAGGAAATAATGAACTGTCACAAATTTAAATACAAGGCCTGGAGGAAATAATGAACTGTCACAAATTTAAACACAGGGCCTGGAGAAAATACTGAACTGTCACAAATTTAAACACAAGGCCTGGAGGAAATACTGAACTGTCACAAATTTAAACACAAGGCCTGGAGGAAATACTGAACTGTCACAAATTTAAATACAAGGCCTGGAGGAAATAATGAACTGTCACAAATTTAAACACAAGGCCTGGAGGAAATAATGAACTGTCACAAATTTAAACACAAGGCCTGGAGGAAATACTGAACTGTCACAAATTTAAATACAAGGCCTGGAGGAAATAATGAACTGTCACAAATTTAAATACAAGGCCTGGAGGAAATAATGAACTGTCACAAATTTAAACACAGGGCCTGGAGGAAATACTGAACTGTCACAAATTTAAACACAAGGCCTGGAGGAAATAATGAACTGTCACAAATTTAAACACATGGCCAGGAGGAAATAATGAACTGTCACAAATTTAAACACAAGGCCTGGAGGAAATACTGAACTGTCACAAATTTAAACACAAGGCCTGGAGGAAATAATGAACTGTCACAAATTTAAACACAAGGCCAGGAGGAAATAATGAACTGTCACAAATTTAAACACAAGGCCTGGAGGAAATACTGAACTGTCACAAATTTAAATACAAGGCCTGGAGGAAATAATGAACTGTCACAAATTTAAATACAAGGCCTGGAGGAAATAATGAACTGTCACAAATTTAAACACAGGGCCTGGAGGAAATACTGAACTGTCACAAATTTAAACACAAGGCCTGGAGGAAATAATGAACTGTCACAAATTTAAACACAAGGCCAGGAGGAAATAATGAACTGTCACAAATTTAAACACAAGGCCTGGAGGAAATACTGAACTGTCACAAATTTAAATACAAGGCCTGGAGGAAATAATGAACAGTCACAAATTTAAATACAAGGCCTGGAGGAAATAATGAACTGTCACAAATTTAAACACAAGGCCTGGAGGAAATACTGAACTGTCACAAATTAAAACACAAGGCCTGGAGGAAATACTGAACTGTCACAAATTTAAATACAAGGCCTGGAGGAAATAATGAACTGTCACAAATTTAAATACAAGGCCTGGAGGAAATAATGAACTGTCACAAATTTAAACACAGGGCCTGGAGGAAATACTGAACTGTCACAAATTTAAACACAAGGCCAGGAGGAAATACTGAACTGTCACAAATTTAAACACAAGGCCTGGAGGAAATACTGAACTGTCACAAATTTAAACACAAGGCCTGGAGGAAATACTGAACTGTCACAAATTTAAACACAGGGCCTGGAGGAAATACTGAACTCTCACAAATTTAAACACAAGGCCTGGAGGAAATACTGAACTGTCACAAATTTAAACACAAGGCCTGGAGGAAATACTGAGCTGTAGGAAATTTAAACACAGTGGCTGGAGGAAATACTGATCTGTCACAAATTTAAACACAGTGGCTGGAGGAAATACTGAACTGTCACAAATTTAAACACAAGGCCTGGAGAAAATGCTGAACTGTCACAAATTTAAACACAAGGCCTGGAGGAAATACTGAACTGTCACAAATTTAAACACAAGGCCTGCAGGAAATACTGAACTGTCACAAATTTAAACACAGGGCCTGGAGTAAATACAGATCTGTCACAAATTTAAACACAGGGCCTGGAGGAAATACTGAACTGTCACAAATTTAAACACAGGGCCTGGAGGAAATACTGAACTGTCACAAATTTAAGCACAGGGCCTGGAGTAAATACTGAACTGTCACAAATTTAAACACAGGGCCTGGAGTAAATACTGAACTGTCACAAATTTAAACACAAGGCCTGGAGGAAATACTGAACTGTCACAAATTTAAGCACAGGGCCTGGAGTAAATACTGAACTGTCACAAATTTAAACACAAGGCCTGGAGGAAATACTGAACTGTCCCAAATTTAAACACAGGGCCTGGAGGAAATACTGAACTGTCACAAATTTAAACACAGGGCCTGGAGTAAATACTGAACTGTCACAAATTTAAACACAAGGCCTGGAGGAAATACTGAACTGTCACAAATTCAAACACAGGGCCTGGAGGAAATACTGAACTGTCACAAATTTAAACACAAGGCCTGGAGGAAATACTGAACTGTCACAAATTTAAACACAGGGCCTGGAGGAAATACTGAACTGTCACAAATTTAAACACAGGGCCTGGAGTAAATACTGAACTGTCACAAATTTAAACACAAGGCCTGGAGGAAATACTGAACTGTCACAAATTTAAACACAGGGGCTGGAGGAAATACTGAACTGTCACCACTTTAAAGACAGTTCCTGGGGGAAATATGGAGCTCTCACAACTTTAAACACAGGACCTGGAGGAAATACTGAGCTGTACGAAATTTAAACACATTGGCTGGAGGAAATACTGAACTGTCACAAATTTAAGCACAGGGTCTGGGGGAAATACTGAGCTGTCGCAAATTTAAACACAAGGCCTGGAGGAAATACTGAGCTGTCACAAATTTAAGCACAGGGCCTGGGGTAAATACAGAGCTGTCACAACTTTAAACACAGTTCCTGGAGGTAATACTGAGCTGTCACAAATTTAAACACAGGGCCTGGAGGAAATACTGAACTGCCACAAACGTAACCAAAGGGCCAGGAAGGAATACTGAGCTGTCACAACATTAAAGACAGGTCTTGGGGGAAACAATGAACTGTCACATCTTTAAAGACAGGTCCTGGGCGAAATATTGAGTTGTCACAACTTCAAAGTCAGGTCCTGGGGGAAATACTGAACTGTCACCTCTTTAAACACAGGTGCTGGAGGAAATACTGAGCTGGCACCACTTTGAAGACAGGTCCTGGGGGAAATACTGAACTGTCACCACTTTAAAGACAGGTCCTGGGGGAAATATTGAGCTGTCGCAACTTTAAAGACAGCTCCTGGGGTTAATATTGAGCTGTCACAGTTTCAAAGTCAGGTCCTGGGGGAAATACTGAACTGTCACCACTTTGAAGACAGGTCCTGGGGGAAATACTGAACTGTCACCACTTTAAAGACAGGTCCTGGGGGAAATATTGAGCTGTCGTAACTTTAAAGACAGGTCCAGGGGAAATGCTGAACTGTCTCCACTTTAAAGACAGGTCCAGGGGAAATGCTGAGCTGTCACAACTTTAAAGACAGGTCCTGGGGGAAATATTGAGCTGTCGTAACTTTAAAGACAGGTCCAGGGGAAATGCTGAACTGTCTCCACTTTAAAGACAGGTCCTGAGGGAAATACTGAACTGTCACCACTTTGAAGACAGGTCCAGGGGAAATACTGAACTGTCACCACTTTAAAGACAGGTCCAGGGGAAATGCTGAGCTGTCACAACTTTAAAGACAGGTCCTGGGGGAAATATTGAGCTATCACCAATTTAAAGACAGGTCCTGGGGGAAATAATGAACTGTCGCCACTTTAAAGACAGGTCCAGGGGAAATGCTGAGCTGTCACAACTTGAAAGACAGGTCCTGAGAGAAATACTGAGCTGTCACAACTTTAAAGACAGGTCCTGGGGGAAATACTGAGCTGTCACAACTTTAAAGACAGGTCCTGAGGGAAATACTGAGCTGTCACAACTTTAAAGACAGGTCCTGAGGGAAATACTGAGCTGTCATAACTGTAAACACAGGGCCTGGAGGAAATACTGAACTGTAACAACTTTAAACACGGTGCCTGGGGGAAATTCTGAACTGTCACAACGGTAAATACAGGGCCTGGAGGAAATGCTAATCTGTCACAACTTTAAAGACAGGTCCTGGGGGAATTACTGAGCTGTCACAACTTTAAAGACATGTCCTTGGGGAAATACTGAACTGTCCCAACTTTAAAGACAGGTCCTTGGGGAAATACTCAGCTGTCAAAATTGAAAACACTGGGCCTGGAAGATATACTGAGCTGGCACAACTTTAAACACGGTGCCTGGGGGAAATTCTGAACTGTCACAACGGTAAATACAGGGCCTGGAGGAATTGCTAATCTGTCACAACTTAAAAGACAGGTCCTGGGGGAAGTACTGAGCTGTCACAACATTAAACACTGGTCTTGGGGGAAAGACTGAACTGTCACAACGGTAAACACAGGTCCTGGGGGAAATACTGAGCTGTCACAACTTTAAACACTGGTCTTGGGGGAAAGACTGAACTGTCACAACGGTAAACACAGGTCCTGGGGGAAATACTGAGCTGTCACAACTTTAAACACTGGTCTTGGGGTAAATACTGAACTGTCACAACTTTAAAGACATGTCCTTGGGGAAATACTGAACTGTCCCAACTTTAAAGACAGGTCCTTGGGGAAATACTCAGCTGTCAAAATTGAAAACACTGGGCCTGGAAGATATACTGAGCTGGCACAACTTTAAACACGGTGCCTGGGGGAAATTCTGAACTGTCACAACGGTAAATACAGGGCCTGGAGTAATTGCTAATCTGTCACAACTTAAAAGACAGGTCCTGGGGGAAGTACTGAGCTGTCACAACATTAAACACAGGTACTGCGGGAATTACTGAGCTGTCACAACTTTAAACACTGGTCTTGGGGGAAAGACTGAACTGTCACAATGGTAAACACAGGGCCTGGGGGAAATACTGAACTGTCACAACTTTAAAGACAGGTCCTGGGGGAAATACTGAGCTGTCACAACTTTAAACATAGGTTCTTGGGGCAATACTGAACTTTCACAACTTTCGAGACATGTCCTTGGGGAAATACTGAGCTGTCACAACTTTAAACATAGGTTCTTGGGGCAATACTGAACTGTCACAACTTTCGAGACATGTCCTTGGGGAAATACTGAGCTGTCACAACTTTAAACATAGGTTCTTGGGGCAATACTGAACTGTCACAACTTTCGAGACATGTCCTTGGGGAAATACTGAGCTGTCACAACTTTAAACATAGGTTCTTGGGGCAATACTGAACTTTCACAACTTTAAAGACAGGTCCTGGGGGAAATACTGAGCTCTCACAACTTTAAAGACAGATCCTTGGGGAAATACTGAGCTGTCAAAATTGTAAACACAGGGCCTGGAAGAAATACTGAGCCATCACAGCTTTAAACACAGGTCCTGGGGGAAATACTGAGCTTTCACAACATTAAAGACAGGTCCTGGAGGAAACATTGAACTGTCACAACTTTAAAGACAGGTCCTGGGGGAAATACTGAGCTCTCACAACTTTAAAGACAGGTCCTGGAGGAAATACTGAACTGCCACAAATTTAAACACAAGGCCTGGAGGAAATACTGAACTGTCACAAATTTAAACACAAGGCCTGGAGGAAATACTGAACTGTCACAAATTTAAACACAAGGCCTGGAGGAAATACTGAACTGTCACAAATTTAAACACAGGGCCTGGAGGAAATACTGAACTGTCACAAATTTAAACACAAGGCCTGGAGGGAATACTGAACTGTCACAAATTTAAACACAAGGCCTGGAGGAAATACTGAGCTGTAGGAAATTTAAACACAGTGGCTGGAGGAAATACTGAACTGTCACAAATTTAAACACAGGGCCTGGAGAAAATGCTGAACTGTCACAAATTTAAACACAGGGCCTGGAGGAAATACTGAACTGTCACAAATTTAAACACAGGGCCTGGAGTAAATACTGATCTGTCACAAATTTAAACACAGGGCCTGGAGGAAATACTGAACTGTCACAAATTTAAACACAGGGCCTGGAGGAAATACTGAACTGTCACAAATTTAAACACAGGGCCTGGAGTAAATACTGATCTGTCACAAATTTAAGCACAGGGTCTGGAGGAAATACTGAACTGTCACAAATTTAAACACAGGGCCTGGAGTAAATACTGATCTGTCACAAATTTAAACACAAGGCCTGGAGGAAATACTGAACTGTCACAAATTTAAACACAGGGCCTGGAGTAAATACTGAACTGTCACAAATTTAAACACAGGGCCTGGAGGAAATACTGAACTGTCACAAATTTAAACACAGGGCCTGGAGTAAATACTGATCTGTCACAAATTTAAACACAGGGCCTGGAGGAAATACTGAACTGTCACAAATTTAAACACAAGGCCTGGAGGAAATACTGAACTGCCACAAATTTAAACACAGGGCCTGGGGGAAATACTGAACTGTCACAAATTTAAACACATGGCCTGGAGTAAATACTGAACTGTCACAAATTTAAACACAGGGCCTGGAGTAAATACTGAACTGTCACAAATTTAAACACAAGGCCTGGAGGAAATACTGAACTGTCACAAATTTAAACACAAGGCCTGGAGGAAATACTGAACTGTCACAAATTTAAACACAAGGCCTGGAGGAAATACTGAACTGTCACAAATTTAAACACAGGGCCTGGAGTAAATACTGATCTGTCACAAATTTAAACACAGGGGCTGGAGGAAATACTGAACTGTCACAAATTTAAACACAGGGGCTGGAGGAAATACTGAACTGTCACCACTTTAAAGACAGTTCTTGGGGTAAATATGGAGCTCTCACAACTTTAAACACAGGACCTGGAGGAAATACTGAGCTGTAAGAAATTTAAACACAAGGCCTGGAGGAAATACTGAACTGTCACAAATTTAAGCACAGGGTCTGGGGGAAATACTGAGCTGTCGCAAATTTAAACACAAGGCCTGGAGGAAATACTGAGCTGTCACAAATTTAAGCACAGGGCCTGGGGTAAATACTGAGCTGTCACAACTTTAAACACAGGGCCTGGAGGAAATACTGAACTGTCACAAACGTAACCAAAGGGCCTGGGGGAGACACTCAGCTGTCACAATCGTAAACACAGGTCTTGGGGGAAACACTGAACTGTCACAATTTAAACACAGGTCTTGGGGAAATACTGAACTGTCACAACTTCAAAAGACAGGTCCTGGGGGAAATACTGAACTGTCACAATGGTAAACACAGGGCCTGGGGGAAATACTGAACTGTCACAACTTCAAAAGACAGGTCCTGGGGGAAATACTGAACTGTCACAATTGTAAACACAGGGCCAGGAAGGAATACTGAGCTGTCACAACATTAAAGACAGGTCTTGGGGGAAACACTGAACTGTCACAATTTAAACACAGGTCTTGGGGAAATACTGAACTGTCACAACTTCAAAAGACAGGTCCTGGGGGAAATACTGAACTGTCACAATTGTAAACACAGGGCCAGGAAGGAATACTGAGCTGTCACAACATTAAAGACAGGTCTTGGGGGAAACACTGAACTGTCACATCTTTAAACACAGGTACTGGGGGAAATAATGAGCTGTCACAACTTTAAAGACAGGTCCTGGGGCAAATGCTGAGCTGTCACAGCATTAAAGACAGGTCCTGGGTGAAATACTGAGCTCTCACATCTTTAAAGACAGGTCCTGGGTGAAATATTGAGCTGTCACAACTTCAAAGTCAGGTCCTGGGGGAAATACTGAACTGTCACCACTTTAAAGACAGGTCCTGGGGGAAATATTGAGCTGTCGCAACTTTAAAGACAGCTCCTGGGGTTAATATTGAGCTGTCACAGTTTCAAAGTCAGGTCCTGGGGGAAATACTGAACTGTCACCACTTTGAAGACAGGTCCTGGGGGAAATACTGAACTGTCACCACTTTAAAGACAGGTCCTGGGGGAAATATTGAGCTGTCGTAACTTTAAAGACAGGTCCAGGGGAAATGCTGAACTGTCTCCACTTTAAAGACAGGTCCAGGGGAAATGCTGAGCTGTCACAACTTTAAAGACAGGTCCTGGGGGAAATATTGAGCTGTCACCAATTTAAAGACAGGTCCTGGGGCAAATAATGAACTGTCACCACTTTAAAGACAGGTCCAGGGGAAATGCTGAGCTGTCACAACTTGAAAGAAAGGTCCTGAGAGAAATACTGAGCTGTCACAACTTTAAAGACAGGTCCTGGGGGAAATACTGAGCTGTCACAACTTTAAAGACAGGTCCTGAGGGAAATACTGAGCTGTCACAACTTTAAAGACAGGTCCTGGGGGAAATACTGAGCTGTCATAACTGTAAACACAGGGCCTGGAGGAAATACTGAACTGTAACAACTTTAAACACGGTGCCTGGGGGAAATTCTGAACTGTCACAACGGTAAATACAGGGCCTGGAGGAAATGCTAATCTGTCACAACTTTAAAGACAGGTCCTGGGGGAAATACTGAGCTGTCACAACTTTAAACACTGGTCTTGGGGTAAATACTGAACTGTCACAACTTTAAAGACATGTCCTTGGGGAAATACTGAACTGTCCCAACTTTAAACACTGGTCTTGGGGTAAATACTGAACTGTCACAACTTTAAAGACAGGTCCTTGGGGAAATACTCAGCTGTCAAAATTGAAAACACTGGGCCTGGAAGATATACTGAGCTGGCACAACTTTAAACACGGTGCCTGGGGGAAATTCTGAACTGTCACAACGGTAAATACAGGGCCTGGAGGAATTGCTAATCTGTCACAACTTAAAAGACAGGTCCTGGGGGAAGTACTGAGCTGTCACAACATTAAACACAGGTACTGCGGGAATTACTGAGCTGTCACAACTTTAAACACTGGTCTTGGGGGAAAGACTGAACTGTCACAACGGTAAACACAGGGCCTGGGGGAAATACTGAGCTGTCACAACTTTAAACACTGGTCTTGGGGGAAAGACTGAACTGTCACAATGGTAAACACAGGGCCTGGGGGAAATACTGAACTGTCACAACTTTAAAGACAGGTCCTGGGGGAAATACTGAGCAGTCACAACTTTAGAGACATGTCCTTGGGGAAATACTGAGCTGTCACAACTTTAAACATAGGTTCTTGGGGCAATACTGAACTTTCACAACTTTAAAGACAGGTCCTGGGGGAAATACTGAGCTGTCAAAATTGTAAACACAGGGCCTGGAAGAAATACTGAGCCGTCACAGCTTTAAACACAGGTCCTGGGGGAAATACTGAGCTTTCACAACATTAAAGACAGGTCTTGGGGGAAACATTGAACTGTCACAACTTTAAACACAGGTACTGGGGGAAATACTGAGCTCTCACAACTTTAAAGACAGGTCCTGGGGGAAATACTGAGCTCTCACATCTCTAAAGACAGGTCCTGGAGGAAATACTGAACTGCCACAAATTTAAACACAAGGCCTGGAGGAAACACTGAACTGTCACAACTTTAAACACAGGGCCTGGAGGAAATACTGAACTGCCACAAATTTAAACACAAGGCCTGGAGGAAATACTGATCTGTCACAATTGTAAGCACAGGTCCCGGGGGAAATACTGAGCTGTCGCAACTTTAAAGACAGGTCCTGGGGGAAATACCGGGCTGTCACAAATATAAAGACATGTCCTGGGGGAAATACTGAGCTCTCACAACTTTAAAGACAGGTCCTGGGGGAAATACTGAGCTCTCACAACTTTAAAGACAGGTCCTGGGGGAAATACTGAGCTGTCACAACTTTAAAGACAGGTCCTGGGGGAAATACTGAACTGTAACAACTTTAAAGACAGGTCCTGGGGGAAATACTGAGCTGTCATAACTGTAAACAAAGGGCCTGGGTGAAATTCTGAAATGTCACAACTGTAAACACAGGGCCTGGAGGAAATACTGAAATGTAACAACTTTAAACACGGTGCCTGGGGGAAATTCTGAACTGTCACAACGGTAAAGACAGGGCCTGGAGGAAATATTGAGCTGTCACAACGGTACATACAGGGCCTGGAGGAAATGCTAATCTGTCACAACGTGAAAGGTAGGTCCTGGGGGTAATACTGAGCTGTCACAACTTTAAAGACAGGTCCTGGGGGAAATACTGGGCTGTCACAAATATAAAGACATGTCCTGGGGGAAATACTGAGCTGTCACAACTTTAAACACTGGTCTTGGGGGAAATACTGAGCTGTCACATCTTTAAACATAGGTTCTTGGGGCAATACTGAACTTTCGCAACTTTGAAGACAAGTCCTGGGGGAAATACTGAGCTGTCATAACTTTAATTACAGGTCCGGGGGGTAATACGGAACTGTCATAACTTTAATTACCGGTCCGGTGGGAAATAGTGAGCTGTCATAACTTTAATTACAGGTCCGGGGGGTAATACTGAACTGTCATAACTTTAATTACAGGTCCGGGGGAAATACTGAACTGTCATAACTTTAAAGACAGGTCCGGGGGGAAATACTGAACTGTCATAACTTTAATTACAGGTCCGGGGGAAATACTGAACTGTCATAACTTTAAAGACAGGTCCGGGGGGAAATACTGAACTGTCATAACTTTAATTACAGGTCCGGGGGAAATACTGAACTGTCATAACTTTAATTACAGGTCCGGGGGGAAATACTGAACTGTCATAACTTTAATTACAGGTCCGGGGGGAAATACTGAACTGTCATAACTTTAATTACAGGTCCGGGGTGAAATACTTAACTGTCATAACTTTAAAGACAGGTCCGGGGGGAAATACTGAACTGTCATAACTTTAATTACAGGTCCGGGGGGAAATACTGAACTGTCATAACTTTAATTACAGGTCCGGGGTGAAATACTGAACTGTCATAACTTAAATTACAGGTCCGGGGGAAATACTGAACTGTCATAACTTTAATTACAGGTCCGGGGTGAAATACTGAACTGTCATAACTTTAATTACAGGTCCGGGGGAAATACTGAACTGTCATAACTTTAACTACAGGTCCGGGGGAAATACTGAACTGTCATAACTTTAATTACAGGTCCGGGGGGAAATACTGAACTGTCATAACTTTAATTACAGGTCTGGGGTGAAATACTGAACTGTCATAACTTTAATTACAGGTCTGGGGGGAAATACTGAACTGTCATAACTTTAATTACAGGTCCGGGGTGAAATACTGAACTGTCATAACTTTAATTACAGGTCCGGGGGAAATACTGAACTGTCATAACTTTAATTACAGGTCCGGTGGGAAATACTGAACTGTCATAACTTTAATTACAGGTCCGGGGGGAAATACTGAACTGTCATAACTTTAATTACAGGTCCGGTGGGAAATACTGAACTGTCATAACTTTAATTACAGGTCCGGGGGGAAATACTGAACTGTCATAACTTTAATTACAGGTCCGGGGGGTAATACTGAACTGTCATAACTTTAATTACAGGTCCTGGGGGAAATACTGAACTGTCATAACTTTAATTACAGGTCCGGGGGAAATACTGAACTGTCATAACTTTAATTACAGGTCCGGGGGGAAATACTGAACTGTCATAACTTTAATTACAGGTCCTGGGGGAAATACTGAACTGTCATAACTTTAACCACAGGTCCGGGGAGAAATACTGAACTGTCATAACTTTAATTACAGGTCCGGGGGAAACACTGAACTGTCATAACTTTAATTACAGGTCCGGGGTGAAATAATGAACTGTCATAAATTTAATTACAGGTCCGGGGGGAAATACTGAACTGTCATAACTTTAATTACAGGTCCGGGGGGAAATACTGAACTGTCATAACTTTAATTACAGGTCCGGGGGGAAATACTGAACTGTCATAACTTTAATTACAGGTCTGGGGGGAAATACTGAACTGTCATAACTTTAATTACAGGTCCGGGGGGAAATACTGAACTGTCACAACTTTAAACACAGGTCCGGGGGAAATACTGAGCTGTCACAACTTTAAAGACAGGTCCGGGGGGAAATACTGAACTGTCATAACTTTAATTACAGGTCCGGGGGGAAATACTGAACTGTCATAACTTTAATTACAGGTCCGGGGGGAAATACTGAACTGTCATAACTTTAATTACAGGTCCGGGGGAAATACTGAACTGTCATAACTTTAATTACAGGTCCGGGGGGAAATACTGAACTGTCATAACTTTAATTACAGGTCCGGGGGGATATACTGAAGTGTCATAACTTTAATTACAGGTCCGGGGTGAAATACTGAACTGTCATAACTTTAATTACAGGTCCGGGTGAAATACTGAACTGTCATAACTTTAATTACAGGTCCGGGGGAAATACTGAGCTGTCACAACTTTAAAGACAGGTCCGGGGGGAAATACTGAACTGTCATAACTTTAATTACAGGTCCGGGGGGAAATACTGAACTGTCATAACTTTAATTACAGGTCCGGGGGGAAATACTGAACTGTCATAACTTTAATTACAGGTCCGGGGGAAATACTGAACTGTCATAACTTTAATTATAGGTCCGGGGGGAAATACTGAACTGTCATAACTTTAATTACAGCTCCGGGGGAAATACTGAACTGTCATAACTTTAATTACAGGTCCGGGGGAAATACTGAACTGTCATAACTTTAATTACAGGTCCGGGGTGAAATACTGAACTGTCATAACTTTAATTACAGGTCCGGGGGAAATACTGAACTGTCATAACTTTAATTACAGGTCCGGGGGGAAATACTGAACTGTCATAACTTTAATTACAGGTCCGGGGGGAAATACTGAACTGTCATAACTTTAATTACAGGTCCAGGGGGAAATACTGAACTGTCATAACTTTAATTACAGGTCCGGGGGAAATACTGAACTGTCATAACTTTAATTACAGGTCCAGGCGGAAATACTGAACTGTCATAACTTTAATTACAGGATCGGGGGGTAATACTGAACTGTCATAACTTTAATTACAGGTCCGGGGGGAAATACTGAACTGTCATAACTTTAATTACAGGTCCGGGGGAAATACTGAACTGTCATAACTTTAATTACAGGTCCGGGGGGAAATACTGAACTGTGATAACTTTAATTACATGTCCGGGGGGTAATACTGAACTGTCATAACTTTAATTACAGGTCCGGGGGGAAATACTGAACTGTCATAACTTTAATTACAGGTCCGGGGGGAAATACTGAACTGTCACAACTTTAAACACAGGGCATGGAAGGAATACTGAACTGTCACAAATTTAAACACAAGGCCTGGAGGAAATACTGAACTGTCATAACTTTAATTACAGGTCCGGTGGGAAATACTGAACTGTCATAACTTTAATTACAGGTCCAGGGGAAATACTGAACTGTCATAACTTTAATTACAGGTCCGGGGGGTAATTCTGAACTGTCATAACTTTAATTACAGGTCCGGGGGGAAATACTGAACTGTCATAACTTTAATTACAGGTCCGGGGGGAAATACTGAACTGTCATAACTTTAATTACAGGTCCGGGGGGAAATACTGAACTGTCATAACTTTAATTACAGGTCCGGGGGGAAATACTGAACTGTCATAACTTTAATTACAGGTCCGGGGGGAAATACTGAACTGTCATAACTTTAATTACAGGTCCGGGGGGAAATACTGAACTGTCATAACTTTAATTACAGGTCCGGGGGGAAATACTGAACTGTCATAACTTTAATTACAGGTCCGGGGGGAAATACTGAACTGTCATAACTTTAATTACAGGTCCGGGGGGAAATACTGAACTGTCATAACTTTAATTACAGGTCCGGGGGGTAATACTGAACTGTCATAACTTTAATTACAGGTCCGGGGGGAAATACTGAACTGTCATAACTTTTATTACAGGTCCGGGGGAAATACTGAACTGTCATAACTTTAATTACAGGTCCGGGGGGAAATACTGAACTGTCATAACTTTAATTACAGGTCCGGGGGGTAATACTGATCTGTCATAACTTTAATTACAGGTCCGGGGGGAAATACTGAACTGTCATAACTTTAGTTACAGGTCCAGGGGAAATACTGAACTGTCATAACTTTAATTACAGGTCCGGGGGGAAATACTTAACTGTCACAACTTTAAACACAGGGCCTGGAAGGAATACTGAACTGTCACAAGTTTAAACACAGGGCCTGGAAGGAATACTGAACTGTCACAACATTAAAGGCAGGTCTTGGGTGAAACAATGAACTGTCACATCTTTAAACACAGGTACTGGGGCAACTAATGAGCTGTCACAACTTTAAAGACAGGTCCTGGAGGAAATACTGAACTGTCAGAACTTTAAACACAGGTACTGGGGGAAATACTGAGCTGTCACAACTTTAAACACAGGTCCTGGAGGAAATACTGAACTGTCAGAACATTAAACACAGGGCCTGGGGGAAATACTGAGCTGTCACAACTTTAAACACAGGTCCTGGGGGAAATGCTGAGCTGTAACAGCATTAAACACAGGGCGTGGATGAAATACTGAGCTGTCATAACTGTAAACACAGATCCTGGAGGAAATACTGAGCTGTCTAAACTGTAAACACAGGGCCTGGAGGAAATACTGAACTGTCATAACAGTAAACACCGATCCTGGAGGAAATACTGAGCTGTCAAAAGTGTAAACACAGGGCCTGGGTCAAATACTGAACTGTCACAACTGTAAACACAGATCCTGGAGGAAATACTGAGCTGTCAAAAGTGGAAACACAGGGCCTGGGTCAAATACTGAACTGCCACAACGGTAAACACAGGCCCTGGAGGAAACGCTAATCTGTCACAACTTTAAAGAAAGGTAATGGGGGAAATACTGAGCTGTCACAACTGTAAAGACAGGGCCTGGGGGAATTTCTGAACTGTCACAACTGTAAACACGGGGCCTCGGGCAAACACTGATCTGTCACAACTGTAAACACAGAGCCTGGAGGAATTACTGAGCTGTCACAGCTTTCAACACAGGGCCTGGGGCAAACACTGATCTGTCACAACTGTAAACACAGGGCCTGGAGGAATTACTGAACTGTCACAGCTTTAAACACAGGGCCTGGGGCAAACACTGATCTGTCACAACTGTAAACACAGGGCCTGGAGGAATTACTGAGCTGTCACAGCTTTAAACACAGGGCCTGGGGGAAACATTGAACTGTCAGAACTTCAAAGACAGGTCCTGGGGGAAATACTGAGCTGTCACAGCATTAAACACATGTCTTTGGGGAAATACTGAGCTGTCACAGATTTAAACACAGGTCTTGGGTGAAATACTGAACTGTCACAACTTTAAACACAGGTGCTGAGGCAAATACTGAGCTGTTACAACTTTAAAGACAGGTCCTGGGGGAAATGCTGAGCTGTCACATCCTTAAACACAGGTTCTCGGGGAAATACTGAGCTGTCACAACTTTAAAGACAGGTTCTGGGGGAAATACTGAGCTGTCACAACTTTAAAGACAGGTCCTGGGGGAAATACTGAGCTGTCACAACTTTAAAGACTGGTCCTGGGGGAAATACTGAGCTGTCATAACTTTAAACACATGCCCTGGAGAAAATACTGAACAGTCACAATTGTAAACACAGGGCCTGGAGGAAACACTGAACTGTCACAATGGTATACAAAGTGCCTGGGCGAAATACTGAGCTGTCCCAACTTTAACCAAAGCTCCTGGAAGAAATACTGAGCTGTCACAACTTGAAAGACAGGTCATGGGGCAAATACTGAGCTGTCACAATTGTAAACACAGGGCCTGGAAGAAATACTGAGCTGTCACATCTTTAAACACAGGTCTTGGAGGAAATACTGAGCTGTCACAACTGTAAACACAGGTCTTGGGGGAAATACTGAGCTGTCACAATTGTAAACACAGGGCCTGGAAGAAATACTGAGCTGTCACATCTTTAAACACAGGTCCTGGGGGAAATACTGAGCTGTCACAACTTTAAACACAGGTCTTGGGGGAAATACTGAGCTGTCACAATTGTAAACACAGGGCCTGGAAGAAATACTGAGCTGTCACATCTTTAAACACAGGTCCTGGGGGAAATACTGAGCTGTCACAACTTTAAACACAGGTCTTGGGGGAAATACTGAACTGTCACAACTTGAAACACAGGTCCTGGGGGAAATACTGAGCTGTCACAAATTTAAACACAGGTCTTGGGGGAAATACTGAGCTGTCACAACTTGAAACACAGGTCCTGGGGGAAATACTGAGCTGTCACATCTTTAAACACAGGTCCTGGGGGAAATACTGAACTGTCACAACTTGAAACACAGGTCCTGGGGGAAATACTGAGCTGTCACATCTTGAAACACAGGTTCTCGGGGAAATACTGAACTGTCACAACTTGAAACACAGGTCCTGGGGGAAATACTGAACTGTCATAACTTGAAACACAGGTCCTGGGGGAAATACTGAGCTGTCACATCTTTAAACACAGGTTCTCGGGGTTATACTGAACTGTCACAACTTGAAACACAGGTCCTGGGGGAAATACTGAACTGTCATAACTTTAATTACAGGTCCTGGGGGAAATACTGAACTGTCATAACTTTAACCACAGGTCCGGGGGGAAATACTGAACTGTCATAACTTTAATTACAGGTCCGGGGGAAATACTGATCTGTCATAACTTTAATTACAGGTCCGGGGGGAAATACTGAACTGTCATAACTTTAATTACATGTCCGGGGGGAAATACTGAACTGTCATAACTTTAATTACAGGTCCGGGGGGAAATACTGAACTGTCATAACTTTAATTACAGGTCCGGGGGGAAATACTGAACTGTCATAACTTTAATTACAGGTCCGGGGGGAAATACTGAACTGTCATAACTTTAATTACAGGTCCGGGGGGAAATACTGAACTGTCATAACTTTAATTACAGGTCCGGGGGGAAATACTGAACTGTCATAACTTTAATTACAGGTCCGGGGGGAAATACTGAACTGACATAACTTTAATTACAGGTCCGGGGGGAAATACTGAACTGTCATAACTTTAATTACTGGTCCGGGGGGAAATACTGAACTGTCGTAACTTTAATTACAGGTCCGGGGGGAAATACTGAACTGTCATAACTTTAATTACAGGTCCGGGGGAAATACTGAACTGTCATAACTTTAATTACAGGTCCGGGGGGAAATACTGAACTGTCATAACTTTAATTACAGGTCCGGGGGGAAATACTGAACTGTCATAACTTTAATTACAGGTCCGGGGGGAAATACTGAACTGTCATAACTTTAATTACAGGTCCGGGAGGAAATACTGAACTGTCATAACTTTAATTACAGGTCCGGGGGGAAATACTGAACTGTCATAACTTTAATTACAGGTCCGGGGGAAATACTGAACTGTCATAACTTTAATTACAGGTCCGGGGGGAAATACTGAACTGTCATAACTTCAATTACAGGTCCGGGGGGAAATACTGAACTGTCGTAACTTTAATTACAGGTCCGGGGGGAAATACTGAACTGTCATAACTTTAATTACAGGTCCGGGGGGAAATACTGAACTGTCATAACTTTAATTACAGGTCCGGGGGGAAATACTGAACTGTCATAACTTTAATTACAGGTCCGGGGGAAATACTGAACTGTCATAACTTTAATTACAGGTCTGGGGGGAAATACTGAACTGTCATAACTTTAATTACAGGTCCGGGGGGAAATACTGAACTGTCAAATCTTTAATTACAGGTCCGGGGGAAATACTGAACTGTCATAACTTTAATCACAGGTCCGGGGGGAAATACTGAACTGTCATAACTTTAATTACAGGTCCGGGGGGAAATACTGAACTGTCATAACTTTAATTACAGGTCCGGGGGGAAATACTGAACTGTCATAACTTTAATTACAGGTCCGGGGGAAATACTGAACTGTCATAACTTTAATTACAGGTCCGGGGGGAAATACTGAACAGTCATAACTTTAATTACAGGTCCGGGGGGAAATACTGAACTGTCATAACTTTAATTACAGGTCCGGGGGGAAATACTGAACTGTCATAACTTTAATTACAGGTCCGGGGGGAAATACTGAACTGTCATAAATTTAATTACAGGTCCGGGGGGAAATACTGAACTGTCATAACTTTAAACACAGGCCCGGGGGAAATGCTGAGCTGTCACAACTTTAAAGACAGTTCCGGGGGGAAATACTGAACTGTCATAACTTTAATTACAGGTCCGGGGGGAAATACTGAACTGTCATAACTTTAATTACATGTCCGGGGGGAAATACTGAACTGTCATAACTTTAATTACAGGTCCGGGGGAAATACTGAACTGTCATAACTTTAATTACAGGTCCGGGGGGAAATACTGAACTGTCATAACTTTAATTACAGGTCCGGGGGGAAATACTGAACTGTCATAACTTTAATTACAGGTCCGGGGGAAATACTGAACTGTCATAACTTTAATTACAGGTCCGGGGGGAAATACTGAACTGTCATAACTTCAATTACAGGTCCGGGGGGAAATACTGAACTGTCGTAACTTTAATTACAGGTCCGGGGGGAAATACTGAACTGTCATAACTTTAATTACAGGTCCGGGGGGAAATACTGAACTGTCAGAACTTTAATTACAGGTCCGGGGGGAAATACTGAACTGTCATAACTTTAATTACAGGTCCGGGGGAAATACTGAACTGTCATAACTTTAATTACAGGTCTGGGGGGAAATACTGAACTGTCATAACTTTAATTACAGGTCCGGGGGGAAATACTGAACTGTCAAATCTTTAATTACAGTTCCGGGGGAAATACTGAACTGTCATAACTTTAATCACAGGTCCGGGGGGAAATACTGAACTGTCATAACTTTAATTACAGGTCCGGGGGGAAATACTGAACTGTCATAACTTTAATTACAGGTCCGGGGGGAAATACTGAACTGTCATAACTTTAATTACAGGTCCGGGGGAAATACTGAACTGTCATAACTTTAATTACAGGTCCGGGGGGAAATACTGAACAGTCATAACTTTAATTACAGGTCCGGGGGGAAATACTGAACTGTCATAACTTTAATTACAGGTCCGGGGGGAAATACTGAACTGTCATAACTTTAATTACAGGTCCGGGGGGAAATACTGAACTGTCATAAATTTAATTACAGGTCCGGGGGGAAATACTGAACTGTCATAACTTTAAACACAGGCCCGGGGGAAATGCTGAGCTGTCACAACTTTAAAGACAGTTCCGGGGGGAAATACTGAACTGTCATAACTTTAATTACAGGTCCGGGGGGAAATACTGAACTGTCATAACTTTAATTACATGTCCGGGGGGAAATACTGAACTGTCATAACTTTAATTACAGGTCCGGGGGAAATACTGAACTGTCATAACTTTAATTACAGGTCCGGGGGGAAATACTGAACTGTCATAACTTTAATTACAGGTCCGGGGGGAAATACTGAACTGTCATAACTTTAATTACAGGTCCGGGGTGAAATACTGAACTGTCATAACTTTAATTACAGGTCCGGGGGGAAATACTGAACTGTCATAACTTTAATTACAGGTCCGGGGGAAATATTGAACTGTCATAACTTTAATTACAGATCCGGGGGGAAATACTGAACTGTCATCACTTTAATTACAGGTCCGGGGGAAATACTGAACTGTCATAACTTTAATTACAGGTCCGGGGGGAAATACTGAACTGTCATAACTTTAATTACAGGTCCGGGGGGAAATACTGAACTGTCATAAATTTAATTACAGGTCCGGGGGGAAATACTGAACTGTCATAACTTTAAACACAGGCCCGGGGGAAATGCTGAGCTGTCACAACTTTAAAGACAGTTCCGGGGGGAAATACTGAACTGTCATAACTTTAATTACAGGTCCGGGGGGAAATACTGAACTGTCATAACTTTAATTACATGTCCGGGGGGAAATACTGAACTGTCATAACTTTAATTACAGGTCCGGGGGAAATACTGAACTGTCATAACTTTAATTACAGGTCCGGGGGGAAATACTGAACTGTCATAACTTTAATTACAGGTCCGGGGGGAAATACTGAACTGTCATAACTTTAATTACAGGTCCGGGGTGAAATACTGAACTGTCATAACTTTAATTACAGGTCCGGGGGGAAATACTGAACTGTCATAACTTTAATTACAGGTCCAGGGGAAATATTGAACTGTCATAACTTTAATTACAGATCCGGGGGGAAATACTGAACTGTCATCACTTTAATTACAGGTCCGGGGGAAATACTGAACTGTCATAACTTTAATTACAGGTCCGGGGGGAAATACTGAACTGTCATAACTTTAATTACAGGTCCGGGAGGAAATACTGAACTGTCATAACTTTAATTACAGGTCCGGGGGGAAATACTGAACTGTCATAACTTTAATTACAGGTCCGGGGGGAAATACTGAACTGTCATAACTTTAATTACAGGTCAGGGGGGAAATACTGAACAGTCATAACTTTAATTACAGGTCCGGGGGAAATACTGAACTGTCATAACTTTAATTACAGGTCCGGGGGGAAATACTGAACTGTCATAACTTCAATTACAGGTCCGGGGGGAAATACTGAACTGTGGTAACTTTAATTACAGGTCCGGGGGGAAATACTGAACTGTCATAACTTTAATTACAGGTCCGGGGGGAAATACTGAACTGTCATAACTTTAATTACAGGTCCGGGGGGAAATACTGAACTGTCATAACTTTAATTACAGGTCCGGGGGAAATACTGAACTGTCATAACTTTAATTACAGGTCCGGGGGGAAATACTGAACTGTCATAACTTTAATTACAGGTCCGGGGGGAAATACTGAACTGTCACAACTTTAATTACAGGTCCGGGGGAAATACTGAACTGTCATAACTTTAATTACAGGTCCGGGGGGAAATACTGAACTGTCAAATCTTTAATTACAGGTCCGGGGGAAATACTGAACTGTCATAACTTTAATCACAGGTCCGGGGGGAAATACTGAACTGTCATAACTTTAATTACAGGTCCGGGGGGAAATACTGAACTGTCATGACTTTAATTACAGGTCCGGGGGGAAATACTGAACTGTCATAACTTTAATTACAGGTCCGGGGGAAATACTGAACTGTCATAACTTTAATTACAGGTCCGGGGGGAAATACTGAACAGTCATAACTTTAATTACAGGTCCGGGGGGAAATACTGAACTGTCATAACTTTAATTACAGGTCCGGGGGGAAATACTGAACTGTCATAACTTTAATTACAGGTCCGGGGGGAAATACTGAACTGTCATAAATTTAATTACAAGTCTGGGAGGAAATACTGAACTGTCATAACTTTAAACACAGGCCCGGGGGAAATGCTGAGCTGTCACAACTTTAAAGACAGTTCCGGGGGGAAAAACTGAACTGTCATAACTTTAATTACAGGTCCGGGGGGAAATACTGAACTGTCATAACTTTAATTACATGTCCGGGGGGAAATACTGAACTGTCATAACTTTAATTACAGGTCCGGGGGAAATACTGAACTGTCATAACTTTAATTACAGGTCCGGGGGGAAATACTGAACTGTCATAACTTTAATTACAGGTCCGGGGGGAAATACTGAACTGTCATAACTTTAATTACAGGTCCGGGGGGAAATACTGAACTGTCATAACTTTAATTACAGGTCCGGGGGAAATATTGAACTGTCATAACTTTAATTACAGATCCGGGGGGAAATACTGAACTGTCATCACTTTAATTACAGGTCCGGGGGAAATACTGAACTTTCATAACTTTAATTACAGGTCCGGGGGGAAATACTGAACTGTCATAACTTTAATTACAGGTCCGGGGGGAAATACTGAACTGTCATAAATTTAATTACAGGTCCGGTGGGAAATACTGAACTGTCATAACTTTAAACACAGGCCCGGGGGAAATGCTGAGCTGTCACAACTTTAAAGACAGTTCCGGGGGGAAATACTGAACTGTCATAACTTTAATTACAGGTCCGGGGGGAAATACTGAACTGTCATAACTTTAATTACATGTCCGGGGGGAAATACTGAACTGTCATAACTTTAATTACAGGTCCGGGGGAAATACTGAACTGTCATAACTTTAATTACAGGTCCGGGGGGAAATACTGAACTGTCATAACTTTAATTACAGGTCCGGGGGGAAATACTGAACTGTCATAACTTTAATTACAGGTCCGGGGTGAAATACTGAACTGTCATAACTTTAATTACAGGTCCGGGGGGAAATACTGAACTGTCATAACTTTAATTACAGGTCCGGGGGAAATATTGAACTGTCATAACTTTAATTACAGATCCGGGGGGAAATACTGAACTGTCATCACTTTAATTACAGGTCCGGGGGAAATACTGAACTGTCATAACTTTAATTACAGGTCCGGGGGGAAATACTGAACTGTCATAACTTTAATTACAGGTCCGGGAGGAAATACTGAACTGTCATAACTTTAATTACAGGTCCGGGGGGAAATACTGAACTGTCATAACTTTAATTACAGGTCCGGGGGGAAATACTGAACTGTCAGAACTTTAATTACAGGTCCGGGGGGAAATACTGAACTGTCATAACTTTAATTACAGGTCCGGGGGAAATACTGAACTGTCATAACTTTAATTACAGGTCTGGGGGGAAATACTGAACTGTCATAACTTTAATTACAGGTCCGGGGGGAAATACTGAACTGTCAAATCTTTAATTACAGTTCCGGGGGAAATACTGAACTGTCATAACTTTAATCACAGGTCCGGGGGGAAATACTGAACTGTCATAACTTTAATTACAGGTCCGGGGGGAAATACTGAACTGTCATAACTTTAATTACAGGTCCGGGGGGAAATACTGAACTGTCATAACTTTAATTACAGGTCCGGGGGAAATACTGAACTGTCATAACTTTAATTACAGGTCCGGGGGGAAATACTGAACAGTCATAACTTTAATTACAGGTCCGGGGGGAAATACTGAACTGTCATAACTTTAATTACAGGTCCGGGGGGAAATACTGAACTGTCATAACTTTAATTACAGGTCCGGGGGGAAATACTGAACTGTCATAAATTTAATTACAGGTCCGGGGGGAAATACTGAACTGTCATAACTTTAAACACAGGCCCGGGGGAAATGCTGAGCTGTCACAACTTTAAAGACAGTTCCGGGGGGAAATACTGAACTGTCATAACTTTAATTACAGGTCCGGGGGGAAATACTGAACTGTCATAACTTTAATTACATGTCCGGGGGGAAATACTGAACTGTCATAACTTTAATTACAGGTCCGGGGGAAATACTGAACTGTCATAACTTTAATTACAGGTCCGGGGGGAATTACTGAACTGTCATAACTTTAATTACAGGTCCGGGGGGAAATACTGAACTGTCATAACTTTAATTACAGGTCCGGGGTGAAATACTGAACTGTCATAACTTTAATTACAGGTCCGGGGGGAAATACTGAACTGTCATAACTTTAATTACAGGTCCGGGGGAAATATTGAACTGTCATAACTTTAATTACAGATCCGGGGGGAAATACTGAACTGTCATCACTTTAATTACAGGTCCGGGGGAAATACTGAACTGTCATAACTTTAATTACAGGTCCGGGGGGAAATACTGAACTGTCATAACTTTAATTACAGGTCCGGGGGGAAATACTGAACTGTCATAAATTTAATTACAGGTCCGGGGGGAAATACTGAACTGTCATAACTTTAAACACAGGCCCGGGGGAAATGCTGAGCTGTCACAACTTTAAAGACAGTTCCGGGGGGAAATACTGAACTGTCATAACTTTAATTACAGGTCCGGGGGGAAATACTGAACTGTCATAACTTTAATTACATGTCCGGGGGGAAATACTGAACTGTCATAACTTTAATTACAGGTCCGGGGGAAATACTGAACTGTCATAACTTTAATTACAGGTCCGGGGGGAAATACTGAACTGTCATAACTTTAATTACAGGTCCGGGGGGAAATACTGAACTGTCATAACTTTAATTACAGGTCCGGGGTGAAATACTGAACTGTCATAACTTTAATTACAGGTCCGGGGGGAAATACTGAACTGTCATAACTTTAATTACAGGTCCAGGGGAAATATTGAACTGTCATAACTTTAATTACAGATCCGGGGGGAAATACTGAACTGTCATCACTTTAATTACAGGTCCGGGGGAAATACTGAACTGTCATAACTTTAATTACAGGTCCGGGGGGAAATACTGAACTGTCATAACTTTAATTACAGGTCCGGGAGGAAATACTGAACTGTCATAACTTTAATTACAGGTCCGGGGGGAAATACTGAACTGTCATAACTTTAATTACAGGTCCGGGGGGAAATACTGAACTGTCATAACTTTAATTACATGTCCGGGGGGAAATACTGAACTGTCATAACTTTAATTACAGGTCCGGGGGGAAATACTGAACTGTCATAACTTTAATTACAGGTCCGGGGGGAAATACTGAACTGTCATAACTTTAATTACAGGTCCGGGGTGAAATACTGAACTGTCATAACTTTAATTACAGGTCCGGGGGGAAATACTGAACTGTCATAACTTTAATTACAGGTCCGGGGGAAATATTGAACTGTCATAACTTTAATTACAGATCCGGGGGGAAATACTGAACTGTCATCACTTTAATTACAGGTCCGGGGGAAATACTGAACTGTCATAACTTTAATTACAGGTCCGGGGGGAAATACTGAACTGTCATAACTTTAATTACAGGTCCGGGAGGAAATACTGAACTGTCATAACTTTAATTACAGGTCCGGGGGGAAATACTGAACTGTCATAACTTTAATTACAGGTCCGGGGGGAAATACTGAACTGTCAGAACTTTAATTACAGGTCCGGGGGGAAATACTGAACTGTCATAACTTTAATTACAGGTCCGGGGGAAATACTGAACTGTCATAACTTTAATTACAGGTCTGGGGGGAAATACTGAACTGTCATAACTTTAATTACAGGTCCGGGGGGAAATACTGAACTGTCAAATCTTTAATTACAGTTCCGGGGGAAATACTGAACTGTCATAACTTTAATCACAGGTCCGGGGGGAAATACTGAACTGTCATAACTTTAATTACAGGTCCGGGGGGAAATACTGAACTGTCATAACTTTAATTACAGGTCCGGGGGGAAATACTGAACTGTCATAACTTTAATTACAGGTCCGGGGGAAATACTGAACTGTCATAACTTTAATTACAGGTCCGGGGGGAAATACTGAACAGTCATAACTTTAATTACAGGTCCGGGGGGAAATACTGAACTGTCATAACTTTAATTACAGGTCCGGGGGGAAATACTGAACTGTCATAACTTTAATTACAGGTCCGGGGGGAAATACTGAACTGTCATAAATTTAATTACAGGTCCGGGGGGAAATACTGAACTGTCATAACTTTAAACACAGGCCCGGGGGAAATGCTGAGCTGTCACAACTTTAAAGACAGTTCCGGGGGGAAATACTGAACTGTCATAACTTTAATTACAGGTCCGGGGGGAAATACTGAACTGTCATAACTTTAATTACATGTCCGGGGGGAAATACTGAACTGTCATAACTTTAATTACAGGTCCGGGGGAAATACTGAACTGTCATAACTTTAATTACAGGTCCGGGGGGAAATACTGAACTGTCATAACTTTAATTACAGGTCCGGGGGGAAATACTGAACTGTCATAACTTTAATTACAGGTCCGGGGTGAAATACTGAACTGTCATAACTTTAATTACAGGTCCGGGGGGAAATACTGAACTGTCATAACTTTAATTACAGGTCCGGGGGAAATATTGAACTGTCATAACTTTAATTACAGATCCGGGGGGAAATACTGAACTGTCATCACTTTAATTACAGGTCCGGGGGAAATACTGAACTGTCATAACTTTAATTACAGGTCCGGGGGGAAATACTGAACTGTCATAACTTTAATTACAGGTCCGGGGGGAAATACTGAACTGTCATAAATTTAATTACAGGTCCGGGGGGAAATACTGAACTGTCATAACTTTAAACACAGGCCCGGGGGAAATGCTGAGCTGTCACAACTTTAAAGACAGTTCCGGGGGGAAATACTGAACTGTCATAACTTTAATTACAGGTCCGGGGGGAAATACTGAACTGTCATAACTTTAATTACATGTCCGGGGGGAAATACTGAACTGTCATAACTTTAATTACAGGTCCGGGGGAAATACTGAACTGTCATAACTTTAATTACAGGTCCGGGGGGAAATACTGAACTGTCATAACTTTAATTACAGGTCCGGGGGGAAATACTGAACTGTCATAACTTTAATTACAGGTCCGGGGTGAAATACTGAACTGTCATAACTTTAATTACAGGTCCGGGGGGAAATACTGAACTGTCATAACTTTAATTACAGGTCCAGGGGAAATATTGAACTGTCATAACTTTAATTACAGATCCGGGGGGAAATACTGAACTGTCATCACTTTAATTACAGGTCCGGGGGAAATACTGAACTGTCATAACTTTAATTACAGGTCCGGGGGGAAATACTGAACTGTCATAACTTTAATTACAGGTCCGGGAGGAAATACTGAACTGTCATAACTTTAATTACAGGTCCGGGGGGAAATACTGAACTGTCATAACTTTAATTACAGGTCCGGGGGGAAATACTGAACTGTCATAACTTTAATTACAGGTCAGGGGGGAAATACTGAACAGTCATAACTTTAATTACAGGTCCGGGGGAAATACTGAACTGTCATAACTTTAATTACAGGTCCGGGGGGAAATACTGAACTGTCATAACTTCAATTACAGGTCCGGGGGGAAATACTGAACTGTGGTAACTTTAATTACAGGTCCGGGGGGAAATACTGAACTGTCATAACTTTAATTACAGGTCCGGGGGGAAATACTGAACTGTCATAACTTTAATTACAGGTCCGGGGGGAAATACTGAACTGTCATAACTTTAATTACAGGTCCGGGGGAAATACTGAACTGTCATAACTTTAATTACAGGTCCGGGGGGAAATACTGAACTGTCATAACTTTAATTACAGGTCCGGGGGGAAATACTGAACTGTCACAACTTTAATTACAGGTCCGGGGGAAATACTGAACTGTCATAACTTTAATTACAGGTCCGGGGGGAAATACTGAACTGTCAAATCTTTAATTACAGGTCCGGGGGAAATACTGAACTGTCATAACTTTAATCACAGGTCCGGGGGGAAATACTGAACTGTCATAACTTTAATTACAGGTCCGGGGGGAAATACTGAACTGTCATGACTTTAATTACAGGTCCGGGGGGAAATACTGAACTGTCATAACTTTAATTACAGGTCCGGGGGAAATACTGAACTGTCATAACTTTAATTACAGGTCCGGGGGGAAATACTGAACAGTCATAACTTTAATTACAGGTCCGGGGGGAAATACTGAACTGTCATAACTTTAATTACAGGTCCGGGGGGAAATACTGAACTGTCATAACTTTAATTACAGGTCCGGGGGGAAATACTGAACTGTCATAAATTTAATTACAAGTCCGGGGGGAAATACTGAACTGTCATAACTTTAAACACAGGCCCGGGGGAAATGCTGAGCTGTCACAACTTTAAAGACAGTTCCGGGGGGAAATACTGAACTGTCATAACTTTAATTACAGGTCCGGGGGGAAATACTGAACTGTCATAACTTTAATTACATGTCCGGGGGGAAATACTGAACTGTCATAACTTTAATTACAGGTCCGGGGGAAATACTGAACTGTCATAACTTTAATTACAGGTCCGGGGGGAAATACTGAACTGTCATAACTTTAATTACAGGTCCGGGGGGAAATACTGAACTGTCATAACTTTAATTACAGGTCCGGGGGGAAATACTGAACTGTCATAACTTTAATTACAGGTCCGGGGGAAATATTGAACTGTCATAACTTTAATTACAGATCCGGGGGGAAATACTGAACTGTCATCACTTTAATTACAGGTCCGGGGGAAATACTGAACTGTCATAACTTTAATTACAGGTCCGGGGGGAAATACTGAACTGTCATAACTTTAATTACAGGTCCGGGGGGAAATACTGAACTGTCATAAATTTAATTACAGGTCCGGTGGGAAATACTGAACTGTCATAACTTTAAACACAGGCCCGGGGGAAATGCTGAGCTGTCACAACTTTAAAGACAGTTCCGGGGGGAAATACTGAACTGTCATAACTTTAATTACAGGTCCGGGGGGAAATACTGAACTGTCATAACTTTAATTACATGTCCGGGGGGAAATACTGAACTGTCATAACTTTAATTACAGGTCCGGGGGAAATACTGAACTGTCATAACTTCAATTACAGGTCCGGGGGGAAATACTGAACTGTCATAACTTTAATTACAGGTCCGGGGGGAAATACTGAACTGTCATAACTTTAATTACAGGTCCGGGGTGAAATACTGAACTGTCATAACTTTAATTACAGGTCCGGGGGGAAATACTGAACTGTCATAACTTTAATTACAGGTCCGGGGGAAATATTGAACTGTCATAACTTTAATTACAGATCCGGGGGGAAATACTGAACTGTCATCACTTTAATTACAGGTCCGGGGGAAATACTGAACTGTCATAACTTTAATTACAGGTCCGGGGGGAAATACTGAACTGTCATAACTTTAATTACAGGTCCGGGAGGAAATACTGAACTGTCATAACTTTAATTACAGGTCCGGGGGGAAATACTGAACTGTCATAACTTTAATTACAGGTCCGGGGGGAAATACTGAACTGTCATAACTTTAATTACAGGTCAGGGGGGAAATACTGAACAGTCATAACTTTAATTACAGGTCCGGGGGAAATACTGAACTGTCATAACTTTAATTACAGGTCGGGGGGGAAATACTGAACTGTCATAACTTCAATTACAGGTCCGGGGGGAAATACTGAACTGTGGTAACTTTAATTACAGGTCCGGGGGGAAATACTGAACTGTCATAACTTTAATTACAGGTCCGGGGGGAAATACTGAACTGTCATAACTTTAATTACAGGTCCGGGGGGAAATACTGAACTGTCATAACTTTAATTACAGGTCCGGGGGAAATACTGAACTGTCATAACTTTAATTACAGGTCCGGGGGGAAATACTGAACTGTCATAACTTTAATTACAGGTCCGGGGGGAAATACTGAACTGTCACAACTTTAATTACAGGTCCGGGGGAAATACTGAACTGTCACAACTTTAATCACAGGTCCGGGGGGAAATACTGAACTGTCATAACTTTAATTACAGGTCCGGGGGGAAATACTGAACTGTCATAACTTTAATTACAGGTCCGGGGGGAAATGCTGAACTGTCATAACTTTAATTACAGGTCCGGGGGAAATACTGAACTGTCATAACTTTAATTACAGGTCCGGGGGGAAATACTGAACTGTCATAACTTTAATTAAAGGTCTGGGGGGAAATACTGACCTGTCATAACTTTAATTACAGGTCCGGGGGGAAATACTGAACTGTCATAAATTTAATTACAGGTCCGGCGGGAAATACTGAACTGTCATAACTTTAATTACAGGTCCGGGGGGAAATACTGAACTGTCATAACTTTAAACACAGGTCCGGGGGAAATACTGTGCTGTCACAACTTTAAAGACAGGTCCGGGGGGAAATACTGAACTGTCATAACTTTAATTACAGGTCCGGGGGGAAATACTGAACTGTCATAACTTTAATTACAGGTCCGGGGGGAAAGACTGAACTGTCATAACTTTAATTACAGGTCCGGGGGAAATACTGAACTGTCATAACTTTAATTACAGGTCCGGGGGGAAATACTGAACTGTCATAACTTTAATTACAGGTCCGGGGGGAAATACTGAACTGTCATAACTTTAATTACAGGTCCGGGGTGAAATACTGAACTGTCATAACTTTAATTACAGGTCCGGGGTGAAATACTGAACTGTCATAACTTTAATTACAGGTCCGGGGGAAATACTGAACTGTCATAACTTTAATTACAGGTCCGGGGGGAAATACTGAACTGTCATAACTTTAATTACAGGTCCGGGGGAAATACTGAACTGTCATAACTTTAATTACAGGTCCGGGGGGAAATACTGAACTGTCATAACTTTAATTACAGGTCCGGGGTGAAATACTGAACTGTCATAACTTTAATTACAGTTCCGGGGGGAAATACTGAACTGTCATCACTTTAATTACAGGTCCGGGGGAAATACTGAACTGTCATAACTTTAATTACAGGTCCGGGGTGAAATACTGAACTGTCACAACTTTAATTACAGGTCCGGGGGGAAATACTGAACTGTCATAACTTTAATTACAGGTCCGGGGGGAAATACTGAACTGTCATAACTTTAATTACAGGTCCGGGGGGAAATACTGAACTGTCATAACTTTAATTACAGGTCCGGGGGGAAATACTGAACTGTCATAACTTTAATTACAGGTCCGGGGGGAAATACTGAACTGTCACAACTTTAAACACAGGGCCTGGAAGGAATACTGAACTGTCACAAATTTAAACACAGGGCCTGGATGGAATACTGAACTGTCACAACATTAAAGGCAGGTCTTGGGGTAAACAATGAACTGTCACATCTTTAAACACAGGTACTGGGGCAACTAATGAGCTGTCACAACTTTAAAGACAGGTCCTGGAGGAAATACTGAACTGTCAGAACTTTAAACACAGGTACTGGGGGAAATACTGAGCTGTCACAACTTTAAACACAGGTCCTGGAGGAAATACTGAACTGTCAGAACATTAAACACAGGGCCTGGGGGAAATACTGAACTGTCATAACTTTAATTACAGGTCCGGGGAGAAATACTGAACTGTCATAACTTTAATTACAGATCCGGGGGGAAATACTGAACTGTCATAACTTTAATTACAGGTCCGGGGGGAAATACTGAACTGTCATAACTTTAATTACAGGTCCGGGGGGAAATACTGAACTGTCATAACTTTAATTACATGTCCGGGGGGTAATACTGAACTGTCATAACTTTAATTACAGGTCCGGGGGAAATACTGAACTGTCATAACTTTAATTACAGGTCCGGGGGGAAATACTGAACTGTCATAACTTTAATTACAGGTCCGGGTGGAAATACTGAACTGTCACAACTTTAAACACAGGGCCTGGAAGGAATACTGAACTGTCACAACATTAAAGGCAGGTCTTGGGGTAAACAATGAACTGTCACATCTTTAAACACAGGTACTGGGGCAACTAAT
This sequence comes from Heterodontus francisci, assembly GCF_036365525.1. Taxonomy (NCBI): domain Eukaryota; kingdom Metazoa; phylum Chordata; class Chondrichthyes; order Heterodontiformes; family Heterodontidae; genus Heterodontus; species Heterodontus francisci. Next base: position 852,647 of record NC_090390.1, on the reverse strand, counting down.
GAGCTGTCACAACTTTAAAGACAGGTCCTGGAGGAAATACTGAACTGTCAGAACTTTAAACACAGGTACTGGGGGAAATACTGAGCTGTCACAACTTTAAACACAGGTCCTGGGGGAAATGCTGAGCTGTAACGGCATTAAACACAGGGCGTGGATGAAATACTGAGCTGTCATAACTGTAAACACAGATCCTGGAGGAAATACTGAGCTGTCAAAAGTGTAAACACAGGGCCTGGGTCAAATACTGAACTGTCACAACTGTAAACACAGATCCTGGAGGAAATACTGAGCTGTCAAAAGTGTAAACACAGGGCCTGGAGGAAATACTGAACTGTCATAACAGTAAACACAGATCCTGGAGGAAATACTGAGCTGTCAAAAGTGTAAACACAGGGCCTGGGTCAAATACTGAACTGTCACAACTGTAAACACAGATCCTGGAGGAAATACTGAGCTGTCAAAAGTGTAAACACAGGGCCTGGGTCAAATACTGAACTGCCACAACGGTAAACACAGGCCCTGGAGGAAACGCTAATCTGTCACAACTTTAAAGAAAGGTAATGGGGGAAATACTGAGCTGTCACAACTGTAAAGACAGGGCCTGGGGGAATTTCTGAACTGTCACAACTGTAAACACGGGGCCTCGGGCAAACACTGATCTGTCACAACTGTAAACACAGAGCCTGGAGGAGTTACTGAGCTGTCACAGCTTTAAACACAGGGCCTGGGGCAAACACTGATCTGTCACAACTGTAAACACAGGGCCTGGAGGAATTACTGAGCTGTCACAGCTTTAAACACAGGGCCTGGGGCAAACACTGATCTGTCACAACTGTAAACACAGGGCCTGGAGGAATTACTGAGCTGTCACAGCTTTAAACACAGGGCCTGGGGGAAATACTGAACTGTCAGAACTTCAAAGACAGGTCCTGGGGGAAATACTGAGCTGTCACAGCATTAAACACATGTCTTTGGGGAAATACTGAGCTGTCACAGATTTAAACACAGGTCTTGGGTGAAATACTGAACTGTCACATCTTTAAACACAGGTTCTCGGGGAAATACTGAGCTGTCACAACTTTAAAGACAGGTTCTGGGGGAAATACTGAGCTGTCACAACTTTAAAGACAGGTCCTGGGGGAAATACTGAGCTGTCACAACTTTAAAGACTGGTCCTGGGGGAAATACTGAGCTGTCATAACTTTAAACACATGCCCTGGAGAAAATACTGAACAGTCACAATTGTAAACACAGGGCCTGGAGGAAACACTGAACTGTCACAATGGTATACAAAGTGCCTGGGCGAAATACTGAGCTGTCCCAACTTTAACCAAAGCTCCTGTAAGAAATACTGAGCTGTCACAACTTGAAAGACAGGTCATGGGGCAAATACTGAGCTGTCACAATTGTAAACACAGGGCCTGGAAGAAATACTGAGCTGTCACATCTTTAAACACAGGTCTTGGGGGAAATACTGAGCTGTCACAATTGTAAACACAGGGCCTGGAAGAAATACTGAGCTGTCACATCTTTAAACACAGGTCCTGGGGGAAATACTGAGCTGTCACAACTTTAGCACAGGTCTTGGGGGAAATACTGAACTGTCACAACTTGAAACACAGGTCCTGGGGGAAATACTGAGCTGTCACAACTTTAAACACAGGTCTTGGGGGAAATACTGAGCTGTCACAACTTGAAACACAGGTCCTGGGGGAAATACTGAACTGTCACAACTTGAAACACAGGTCCTGGGGGAAATACTGAGCTGTCAAATCTTTAAACACAGGTTCTCGGGGAAATACTGAACTGTCACAACTTGAAACACAGGTCCTGGGGGAAATACTGAACTGTCACAACTTGAAACACAGGTCCTGGGGGAAATACTGAGCTATCACATCTTTAAACACAGGTTCTCGGGGTTATACTGAACTGTCACAACTTGAAACACAGGTCCTGGGGGAAATACTGACCTGTCACATCTTTAAACACAGGTTCTCGGGGTTATACTGAACTGTCACAACTTGAAACACAGGTCCTGGGGGAAATACTGAGCTGTCACAACTTTAATCACATTTCCTGTGGGAAATTCTGAGCGGTCACAACATTAAACACAGGTCTTGGTGGAAATACTGAACTGTCACAACATTAAACACAGGTCTTGGGGGAAATACTGAGCTGTCACAACATTAAACACAGGTCTTGGTGGAAATACTGAACTGTCACAACATTAAACACAGGTCTTGGGGGAAATACTGAGCTGTCACAACTTTAAACACAGGTCCTTGCGGAAACACTGAACTGTCACAACTTTAAACACAGGTCCTTGCGGAAATACTGAACTGTCACAACTTTAAACACCGGGCCTAGGGGAAATACAGAACGGTCACAACTGTAAACACAGGGCCTGGATGAAACGCTAATCTGTAACAACTTTAAAGAAAGGTCCTGGGGGAAATACTGAGCTGTCACAACTTTAAAGACAGGTCCTGGGGGAAATACTGAGCTGTCACATCTTTAAAGACATTTCCTTGCCGAAATACTGAACTGTCACAACTTTAAACACAGGTCCTGTGGGAAATACTGAGCTGTCACAACTGTAAACACCGGGCCTGGGGGAATTACTGAACTGTCACAACTGTAAACACAGCCCTGGGTGAAATACTGAGCTGTCACAACTGTAAACACAGGGCCTGGATGAAAAGCTAATCTGTCACAACTTTATAGAAAGGTCCTGGGGAAATACTGAGCTGTCACAGATTTAAATACAGGGCCTGGGGGAAACACTGAAATGTCACAACTTTAAAAACAGGTCCTGGGGGAAATACTGAGCTGTCATAACTTTAAACACATGCCCTGGAGGAAATACTGAACTGTCCCAAACGTAATCACAGGGCCTGGGGGACACACTGAACTGTCACAATGGTCGATAAATTGCCTGGGCGAAATACTGAGCTGTCACAACTTCAAAGACAGGTCCTGGGGGAAATAGTGAGCTGTCACAATTGTAAACACAGGTCTTGGGGGAAATACTGAGCTTTCACAATTGTAGACACAGGGCATGGGGGAAACACTGAACTGTCACAACTTTAAACACAGGTTCTGCGGGAAATACTGAACTGTCATAACTTTAATTACAGGTCCGGGGGAAATACTGAACTGTCATAACTTTAATTACAGGTCCGGGGGGAAATACTGAACTGTCATAACTTTAATTACAGGTCCGGGGGGAAATACTGAACTGTCATAACTTTAATTACAGGTCCGGGGGGAAATACTGAACTGTCATAACTTTAATTACAGGTCCGGGGGAAATACTGAACTGTCATAACTTTAATTACAGGTCCGGGGGGAAATACTGAACTGTCATAACTTTAATTACAGGTCCGGGGGGAAATACTGAACTGTCACAACTTTAATTACAGGTCCGGGGGAAATACTGAACTGTCATAACTTTAATCACAGGTCCGGGGGGAAATACTGAACTGTCATAACTTTAATTACAGGTCCGGGGGGAAATACTGAACTGTCATAACTTTAATTACAGGTCCGGGGGGAAATACTGAACTGTCATAACTTTAATTACAGGTCCGGGGGGAAATACTGAACTGTCATAACTTTAATTACAGGTCCGGGGGGAAATACTGAACTGTCATAACTTTAATTACAGGTCCGGGGGGAAATACTGAACTGTCATCACTTTAATTACAGGTCCGGGGGAAATACTGAACTGTCATAACTTTAATTACAGGTCCGGGGGGAAATACTGAACTGTCATAACTTCAATTACAGGTCCGGGGGGAAATACTGAACTGTCGTAACTTTAATTACAGGTCCAGGGGGTAATACTGAACTGTCATAACTTTAATTACAGGTCCGGGGGGAAATACTGAACTGTCATAACTTTAATTACAGGTCCGGGGGGAAATACTGAACTGTCATAACTTTAATTACAGGTCCGGGGGAAATACTGAACTGTCATAACTTTAATTAAAGGTCCGGGGGGAAATACTGAACTGTCATAACTTTAATTACAGGTCCGGGGGGAAATACTGAACTGTCACAACTTTAATTACAGGTCCGGGGGAAATACTGAACTGTCATAACTTTAATTACAGGTCCGGGGTGAAATACTGAACTGTCATAACTTTAATTACAGGTCCGGGGTGAAATACTGAACTGTCATAACTTTAATTACTGGTCCGGGGGAAATACTGAACTGTCATAACTTTAATTACAGTTCCGGGGGAAATACTGAGCTGTCACAACTTTAATTACAGGTCCGGGGGAAATACTGAACTGTCATAACTTTAATTACAGGTCCGGGGGAAATACTGAACTGTCATAACATTAATTACAGGTCCGGGGGGAAATACTGAACTGTCATAACTTTAATTACAGGTCCGGGGGAAATACTGAACTGTCATAACTTTAATTACAGGTCCGGGGGGAAAAACTGAACTGTCATAACTTTAATTACAGGTCTGGGTGGAAATACTGAACTGTCATAACTTTATTTACAGTTCCGGGGGGAAATACTGAACTGTCATAACTTTAATTACAGGTCCGGGGGGAAATACTGAACTGTCATAACTTTAATTACAGGTCCGGGAAGAAATACTGAACTGTCATAACTTTATACACAGGTCCGGGGGAAATACTGAGCTGTCACAACTTTAAAGACAGGTCCGGGGGGAAATACTGAACTGTCATAACTTTAATTACAGGTCCGGGGGGAAATACTGAACTGTCATAACTTTAATTACAGGTCCGGGGGGAAATACTGAACTGTCATAACTTTAATTACAGGTCCGGGGTAAATAGTGAACTGTCATAACTTTAATTACAGGTCCGGGGGGAAATACTGAACTGTCATAACTTTAATTACAGGTCCGGGGGGAAATACTGAACTGTCATAACTTTAATTACAGGTCCGGGGTGAAATACTGAACTGTCATAACTTTAATTACAGGTCCGGGGTGAAACACTGAACTGTCACAACTTTAAATACAGGTTCTGCGGGAAATACTGAACTGTCATAACTTTAATTACAGGTCCGGGGGAAATACTGAACTGTCATAACTTTAATTACAGGTCCGGGGGGAAATACTGAACTGTCATAACTTTAATTACAGGTCCGGGGGGAAATACTGAACTGTCATAACTTTAATTACAGGTCAGGGGGGAAATACTGAACTGTCATAACTTTAATTACAGGTCCGGGGGAAATACTGAACTGTCATAACTTTAATTACAGGTCCGGGGGGAAATACTGAACTGTCATAACTTTAATTACAGGTCCGGGGGGAAATACTGAACTGTCACAACTTTAATTACAGGTCCGGGGGAAATACTGAACTGTCATAACTTTAATCACAGGTCCGGGGGGAAATACTGAACTGTCATAACTTTAATTACAGGTCCGGGGGGAAATACTGAACTGTCATAACTTTAATTACAGGTCCGGGGGGAAATACTGAACTGTCATAACTTTAATTACAGGTCCGGGGGAAATACTGAACTGTCATAACCTTAATTACAGGTCCGGGGGGAAAAACTGAACTGTCATAACTTCAATTACAGGTCCGGGGGGAAATACTGAACTGTCATAACTTTAATTACAGGTCCGGGGGAAATACTGAACTGTCATAACTTTAATTACAGGTCCGGGGGGAAATACTGTACTGTCATAACTTCAATTACAGGTCCGGGGGGAAATACTGAACTGTCGTAACTTTAATTACAGGTCCGGGGGGAAATACTGAACTGTCATAACTTTAATTACAGGTCCGGGGGGAAATACTGAACTGTCATAACTTTAATTACAGGTCCGGGGGGAAATACTGAACTGTCATAACTTTAATTACAGGTCCGGGGGAAATACTGAACTGTCATAACTTTAATTAAAGGTCCGGGGGGAAATACTGAACTGTCATAACTTTAATTACAGGTCCGGGGGGAAATACTGAACTGTCACAACTTTAATTACATGTCCGGGGAAAATACTGAACTGTCATAACTTTAATCACAGGTCCGGGGGGAAATACTGAACTGTCATAACTTTAATTACAGGTCCGGGGGAAATACTGAACTGTCATAACTTTAATTACAGATCCGGGGGGAAATACTGAACTGTCATAACTTTAATTACAGGTCCGGGGGAAATACTGAACTGTCATAACTTTAATTACAGGTCCAGGGGGAAATACTGAACTGTCATAACTTTAATTACAGGTCTGGGGGGAAATACTGAACTGTCATAACTTTAATTACAGGTCCGGGGGGAAATACTGAACTGTCATATCTTTAATTACAGGTCCGGCGGGAAATACTGAACTGTCATAACTTTAATTACAGGTCCGGGGGGAAATACTGAACTGTCATAACATTAAACACAGGTCCGGGGGAAATACTGAGCTGTCACAACTTTAAAGACAGGTCCGGGGGGAAATACTGAACTGTCATAACTTTAATTACAGGTCCAGGGGGAAATACTGAACTGTCATAACTTTAATTACAGGTCCGGGGGGAAATACTGAACTGTCATAACTTTAATTACAGGTCCGGGGGAAATACTGAACTGTCATAACTTTAATTACAGGTCCGGGGGGAAATACTGAACTGTCATAACTTTAATTACAGGTCCGGGGGGAAATACTGAACTGTCATAACTTTAATTACAGGTCTGGGGTGAAATACTGAACTGTCATAACTTTAATTACAGGTCCGGGGGGAAATACTGAACTGTAATCACTTTAATTACTGGTCCGGGGGAAATACTGAACTGTCATAACTTTAATTACAGGTCCTGGGGAAATACTGAGCTGTCACAACTTTAATTACAGGTCCGGGGGAAATACTGACCCGTCATAACTTTAATTACAGGTCCGGGGGGAAATACTGAACTGTCATAAATTTAATTGCTGGTCCGGGGGAAATACTGAACTGTCATAACTTTAATTACAGGTCCGGGGGGAAATACTGAACTGTCATAACTTTAATTACAGGTCTGGGGGGAAATACTGAACTGTCATAACTTTAATTACAGTTCGGGTGGAAATACCGAACTGTCATAACTTTAATTACAGGTCCGGCGGGAAATACTGAACAGTCATAACTTTAATTACAGGTCCGGGGGGAAATACTGAACTGTCATAACTTTAAACACAGGTCCGGGGGAAATACTGAGCTGTCACAACTTTAAAGACAGGTCCGGGGGGAAATACTGAACTGTCATAACTTTAATTACAGGTCCGGGGGGAAATACTGAACTGTCATAACTTTAATTACAGGTCCGGGGGGAAATACTGAACTGTCATAACTTTAATTACAGTTCCAGGGTAAATACTGAACTGTCATAACTTTAATTACAGGTCCGGGGGGAAATACTGAACTGTCATAACTTTAATTACAGGTCCGGGGGGAAATACTGAACTGTCATAACTTTAATTACAGGTCCGGAGTGAAATACTGAACTGTCATAACTTTAATTACAGGTCCGGGGTGAAATACTGAACTGTCATAACTTTAATTACCGGTCCGGGGGAAATACTGAACTGTCATAACTTTAATTACAGGTCCGTGGGAAATACTGAGCTGTCACAACTTTAAAGACAGGTCCGGGGGGAAATACTGAACTGTCATAACTTTAATTACATGTCCGGGGGGAAATACTGAACTGTCATAACTTTAATTACAGGTCCGGGGGGAAATACTGAACTGTCATAATTTTAATTACAGGTCCGGGGGAAATACTGAACTGTCATAACTTTAATTACAGGTCCGGGGGGAAATACTGAACTGTCATAACTTTAATTACACGTCCGGGGGAAATACTGAACTGTCATAACTTTAATTACAGGTCCGGGGGAAATACTGAACTGTCATAACTTTAATTACAGGTCCGGGGTGAAATACTGAACTGTCACAACTTTAATTACAGGTCCGGGGGAAATTCTGAACTGTCATAACTTTAATTACAGGTCCGGGGGGAAATACTGAACTGTCATAACTTTAATTACAGGTCCGGGGGGAAATACTGAACTGTCATAACTTTAATTACAGGTCCGGGGGGAAATACTGAACTGTCATAACTTTAATTACAGGTCCGGGGGAAATACTGAACTGTCATAACTTTAATTACAGGTCCAGGGGGAAATACTGAACTGTCATAACTTTAATTACAGGTCCGGGGGGAAATACTGAACTGTCATAACTTTAATTACAGGTCCGGGGGGAAATACTGAACTGTCATAACTTTAATTACAGGTCCGGGGGGAAATACTGAACTGTCATAACTTTAATTACAGGTCCGGGGGGAAATACTGAACTGTCATAACTTTAATTACAGGTCCGGGGGGAAATACTGAACTGTCATAACTTTAATTACAGGTCCGGGGGGAAATACTGAACTGTCATAACTTTAAACACAGGTCCGGGGGAAATACTGAGCTGTCACAACTTTAAAGACAGGTCCGGGGGGAAATACTGAACTGTCATAACTTTAATTACAGGTCCGGGGGGAAATACTGAACTGTCATAACTTTAATTACAGGTCCGGGGGGAAATACTGAACTGTCATAACTTTAATTACAGGTCCGGGGGAAATACTGAACCGTCACAACTTTAATTACAGGTCCGGGGGGAAATACTGAACTGTCATAACTTTAATTACAGGTCCGGGGGGAAATACTGAACTGTCATAACTTTAATTACAGGTCCGGGGTGAAATACTGAACTGTCATAACTTTAATTACAGGTCCGAGGGGAAATACTGAACTGTCATAACTTTAATTACAGGTCCGGGGGAAATGCTGAACTGTCATAACTTTAATTACAGGTCTGGGGGGAAATACTGAACTGTCATAACTTTAACAACAGGTCCGGGGGGAAATACTGAACTGTCATAACTTTAATTACAGGTCTGGGGGGAAATACTGAACTGTCATAACTTTAATTACAGGTCCGGGGGGAAATACTGAACTGTCATAACTTTAATTACAGGTCCGGGGGAAATACTGAACTGTCATAACCTAATTACAGGTCCGGGGGGAAAAACTGAACTGTCATAACTTCAATTACAGGTCCGGGGGGAAATACTGAACTGTCGTAACTTTAATTACAGGTCCGGGGGGAAATACTGAACTGTCATAACTTTAATTACAGGTCCGGGGGGAAATACTGAACTGTCATAACTTTAATTACAGGTCCGGGGGGAAATACTGAACTGTCATAACTTTAATTACAGGTCCGGGGGAAATACTGAACTGTCATAACTTTAATTACAGGTCCGGGGGGAAATACTGAACTGTCATAACTTTAATTACAGGTCCGGGGGGAAATACTGAACTGTCACAACTTTAATTACAGGTCCGGGGGAAATACTGAACTGTCATAACTTTAATCACAGGTCCGGGGGGAAATACTGAACTGTCATAACTTTAATTACAGGTCCGGGGGAAATACTGAACTGTCATAACTTTAATTACAGGTCCGGGGGGAAATACTGAACTGTCATAACTTTAATTACAGGTCCGGGGGAAATACTGAACTGTCATAACTTTAATTACAGGTCCGGGGGGAAATACTGAACTGTCATAACTTTAATTACAGGTCTGGGGTGAAATACTGAACTGTCATAACTTTAATTACAGGTCCGGGGGGAAATACTGAACTGTCATAACTTTAATTACAGGTCCGGCGGCAAATACTGAACTGTCATAACTTTAATTACAGGTCCGGGGGAAATACTGAACTGTCATAACTTTAATTACAGGTCCGGGGTGAAATACTGAACTGTCACAACTTTAATTACAGGTCCGGGGGAAATACTGAACTGTCATAACTTTAATTACAGGTCCGGGGGGAAATACTGAACTGTCATAACTTTAATTACAGGTCCGGGGGGAAATACTGAACTGTCATAACTTTAATTACAGTTCGGGGGGAAATACCGAACTGTCATAACTTTAATTACAGGTCCGGCGGGAAATACTGAACTGTCATAACTTTAATTACAGGTCCGGGGAGTAATACTGAACTGTCATAACTTTAATTACAGGTCCGGGGGAAATACTGAACTGTCATAACTTTAATTACAGGTCCGGGGTGAAATACTGAACTGTCACAACTTTAATTACAGGTCCGGGGGAAATACTGAACTGTCATAACTTTAATTACAGGTCCGGGGGGAAATACTGAACTGTCATAACTTTAATTACAGGTCCGGGCGGAAATACTGAACTGTCATAACTTTAATTACAGTTCGGGGGGAAATACCGAACTGTCATAACTTGAATTACAGGTCCGGCGGGAAATACTGAACTGTCATAACTTTAATTACAGGTCCGGGGGGAAATACTGAACTGTCATAACTTTAAACACAGGTCCGGGGGAAATACTGAGCTGTCACAACTTTAAAGACAGGTCCGGGGGGAAATACTGAACTGTCATAACTTTAATTACAGGTCCGGGGGGAAATACTGAACTGTCATAACTTTAATTACAGGTCCGGGGGGAAATACTGAACTGTCATAACTTTAATTACAGTTCCGGGGTAAATACTGAACTGTCATAACTTTAATTACAGGTCCGGGGGGAAATACTGAACTGTCATAACATTAATTACAGGTCCGGGGGGAAATACTGAACTGTCATAACTTTAATTACAGGTCCGGGGTGAAATACTGAACTGTCATAACTTTAATTACAGGTCCGGGGTGAAATACTGAACTGTCATAACTCTAATTACAGGTCCGGGGGAAATACTGAACTGTCATAACTTTAATTAAAGGTCCGGGGGAAATACTGAGCTGTCACAACTTTAAAGACAGGTCCGGGGGGAAATACTGAACTGTCATAACTTTAATTACATGTCCGGGGGGAAATACTGAACTGTCATAACTTTAATTACAGGTCCGGGGGGAAATACTGAACTGTCATAATTTTAATTACAGGTCCGGGGGAAATACTGAACTGTCATAACTTTAATTACAGGTCCGGGGGGAAATACTGAACTGTCATAACTTTAATTACACGTCCGGGGGAAATACTGAACTGTCATAACTTTAATTACAGGTCCGGGGGAAATACTGAACTGTCATAACTTTAATTACAGGTCCGGGGTGAAATACTGAACTGTCACAACTTTAATTACAGGTCCGGGGGAAATTCTGAACTGTCATAACTTTAATTACAGGTCCGGGGGGAAATACTGAACTGTCATAACTTTAATTACAGGTCCGGGGGGAAATACTGAACTGTCATAACTTTAATTACAGGTCCGGGGGGAAATACTGAACTGTCATAACTTTAATTACAGGTCCGGGGGAAATACTGAACTGTCATAACTTTAATTACAGGTCCGGGGGGAAATACTGAACTGTCATAACTTTAATTACAGGTCCGGGGGGAAATACTGAACTGTCATAACTTTAATTACAGGTCCGGGGGGAAATACTGAACTGTCATAACTTTAATTACAGGTCCGGGGGGAAATACTGAACTGTCATAACTTTAATTACAGGTCCGGAGGGAAATACTGAACTGTCATAACTTTAATTACAGGTCCGGGGGGAAATACTGAACTGTCATAACTTTAATTACAGGTCCGGGGGGAAATACTGAACTGTCATAACTTTAAACACAGGTCCGGAGGAAATACTGAGCTGTCACAACTTTAAAGACAGGTCCGGGGGGAAATACTGAACTGTCATAACTTTAATTACAGGTCCGGGGGGAAATACTGAACTGTCATAACTTTAATTACAGGTCCGGGGGGAAATACTGAACTGTCATAACTTTAATTACAGGTCCGGGGGAAATACTGAACTGTCATAACTTTAATTACAGGTCCGGGGGGAAATACTGAACTGTCATAACTTTAATTACAGGTCCGGGGGGAAATACTGAACTGTCATAACTTTAATTACAGGTCCGGGGTGAAATACTGAACTATCATAACTTTAATTACAGGTCCGAGGGGAAATACTGAACTGTCATAACTTTAATTACAGGTCCGGGGGAAATGCTGAACTGTCATAACTTTAATTACAGGTCTGGGGGGAAATACTGAACTGTCATAACTTTAACAACAGGTCCGGGGGGAAATACTGAACTGTCATAACTTTAATTACAGGTCTGGGGGGAAATACTGAACTGTCATAACTTTAATTACAGGTCCGGGGGGAAATACTGAACTGTCATAACTTTAATTACAGGTCCGGGGGAAATACTGAACTGTCATAACCTAATTACAGGTCCGGGGGGAAAAACTGAACTGTCATAACTTCAATTACAGGTCAGGGGGGAAATACTGAACTGTCGTAACTTTAATTACAGGTCCGGGGGGAAATACTGAACTGTCATAACTTTAATTACAGGTCCGGGGGGAAATACTGAACTGTCATAACTTTAATTACAGGTCCGGGGGGAAATACTGAACTGTCATAACTTTAATTACAGGTCCGGGGGAAATACTGAACTGTCATAACTTTAATTACAGGTCCGGGGGGAAATACTGAACTGTCATAACTTTAATTACAGGTCCGGGGGGAAATACTGAACTGTCACAACTTTAATTACAGGTCCGGGGGAAATACTGAACTGTCATAACTTTAATCACAGGTCCGGGGGGAAATACTGAACTGTCATAACTTTAATTACAGGTCCGGGGGAAATACTGAACTGTCATAACTTTAATTACAGGTCCGGGGGGAAATACTGAACTGTCATAACTTTAATTACAGGTCCGGGGGAAATACTGAACTGTCATAACTTTAATTACAGGTCCGGGGGGAAATACTGAACTGTCATAACTTTAATTACAGGTCTGGGGGGAAATACTGAACTGTCATAACTTTAATTACAGGTCCGGGGGGAAATACTGAACTGTCATAACTTTAATTACAGGTCCGGCGGCAAATACTGAACTGTCATAACTTTAATTACAGGTCCGGGGGGAAATACTGAACTGTCATAACTTTAAACACAGGTCCGGGGGAAATACTGAGCTGTCACAACTTTAAAGACAGGTCCGGGGGGAAATACTGAACTGTCATAACTTTAATTACAGGTCCGGGGGGAAATACTGAACTGTCATAACTTTAATTACAGGTCCGGGGGAAATACTGAACTGTCATAACTTTAATTACAGGTCCGGGGGGAAATACTGAACTGTCATAACTTTAATTACAGGTCCGGGGGAAATACTGAACTGTCATAACTTTAATTACAGGTCCGGGGGAAATACTGAACTGTCATAACTTTAATTACAGGTCCGGGGTGAAATACTGAACTGTCACAACTTTAATTACAGGTCCGGGGGAAATACTGAACTGTCATAACTTTAATTACAGGTCCGGGGGGAAATACTGAACTGTCATAACTTTAATTACAGGTCCGGGGGGAAATACTGAACTGACATAACTTTAATTACAGGTCCGGGGGGAAATACTGAACTGTCATAACTTTAATTACAGGTCCGGGGGAAATACTGAACTGTCATAACTTTAATTACAGGTCCGGGGGGAAATACTGAACTGTCATAACTTTAATTACAGGTCCGGGGGGTAATACTGAACTGTCATAACTTAAATTACAGGTCCGGGGGGAAATACTGAACTGTCATAACTTTAATTACAGGTCCGGGGGAAATACTGAACTGTCATAACTTTAATTACAGGTCCGGGGGGAAATACTGAACTGTCATAACTTTAATTACAGGTCCGGGGGGTAATACTGAACTGTCATAACTTTAATTACAGGTCCGGGGGGAAATACTGAACTGTCATAACTTTAATTACAGGTCCGGGGGGAAATACTGAACTGTCACAACTTTAAACACAGGGCCTGGAAGGAATACTGAACTGTCACAAATTTAAACACAGCGCCTGGAAGGAATACTGAACTGTCACAACATTAAAGGCAGGTCTTGGGGGAAACAATGAACTGTCACATCTTTAAACACAGGTACTGGGGCAACTAATGAGCTGTCACAACTTTAAAGACAGGTCCTGGAGGAAATACTGAACTGTCAGAACATTAAACACAGGAACTGGGGGAAATACTGAGCTGTCACAACTTTAAACACAGGTCCTGGAGGAAATACTGAACTGTCAGAACATTAAACACAGGGCCTGGGGGAAATACTGAGCTGTCACAACTTTAAACACAGGTCCTGGGGGAAATGCTGAGCTGTAACAGCATTAAACACAGGGCGTGGATGAAATACTGAGCTGTCATAACTGTAAACACAGATCCTGGAGGAAATACTGAGCTGTCAAAACTGTAAACACAGGGCCTGGAGGAAATACTGAACTGTCATAACTTTAATTACAGGTCCGGGGGGAAATACTGAACTGTCATAACTTTAACAACAGGTCCGGGGGGAAATACTGAACTGTCATAACTTTAATTACAGGTCTGGGGGGAAATACTGAACTGTCATAACTTTAATTACAGGTCCGGGGGGAAATACTGAACTGTCATAACTTTAATTACAGGTCCGGGGGAAATACTGAACTGTCATAACCTTAATTACAGGTCCGGGGGGAAAAACTGAACTGTCATAACTTCAATTACAGGTCCGGGGGGAAATACTGAACTGTCGTAACTTTAATTACAGGTCCGGGGGGAAATACTGAACTGTCATAACTTTAATTACAGGTCCGGGGGGAAATACAGAACTGTCATGACTTTAATTACAGGTCCGGGGGGAAATACTGAACTGTCATAACTTTAATTACAGGTCCGGGGGAAATACTGAACTGTCATAACTTTAATTACAGGTCCGGGGGGAAATACTGAACTGTCATAACTTTAATTACAGGTCCGGGGGGAAATACTGAACTGTCACAACTTTAATTACAGGTCCGGGGGAAATACTGAACTGTCATAACTTTAATCACAGGTCCGGGGGGAAATACTGAACTGTCATAACTTTAATTACAGGTCCGGGGGAAATACTGAACTGTCATAACTTTAATTACAGGTCCGGGGGGAAATACTGAACTGTCATAACTTTAATTACAGGTCCGGGGGAAATACTGAACTGTCATAACTTTAATTACAGGTCCGGGGGGAAATACTGAACTGTCATAACTTTAATTACAGGTCCGGGGGGAAATACTGAACTGTCACAACTTTAAACACAGGGCCTGGAAGGAATACTGAACTGTCACAAATTTAAACACAGCGCCTGGAAGGAATACTGAACTGTCACAACATTAAAGGCAGGTCTTGGGGGAAACAATGAACTGTCACATCTTTAAACACAGGTACTGGGGCAACTAATGAGCTGTCACAACTTTAAAGACAGGTCCTGGAGGAAATACTGAACTGTCAGAACATTAAACACAGGAACTGGGGGAAATACTGAGCTGTCACAACTTTAAACACAGGTCCTGGAGGAAATACTGAACTGTCAGAACATTAAACACAGGGCCTGGGGGAAATACTGAGCTGTCACAACTTTAAACACAGGTCCTGGGGGAAATGCTGAGCTGTAACAGCATTAAACACAGGGCGTGGATGAAATACTGAGCTGTCATAACTGTAAACACAGATCCTGGAGGAAATACTGAGCTGTCAAAACTGTAAACACAGGGCCTGGAGGAAATACTGAACTGTCATAACTTTAATTACAGGTCCGGGGGGAAATACTGAACTGTCATAACTTTAACAACAGGTCCGGGGGGAAATACTGAACTGTCATAACTTTAATTACAGGTCTGGGGGGAAATACTGAACTGTCATAACTTTAATTACAGGTCCGGGGGGAAATACTGAACTGTCATAACTTTAATTACAGGTCCGGGGGAAATACTGAACTGTCATAACCTTAATTACAGGTCCGGGGGGAAAAACTGAACTGTCATAACTTCAATTACAGGTCCGGGGGGAAATACTGAACTGTCGTAACTTTAATTACAGGTCCGGGGGGAAATACTGAACTGTCATAACTTTAATTACAGGTCCGGGGGGAAATACAGAACTGTCATAACTTTAATTACAGGTCCGGGGGGAAATACTGAACTGTCACAACTTTAAACACAGGGCCTGGAAGGAATACTGAACTGTCACAAATTTAAACACAGCGCCTGGAAGGAATACTGAACTGTCACAACATTAAAGGCAGGTCTTGGGGGAAACAATGAACTGTCACATCTTTAAACACAGGTACTGGGGCAACTAATGAGCTGTCACAACTTTAAAGACAGGTCCTGGAGGAAATACTGAACTGTCAGAACATTAAACACAGGAACTGGGGGAAATACTGAGCTGTCACAACTTTAAACACAGGTCCTGGAGGAAATACTGAACTGTCAGAACATTAAACACAGGGCCTGGGGGAAATACTGAGCTGTCACAACTTTAAACACAGGTCCTGGGGGAAATGCTGAGCTGTAACAGCATTAAACACAGGGCGTGGATGAAATACTGAGCTGTCATAACTGTAAACACAGATCCTGGAGGAAATACTGAGCTGTCAAAACTGTAAACACAGGGCCTGGAGGAAATACTGAACTGTCATAACTTTAATTACAGGTCCGGGGGGAAATACTGAACTGTCATAACTTTAACAACAGGTCCGGGGGGAAATACTGAACTGTCATAACTTTAATTACAGGTCTGGGGGGAAATACTGAACTGTCATAACTTTAATTACAGGTCCGGGGGGAAATACTGAACTGTCATAACTTTAATTACAGGTCCGGGGGAAATACTGAACTGTCATAACCTTAATTACAGGTCCGGGGGGAAAAACTGAACTGTCATAACTTCAATTACAGGTCCGGGGGGAAATACTGAACTGTCGTAACTTTAATTACAGGTCCGGGGGGAAATACTGAACTGTCATAACTTTAATTACAGGTCCGGGGGGAAATACAGAACTGTCATAACTTTAATTACAGGTCCGGGGGGAAATACTGAACTGTCATAACTTTAATTACAGGTCCGGGGGAAATACTGAACTGTCATAACTTTAATTACAGGTCCGGGGGGAAATACTGAACTGTCATAACTTTAATTACAGGTCCGGGGGGAAATACTGAACTGTCACAACTTTAATTACAGGTCCGGGGGAAATACTGAACTGTCATAACTTTAATCACAGGTCCGGGGGGAAATACTGAACTGTCATAACTTTAATTACAGGTCCGGGGGAAATACTGAACTGTCATAACTTTAATTACAGGTCCGGGGGGAAATACTGAACTGTCATAACTTTAATTACAGGTCCGGGGGAAATACTGAACTGTCATAACTTTAATTACAGGTCCGGGGGGAAATACTGAACTGTCATAACTTTAATTACAGGTCTGGGGGGAAATACTGAACTGTCATAACTTTAATTACAGGTCCGGGGGGAAATACTGAACTGTCATAACTTGAATTACAGGTCCGGCGGGAAATACTGAACTGTCATAACTTTAATTACAGGTCCGGGGGGAAATACTGAACTGTCATAACTTTAAACACAGGTCCGGGGGAAATACTGAGCTGTCACAACTTTAAAGACAGGTCCGGGGGGAAATACTGAACTGTCATAACTTTAATTACAGGTCCGGGGGGAAATACTGAACTGTCATAACTTTAATTACAGGTCCGGGGGAAATACTGAACTGTCATAACTTTAATTACAGGTCCGGGGGGAAATACTGAACTGTCATAACTTTAATTACAGGTCCGGGGGAAATACTGAACTGTCATAACTTTAATTACAGGTCCGGGGGAAATACTGAACTGTCATAACTTTAATTACAGGTCCGGGGTGAAATACTGAACTGTCACAACTTTAATTACAGGTCCGGGGGAAATACTGAACTGTCATAACTTTAATTACAGGTCCGGGGGGAAATACTGAACTGTCATAACTTTAATTACAGGTCCGGGGGGAAATACTGAACTGACATAACTTTAATTACAGGTCCGGGGGGAAATACTGAACTGTCATAACTTTAATTACAGGTCCGGGGGAAATACTGAACTGTCATAACTTTAATTACAGGTCCAGGGGGAAATACTGAACTGTCATAACTTTAATTACAGGTCCGGGGGGTAATACTGAACTGTCATAACTTTAATTACAGGTCCGGGGGGAAATACTGAACTGTCATAACTTTAATTACAGGTCCGGGGTAAGTACTGAACTGTCATAACTTTAATTACAGGTCCGGTGGGAAATACTGAACTGTCATAACTTTAATTACAGGTCCGGGGGGTAATACTGAACTGTCATAACTTTAATTACAGGTCCGGGGGGAAATACTGAACTGTCATAACTTTAATTACAGGTCCGGGGGGAAATACTGAACTGTCACAACTTTATACACAGGGCCTGGAAGGAATACTGAACTGTCACAAATTTAAACACAAGGCCTGGAGGAAATACTGAACTGTCATAACTTTAATTACAGGTCCGGTGGGAAATACTGAACTGTCATAACTTTAATTACAGGTCCGGGGGAAATACTGAACTGTCATAACTTTAATTACAGGTCCGGGGGGAAATACTGAACTGTCATAACTTTAATTACAGGTCCGGGGGGTAATACTGAACTGTCATAACTTTAATTACAGGTCCGGGGGGAAATACTGAACTGTCATAACTTTAATTACAGGTCCGGGGTGAAATACTGAACTGTCATAACTTTAATTACAGGTCCGGGGGGAAATACTGAACTGTCATAACTTTAATTACAGGTCCGGGGGGAAATACTGAACTGTCATAACTTTAATTACAGGTCCGGGGGAAATACTGAACTGTCATAACTTTAATTACAGGTCCGGGGGGAAATACTGAACTGTCATAACTTTAATTACAGGTCCGGGGGGTAATACTGAACTGTCATAACTTTAATTACAGGTCCGGGGGAAATACTGAACTGTCATAACTTTAATTACAGGTCCGGGGGGAAATACTGAACTGTCATAACTTTAATTACAGGTCCGGGGGGAAATACTGAACTGTCATAACTTTAATTACAGGTCCGGGGGGAAATACTGAACTGTCATAACTTTAATTACAGGTCCGGGGGGAAATACGGAACTGTCACAACTTTAAACACAGGGCCTGGAAGGAATACTGAACTGTCACAAATTTAAACACAGGGCCTGGAAGGAATACTGAACTGTCACAACATTAAAGGCAGGTCTTGGGGGAAACAATGAACTGTCACATCTTTAAACACAGGTACTGGGGCAACTAATGAGCTGTCACAACTTTAAAGACAGGTCCTGGAGGAAATACTGAACTGTCAGAACATTAAACAGAGGTACTGGGGGAAATACTGAGCTGTCACAACTTTAAACACAGGTCCTGGAGGAAATACTGAACTGTCAGAACATTAAACACAGGGCCTGGGGGAAATACTGAGCTGTCACAACTTTAAACACAGGTCCTGGGGGAAATGCTGAGCTGTAACAGCATTAAACACAGGGCGTGGATGAAATACTGAGCTGTCATAACTGTAAACACAGATCCTGGAGGAAATACTGAGCTGTCAAAACTGTAAACACAGGGCCTGGAGGAAATACTGAACTGTCATAACAGTAAACACAGATCCTGGAGGAAATACTGAGCTGTCAAAAGTGTAAACACAGGGCCTGGGTCAAATACTGAACTGTCACAACTGTAAACACAGATCCTGGAGGAAATACTGAGCTGTCAAAAGTGTAAACACAGGGCCTGGGTCAAATACTGAACTGCCACAACGGTAAACACAGGCCCTGGAGGAAACGCTAATCTGTCACAACTTTAAAGAAAGGTAATGGGGGAAATACTGAGCTGTCACAACTGTAAAGACAGGGCCTGGGGGAATTTCTGAACTGTCACAACTGTAAACACGGGGCCTCGGGCAAACACTGATCTGTCACAACTGTAAACACAGAGCCTGGAGGAATTACTGAGCTGTCACAGCTTTAAACACAGGGCCTGGGGCAAACACTGATCTGTCACAACTGTAAACACAGGGCCTGGAGGAATTACTGAGCTGTCACAGCTTTAAACACAGGGCCTGGGGCAAACACTGATCTGTCACAACTGTAAACACAGGGCCTGGAGGAATTACTGAGCTGTCACAGCTTTAAACACAGGGCCTGGGGGAAATACTGAACTGTCAGAACTTCAAAGACAGGTCCTGGGGGAAATACTGAGCTGTCACAGCATTAAACACATGTCTTTGGGGAAATACTGAGCTGTCACAGATTTAAACACAGGTCTTGGGTGAAATACTGAACTGTCACAACTTTAAACACAGGTGCTGAGGCAAATACTGAGCTGTTACAACTTTAAAGACAGGTCCTGGGGGAAATGCTGAGCTGTCACATCCTTAAACACAGGGCCTGGGGGAAATACTGAACTGTCACATCTTTAAACACAGGTTCTCGGGGAAATACTGAGCTGTCACAACTTTAAAGACAGGTTCTGGGGGAAATACTGAGCTGTCACAACTTTAAAGACAGGTCCTGGGGGAAATACTGAGCTGTCACAACTTTAAAGACTGGTCCTGGGGGAAATACTGAGCTGTCACAACTTGAAAGACAGGTCATGGGGCAAATACTGAGCTGTCACAATTGTAAACACAGGGCCTGGAAGAAATACTGAGCTGTCACATCTTTAAACACAGGTCTTGGGGGAAATACTGAGCTGTCACAACTTTAAACACAGGTCTTGGGGGAAATACTGAGCTGTCACAATTGTAAACACAGGGCCTGGAAGAAATACTGAGCTGTCACAACTTTAAACACAGATCCTGGAGGAAATACTGAGCTGTCAAAAGTGTAAACACAGGGCCTGGGTCAAATACTGAACTGTCACAACTGTAAACACAGATCCTGGAGGAAATACTGAGCTGTCAAAAGTGTAAACACAGGGCCTGGGTCAAATACTGAACTGCCACAACGGTAAACACAGGCCCTGGAGGAAACGCTAATCTGTCACAACTTTAAAGAAAGGTAATGGGGGAAATACTGAGCTGTCACAACTGTAAAGACAGGGCCTGGGGGAATTTCTGAACTGTCACAACTGTAAACACGGGGCCTCGGGCAAACACTGATCTGTCACAACTGTAAACACAGAGCCTTGAGGAATTACTGAGCTGTCACAGCTTTAAACACAGGGCCTGGGGCAAACACTGATCTGTCACAACTGTAAACACAGGGCCTGGAGGAATTACTGAGCTGTCACAGCTTTAAACACAGGGCCGGGGCAAACACTGATCTGTCACAACTGTAAACACAGGGCCTGGAGGAATTACTGAGCTGTCACAGCTTTAAACACAGGGTCTGGGGGAAATACTGAACTGTCAGAACTTCAAAGACAGGTCCTGGGGGAAATACTGAGCTGTCACAGCATCAAACACATGTCTTTGGGGAAATACTGAGCTGTCACAGATTTAAACACAGGTCTTGGGTGAAATACTGAACTGTCACAACTTTAAACACAGGTGCTGAGGCAAATACTGAGCTGTTACAACTTTAAAGACAGGTCCTGGGGGAAATGCTGAGCTGTCACATCCTTAAACACAGGGCCTGGGGGAAATACTGAACTGTCACATCTTTAAACACAGGTTCTCGGGGAAATACTGAGCTGTCACAACTTTAAAGACAGGTTCTGGGGGAAATACTGAGCTGTCACAACTTTAAAGACAGGTCCTGGGGGAAATACTGAGCTGTCACAACTTTAAAGACTGGTCCTGGGGGAAATACTGAGCTGTCATAACTTTAAACACATGCCCTGGAGAAAATACTGAACAGTCACAATTGTAAACACAGGGCCTGGAGGAAACACTGAACTGTCACAATGGTATACAAAGTGCCTGGGCGAAATACTGAGCTGTCACAACTTTAACCAAAGCTCCTGGAAGAAATACTGAGCTGTCACAACTTGAAAGACAGGTCATGGGGCAAATACTGAGCTGTCACAATTGTAAACACAGGGCCTGGAAGAAATACTGAGCTGTCACATCTTTAAACACAGGTCTTGGGGGAAATACTGAGCTGTCACAACTTTAAACACAGGTCTTGGGGGAAATACTGAGCTGTCACAATTGTAAACACAGGGCCTGGAAGAAATACTGAGCTGTCACAACTTTAAACACAGGTCCTGGAGGAAATACTGAACTGTCAGAACATTAAACACAGGGCCTGGGGGAAATACTGAGCTGTCACAACTTTAAACACAGGTCCTGGGGGAAATGCTGAGCTGTAACAGCATTAAACACAGGGCGTGGATGAAATACTGAGCTGTCATAACTGTAAACACAGATCCTGGAGGAAATACTGAGCTGTCAAAACTGTAAACACAGGGCCTGGAGGAAATACTGAACTGTCAAAACAGTAAACACAGATCCTGGAGGAAATACTGAGCTGTCAAAAGTGTAAACACAGGGCCTGGGTCAAATACTGAACTGTCACAACTGTAAACACAGATCCTGGAGGAAATACTGAGCTGTCAAAAGTGTAAACACAGGGCCTGGGTCAAATACTGAACTGCCACAACGGTAAACACAGGCCCTGGAGGAAACGCTAATCTGTCACAACTTTAAAGAAAGGTAATGGGGGAAATACTGAGCTGTCACAACTGTAAAGACAGGGCCTGGGGGAATTTCTGAACTGTCACAACTGTAAACACGGGGCCTCGGGCAAACACTGATCTGTCACAACTGTAAACACAGAGCCTGGAGGAATTACTGAGCTGTCACAGCTTTAAACACAGGGCCTGGGGCAAACACTGATCTGTCAC
The DNA here is from genome assembly GCF_036365525.1 of Heterodontus francisci. Classification (NCBI taxonomy): domain Eukaryota; kingdom Metazoa; phylum Chordata; class Chondrichthyes; order Heterodontiformes; family Heterodontidae; genus Heterodontus; species Heterodontus francisci. The sequence continues at coordinate 829,903 of NC_090390.1, read as the reverse complement.
AACTGTAAACACAGGGCCTGGAGGAATTACTGAGCTGTCACAGCTTTAAACACAGGGCCTGGGGCAAACACTGATCTGTCACAACTGTAAACACAGGGCCTGGAGGAATTACTGAGCTGTCACAGCTTTAAACACAGGGCCTGGGGGAAATACTGAACTGTCAGAACTTCAAAGACAGGTCCTGGGGGAAATACTGAGCTGTCACAGCATTAAACACATGTCTTTGGGGAAATACTGAGCTGTCACAGATTTAAACACAGGTCTTGGGTGAAATACTGAACTGTCACAACTTTAAACACAGGTGCTGAGGCAAATACTGAGCTGTTACAACTTTAAAGACAGGTCCTGGGGGAAATGCTGAGCTGTCACATCCTTAAACACAGGGCCTGGGGGAAATACTGAACTGTCACATCTTTAAACACAGGTTCTCGGGGAAATACTGAGCTGTCACAACTTTAAAGACAGGTTCTGGGGGAAATACTGAGCTGTCACAACTTTAAAGACAGGTCCTGGGGGAAATACTGAGCTGTCACAACTTTAAAGACTGGTCCTGGGGGAAATACTGAGCTGTCATAACTTTAAACACATGCCCTGGAGAAAATACTGAACAGTCACAATTGTAAACACAGGGCCTGGAGGAAACACTGAACTGTCACAATGGTATACAAAGTGCCTGGGCGAAATACTGAGCTGTCCCAACTTTAGCCAAAGCTCCTGGAAGAAATACTGAGCTGTCACAACTTGAAAGACAGGTCATGGGGCAAATACTGAGCTGTCACAATTGTAAACACAGGGCCTGGAAGAAATACTGAGCTGTCACATCTTTAAACACAGGTCTTGGGGGAAATACTGAGCTGTCACAACTTTAAACACAGGTCTTGGGGGAAATACTGAGCTGTCACAATTGTAAACACAGGGCCTGGAAGAAATACTGAGCTGTCACATCTTTAAACACAGGTCCTGGGGGAAATACTGAGCTGTCACAACTTTAAACACAGGTCTTGGGGGAAATACTGAACTGTCACAACTTGAAACACAGGTCCTGGGGGAAATACTGAGCTGTCACAACTTTAAACACAGGTCTTGGGGGAAATACTGAGCTGTCACAACTTGAAACACAGGTCCTGGGGGAAATACTGAGCTGTCACATCTTTAAACACAGGTCCTGGGGTAAATACTGAACTGTCAAAACTTGAAACACAGGTCCTGGGGGAAGTACTGAGCTGTCACATCTTTAAACACAGGTTCTCGGGGAAATACTGAACTGTCACAACTTGAAACACAGGTCCTGGGGGAAATACTGAACTGTCACAACTTGAAACACAGGTCCTGGGGGAAATACTGAGCTGTCACATCTTTAAACACAGGTTCTCGGGGTTATACTGAACTGTCACAACTTGAAACACAGGTCCTGGGGGAAATACTGAGCTGTCACATCTTTAAACACAGGTTCTCGGGGTTATACTGAACTGTCACAACTTGAAACACAGGTCCTGGGGGAAATACTGAGCTGTCACAACTTTAATCACAGGTCCTGTGGGAAATTCTGAGCGGTCACAACATTAAACACAGGTCTTGGTGGAAATACTGAACTGTCAGAACATTAAACACAGGTCTTGGGGGAAATACTGAGCTGTCACAACTTTAAACACAGGTCCTTGCCGAAATACTGAACTGTCACAACTTTAAACACAGGTCCTTGCGGAAACACTGAACTGTCACAACTTTAAACACCGGGCCTAGGGGAAATACTGAACTGTCACAACTGTAAACACAGGGCCTGGGTGAAATACTGAGCTGTCACAACTGTAAACACAGGGCCTGGATGAAACGCTAATCTGTCACAACTTTAAAGAAAGGTCCTGGGGGAAATACTGAGCTATCACATCTTTATAGACATTTCCTTGCCGAAATACTGAACTGTCACAACTTTAAACACAGGTCCTGGGGAAAATACTGAACTGTCACAACTTTAAACACAGGTTCTGGGGGAAATACTGAACTGTCACAACTTTAAACACAGGTTCTGCGGGAAATACTGAACTGTCACAACTTTAAAGAAAGGTCCTGTGGGAAATACTGAGTTGTCACAACTTTAAACGCAGGTCCTGGGGGAAATACTCACCTGTCACATATTTTAGCACAGTTTTGGTGACTGCAGCTTGACTGCAGTGGAGGTGCGAGAGCGAGCTAACAGCTGGGAAGTCAATTTCAGTGGAAGTTTAAAAGTTAATTCCCTTTTGTTTTCGGAGGACCAGGGGACTGCTGGGTAAGTAAAAACTATATATTTGGGTGGTGGCTGTACCCGAGACACTACACGTGTAGTGTCTTCCACCCACCCTCCTCCGCTAACCAAAAAAAAGGACTCTGTTGTGTTGATAAGGTAAGCTTTTTATTTAAGAAGTTCTGTCCGTTGGATTGCTAACCTAACAAGTTCTGACATTTTTTTTTTTTTGGTTTTTCAGTAGATTTGTTGGGAATTTAGAATAGAGGGAATGGAAGTTAAGGCAGTTGTATGTTCCTTCTGCAGAATGTGGGAGGTAAGGGTCGCCAAGAGTGTCCCTGCTGACTGCATCTGCGGGAAGTGCACCCAACTCCAGCTCCTCGAGAACCGCGTTAGGGAACTGGAGCTGGAGCTGGATGAACTTCGGATCATTCGGGAGGCAGAGGGGGTTATTGAGAGGAGTTATGGGGAGGTAGTCACACCTCAGTAAAAGAAGTAGGTAGATGGGTTACCGTCAGGGGAAGGAGAGGGAACCAGCAGGCAGTGCAGGGATCCCCTGTGGCCGTTTCCCTCAACAACAGGTATACCGTTTTGGATACTGTTGCAGGGGACGACTTACCAGGGGTAAGCAATGGGGTACAGGTATCTGGCACAGTCTGTCCCTGTTGCTCAGAAGGGAAAGGGGAAGAGGAGCAGAGCATTAGTCATTGGGGACTCCATAGTTAGGGGAACAGATAGGAGGTTCTGTGGGAACGAGAGAGGCTCACGGTTGGTATGTTGCCTCCCAGGTGCCAGGGTTCGTGATGTCTCGGATCGTGTTTTTGGGATCCTTAAGGGGGAGGGGGGAGCACCCCCAAGTCATGGTCCACATAGGCACCAACGACATAGGAAGGAAGAGAGATGGGGATTTAAGACAGAAATTCAGGGAGCTAGGGTGGAAGCTTAGAGCGAGAACAAACAGAGTTGTTATCTCTGGGTTGTTGCCCGTGCCACGTGATAGCAAAGTGAGGAATAGGGAGAGAGAGGAGTTGAACTCGTGGCTGCAGGGATGGTGCAGGAGGGAGGGTTTTGATTTCCTGGATAATTGGGGCTCTTTCTGGGGTAGGTGGGACCTCTACAAACAGGATGGTCTTCACCTGAACCAGAGGGGTACCAATATCCTGGGGGGGAAATTTGCTAGTGCTCTTCGGGGCGGGGGTTTAAACTAATTCAACAGGGGGATGGAACCTAAATTGTAGTGCTAGTGTACAGGCTGTTGAGAGTAGTGAGGTAGGGGATAAGGTTACAGGGACGCAAGAGGGCACTGGCAAGCAAGAACCTGGTTTAAAATGTGTCTACTTCAACGCCAGGAGTATCCGGAATAAGGTGGGTGAGCTTGCAGCATGGGTTGGTACCTGGGATCTCGATGTAGTGGCCATTTCAGAGACATGGGTAGAGCGGGGACAGGAATGGATGTTGCAGATTCCGGGATTTAGATGTTTGAGTAAGAACAGAGAAGATGGTAAAAGAGGGGGGGGGGGGTGTGGCATTGTTAATCAAGGAGAGTATTACAGCGACAGAAAGGACGTTTGAGGACTCGGCTACTGAGGTAGTATGGGCCGAGGTTAGAAACAGGAGAGGAGAGGTCACCCTGCTGGGAGTCTTTTATAGACCTCCGAATAGTTCCAGAGATGTAGAGGAAAGGATAGCGAAGATGATTCTCGACAGGGGCGAGAGTAACAGGGTAGTTGTTATGGGGGACTTTAACTTTCCAAATATTGACTGGAAATACTATAGTTCGAGTACTTTAGATGGGTCAGTTTTTGTCCAGTGTGTGCAGGAGGGTTTTCTGACACAGTATGTAGACAGGCCAACCAGGGGAGATGCCATATTGGATTTGGTACTGGGTAATGAACCCGGCCAGTTATTAGATTTAGATGTAGGTGAGCACTTTGGTGATAGTGATCACAATTCGGTTAGGTTTACCTTAGTGATGGGCAGGGACAGGTATATTCCGCAGGGCAAGAATTATAGCTGGGGGAAAGGAAATTATGATGCGATTAGGCAAGATTTAGGATGCGTAGGATGGGGAAGGAAACTGCAGGGGATGGGAACAATCAAAATGTGGAGCTTATTCAAGGAGCAGCTACTGTGTGTCCTTGATAAGTATGTACCTGTGAGGCAGGGAGGACGTTGTCGAGCGAGGGAGCCGTGGTTTACTAAAGAAGTTTAAGCGCTTGTCAAGAGGAAGAAGAAGGCTGATGTTAGGATGAGACGTGAAGGCTCAGTTAGGGCGCTTGAGAGTTACAAGCTAGCCAGGAAGGATCTGAAGGGAGAGCTAAGAATAGCAAGGAGAGGACACGAGAAGTCATTGGCGGATAGGATCAGGGAAAACCCTAAGGCTTTCTATAGGTATATCAGGAATAAAAGAATGACTAGAGTTAGATTAGGGCCAATCAAGGATAGTAGTGGGAAGTTGTGTGTGGAATCAGAGGAGATAGGGGAAGTGTTAAATGAATATTTTTCGTCAGTATTTACAGTAGAGAAAGAAAATGTTGTCGAGGAGAATACTGAGATTCAGGCTACTAGGCTAGATGGAATTGAGGTTCACAAGGAGGAGGTGTTATCAATTTTGGAAAGTGTGAAAATAGATAGGTCCCCTGGGCCACATGCGATTTATCCTAGGATTCTCTGGGAAGCCAGGGAGGAGATTGCAGAGCCTTTGTCCTTGATCTTTATGTCGTCATTGTCGACAGGAATAGTGCCGGAAGACTGGAGGATAGCAAATGTTGTCCCCTTGTTCAAGAAGGGGAGTAGAGACAGCCCTGGTAATTATAGACCTGTGAGCCTTACTTCGGTTGTGGGTAAAATGCTGGAAAAGGTTATAAGAGACAGGATTTATAATCATCTTGAAAAGAATAAGTTCATTAGCGATAGTCAGCACGGTTTTGTGATGGGTAGGTCGTGCCTCACAAACCTTATTGAGTTTTTCGAGAAGGTGACCAAACAGGTGGATGAGGGTAAAGCAGTGGATGTGGTGTATATGGATTTCAGTAAGGCATTTGATAAAGTTCCCCACGGTAGGCTATTGTAGAAAATACGGAAGTATGGGGTAGAAGGTGATTTAGAGCTTTGGATCAGAAATTGGCTAGCTGAAAGAAGACAGAGGGTGGTGGTTGATGGCAAATGTTCATCCTGGAGTTTAGTTACTAGTGGTGTACCGCAAGGATCTGTTTTGGGGCCACTGCTGTTTGTCATTTTGATAAATGACCTGGATGAGGGTGTAGAAGGGTGGGTTAGTAAATTTGCGGATGACACTAAGGTCGGTGGAGTTGTGGATAGTGCCGAAGGATGTTGTACGTTACAGAGGGACATAGATAGGCTGCAGAGCTGGGCTGAGAGATGGCAAATGGAGTTTAATGTGGAAAAGTGTGAGGTGATTCACTTTGGAAGGAGTAACAGGAATGCAGAGTACTGGGCTAATGGGAAGATTCTTGGTAGTGTAGATGAGCAGGTGTCCAGGTACATAAATCCCTTAAGGTTGCTACCCAGGTTAATAGGGCTGTTAAGAAAGCATATGGTGTGTTAGCTTTTATTAGTAGGGGGATCGAGTTTCGGAGCCACGAGGGCATGCTGCAGCTGTACAAAACTCTGGTGAGACCGCACCTGGAGTATTGCGTGCAGTTCTGGTCACTGCATTATAGGAAGGATGTGGAAGCTATGGAAAGGGTGCAGAGGAGCTTTACTAGGATGTTGCCTGGTATGGAGGGAAGGTCTTACAAGGAAAGGCTGAGGGACTTGAGGCTCTTTTCATTGGAGAGAAGGAGGAGGAGAGGTGAATTAATAGAGACATATAAGATAATCAGAGGGTTAGATAGGGTGGATAGTGAGAGTCTTTTTCCTCGAATGGTGATGGCAAACACGAGGGGACATAGCTTTAAGTTGAGGGGTGATAGATATAGGACAGATGTCAGAGGTAGTTTCTTTACTCAGAGAGTAGTAAGGGCGTGGAACGCCCTGCCTGCAACAGTAGTAGACTCGCCAACTTTCAGGGCATTTAAGTGGTCATTGGATAGACATATGGATGAAAATGGAATAGTGTAGGTCAGATGGTTTCACAGGTCGGCGCAACATCGAGGGCCGAAGGGCCTGTACTGCTCTGTAATATTCTAAGGTCCTGGGGGAAATACTCAGCTGTCACAACATTAAACACAGGTGCTGTGGCAAATACTGAGCTATCACATCTTTGAAGAAAGGTCCTGGGGGAAATACTGAGCTGTCACAACTTTGAAGAAAGGTCCTGGGGGAAATACTGAGCTGTCACAACTTTGAAGAAAGGTCCTGGGGGAAATACTGAGCTGTCACAACTTTAAGCACAGGTCCTGGGGGAAATACTGAGCTGTCCCATACGTAATGACAGATCCTGGGGGAATAACGGAGCTGTCACAACTTTAAACACAGGTCTTGGGGGAAATACTGAGCTGTCACAACTACAAAGACGATTCCTGGGGGAATTACTGAGCTTTCACAATTGTAAACACAAGGCCTGGAAGAAATACTGAGCTGTCACAACTGGAAACACAGGTCCTGGGGGAAACACTGAACTGTCACAGCTTTAAACACAGGTCTTGGGGGAAATACTGAGCTGTCACAACTACAAAGACGATTCCTGGGGGAATTACTGAGCTTTCACAATTGTAAACACAAGGCCTGGAAGAAATACTGAGCTGTCACAACTGTAAACACAGGGCCTGGGTGAAATACTGAGCTGTCACAACTGGAAACACAGGGCCTGGGTGAAATACAGAACTGTCACAACTGTAAACACAGAGCCTGGAGGAAATATTAATCTGTCACAACTTTAAAGAAAGGACCTGGGTGAAATACTGAGCTGTCACAACTGTAAACACAGGGCCTGGGGGAATTACTGAACTGTCACAACTGTAAACACAGGGCCTGGTGGAAATACTGAATAGTCACAACTGTTAAAACAGGGCCTGGGGCAAACGCTGATCCGTCACAACTTTAAATAAAGGCCTGGGGGTAATACTGACGTGTCAGAACTTTAAACACATGCCCTGGAGGAAATACTGAACTGTCCCATACGTAATCACAGGTCCTGGCGGAAATACTGAGCTGTCACAACTTTAAAGACAGGCCCTGGGGGAAATACTGAGCTGTCACAACTTTAAACACAGGTCCTGGCGGAAATACTGAGCTGTCACAGCATTAAAGACAGGTCCTGGGGGAAATACTGAACTGTCCCATACGTAATCACAGGTCCTGGCGGAAATACTGAGCTGTCACAACTTTAAAGACAGGCCCTGGGGGAAATACTGAGCTGTCACAATTTTAAAGACAGGCCCTGGGGGTAATACTGAGCTGTCACAATTTTAAACACAGATCCAGGGGGAAATACTGAACTGTCACAACTGTAAACACAGGGCCTGGGGGAATTATAAATAGAATTAGAACATAGCAGCGCAGTACATGCCCTTCGGCCCTCGATGTTGCGCCGACCTGTGAAACCATCTGACCTACACTATTCCATTTTCATCCATATGTCTATCCAATGACCACTTAAATGCCCTTAATGTTGGCGAGTCTACTACTGCTGCAGGCAGGGCGTTCCACGCCCTTACTACTCTCTGAGTAAAGAAACTACCTCTCACATCTGTCCTATATCTATCACCCCCTCAACTTAAAGCTATGTCCCCTCGTGTTTGCCATCACCATCCGAGGAAAAAGACTCTCACTATCCACCCTATCTAACCCTCTGATTATCTTATATGTCTCTATTAAGTCACCTCTCCTCCTCCTTCTCTCCAACGAAAACAACCCCAAGTCCCTCAGCCTTTCCTCGTAAGACCTTCCCTCCATACCAGGCAACATCCTAATAAATCTCCTCTGCACCCTTTCCAAAGCTTCCACATCCTTCCTATAATGCGGTGACCAGAACTGCACGCAATACTCCAGGTGCGGTCTCACCAGAGTTTTGTACAGCTGCAGCATGACCTCGTGGCTCCGAAACTCTATCCCCCTACTAATAAAAGCTAACACACCATATGCCTTCTTAACAGCCCTATTAACCTGGGTCGCAACTTTCAGGGATTTATGCACCTGGACACCAAGATCTCTCTGTTCATCTACACTACCAAGAATCTTCCCATTAGCCCAGTACTCTGCATTCCTGTTACTCCTTCCAAAGTGAATCACCTCACACATTTCCACATTAAACTCCATTTGCCATCTCACAGCCCAGCTCTGCAGCCTATCTGTGTCCCTCTGTACCCTACAACATCCTTGGGCACTATCCACAACTCCACCGACCTTCGTGTCATCCGCAAATTTACTAACCCACCCTTCTACACCCTCTTCCAGGTCATTTATAAAAATGACAAACAGCAGTGGCCCCAAAACAGAACCTTGCGGTACACCACTAGTAACTAAACTCCAGGATGAACATTTGCCATCAACCACCACCCTCTGTCTTCTTTCAGCTAGCCAATTTCTGATCCAAAGCTCTAAATCACCTTCAACCCCATACTTCCATATTTTCTACAATAGCCTACCATGGGGAACCTTATCAAACGCCTTACTGAAATCCATATACACCACATCCACTGCTTTACCCTCATCCACCTGTTTGGTCACCTTCTCGAAAAACTCAATAAGGTTTGTGAGGCACGACCTACCCGTCACAAAACCGTGCTGAATATTGCCAATGAACTTATTCTTTTCAAGATGATTATAAATCCTGTCTCTTATAACCTTTTCCAACATTTTACCCACTACCGAAGTAAGGCTCACAGGTCTATAATTACCAGGGCTGTCTCTACTCCCCTTCTTGAACAAGGGGACAACATTTGCTATCCTCCAGTCTTCCGGCACTATTCCTGTCGACAATGACGACATAAAGATCAACGACAAAGGCTCTGCAATTTTCTCCCTGGCTTCCCAGAGAATCCTAGGATAAATCCCATCTGGCCCAGGGGACTTATCTATTTTCACACTTTCCAAAATTGCTAACACCTCCTCCTTGTGAACCTCAATCCCATCCAGCCTAGTACTCTGAATCTCAGCATTCTCCTCGACAACATTTTTTTTCTCTACTGTGCTGTCACAACTTTAAACACAGGTCCTGGGGGAAATACTGAGCTGTCACAACTTTAAATATGGGGCCTGGGGGAAACACTGAAATGTCACAACTTTAAAGACAGGTCCTGGGGGAAATACTGTGCTGTCACAACTTTAAACACAGGTACTGGGGGAAATACTGTGCTGTCACAACTTTAAAGACAGGTCCTGGGGGAAATACTGAACTGTCACAGCTGTGAACACAGGGCCTGGGGGTAATACTGAACTGTCATAACTTTAAACACATGCCCTGGAGGAAATACTGAACTGTCCCAAACTTAATCACAGGGCCTGGGGGAAACATTGAACTGTCACAACTGTAAACATAGGGCCTGGGGGAAATACTGAGCAGTCACAACTGTAAACGCAGGTCCTGGGGGATACACCTCCTTAACCAATTTATGGACCTGTCCTGCTACCTTCAGGGATCCATGGGCATTCACTCCAAGGTCATTCAATTCATCTTCAGCTCTCCATATTCTCCCAATCAAAAACACTTGGCTATCCACTTGAAGGAATAAATTCTCCATGTCTATCCATTCCCATCGAACACTCTCAGAGAAGGTACCACACTGGTTAGATACAGCGTAAAGCTCTGTTTAAACTGTCCCTGGAGTGTCGGATTAACCTGGGTCACTCACTGTGCCTCAGCCACTGAGACGCTCCTGCATCACTTGCCTTAATGTAAGTGGATACCGGGTTTGGGAGCAGGACTGGCACGAGATTAGGGCGACTGCTCATGTGGAGGATAAACATCAGCAATCCCTCGGAGAATCAGTACACACCAGCGAGAATGAAAAAAAAATGTATCTGGTGTTGAAATTGTGAGCCTTGCATTGCAGAATGCTTTAGCATTTGGTAAGAATGTTGAGCCAGTGAAATTTTGCTGCAGTGGGATGAATAGATACTCCATGAACGTATTACAAAAGTAAAGTACGGTGTGTACTGTAAATATGGACTGAAATGACTGCAATAGCAATGTAACTGATCCATTTTCAGTTGAATTTTATGACTACAGTTATACCTGCTATCCTGTGAGAATGTAGATAAAACACGATGAGATGAAGTCAAAGTGGCCACTGTTGAATTTGCTAGCTTGATATTTGTGGGAACACAAGGGTTAAGTAAGTTAAAAATATTAAATGGTCAATTCACTTGTACAATTAAACACTTAACAGACATCGCTATGGAATGTCCTATGTGCTGCATTCTTACTCCTGCATCTACTCTGTTCGGACTCCTCATGATTTTGAACAGCTCTATCAAATCTAATCTCAAGTTTCTCTTTTCTATGGAGAACAACCCCAACTCTCCAATCTATCCACGTAACTGACGTCCCTCATCGCTGGAAACGATCTCATGAATCTTTTCTGCACCCTCTCTAATGCCTTCACATCCTTCTGAAAGTGCGGTGTCCACTGTTGGACACAATACTAGTTAAAGTTGAACCAGTGTTTTATAAAGCTTCATCATAACCTCCTTGCTTTTATACTCTAAGCCTCTATTTACAATGCCTGGGATCCCACATGCCTTTTAACCACTTTCTAAAATAGCCCTGCCACCTTCAATTTGTGCACAGATATCCCCAGGTCTCTCTGTTCCTGAACCCACTTCAGAATTGTATCCTTTATTTTTTATTGCCTCTCCTCATTCGTCCTACCAAAATACGTCACTTTACACTTCTCTGCACCATATTTCATCTGCCACGTGATCTTCTCTGGTGAGAAACTATTAAATGTTGGTGTTCAGAGGGATTTGGCTGTCTTTGTACACAGATCACACAAAGTTAACATACTGGTGAAAAAAGAAAGGCAAATGGTTTCTTGCTCTTTATTGCAAGGGATTGGAGTACAAGAGTAAGGAAGTCTCAATGCAATTGGTGAGAAGATTGCTAGAATAAAGTGTACTGGTTTGGTCTCCATACCTAAGAAAGGATATACTTGCCTTACATTCAGGACAACAAAGAGTCACGAGATAACGGTGGAGCAGACTTGAGGGGCCTTATGGCTTACTCCTACTCTTATTTGTTCTGTTCTTCAGTTCAAATGACAGAGAGTGACAGGGAGATCCAGAAAGAGGGAGGAGGAGAGAGAGCGAACAAACAGGAAACACGCATGGGAACACCACCACCTGCAAGTTTCCCTTAAAGTCGCTCACCATCCTGACTTGGACTTATATCACTGCTCCTTAACTGTCACTGGATCAAAATCCTATAATTCCATTCTAACAGCACTATGAGTGTACCTACACCACGTTGGCTGTCGTGATTCTCGGAATCGGTTCACTGCCACTTTCTCAAACAGCAATTATGGATGGGCAATAAATCCTGGAATTACCAGTAACGCTAACATCCAACCAATGGATAAAGTAAAAGAAAAAATACACCGATCCATATCAGGTGATATTAGGCTCAAATGATCTTTGAAGGCGGCAGGACATATTAAGAGAGTAATTAGCAAAACATATGCGATCTTGGTCTTCAGGGAGACAAAGAGAGAGAGAGAGGGAGAGACGGGCAGCAAAAGGGAGGGAGAGATGGGGAGAGACAGGCAGATTGTAGGAGAACTTTTACATCTAACTGCGTTAAAAAATATCAAAAATTTAAAGGGACTGTGCACTGAAAAAGATGGCCGCTCACAACAACTATAGTCACACACCATCCTTACTTGAAATTATATTGCACTGGGTCAAGATCCTGGAACTCCTTCCCTAACAGCACTGTGGGTCTACCTACCCCACATGGACTGCAGTGGTTCAAGAACATGGCTCACCACCACCTTCTCAAGGAAAATTAGGGATGGGCAATAAATGCTGGCCCTGCCAGCGACACGCACGTCACTCGAATTAATTAAATAAAATAAAATTCGGCCCCGAGCCACTTAAGGAGATATTAGGCTAGGTGACCAAAACCCTGGTCAAATAGCTTGGATTTAGGGAGCATCTTCAAAGAGGAGAGAGAGTTAGTGAGACAGAGAGGTTTAAGAATGGAATTGCAGAGTTAGGGCCTTGGCAGCTTGAAGGCACGGCCACCAATTGTGGAACGATTCGAATTGGGGATGCTCAAGAATCCAGAAGTAGAGGATCGCAGATATTGGAGGATTGTGGAGCTGGAGGAGATTGCAGAGATAGGGAGGGGTCATTTGTTGAAGATAATTCTAAATTTCTACCACCCTTTGTGTGTAGAAATGTTTCTTAACTTCACTCTTTAAAGACTTTTCGACTAATGTTCGATTTTTGGATTGTCAACCTCGTCGGAGACTCCCACAATCAGTGAAAAGAGTTTCTCTCTCTCTATCCCTTAGTTCCATTATTATCTTGTAAACTTTGATCAATTCACCTTTTTACCTTCTAAATTCCAGGGATACATCTACACTGTCCCATAAAATGCTGCCAAGCTGAGTACAGCCTGGAGTCAGCGACAGAGTAAATATCCATCTTCTCTGTTTTATCAAACACTCCCAGGGTAGGTACAGTCTGGGGTTAGATACAGAGTAAAGCTGCCTCTCCATCCAGATAGAGAGAGTAACAGTGAGAAAGACAGGGATAGATATAGAGACAGAATAACAGAGAGAGGGAAGGATAGCAATGGGGAGAGAGTACCAGTGAGAAAGGGGAAGAGATTGGGATGGAGAGTGTCGGTCAGTGTTCCTGCAAAGCTGTGTGCTGTAGCCTGGAAGGTACTGCACAGGTCCTTTTCTGTGAAAAATAACACACGTCTTCAAAAATTCATAAAAATTTAAAGGGACTGCTCATGCAAAAAAACAAAATGAGCACTCAAAACAACTAACTTTTCATGGTAATATCTGAGCCAGCAGTAAACCCCCCCCCCTCCTATTTTAAACCTGGAGTAGACCCCCTCACATTTGAAACCGGGAGAAGACTCCCCTCCAATTTTAAACCTGGCGTAGGTCCACATCACATTTTATACCTGGAGTAACCCCTCCACCACAGAATTTTAAACCTGGAGAGGCCCTGCTCCCATTTTAATCTGGAGTAGATCCTCCTCCCATTTTAAACCTGGAGAAGCCCCTCTCCTATTTTTAACCTGCAGTAGACCCAGCTCCCATCTTAAACCTGAATACCCCCTCCCAATTTAAACCGGGATAGTCCCACCTCCCATTTGAAACACAGAGAATCCCCAACCCATTTTAAACCTGGAGAGCTCCCCTCCCATTTTAAACATGGAAAATTGTCCCTCCCATTTTGAAAATTACCCAATTCTCTCTGTGAACATCGCCCTCAAATTCTCCCCTGCCTCCACTGTAAACACACCTCCCTTTCTAAGTTACCCTCTCGGCCCAGTAAAAGACGCCCGTCTCTATTAAGTCCCAATCTGTATCATCTCCCTTGTGAACATCCCCCATCTGTGTAACTGCCGTCCCAGTGAACAGCCCCCTGTGTATTCCAATCTCCAGCACTTTCCAAGGTGTGGCTCCATCTCCCAACAGTCTCTAATTCATTTTAATTCCAGTCCGGATAAGCCACTGGAATTCTATCAAATGGCTCTCAGGCCCCCGGCACCTTCAACTCTTGTCTGGTCAAACACAGGGGCGGGCAGAGAGCAAGTATCTGAAGAGGCTAACTGGCATTGTGAGCCTTTTATGCACAGCAGGATCCCAGTCGCAGACACATCTCTCCCTGTAGAAAGGTGTTTCACCTGTTCTCCCCATCACCCCATTAGCATCAGCGAATCAGACTGAGGTGCACACACACACACACACGCACACACACACACACACGCTGGTTGGAACAGGGATAGACAAAGTCATTCAGCCCTTTGAACTTGTCCCACCGATGTTAGATCATGGCTGGCCTTTCCCTTCCCCCACCGGGCCACAAGAAGACAAGCAGAGACAGTCGGGGAGCGGATACACAGAGAGGCAAAGAAACGCTGGGCTAGAATTGGACTTGGTGCCAATAGTATAAACCGGGGAGGGGGCAGCAGGTTCAGCATCTCTCTGCTATTTTACCTCCATTGGGAGGAGAACGCAGAAGAGGTGGAAAGCAGGATCCCTGTTCACACTCACCCTGTACAATACCATGGCAGCGAGTTCAAATCCACCCCCAGAGAGAGGAACAGAGGCACAGAAAACAGAGATCCAGGGATCAGGACAGAATTGACTGAGCGAGAGAGTGAGAGAGAAACAAATGGAGAGGGAGATGGAGAATGAAAGAGAGGCAGGGAGTCAGAAAACAGTGAGAGAAACTAGGAGCAGAGGGCAGAAATACAAAAAAGGACAGATAGAGAGATGGAGGTGCAGCGAGAGAACGCAGCAGCAATGTAGATATTGAGAATAATCCCAGAAAAATAGAGAGATGCCGAGACAGAAAGATGTCGAGCAGCAGATTTACAAAGTAAGGTGCAGATTCAGAATAGAGAGGGCTGTCTCGGGGAGGGGTGTGGGAAATGCAGAGATAATCTTGCAGGAAATGATATGTGGAACTGAGTGAGAGAGAAATGCACTGAGAGACTGATAAAGATGCAAAGAGTTGCAGAAAGAGAAAGAAAGGGGAAATGTTCTATGTTCTATGTTTGTGAGATCAAAGACAGAGGCATGAGATATAAAGGATGTTGAGAGATGCAGAGACAGGGATTTAAAGATGTGAAGAAACTAAGTGATGAACAAGGAGGGAAGGGGTAGAGAAATAGTTGTAGCAAGAGATGGACAGAGGGAAATATATGGGATTGCATTGACTGTTCTGGGACAGCGCTTCCCAAATTATTTACTTCAGTGGCCCCTCCAGTCCCCTCCCTTGTGGTAAAAAGGCCCCGCTCCCCAAAGCACAAAATCAAAATACTGCAGATGCTGGAAATCTGAAATAAAAACCGTACTGGAAACAATGAGCATTTCCAGAACTTTGATTTTATATCAGCCACGAAAAGACAAGGTCTTCTTTCCTGAATCTAAAAATGAATTAGACAATAACACATATGTATTCATTATTATTTTCCTCTCTGGTTAAAGCTCTTTCCTGAGAATTCCACTTGCCAAAAGATTCTCCCTCTGCATCATCAAAGCTGCAATTTCTGGAAAGATTCTCCTTGGGAATAAGAGAAATAAAAAATGATTAAAACAAAGCAAAACGTTGTTTAACATCAAACAAACACAGCAAGAGCCCAGGGCTCTTTCTCTCATTCACTGACATAAAACAATCTTTCAGTGGCTCCCCATCTTACAAACACATCCCCCGATACAGAGAATGAGGGGTGATGGGAGATGTGTCAGAGCGTTTTAGGAGCTGAGTACATGCCCATTGTCCTGTTAATCCAGGTAACATCGCCAGCGCTGAGCAGAGACATGACAAGGAGCTGCTTCCTGATGACCTGCAAACTTTTCAGTCCAAACGCCATTGTGGGCAACATTGCTGTAATTTACAGACAGACATTTGCAGCAATCAGCTCCATTCTGTTCCCAGAAACTGTGAAATTCTCTTTTTTTTTAAACTGAGTTGAACGTGCTGACACTTAATCACTGCCCCAGCATTTAATTTACCAAAAGTCTAGACACCGTCAAGAGTGGGAAATGTGGTTTGCAGGGTTGCGATGGGCTGTGGAGCATCTTTACAGGGGCTGGGAGCTGGGCAGTGACTAAACACTGCAGAACCCCCAGAGCCTGTGGGTCTCCCTCTATGTTTACCCTGTTACTTCCAGCTGTTACTCTCTCTCTCTCTGTATGTCTCCATTTCTGTGTGTGTGTGTCTCTACATTGTTTCTGCCTCATTGTAAAAATACACAAACACTGCTGACCCCATCCCCTCTCCCGTAGAAGGCTAAAGAGTGAAATCCACATTCTGAGACCTGAAAATCTGAATTCAAATATCCCCCAGGTGCCACATTTCACTGTCAAATTCAGCCATCAGCCTAAAAGACCGACATTATTCGGGAATGATAACAAGCCTTTACAAAACTTTGCATTTCGGCCACAGTCTGAAGGTGCGTTTCTGTGTTTCAGTCTCTGTGTCTGTGTGCACATATGAATTGCAACTGATTACCGGGTGGGTGGGTGTGTGAGACAGAGAGTCCAGCTTTAATCCCCCTCTCCCTGTCCCAGTTTTAACCCTTTCCCCTAATTCTAACCCCTATCTCCCCCGTCCCAGGATTTTTTCACCGACCCACCCCTCCTCCCACCCCCATCATGGACGAGCTGATGGACGGAAGGGGAGAGAGTCCAACGATGGAGCACAGACCGTGTGGGATGCTGAGCACTAAATATTTAATGTCCCTCACTGTCTTTCTCCCTCTATCTCTCTTTGTGTGTCTCTTTCCCCTTCTTTGTGCCTCTTTCTTTCTCTGGCTTTCCTTCTTTCTGTCTCTCTTTCGCTCTGAGTCTCTCTCTCTCTCCCCCCTCTCTCACTCTCTCTCTCTCCCTCTCTCTCTCTCTCCCTCTCTCCCTCTCTCTCCCCCCGCCACCACCCCCCCCCCCCACCCCCCGCCCCTCTCTCTCTCTCTCCCACTCTCTCTCTTTCTCTTTGGATATTTCTCTATTTTCTCTTTCGCCTCTAGCTATCTCTTTCCATATCTGTCTGTTTTTTTCTCTCTCTTCCTCTGTCTTATTATTTCGTTGGCTCTTTCTATTTGGCTCCTTCTCCTGAGAGCCTGCAAAAGGAAGAGATCTCTTCGCTCATTGACTGAGAAGATTTCTCTAGTGTCTGCTCCCATCTCTTTCTCACAAACCTTGGAACAAAGAACAAAGAAGAAAGAAAATTACAGGAACAGGCCATTCGGCCCTCCAAGCCTGCGCCGATCCAGATCCTCTCTCTAAACATGTCGCCTATTTTCTAAGGTTCTGTATCTCTTTTCTTCCTGCCCATTCATGTATCTGTCTAGATACATCTTAAAAGACGCTATCGTGCCCGCATCTACCACCTCCGCTGGCAACGCATTCCAGGCACCCACCACCCTCTGCGTAAAGAACTTTCCACGCATATCCCCCTAAACTCTTCTCCTCTCACTTTGAACTCGTGACCCCTAGTAATTGAATCCCCCACTCTGGGAAAAAGCTTCTTGCTATCCACCCTGTCTATACCTCTCATGATTTTGTACACCTCAATCAGGTCCCCCCTCAACCTCCGTCTTTCTAATGAAAATAATCCTAATATACTCAACCTCTCTTCATAGCTAGCGCCCTCCATACCAGGCAACATCCTGGTGAACCTCCTCTGCACCCTCTCCAAAGCATCCACATCCTTTTGGTAATGTGGCGACCAGAACTGCACGCAGTATTCCAAATGTGGCCGAACCAAAGTCTTATACAACTGCAACATGACCTGCCAACCCTTGTACTCAATACCCCGTCCGATGAAGGAAAGCATGCTGTATGCCTTCTTGACCACTCTATTGACCTGCGTTGCCACCTTCAGGGAACAATGGACCTGAACACCCAAATCTCTCTGTACATCAATTTTCCCCAGGACGTCTCCATTTCCTGTATAGTTCACTCTTGAATTGGATCTTCCAAAATGCATCACCTCTAATTTGCCCTGATTGAACTCCATCTGCCATTTCTCTGCCCAACTCTCCAATCTATCTATATTCTGCTGTGTTCTCTGACAGTCCCCTTCACTATCTGCTACTCCACCAATCTTAGTGTCGTCTGCAAACTTCTTAATCAGACAACCTATACTTTCCTCCAAATCATTTATGTATATCACAAACAACAGTGGTCCGTGCACGGATCCCTGTGGAACACCACTGGTCACACGTCTCCATTTTGAGAAACTCCCTTCCACTGCTACTCTCTGTCTCCTGTTGCCCAGCCAGTTCTTTATCCATCTAGCTAGTACACCCTGGATCCCATGCGACTTCACTTTCTCCATCAGCCTACCATGGGGAACCTTATCAAACGCCTTACTGAAGTCCATGTATATGACATCTACAGCCCTTCCCTCATCAATCAACTTTGTCACTTCCTCAAAGAATTCTATTAAGTTGGTAAGACATGACCTTCCCTGCACAAAACCATGTTGCCTATCAATGATGAGCCCATTTTCTTCCAAATGGGAATAGATCCTATCCCTCAGTATCTTCTCCAGCAGCTTCCCTACCACTGACATCAGGCTCACCGGTCTATAATTACCTGGATTATCCCAGCTACCTTTCTTAAACAAGGGGACAACATTAGCAATTCTCCAGTCCTTCGGGACCTCACCCTTGTTTAAGGATGCTGCAAAGATATCTGTTAAGGCCCCAGCTATTTCCTCTCTCGCTTCCCTCAGTAACCTGGGATAGATCCCATCCGGACCTGGGGACTTGTCCACCTTAATGCCTTTTAGAATACCCAACACTTCCTCCCTCCTTATGCCGACTTGACCTAGAGTAATCAAACATCTGTCCCTAACCTCAACATCCGTCATATCCCTCTCCTTGGTGAATACCAATGCAAAGTACTCGTTTAGAATCTCACCCATTTTCTCTGACTCCACGCATAACTTTCCTCCGTTGTCCTTGAGTGGGCCAATCTTATCTCTAGTTACCCTCTTGCTCCTTATATATGAATAAAAGGCTTTGGGATTTTCCTTAACCCTGTATGCTAAAGGTATTTCATGACCCCTTTTAGCCCTCTTAATTCCTCATTTCAGATTGGTCCTACATTCCCGATATTCTTTCAAAGCTTCATCTTTCTTCAGCCTCCTAGACCTTATGTATGTTTCCTTTTTCCTCTTAGCTAGTCTCACAATTTCACCTGTCATCCATGATGACACAAGAACCCCAAGAGAAAAAAGTCTCCTTCAGTGAACAAGGTTTAAGAAGAATAATGGGCCCCAACGAAAAGCAAGATTACCGACAATAAAGGACTCGACAGTGAGCTCAAAGAACAGTAACAACAACTCTTCGGATATTTCCTCGAGCATTTCTACTTTTTTATTCTGCTCTTTTCTGTCACTATTTGCATGCGTGTATCGTGTATGCATGCAAGCGCGGGCGCGTCTTGTATCTGTAGACATCAACCAAATTAGAGTTCAAGTTTAATACATGTCAACTTTTCTTCTTTAAACCTGAGAAAGCCTGTTTGTGCTGCTTTCTTTGCCTTAAAATTGGAAAGCGTTGAACAAGGATTTGCCAAGGAGGGACTAAGATTATCCATTGTCTTCATCCCATCTTTTTTCTAATCTGTATTTCCTTGCTCCTCTTTCACTTTCTCGCTGAAATGCTCTCTCTTTCCCCCTTCCCTCTTTTTCCAAGTCACGTTTTGAAAATTATTTTTCAGCCTCAAGTTTTTCTTTTTCCATTTCTTACTGAATTCCAGTCAATTTATCTGTTTCACTCACTGACTTACTCTATTCTTCTTCTTCTAATTTCCGATGTTGGTCTATTTCATTAATTATCTCTGTTTTTTTTGTACCTGATTTCAATTTTAACCCCAATTGTGCTGCCAACTATTTTAGCTTTCTCGTTTCTTAAAGATTTCAAGTCACTGATGGATATATTCTCCTCTCCCAGAAAAAAAAAAACGAACTGCTGCAACTGCAAATAGAATTCTGATGGTATAGCCTTTAACCTATTATATGGGAAAGCTGGCTATTTGTTTTCTGTTTCAATATTTACTTGCCTTGTACTTCACGTAATTAGTGCTGGAAACGATCCCAACAAGAGTTCCCAATTGATATGTTACGACCAAGGCGTGAGTAATGCACTGTTAACTCAGTCCCACTTCTCCATAGGTAGTAGCATATCATGTAAAGTTTACCAGCTGGTGGAAAATTGCCAAATTGAGCACTCTATTTGTGCACCAGAATGAAGTGCACCAAACTAGGTTTAATTCAACAGCAACATTGACTATTTATTAATAAACTAAATCTTAAACAATAATGATATAAATCTATGTCTGAAAGATTTTAAACTCCTTATTCTTCTTAACCCTCATGTACACAGACATGCACTCAAAAAACAGGTTAACCGGGTAAAAGGCTTTTTCGAATTATAACTGTTTCTTGGAAATAATAAAATAACTGGGTTTTCACGGTCTAGTTGGGTATTTCCTGGTCGGTGAAGCGTCCCAGAGTCAAAGAGTCAGATTCCACTCGAAGTAACTGCAGGCGATGTTGATGAACAGTCTGTGATGGGTAGGACGTCAAGGCAATTCGTTCGCAGTAGGCATCACACAAGGTGTGCCATGAGGGCTGGAACAACAGCTGTCAGTTCTCACACTCAATACAAAAGTTCCCCATATTAAATGCATGATTTCTGCAAATTCAGGGCTTCTTCAAACACAAAAGGCAACAGTACAGCTTAATTCAGAGATTCTTCAGAGACAAGGGGCAACAGTAAACTGTTGCAAGTGAAATACAGCCTTCCTCTCTCCAGACAGACACAGCAACAAGGGTTCAGCCCCCACACATTTAATTCACACTCATTCAAAGTTTGTTTAAGTTCATAAGGAAATTGCAATTACTCTTGATGCAGGAATTATTTTCAAGAGAAAGACATTATTGGCTATATTTCTGGCACGTCTAGCAGCGACTGAACACAATCCAAAAGTGAAACTAACTTTTTCAACAGTTATGTCACATGACAGTCATAAATTTCCCTGTCATTTCCCTGTTGACTTGTTTGGAAACAGGTGCCTTGCAGTCTGAGCTCAATCCACTCAGTCCACAATTCAAATATCAGCCCTTAAAGTATTGTCTTCGAAGAAAGATAGAAGGAATCATAAAACAGCTTTTATAAGGACAAGTTTTATTTTCAGAGCAGATCTATGGAACTGAGAATGGAATCAATGGAGTTGGAAGAGAGAGTGTTGGCTGCTGTTCCGCCTCCTGTCCTGCAGGGAGCGCTCTGACAATCATCCTGCCACCTTTCTGTCGGGCTCTCTAAAAGTGAAATCTTCCTGCTGCCCCGCTGTCCTTTGCTGTGTGTGATCACGAGCCACCCACCCTCATCTGTGGATTTCCGGTCATCCAGCTGTCAGTCACCTCTTTTCTGCTGCTGCTACTGTTGGGCGTGTGTGACCTCTCCCCTGCCAGTGTATTTTGGGGCATCCAACAGTCAGTCACCCCTTGGAAGTTCGGGGTAAATATTACATTCATGGACTGGAAGAACTGGGAAAGTCTCTGGGCTGCTCGCGAATCGTTTTGTTTATACATTAATTGATGTAAATGTATATGTCACCGCACTCTCAAACCACTCTCTGACCTTGGACTGAGTCACCACAGAAATAAATGTGTTTGGGGAGTAACTTAAGTTCAGCAACATCCATCCGACTTATTGGAATATACATTCGGAGAGCCTGCAATACAAGAGATCTCTTCCTGCAATGTTGTAATATAAGAAATCTGTAACAAATAGCAACCACAGGAACATGAACTTATCGGATATGGTGAAGAGTAAAATGACAGATGTCCTTCTGCTCTCCATCTCTGGGTCACTGCGATTCTCTCCCTTGCTGTCATCCCTCAGTCCCTTACGGACTCAAATGGTCACTAAAATGTGTCTGACTGTCAGAGCGTTGAGGAACAGAATTAAAGCGATTGGGTGCAATCGAGTTAAAAACATTTCAAATCTGTCAAATCATACTGATCCAGGATCAGTAAAATAGCTTGTCTTTGGAAAACAGAAGCATTATATATTGTTGATGCTCTCTGCAGGCTGATGTACAAAATAGAAGCGGACGTTTGCTAAACTGAGCAGAATGCAGATTGCTGATAGAACCACAGTCATAATTTTCTCGGTGCAATATTTTCCTTCCAGCTTCTTGCAACAAATGGCCACAAATTAATCAAAGGTGAAAATGATGGTGAAGCAGACAGAAAAGTCTCTGGCAGCACCAGCCAGGACACTTGTCACTATAAACACAGGGGTGATATCCTGGAAAGATATTGGAAAGTAATAAGAATTGATCTGGTTCATTATCACGGCAGTAATAATGAGCAGTGGATCCGCCTTTGCCATGGGCACCAGGTAGCCAATGGGCCGCAACTTCCACGGTTTAGCATCACAGTCGCCAGTAAATTAACTGTAAGAGAGAGAAGGGAAAAGGGACTCGAATTACTAATCAAACATTCTGCGTGTCTGAGCCAAAGAGTAAGGGAAGGGCTTTCGTCCCAAAAACAGGTTTGTTGGAGGCCGGTCAGGGGTAGAAATTAATAGGCAAATCACAACTGGCCTCCACGCCACCCAGTTCTGGGTTTAACCGAGCCGAAACAGGGAGGGGCAGGCAACTGCTCACAGGGGTCACGTTGGAAATGCAAATATTTAAATGAAACTGGAATTTTCTGATCTAATCTGTGTTTGACATGTAACTCTGGCCCCTGGTTATACCCATTATAACACACACCGCAAACAAAAACACTCAGTATTGGCAGAGTCAGAACTGACACCCACTCCAGGATCGGACACTTCCCCTCCACCAAGATTGGATATCCACTGAGATTGGATTCTCCCCAGGATCAGACACTTCCCCTCCACCCAGATTGGATATCCACTGAGATTGGATTCTCCCCAGGATCAGACACTTTCCCTCCACCAAGATTGGATATCCACTGAGATTGGATTCTACCCAGGGTCAGACACTTCCCCTCCACCAAGATTGGATATCCCCTGAGATTGGATTCTCCCCAGGATCAGACACTTCCCCTCCACCAAGATTGGATATCCCCTGAGATTGTATTCTCCCCAGGATCAGACACTTCCACTCCACCAAGATTGGATATCCCCTGAGATTGGATTCTCCCCAGGATCAGACACTTCCACTCCACCAAGATTGGATATCCACTGAGATTGGATTCTCCCCAGGATCAGACACTTCCACTCCACCAAGATTGGATATCCACTGAGATTGGATTCTCCCCAGGATCAGACACTTCCCCTCCACCCAGATTGGATATCCACTGAGATTGGATTCTCCCCAGGATCAGACACTTCCACTCCACCAAGATTGGATATCCACTGAGATTGGATTCTCCCCAGGATCAGACACTTCCCCTCCACCCAGATTGGATATCCACTGAGATTGGATTCTCCCCAGGATCAGACACTTCCCCTCCACCAAGATTGGATATCCCCTGAGATTGGATTCTCCCCAGGATCAGACACTTCCCCTCCACCAAGATTGGATATCCCCTGAGATTGGATTCTCCCCAGGATCAGACACTTCCCCTCCACCAAGATTGGATATCCCCTGAGATTGGATTCTCCCCAGGATCAGACACTTCCCCTCCACCAAGATTGGATATCCCCTGAGATTGGATTCTCCCCAGGATCAGACACTTCCCCTCCAACAAGATTGGATATCCCGTGAGATTGTATTCTCCCCAGGATCAGACCACCTGCCCTGGTCTGACATCCCGCCTCCCTGGCATTCAAACCCTGGGATCAGACCCCTCCCAGAAATTTATCACACACACTAAGCAGGACTAGGTACTCACAAATCCCTCCCAGGATTGGATATTCTGGGATCAGACGTCTCGAAGGGATTACACCACACACACGGGACTGCAACACCATCCTTGGTTCGGACATCCCGGGTGTTAGGACCCACACATCAAGTCTGGAATCAGACACTCCGCATGCCCCATCCACCTTTCCGGACTTGGACCACACTCCAGTATGGGAGACCCCTCCCGCTGTTCGGAAAATCTCTTCCCACCCCGCCCAGACCCTTCAATGTCCCAGTTGCCAGACCACACTCCAGTATGGGAGACCCCTCCCGCTGTTCGGAATAACTCTTCCACCATCCCCCCCCCCCCCCCCCCCGCACAGACCCTGCAATGTCTCAGTTGTCAGTCCACATTCCAGTATAGGAGACCCCTCCCTGTGTTTGGGAATCACTCTCCCTCCTCCAGACCCTTCTCTGTCCCCATTATCAGATCACACTCTAGCATGGGAAACCCCTCCCAAGTTTTGGGAATCACTCTCCCTCCCCCAGACCCTTCTCTGTCCCCGTTATCAGATCACACTCCAGCATGGGAGACCCCTCCCCAGTTTTGGGAATCACTCTCCCTGCCCCAGACCCTTCTCCGTCCCAGTTGTCAGACCACAATCCAGCATGGGAGACCACTCCCGCTGTTGGGAATCACTCTCCCTCCTCCATACCCTTCCCTGTCCCAGATGTCAGTCCAATCTCCATCATGGGAGACGTTGCCCTGGATTTAAGGACCAGCCACTCTCTCTCCCTGACTTCACCTCTCAAGACTGGGACTGCACTGCCCGATAGGAGACGGCTCCAGGGTTTGTGGATCGACAGTCCAGTGATCAGTAATGTCTCCACCCTCCCCACCTCCTGAGTTGGTGATCGGATACTCCCCAATATCAGGGAGCTCCCTGTACCTCGGGCTCATTGTTTGGACAATCCTGGGCCTGGGTCCTGCTCCAGAGTCCCCCCCCCCCGGCCCCCGCCCCACCCCCCCCCCCCCCCCCACTGTCCGACCGAAAGCCAAGCCAAGGCAATTAAAATCACCCTGACTTCAGACTTCAGGATGGGAACTAGTCAACGTAAATACAGACAGTCTGTGGAGCTAAAACTCTGGCAACTCGCACCCCACCTATGTCACTCACCTCTGTAATACCCAGGACTAATTACTGGATTAAAAATAAAATAATGGAATAGTTTTAAATCTGATAAAATTAGGAGAATGTTGAAAACACTCAGCAGGTCAGGCAGCATTTGTAGAGACAGAAAAGAAAGTTAACGGTTCAGGCTGAAAGCTTTTCATCGGAATTTGAATGTATTGCAGAATAACAGCTTTAAAGCAATGGTTAAAGCCAGTGAAAAGTGGGGTAGAGGGTGGAAGTAGCAAAGGGGAATGTCCGTGATCGAATGGAGGGCAAAAGGATGATGGTGCAAGGCGACTGAGATAATTAAAGAGCAAGAGGCTGGGTCCAGAGGAGGTGTAAATGGTTACAGAATAAAAGAGTGGGAGGGAAGTATGGAAAATCTGGCAACAAGCAGAAGGTTCCATTCGACTGGAGAAGTGACAGAGAATGGTGAGTGAACCCCAGGGGGATGGCCCAGTCTGCCAGCTGTGCTCCAAGAGGTGATCCCCAGGGAAATCTCAAGGTCACGTTTGCTGACAGACCGGAGGAGTCCAGCAAAGTGATCACACAATCTCCATTCGTTCCTCTCCCCAATGTCCAGGGAACTCCATTGCGTGCAGTGAATACAATTACTAGCTTGCAAGAAGTGGGAGCAAATCCCTGTTTCACATGGAAGGAGTGCTTGTCCTTGGATAATGGGAAACGAGGAGCTGAAAGTCCAGGTGTTGCATCTCCTGCGCTCGCATGGAAAGGTGCTCCAGGAAAGGAAACAGTTATTGGGGGAATTGAGGAGTTGACCAGGGTTTCATAAGGAGCAGGGGGACGGGAGGGGAGCAGAATATACGGTTGTACATGGACATAGCCGAATGTGGCAGAAATCTGGCGGATGGAGCTTGGAATACGAAGGCCGGTAGGATGGAAGGCGAGGACGAATCGATCATTATTGTGGTCCTGGCACGGAGGGGAAGGGGTGGTGGCAGTAACGTGGGAAACGGGATGGACACAGTCGAGGGCCCTGTTCACCACAGTGCAGGGGAATATCTGGTTGAGGAATAATGAATATATTCCGTAAGCACTGGTGTGGAAGGAGGCATCATCAGAAAAGATGTAATGGAGGTGGAGAAACTGGGAAAATGGAACAGAGTCTTTCCATTAATTTCTTTCGGAGGAAATATAGTCAAGGTAGTTGTGGGAGTCAGTGGGATAATAGCGGATATTAGTGGGAAGCCAATTTCCTGCAATGGAGGTGCAGAAGTCGAGGAAGAGAAGGGGAGTGTCAGAGATGGACAATTTGTAGACGGGGGATGGTTAGAAATTAGAAGAAAAGTTGACGAAATATTCCAGTTCAAGGCAGCAGAAGGAAATGGCACCATCACAGTCATCAAAGTATCAGAAAAACAATATGTAAAGGGAAGAAGCTGAGTAGAATTGGAACAAAGAATGGTCCATTTATCCTGCACAAAGTCTCATCTCTAGGACCCAAACAGGCTTCCTTAGCGACAGCATTTGAGTGTGGAATATTCCAATGTTTATACTCGGGACATCCACTGTACAACAGGGTCATTGACTCCAGGTCAAGATCAGGATCCTGGGAGGATTTCCATTCCCAGATGAGAGTCGCAGAGGAAAATAGGTGTTCCAACAGGAATAGCGAGTGAATGAAAGAAATCAAATACAAATGGGGCCCTGGGAATGTATCAGCAGGAGATGGTGAAGGGAAACTGGCTTCAAATGGCCTCGTAGTGTCTGTCAGGCATCATCCCATCCACTATGACTTTAAGGACAGCTCGAGTGTACTGGAATTTGGAACAGAATGGGGCAGACTGACATGGACAGAAATGTAGATGGAATTCTGGAGCAGAACTGTGAGCTCAGAAGGAAGTAAGACTCGTGTGTTGTGGGACCATCGGGGCTTAATGAACCCGTGGATAAGGATTCTGAGCTTGAGGGAGGGATAGAGATCTCTCAGGGGTGGAAGTAAATTCTGAAATAAGAGTGAATAAATTTGACATAAAAAATCTTTCAAGATGTTCAGTGGGAGATATTTGGTCAAGTTATCAAAAAGAAGGTAAACTTTCTGCTTCGGAAGGATTGCATCCACAGACTGAAAAGATAGAGGAGAGATAGTAGAGGCACGATTACCTGTTCATTAATAATCATCAGAATAGGGAATACTACCAGAGGAATGATGAAAAGCTACTGTGAGCCTGGTATTTAAAAAAGGAAGATCGAACAAGTTCAAGGAACAATATTCCAGTTCACATAACATCAATGGTAGGAAAAATAATGGAACCCTTATTCAAAGATGAATTAGATAAACATCTAAAACAAACACATGACATAATGAAGAGAAACCAGCAGGCATTCCAAAAGGGTATATATCCTTGGCCAACATGACAGAATTAATTGAATAAGTGTCAGAAATAATAGATACAAATATAATATGGTATATGTAATATACATTTGCATTCCAACGGCCTTCGATAAGGCACCACACAGCAGACTCATGACTAATCTCAAAGCAAGTGGAGTTAGGGGACAAGAAGCAGAATGGACGTCTAGCTGGTGTTCTCACTTTGACAGAAGGATGTCATTGATATTCCCCAAGCATTGGCACTTGGACCACTCTTATTCACCCATCATAGAATTTACAGGGGATTGGGAAGAAAGAGTAAAATTCATAATTTACAGACAATTCACTGACTGACAGGTTACTGAAAGCAGATTAAATATTAACTTTCAATAAACAATAAACAACTGGATCAAAACTTCAATTACACTTAGTTATAGTAGAGATGATACCAGCATAAACGAGATGTGAAAGAGAAAGATGCCATAACTTTAGTGATGACGAACTCAACAGAACTTATTTGGAGAGTTTTTATTTGTAAGTGATTGAGTTTTATTTGATGCAGTTGTTAATTTATGCATTACCGTTAATCACCCAAAATAATTATCCAAACAGGAACCAGGTTAATGTTACAAGTGTTTAGATCATTGCAAAATATCCATTTAACGCAAATTGTTTTTTTTTAGTTCAGCATCTCAAGTTTACAAAAAATAAATTGCACAAACTTGTGAAAACTTTCAAACCGTCAGCAACACAGAATGGCCCATCAGCAATAGCGCAGCATCGCCATCTGCTGGTGTTCCTGTCTCACTGCAGTTACTGTCCCCCTCTCACCATCTCCATCTGCTGGTGTCCCTGTCCCATTGCAGTTACTGTCCCCCTCTCACCATCTCCATCTGCTCGTGTCCCTGTCTCACTGCAGTTACTGTTCTCTCTCTCTCACTATCTCCATTTGCTGGTGTCCCTGTCTCACTGCAGTTACTGTTCCCTTGCACCATTTCCATCGACTGGTGTCCTTGTCTCAATGCAGTTACTGCACCCTCACCATCTCCATCCGCTGGTGTCCCTGTCTCACTGCAGGTACTGCTCCCTCTCACCAAGTCTCGTTGCATCTCCAGTGTTTCCAGTTTTTCCGCATCCATATAGTACTCTGTTCTGTTCTATTTTTCCCCTAACATTGAAGTCCATCCAACACAGCTTTGCCCATTCACTTAAGATATTAATATCTCTGTAAATGTCTGCTTCCTGCTACAATGCTCACAACTAGTATTAGAATTAGAACATTACAGCGCAGTACAGGCCCTTCGGCCCTCGATGTTGCGCCGACCTGTGAAACCATCTGACCTACACTATTCCATTTTCATCCATATGTCTATCCAATGACCACTTAAATGCCCTTAAAGTTGGCGAGTCTACTACTGTTGCAGGCAGGGCGTTCCACGCCCCTACTACTCTCTGAGTAAAGAAACTACCTCTGACATCTGTCCTATATCTATCACCCCTCAACTTAAAGCTATGTCCCCTCGTGTTTGTCATCACCATCCGAGGAAAAAGACTCTCACTATCCACCCTATCTAACCCTCTGATTATCTTATATGTCTCTATTAAGTCACCTCTCCTCCTCCTTCACCAGAACGAAAACAACCTCAAGTCCCTCAGCCTTTCCTCATAAGACCTTCTCTCCATACCAGGCAAAAATCTTCTCTGCAACCTTTCCATAGCTTCCACATCCTTCCTATAATGCGGTGACCAGAACTGCACGCAATACTCCAGGTGCAGTCTCACCAGAGTTCTGTACAGCTGCAGCATGACCTCGTGGCTCCGCAACTCGATCCCCCTACTAATAAAAGCTAACACACCATATGCCTTCTTAACAGCACTATTAACCTGGGTAGCAACCTTCAGGAATTTATGCACCTGGACACCAAGATCTCTCTGTTCATCTACACTACCAAGAATCTTCCCATTAGCCCAGTAATCTGCATTCCTGTTACTCCTTCCAAAGTGAATCACCTCGCACTTTTCCGCATTAAACTCCATTTGCCATCTCTCAGCCCAGCTCTGCAGCCTATCTATGTCTCTCTGTACCCGACAACATCCTTCGGCACTATCCACAACTCCACCGACCTTAGTGTCATCTGCAAATTTACTAACCCACCCTTCTACACCCTCTTCCAGGTCATTTATAAAAATGACAAACAGCAGTGGCCCCAAAACAGATCCTTGCGGTACACCACTAGTAACTAAACTCCAGGATGAACATTTGCCATCAATCACCACCCTCTGTCTTCTTTCAGCTAGCCAATTTCTGATCCAAAGCTCTAAATCACCTTCGACCCCATACTTCCGTATTTTCTGCAATAGCCTACCGTGGGGAACCTTATCAAACGCCTTACTGAAATCCATATACACCACATCCACGGCTTTACCCTCATCCACCTGTTTGGTCACCTTCTCAAAAAACTCAATAAGGTTTGTGAGGCACGACCTACTCTTCACAAAACCGCGCTGACAATCACTGATGAAGTTATTCTTTTCAAGATGATTATAAATCCTATCTCTGATAACCTTTTCCAACATTTTACCCACAACCGAAGTAAGGCTCACATGTCTATAATTACCAGGGCTGTCTCTACTCACATTCTTGAACAAGGGGACAACATTTGCTATCCTCCAGTCTTCCGGCACTATTCCTGTCGACAATGACGACATAAAGATCAAGGACAAAGGCTCTGCAATCTCCTCCCTGGCTTACCAGAGAATCCTAGGATAAATCCAATCTGGCCCAGGGGACTTATCTATTTTCACACTTTCCAAAATTGCTAACACCTCCTCCTTGTGAACCTCAATCCCATCTAGCCTAGTAGTCTGAATCTCAGTATTCTCCTCGACAACATTTTCTTTCTCTACTGTAAATACTGACGCAAAATATTCATTTAACACTTCCCCTATCTCCTCTGATTCCACACACAACTTCCCACTACTATCCTTGATTAGCCCTAATCTAACTCTAGTCATTCTTTTATTCCTGATATACCTATAGAAAGCCTTAGGGTTTTCCTTGATCCTATCCGCCAATGACTTCTCGTGTCCTCTCCTTGCTCTTCTTAGCTCTCCCTTTAGATCCTTCCTGGCTAGCTTGTAACTCTCAAGCGCCCTAACTCAGCCTTCACGTCTTATTCTAACATAAGCCTTCTTCTTCCTCTTGACAAGCGCTTCAACTTCTTTAGTAAACCACGGCTCCCTCGCTCGACAACTTCCTCCCTGCCTCACAGGTACATACTAGTCAAGGACACGCAGTAGCTGCTCCTTGAATAAGCTCCACATTTCGATTGTGCCCATCCCCTGCAGTTTCCTTCCCCATCCTACGCATCCTAAATCTTGCCTAATCGCATCATAATTTCCTTTCCTCCAGCTATAATTCTTGCCCTGCGGTATATACCTGTCCCTGCCCATCGCTAAGGTAAACCTAACCGAATTGTGATCACTATCACCAAAGTGCTCACCTACATCTAAATCTAACACCTGGCCGGGTTCATTACCCAGTACCAAATCCAATGTGGCGTCGCCCCTGGTTGGCCTGTCTACATACTGTGTCAGAAAACCCTCCTGCACACACTGGACAAAAACTGACCCATCTAAAGTACTCGAACTATAGTATTTCCAGTCAATATTTGGAAAGTTAAAGTCCCCCATAACAACTACCCTGTTTCTGTCGCTCCTGTCGAGAATCATCTTCGCTATCCTTTCCTCTACATCTCTGGAACTATTCGGAGGTCTATAGAAAACTCCCAACAGGGTGACCTCTCCTCTCCTGTTTCAAACCTCAGCCCATACTACCTCAGTAGACGAGTCCTCAAACGTCCTTTCTGCTGCCGTAATACTCTCCTTGATTAACAATGCCACCACCCCCCCCGCTCTTTTACCATCTTCTCTGTTCTTACTGAAACATCTAAATCCCGGAACCTGCAACATCCATTACTGCACCCCCCGCCCCACTCTCACCATCTCCATCTGCTGGTGTCCCTGTCTTACTGCAGGCACTGCCCCTCTCACCATCTCCATCTATTCGTGCTCCAGTCTCACTGACGTTTCTGCCCCGCTCACCATCTCCATTTGCTGGTGCCACCGTCTCACTGCAATTTCCACCCCTCGCAACGTCTCCATCTGCTGGTGTCTCTGACTCACTGCAGCTACTGTCCCACTCACCATATCCATCTGCTGGTATCCCTGTCTCACTGCACTTGCTGCCCCTCTCACTCGCGCCATCTGCTGGTGTCCCTGATTCACTGCAGTTTCTGCCCCTCACAATCTCACAATCACTGCGATTTGCAACTTTGCCCAATTTGCTGTGGGTCCAAGGGGTGGTTTAGTTAAATTCAGCTGTGCATTCGAGTGAAGCATTTTTCAAAACAATTCATGAATCATCTGTAGAGGAAATCCCATCTCAATCGGTCTGATTATCAATAAAATATAATCTCAGAATCAGATTTAAAATATTTTCAGGGCTCTGTGCTGCGAATATAAAATGTGCTTTCTGTCCTGTGGGGGAGTGTAGTGAATGGAATATGAAATGGGATTTAGTTCCAGTGTTTATCTCTGTCTATGATTTCACTAATTTAGCAATGAGATTGAGAGGATATTTCAGCGCCTTCTTCAGCTCCTCTCTGAATTTAGTCTGGGTGACAACGTAAATACACATGTTGGTGCAGGAACTGAGAACCTGCAGCATCATTGATGTGTAATTTATGGTATCGAGAGGCTCAGTGTCAGAGAAATTATCCCAAATATCTGCAATTCGCTTATAAATGACATACACAACCCAGGGCAGCCATAACAGTATAAAACTGCCAGATATACTGAAGAGTAAAACAATTGATTTTCTCCGATTCTCCATCTCTGGGTCCTTGTAATTCTCTCCATTTCTGTGACTCCGGAATCCCCTGCGTACTTTACTGGAGAATAAAATATGTCTGATCGTCAGAATATTGAGCAGCAAAATCAGCAAGGGCGGCACACAAGGGGTTATAATACAGTGAAGACATTTAAATGCGGCCCATATGAGGGAAGTGAAGAAGCTCGGTTTATGAACACAAAGCATTGGAACATTATCAATAATGTACCTTGGTTTATATGCAAAGTAAATTGGGAGAGACTGTACACAGCCCAGCACACTCACTGTTCCTGCATCCACAGCTGCCGCTTTCTTGGTGCAATATTTTGTTTGTAGCTTCTTACAACAAATGGCCACAAATCGATCAAAGGTGAAAGAGACTGTGAGCCAGACAGAAATAAATGTGGATGCAGAAAGCAGAACGGCCATGAGACAAAACTTGGGAGTAGTGTTCAGGAATGAATCTGGGAAATACATTAAACCAATCCACAACAGTATGGGACTAGACATAACGACCAGGAGATCAGGCACTGCCATTCCCACCAGGTAGACACTGATACATTTGGAGAGACCGCACTTTCCCCGGGACAGGATCACAATCGCCACCAAATTAACTGGAACAGAGGGAAAAAGAAGCGGAGAAATTGCTGATCAGACCTGGAGACAAAGCAGCAGTTTGACAGTATCTGGGCTGAAATTCCCAGCTTTGTTGCTGCATCGAGCAGTGAAAACTGATTCATTGACCTGGGCAGTGCTTTGTCATAGTGAAATGTTTAAAATGCAATTATTATTGGTGAATTGGGAAATTGATCTAGAAAGCGAATAAAGTCAGCACTGGAACGACTGAAAGTACTGACTGAGGATGCAGTACCGGTGGGGAAGGTGTTTTACAGAGATGGAATCCAATGTGTTAAATGGGGATTTATCTCCAGATTGTCGTTCGGGAAGGTTTGAGAACAGCTGGTTCGTTTCTGTGGGTTCAGAGAACAGACAGAGGCTGGTACAAAGTGGGAAAAGTCTGAGAGCTGCTGCGGTGAGTTTGAGGGTTGGGATTTATTTGGAAGAGGAAGTTGGAAGTGAAGCAAGTGAGTGAGATTGGGAGGGCGAGAAGGAAAAGGTCATGTTCGAGCTGGAGGGGAGACAGGAGCAGACGGTTTGGGAAAGTGGATAAATTGAAGCAATGGGCAGATGATTCAATAAAGTGAGAGGAGAGGCTGAGCTTCAGGGGGAGAGACTGCAGCAAAGCGTTCGTGCAGAACTAATTTATAGATCCCAGCAACAAAATTCAATTAATTTATTTAAAAAATAATATTGGTGCTGGAGAACGTGTCATTGGTTATCCAATATAGTCAATACATTTAGTTTGCACAGTCAATTAAATATCAATTTAAGCATATTTCTGTTATCAGCCTCGCTCTTTATTGAATTCAATCGTCACAGAAATTTTGAAGTACAGTATTTAAATAATGAATAACCATCAGCGAAGAACTGATTTTATTATGTTCATTAAGTCAATAAGTAAGGAATAGGAACTTTCTACAAAACAAAATGAAGACCTGACAGAAATAAATACTGAGGGACCAATTCTAACAGTAAAATTAACACAATCTGACAACTGACAGCTTCAACTCTCAGTTTTTCTCAATAATTACTTTGAATATTCCAGCACTTTATGCGAGTGATTTATTCACTCTGCTTCTTCCTCTTTCACTTTCCTTCAGGTTATCTTTTCCCCTCTGTTTCATTCTTCCTGCTCCTTCTCTAAGTTGCCCTCCCGAGCTCTCTGGACTCCTCATATCCTGAAAACTGTTACTTAATACCACTTTTCACACGCGATTTGTTCATCACATTCTGTGCCTGTGTTCTCTTCACCAGCCCCATGTTCAATGATTCTATTTTAAGAGTCAGTTTGTTCAATGGTGAAACATCTTTGAATAATTTAGTGTGTCTATAGAGCACACAAGTCTCCACCTGTTCACCTGCACTCTTCACTTCATCTACAATACATGGAATAAACAGAATCAAAAGCTTCTTCCAGACAAACCTCAGAATCATTGAAATTCATTCTCCTGGAATTATAAAGTACACCGTTAGAATGTGGGGTAATTAAATTAATAAAACACCAACACCAGCGGTGCAGCTGATAATCTGCAGATAAATGAAAAGACTCTTGATTCAACTGATACAGTGTAAACCAATAAAACATCACATCAATACTTTCTGTTTTACAATGTAGTTTAGTGACAGTGAAGACTCCACGGTGAAACAGAGAAGGAGATGTGAAAGAGGCAGCAGCAAACTCAGTTCAGTAGCCAGACCTCTGAAGCAGCGTCAGACATGCACAATATATTTTATAACAGTGATAACCAATAAATACATTGAAATCGCAGTTAAACTGAACCATGTTATTGGGTTGGGAGAATATTTTGCTGCCTCCTTGTAGCATAGATATTGTGGGTGGTCTCGGTATCAAACAGCGAAAAAAAATCATTAAAATATTCCAGGACCGGTTAGTTGCACATCACGAAAATGTGAAAATCTCCTGAAGCTCTTTTTCTTGATCTTAACCGAGACATCTGATTCAAATATATTAAATAAACACAATAATCCAGTAAGTATTCCAGGGTTACTAAAACCAATACCATTAAATATAATGCAGCTCCTGCAAGACTGAAAGAGTAGACAATCAGGAGATTCCATCAGTAAATCGCTGGTAAAGAACAGGTGGCTGGGTGAAACACACAGTGAGAAATAATACCGTGTACAGCAGCACAGTTAACATCGAGTTACGCCATTATCAACTGATATACAGTCTTACCAGGAACTCCAATCGCAGCAAGTACAGGATAATAAATGAATGCGATCTGAAGGATTGCTGGATATCCCATTTCTGTGAGAAGCAGAGACCTCTGTTAGCCTGGAACCCACAGCTCCAGCAGACACTCTGAGCTGATCCATTCCAATGGATCCTGATTTATACAGGGAATGCGTCTCCACTGACACGGTTATACCCCTGATTATTGCTATTAGCTAAACTCACCTGAACAAACACATTACTTCAGCAGCTTTGACTCTGATGTAAATAATGTGTTGCATAAAACACAATCATTTCAATGTCAATGACTTTTTCTTTCAGCCAATGTGAATACCTGACTTTTCTCCACAGTATATTCCATCAGCCACTTTCTTGCCCACTCACTGAAGAAGTCCATATTCCGTACTCCACCCCCTCTCTGTGTCCTCCTCACAGCTTACTGTCTCACCTCAATTTGTGTTACCAGCTAACTGGATACATTACACTCCATCCCTTCATCCCACAATCAAACAGCCCCACGATTCGCGACCTTGTCTTCATCTGTTTAAGACCAACAATCTATTTCAGATATTACTGCACCAGATCCTGCCTCTGCTCGTAAAGCGCGAGACCCTGCCTCCATTATTACTGCACTAGACAACGTCTCGGTTTGTTACACTCGGCCATGTCTCTGGTTCTGCTTTGTTTCACCCGGTCTCAGTTTGTACTACACAAGACCATTTCTATGTTCATAATACAATAGGCCCTGTCTTTACCCTGTATCTCACCCCAGGTTTCACCTTCTGTGTTCCCATTGTGCTTGGCTTGGGAGTGTTTACTGGGACATTGTCGGTGGAGATTTACTCTGTATCCCTGGAATTTAGAAGGTTAAGGGGTGATTTGATCAATGTTTTCAATATCATAAGGGAAAATGATAATGTGTGCAGAGAGTAACTATTCCCACTGGCTGCGCAGTCAGGAACTTTGGGGCATAGTCTAAAAATTTAAACATAGCCTGAAAACCTTTTAAGCGTGAAATGAAGAAACGCTTCAACACACCAGGTGTGATATTTGTTTGGAACTTTCTGACAAAAATGGCTGTTGATGTTGAGCCCCAGGTTTCATTTACTTTACATATAATGCTGTTGAAAAAATATTGCTAAAAAAACTGATACACTTTACAAGCAGGGAAGAAGGGAGACAGGGTGTAAGCAGAGCTTGACAGCACCTTAGTAATAATCCCCACGTTCTGTCCAATTCATTATTGAGGCTTTCGTGTGAGTGTTTTAGGGTGAGTATTGGATCTATGTTTGATATCTTCAAACTACATTGACTTTCCCAGCAAGGGTAAGAGTTACAGGTTCGACATTAACCACAAAATGACTGAAAGCATGGTTATCCAAGGAGAGAGGGAAGGAGAGAGTGATTAAAAGAGGGAGAGTGAGAGATAGTGTGAGAGAGACACAGATAATGTATTGGACAGAGTTGGAGAAAGAGAGAGAGAGAGGGCGAGAGACAGCGAGAGATAGACAAAGAGACTGGGGAGAATAGTGTGAGAATGAGGAGGATAGAAAGTGAAAAAAACACATGGGAACAGGACCAACTACAAGCTTCCCTTCAAGTCACACTCAATCCAGACTAGCAGTGAGATCACTGCTCTTTCACTGTCACTGGGTCAAAATCCTGGAACTGTCTTCTAACAGCTCTGCGGGTGTAATGACACTACATAAACTGCAGTGGTTTAAGGAGGAGATTCACCATCACTTTCTCAAGAGTGATTAGGGATGGGTAATAAATGCTGGCCCAGCCAGTAATGCACACATCCAACAAATAAATAAAGAAAATGCAAATTTGACGCTGAGTCACTTGAGGAGATATTAGACGAGACGACCAAAAACTTGGTCAAATAGGTTGGTCTGAGGGAGCGTCTTCAAAGAGGAAAACAGGTAGTGAGATGGAGAGGAGTACGAAAGGAATTCCAGAGTTTGGGCCTTGACTGCTAGAAGGCACGGCCACGAATGGTGGGACGATTAAAATTGGGGCTGCTCAAAAGGACAGAATTAGAGGATCACAGATATTGGAGGACTGTGGAGCTGGAGGAGATTACAGGAGTAGGGAAGGGTCACGTGTGGAAGACAGTTCCAAGCTGCTACCATGCTGTGTGTGCAGAAATATTTCTTAATTTCACTCTTGAAAGTGTTTTAGAATAATGTTCGATTTTTAGACTTTGCCCCTGGTCGAAGACTCTCCCAGCCAGTGAGAAGGGTTTCTCTTCATCGTCCCTTAGTTCCATTATTATCTTGTGAACTTTGATCAAGCCATCCCTTAACCATCTAAATTCCAGCGATATAGAGTAGATCTCCATCTACAGTGTCCCATCAAATACTGCCAAGCAGAGTGCAGCCCGTAGTCAGCTATAGAGTAAATCTCCAACTTCTCTGTTCTATCAAACACCCCGGGGCAGGTAGACTGTGGTGTTCGATGCAGAGTAAAGCTGCCCGACAAGTGGACTGTAACAATGCACCGCACAGCACGACGAAAAATGGAAAGAAGGTGCCAACTCTTCATTTTGCAAGCTGGAACGTCAGAACTATGTGTCCCGGCCTGTTGGAAGACCTTACACAAATCAACGATTCTCGGAAGACCGCCATCATTAACAACGATCTCAGTAGATTCAATCTGGACATTGCAGCACTTCAGGAGACACGCCTCCCTGCGGACGGATCTCTAAGAGAGCAAGACTACACCTTCTACTGGCAGGGTCGGGATCCTGAAGAACCAAGACAACATGGAGTGGGCTACACCATCAGAAACTCATTGCTCAGCATGATCGAGCCTCCCTCACATGGCACAGAATGCATACTGTCCTTCCGACTGCTCACGCCTCAGGTCAAGTACACTTACTCAGCATCTATGCTGCAACACGCTGCTCCCCACTTGAAGTAAAATACCAGTTCTATGAGGAACGCCATAATATAATTAGCAGCATTCCCAATATCGAACATTTGTTCCTGCTGGGGGACTTTAATGCCAGGGTTGGAGCTAACCATGACACATGGCCCTCCTGCCTTGAGCGTTATGGCATTGGAAGGATGAATGAGAATGGACAGAGACTGCTGGAGTTGCGTCCCACTCACAACCGCTGCATCATTAACTCGTTCTTTCACACTAAACCCTGTCACCAGTTTTAGCCAGGGACTGCGAGAAATACAGAGTCTGTTACAAACTGCTGGATTGTTTGTGAACTATCGTAACCTGGAGCTTAGACACTGGCCTGTGCTGGTAAAAACCAGTTTGAACTAATTAATTTATGTGACAAGACAAAGGCCAGAGCACAAGAAAAGAGACTTATTTGGGCACGGTATGATACCGGGGTCTTTGGGCCTGGGCCAATTAGGAGAAGATATGAACGAGGTGAGCAAGCTTTAACCAACCGGAAAGAGACAGCTCCGTTTTGGAGAGATAAGAAGGAGAATAAGTATAGAACTTCTCGGGAACAGAGCCAGCGATAAACTCTGGAGACCAACCATCCGAAGACCCTGCGTCTGCAACGCGGCTACGACGTAAAAGAGAGAGAGAATGGAACGCCTGGCCAGCGTCAGCTCTCCCCTTTTTCGGGTATTATCCTTTGTTTTCTGTGACTAGGTCAGGGAAAGGTCAGAGGAACCTAGTGGGTGTGCTTAGCAATTCTAGCTAACTTTGTTATTATCTGTATAACCCAGTTTGATTTGCATGCTTTTGTCTAACCAAGTGTATAAGCCTTATTTTTACATTGTACAACAACGTGAATAAAGTAAATTGATATTTAAAGAAAGGACTGATTTTTCTCCTCTTTGTACTAAGCCATTAACTGTAGCCGGTGGATTAGTTGGAGGGTGGCTCTCCTGCCACCCGATATCCCAAACACCCAGCCTGAGCCTGAATTCAGAGGACTTAGTCCCACGTGATGGCCAGGATCAAGTGGGTGATGGGAATAAAGGGGCCAAAGGGGAGTTGACTCCACGCTACGGTTTACACCAGATTTCATGGAGGCACCCAAGGTCACGTCGTTGGCAACAGCTGGACCTCATCATCAAAAGGCGAGCCTCTATGAACAGTGTTCAAATCACAGGCAGCTTCCACAGAGTGGCCCAGGCCCAAAGACCCCGGTATCATACCGTGCCCAAATAAGTCTCTTTTCTTGTGCTCTCGCCTTTGTCTTGTCACCACTCCCTGGTGTGCAGCAAAGTTAGACTCAAACCAAAGAAGTTACATCACTCCAAGCAGAAAGGCCCCCATGCCCGCAAATCAACACAGCAGAATTTCTTATCTGCAGCTGTTTCACACGTTTCTAATTTCACTTGAAAAAGCCCTTCAAAACACTCCTACAGGGAATGCAGAAACCAAGTGGGCCCACATCAGAGATGCCATCTACGGCTCAGTAATGACCACCTATGGGAAACGTGAGAAGCAGAATGTGGACTGGTTTCAATCTTTGGAACCTGTCATAGCCGCTAGGCACATTGCACTGTTGAACTACAAGAAAGGCCCCAGTGAGTTAAAATCTGTAGCACTTAAAGTAGGCAGAAGCACTGCAAAAAGAACAGCCAGGCGCTTTGCAAATGACTGCTGGCAACACCAATGCAGTCGTATTCAGCCGACCTCCGACGCCGGAAACATCAGAGGAATGTATAATGATATTAAGAAAGCGTTTGGGCCAACTATCAGGAAGATAGTTCATTTCCCGGCGGAGCAGCAGGAGAAGGTAGCGACTCTTCGGTGGGTGAGTGAAGGCATCAGGAGCTGTGTTTTAAAAGTAAGTACTTACTGTTTTACTTACTGTTTTCCTTGTCTTTGAGTTTCTTTTGGCGCCGGAGGAACCGGAAGCTGGTCGGCAGCGAGGACTCCTGGGTAGGTATTTTCCTTAAAGGTGCGGAGCTGAGTAAACCCGAGGCACTACACATGTAGTGTCTCCCACCCATCCTCCTACTCTAACCTAATAATAAGACCCTTTTTACCCTCCTCCTCTAACCAAAAAGGACTGAGCAGGTAAGCTATTTACTGTTTTTGTTAATATCTATAGTTGTACTTAACTAAGGGGTAATTGAATAAAAGAAATGGCAGCCAGTGTAGTGTATTGCTCCTCCTGCAGAATGTTCGAGGTGAGGGAAACCTCCGGTGGCCCTGCCGACTTCACCTGCTGGAAGTGCATCCGTCTCCAGCTCCTATCAGACCGTGTTAGGGAATTGGAGCTGGAGCTGGATGAACTGAGGATCATTCGGGAAGCTGAGGGGTTGATAGATAGAAGCTACACGGAGGTCGTTACTCCACAAATCAAAGGCAGCTGGGTAACAGTTAGAGGTGGGAAGAGGTCAGTGCAGGGATCTCCTGTGGTCGTTCCCCTCAACAACAAGTATACAGTTTTAGATACTGTTGGGGGGGACGGCCTATCGGGGGCAGGCTGCAGTGACCGGGCCTCTGGCACGGGGTCCTGCACTGTGGCTCAGAAGGGAAGGAGGGAGAATGGGAGAGCACTAGTCATCGGGGACTCGATGGTGAGGAGTACGGACAGGCGGTTCTGTGGGCGCAGGCGAGACGCACGGATGGTTTGTTGCCTCCCTGGTGCCAGGGTCCGTGATGTTTGTGATCGCGTCTTCAGGATCCTTAAAGGGGAGGGGGAGCAGCCAGAGGTCGTGGTGCACATTGGCACCAACGACGTAGGAAGGAAGGGTGGCACAGATGTTAGAAGTGAGTTTAGGGAGTTAGGCTGGAAGCTGAAAGCTCGGACGGACAGAGTTGTTATCTCTGGTTTGTTGCCGGCGCCACGTGATAGTGAGGCTAGGAATAGGGAGAGAGCACAGCTGAACACGTGGCTGCAGGAATGGTGTAGGAGGGAGGGCTTCCAGTTCTTGGATAATTGGACTGCATTCTGGGGAAGATGGGACCTGTTCAAACAGGACGGGCTGCATCTGAACCAGAGGGGCACCAATATCCTGGGAGGGAGGTTTGCTAGTACTGTTCGGGAGGGTTTAAACTAGTTTGGGAGGGGGATGGGAACCGGACTTGTAATCCAGGGACCAGTGGGTCCACTCAGAAAGACAAAGAGTGTAGTGAGGTATTGGGGAAGGTAGCACTGTCACAGAGGACAGATGGGCACGGAGAAGGGTTAAAGTGCGTATACTTCAACGCAAGAAGCATCAGGAATAAGGTGAGTGAATTGAAGGCGTGGATGGGCACTTGGGACTACGATGTTGTGGCCATCACTGAAACGTGGATAGGTGAGGGGGAGGAATGGTTTTTGGAGGTACCTGGTTATAGATGTTTTCATAAGATTAGGAATGGTGGTAAAAGAGGTGGGGGGGTGGCATTGTTAGTTAGAAATAGTGTAACAACTGCTGAAAGAATTTTCGAGGAGGATCTGCCGACTGAGGCACTGTGGGTTGAGGTCAGGAACAGGAAAGGAGCAGTCACCTTGATGGGAGTTTTCTATAGGCCCCCCAATAGCAGCAGGGAGGTGGAAGAGCAGATTGGGAAACAGATTTTGGAAAGGAGCAGAAGTCACAGGGTAGTAATTATGGGGGATTTCAACTTCCCAAATATTGATTGGCAACTCTTTAGATCGAATAGTTTGGATGGGGTAGTGTTTGTGCAGTATGTCCAGGAAGCTTTTCTGACTCAGTATGTAGACTGCCCGACCAGAGGGGAGGCAATATTGGATTTGGTACTAGGTAATGAACCAGGGCAAGTGATAGAGCTGTTGGTGGGCGAGCACTTTGGAGATAGTGATCACAATTCTGTAGCATTCACTGTGGTAATGGAGAGGGATAGGTATGTGCAACAGGGCAAGGTTTACAATTGGGGGAAGGGTAGATATGATGCTGTCAGGCAGGAACTGAGGAGCATAAGTTGGGAGCATATGCTGGCAGGGAAGGGCACGGTCGAAATGTGGAACTTTTTCAAGGAGCAGATAGTAGGGGCCATTGATAAGCATGTCCCTGTCAGACAGGGAAGGGATGGTCATGTGAGGGAACCGTGGTTGACAAGAGAGGTTGAGAGTCTTGTTAGGAAGAAGAAGGATGCGTATATAAAGTTGAGGAAAAAGGGCACAGGCATAGCTCTGGAGGGATACAAGATGGCCAGGAAGGATCTGAAGAAAGGGATTAGGAGAGCTAAGAGAGGGCATGAAAAATGCTTGGCGGGTAGGATAAAAGAAAACCCCAAGGCCTTTTACGCGTATGTCAGAAATATGAGGATGACTAGGGGGACCGTAGGTCCGGTCAAGGACAATAGCGGGAGACTGTGTGTTGAGCCGGAAGAGATAAGTGAGGTTTTGAATGAGTACTTCTCTTCGGTATTTACGAATGAGAAGGGGTGTATTACTGAAGAGGACGGTGTGAAACAGACTGGTAAGCTCGAGGAAGTGCTCGTTAGGAGGGAAGATGTGTTGGGGTTTTTGAATAACTTGAAGATAGACAAGTCTCCCGGGCCTGACGGGGTATATCCAAGGATGTTATGGGAAGCAAGGGATGAAATTGCAGAGCGCTGGCAATGATCTTTTCATCTTCTCTGCTGACGGGGGTGGTACCAGGTGATTGGAGGGTGGCAAATGTTGTGCCCCTGTTCAAGAAAGGGAATAGGAACAACCCTGGGAATTACAGGCCAGTTAGTCTTACTTCGGTGGTAGGCAAGTTGATGGAAAAGGTGCTGAGGGATAGGATTTCTGAGCATCTGGAAAGACACTGCTTGATTCGGGACAGTCAGCACGGTTTTGTGAGGGGTAGGTCTTGCCTCACAAGCCTGATTGAATTCTTTGAGCAGGTGACCAAGCAAGTGGATGAGGGTAAACCAGTGGATGTGGTGTGCATGGATTTTAGTAAGGCATTTGATAAGGTCCCCCATGGTAGACTTATGGAGAAAGTCAGGAGGCATGGGATAGTGGGGAATGTGGCCAGTTGGATTAAGAATTGGCTAACTGATAGAAGGCAGAGAGTGGTCTTAGATGGTAAATACTCAGCCTGGAGCCCAGTTACCAGTGGCGTGCCGCAGGGATCAGTTCTGGGTCCTCTCCTGTTTGTGATTTTTATTAACGACTTGGATGAGGAAGTCGAAGGGTGGGTCGGTAAATTTGCAGATGATACAAAGGTTGGTGGAGTTGTGGATACCGAGGAGGGCTATTGTCGTCTGCAAAGGGACTTGGATAGGTTGCAGTGCTGGGCTGAAAAGTGGCAGATGGAGTTTAACCCTGAAAAGTGTGAGGTCGTCCATTTTGGAAGGACAAACACGAATGCAAAATACTGGGTTAACGGTAGGGTTCTTGGGCATGTGGAGGAGCAGAGAGACCTTGGGGTCTATGTGCATAGATCGTTGAAAGTTGCAACTCAAGTGGATAGGGCTGTGAAGAAGGCATATGGGGTGTTAGCGTTCATTAGCAGAGGGATTGAATTTAAGAGCCGTGAGGTGATGATGCAGCTGTACAGGACCTTGGTAAGGCCTCATTTGGAGTACTGTGTGCAGTTCTGGTCGCCTCATTTTAGGAAGGATGTGGAAGCCTTGGAGAGGGTGCAGAGGAGATTTACCAGGATGTTGCCTGGAATGGAGAATAAGTCTTACGAGGAAAGGCTGAACATTCTAGGCCTCTTCTCATTAGAACGGAGAAGGATGAGGGGTGACATGATAGAGGTTTATAAGATGATCAGGGGAATAGATAGGGTAGACAGTCAGAAACTTTTTCCCCGGGTGGAGCAAAGCGTTACAAGGGGTCATAAATTTAAGGTGAAGGGTGGGAGATATAAGGGGGATGTCAGGGGAAGGTTCTTTACCCAGAGAGTGGTCGGGGCATGGAATGCCTTGCCTGGGGAAGTTGTTGAGTCAGAAACTTTAGGGACTTTCAAACGGCTTTTAGATAGGTATATGGATAAAGGAGAATGATGGGGTATAGATTAAATTGTCCTTGACAGAGGACAAAGGATCGGCACAACGTCGTGGGCCGAAGGGCCTGTTCTGTGCTGTATTTTTCTATGTTCTATGTTCTATGTTCTAAGATAGCCCCTCTCAAGTCTAAATTTGGGGACACAATCACTGACCAACGCAAGCAAATGGACCACTGGGTGGAGCACTACCGAGAACTGTACTCCAGGGAAAATTTTGTCACTGAAACCGCCTTCACTGCAGACCAGTCTCTGCCAGTCATGGATGAGCTGGACGAACAGCCAACAAAATCGGAACTCAGTGATGCCATTGATTCTGTAGCCAGTGGAAAATCCCATGGGAAGGACGGCATTACCTCTGAAATAATCAAGAGTGCTAAGCCTGCTATACTCTCAGCAGTCCATGAACTGCTTTGCCTGTGCT
Organism: Heterodontus francisci; assembly: GCF_036365525.1. NCBI lineage: Eukaryota > Metazoa > Chordata > Chondrichthyes > Heterodontiformes > Heterodontidae > Heterodontus > Heterodontus francisci. Next base: position 785,723 of record NC_090390.1, on the reverse strand, counting down.
GGGATGAGGGAACAGTACAACAGGACATACAAGATGCCAATATCATCACCCTCTATATGGACAAGGGTGACCTTGGTGACGGCAACAACTACCGTGGAATCTCCCTGCTCAGCACAGTGGGGAAAGTCTTCCCTCGAGTCGTTTTAAACAGACTTCAGAAGCTGGCTGAGCATGTCTACCCTGAGGCACAGTGAGGCTATCGAGCAGAGAGATCCACCATTGACATGCTGTTCTCCCTTCACCAGCTATAGGAGAAATGCCACAAACAACAGATGCCCCTCTACTTTGCTTTCATAGATGTCACCAAAGCCTTTGACCTCGTCAGCAGATGTGGTCTCTTCAGACTACTAGAAAAGATCGGATGTCCACCAAAGCTACTAAGTATCATCACCTCATTCCATGACAATATGAAAGGCACAATTCAGCATAGCGGCTCCTCATCAGATCCCTTTCCTATCCTGAGTAGAGTGAAACACGGCTGTGTTCTCGCATCTACACTGTTTGATATCTTCTTCTCCCTGCTGCTCTCTCACGCACTCAAGTCATCAGAAGAAGGAATTTTCCTCCACACAAGATCAGGTGGCAGGTTGTTCAACCTTGCCCATCTTAGAACGAAGGTGAAAGTACGGAAGGTCCTCATCAAGAAACTCCTCTTTGCTGACAATGTTGCATTAACATCTCACACTGAAGAGTGTTTGCATAGACTCATCAACAGGATTGCGTCTGCCTGCAACGAATTTGGCCTTACCATCAGCCTCAAGAAAACAAACATCATGGGACAGGACGTCAGAAATCCTCAATCCATCAATATCGGCGACCATGCTCTGGAAGTGGTTCAAGAGTTCACCTACCGAGGCTCCACTATCACCAGTAACCTGTCTCTAGATGCAGAAATCAACACGCACATGGGAAAGGCTTCCACTGCTATGTCCAGAGTGGCCAAGAGAGTGTGGGAAAATGGCGCACTGACACGGAACACAAAAGTCCGAGTGTATCAGGCCTGTGTCCTCAGTACCTTGCTCTATGGCAGCGAGGCCTGGACAACGTATGTCAGCCAAGAGCGATGTCTCAATTCATTTCATCTTTCCTTATTCTGGAAAATCCTTGGCATCAGGTGGCAGGACCGTATCTCCAATACAGAAGTCCGCGAGGTGGACAACATCCCCAGCATATACACCCTAGTGAGCCCGCGGCGCTTGAAATGGCCTGGCCATGTGAGCCGTCTGGAAGATGGCAGGATCCCCAAGGACACATTGTACAGCGAGCTCGTCACTGGTAACAGACCCAATGGCTGTCCATGTCTCTGCTTTAAAGACATCTGCAAACACAACATGAAGTCTTGTGACGTTGATCACAACTCGTGGGAGTCAGTTTCCAGTGATCACCAGAGCTGGCTGACAGCCATAAAGGCGGGGCTAAAGACTGGTGAGTTGAAGAGGCTTAGCTGTTGGCAGGAAAAAAGAGAGAAGTGCAAGGAGAGAGCCAACTGTGTAACAGCCCCGACAACTAATTTTATCTGCAGAGCCCACGGAAGAGTCTGTCACTGTAGAATTGGCCTTTATAGCCACTCCAGGCGTTGCTTCACAAACGACCGACCACCTCTAGGCACTTACCCACTGTCTCTCGAGACAAAAAGGCCAAAGAAGAAGAAGAGAAGAAAGCTGCCTCTATATATACCTCTCTTTCGCCTCCTCCATCCAGATGGAGAGAGTAACAGTGAGAAAGAACAGGGACAGAGATGGAGAGAGGATAACAGAGAGAGGGAAGTATAGCAATGGGGAGAAAGAACCAGCGAGAAAGAGAAAGAGACAGGGAAGGAGAGTGTCGCTCAGCTTTACTGCTAAACTCTTTGCAGCAATCTGGAAGGAACCATGCAGGTCTTGTTCTGTGATGCAGTGTATGTGTCTGCAAAGATTCTTGAACAATTTCAAGTGACTGTTCATGACAAAAAAAAACTGGGCACTCACAACAACTGAACTTTCACGGGAACATTGGAGCCAGCTGCGGATATGGGTTTCTTACCAGCCTGCATAAGAAAGTGCACTGTCTGCAGTTGTGGTGTCACCAAACGCAGCCAAACAGATGTATATGGGTTTTACAAAGTTTCGGAAAAGTGACAGAGAAAAAGGCATAGCCACACACACTCATAGAGGCACACTCACAGAAGCAGACACAGAAACACACACATATGCACAGAAACACACACACAAACAAATGGAACACACACATGCACACAGAAACACATGCACACAGACACACGTTCACACAGAACATACTCACAGAAACACACGCACTAAAACACATAGAGAAACAGAGTGACTCAGAGACAGAGAGCGGCAGAACAATATTTCAATTTCCAAAAGGAATTCGATGAGGTCAGCCTTAGATTTAAAAATGAACAATTTGTTTATCATCAAAGGACTAATACCACCTTATGTGTGTAGAAGTGTTGCCTAAATTCATTCCTGAAAGGTCTGCCTCTATTTTTTATACCGTGCTCACTGGTGCCAGACTCCCTGACCTGTCGAAATAGTATTTTTGACCCCAATATACCCCATCAATTCCGCTTAATATCTCACCAAATTTGACCAAATCATCCCTCATCCTACAAAGTTCCAGGGAATACATACCTATTTGTTCCCCATTGCCCTGTAATTGAACCCTTGGAGCCCGGTAAACATTCCAGTAAATCTACACTGCACTCAAATTGACAGGGGCCCCAAAGTCATTTTGAAACTTGTGGGGAGAAATTGGTGGGCGATGAAATTGACGGAAGGGGAAAGTCAGAAAATGCCAAAGAAAGCGAGAGAAAGCAGAGAAAGAGACAGAGAAAGTCAGAGAGGGAGTGAAAGTCAGACACAGTGGGGTCAGTCTGATCTCTCCCGGGGTGAGTGACACAGAAACAGTGGGATCAGTCTGCTCTCTACCGGAGTCAGTGATACAAACACAGTCTGGTCATTCTGCTCTCCCCGGGTCAGTGAAAGAGACACTGTGTGGTCAGTCTGCTCGCCCACAGGGTCAGTGATACAGACACAGTAGGGACAGTCTGCTTTCCCCGCGGGTCAGTGACACAGACACTGTGGGTTCAGTCTGATCCCCCCGGGGTTTGTGATACAGACACAGTGGGGTCAGTCTGCTCTCCCCAGGGTTTGTGATACAGACAGTATGGAGTCAGCCTGTTCTCCTTCAGGGTCAGTGACAAAGACACTTTGGGGTCAGTCTGCTCACCCACGGGGTCACTGATAGAGGCACAATGGGTTCCGTCTGCTCTCCGCGGATCAGTGATATAGACACAGTGGGGTCAGTCTGCTCTCCCTGGCTCAGTGATATAGACACATTGGGGTCAGTCTGCTCTCCCCGGGGTCAGTGATACAGACATAGTGGGGTCAGTCTGTTCTCCTTAGCGGTCAGTGATGCACAGCATTTTCAGATTGCCACACCCCTGGGGTCAGGGAAACAGGCACATTGGAGTCAATCTGCTCTACACAGTGTCAGTAATACACAGAGGGGCCAGTCTGTTGTCCCCTTGAGTCAGTGATAAAGACACAGTGGGGTCAGTCTGCTCTCCCACCGAGTCAGTGGTGCAGAAGCAATGGAATCAGGCTGCTTTCCCCGGGGTCGGTGATACAGACACAATGCTGTCAGTTTGCTCATCCCGTGTCACTGATATAGACACATTGGTGTCTGTCTGCTCTCCCCGGGGCAGTGATGAAGGCAAAGTGGGGTCAGTCTGCTCTTCCTGGGGTCAGTGATACAGACACAGTGGGATGAAACTGCACAGTGATACAGACACAGTGGGATCAATCTGCACTCCACGAGGTCAGTGATACACAGTATTTTCAGATTACCAAACCCCTGGAGTCAGGGAAACAGGCACAATCTTCTCTCCACAGTGTCAGTAATGCACTGAGCGGCCAGTCTGCTGTCCCCTTCGGTGAGTGATACAGACACAATGGTGTCAGTCTGCTCTCCGCGTGCTCGATGATACAGACACAGTGGGGTCAGACTGCACTCCTGTTGGGTCACTGATGAAGACAAAGTAGGGTCAGTCCGCTTTCCTAGGGGTCAGTGATGCAGACACAGTGGGGACAGTCTGCTTTCCCCTCGGGTCAGTGATACAGACACAGTGGGGTCGGACTTGTCTCCCCGGGGTCAGTGACACAGACACTTTGTTGTCAGTCTGCTCTCCCCACGTCAGTGATGCAGACACATTGGGGTCAGACTGCTCTCCCGTAGGGTTACTGATACAGATACAGTGGGATCAATATGCGCTCTGCGAGGTTAATGATACAGACACAGTTGGGTCAGTCTGTTCTCCACAGGGGTCAGTGATACACAGTATTTTCAGATTGCCGTACCCCTAGGATCAGGGACACAGACACAGTGGGGCCAACCTGCTCTCCACATTGTCAGTGATACACAGAGGGGCCAGTCTGCTGTCCCTTTCGGTCAGTGATAGAGAGACAGTGGGGTCAGTCTGCTCTCCCCCGGTGTCTGGATACAGAGGCAATGGAATCAGACTGCTCTCCCCGGGGTCAGTGATACAGACACAATGGTGTCAGTCTGCTCTCCCGCGGGTCAGTGATAACAACACGGTGGGGACAGTCTGCTCTCCCCATGCTCGATAATACAGACACAATGGATTCAGACTGCACTCCTCAGGGCTTAGTAACACAGACACATTGGGGTCAGTCTGTTCTCCGGCGATGTCAGTGATAAAGACAGAATGGGGTCAGTTTGCTTTCCCAGGGGTCAGTGATGCAGACACAGTGGGGACAGTCCGCTTTCCCAGGGTCAGTGATGCAGACACAGTGGGATCAATCTGCTGGATCCTGGGTCAGGGATGCAGACACAGTGGGATCAATCTGCTGGATCCTGGGTCAGTGATGCAGACACAATGGGGACAGTCTGCTTTCCCCTCCGGTCAGTGATACAGACAAGTGGGGTCAGTCTAGTCTCCCCGGCGCTTGTGATGCAGACATTAAGGGGCCAGTCTGTTCTCGTCCCGGGTCAATGACACAGACACTTTGGGGTCAGTCTGCTCTCCCACGGGCTCATTGATAGAGACACAGTGGGATCAGTCTGCTCTCCCCGGGCATAGTGATACAGACATCAGTGGGATCAGTCTGTTCTCCCCGGGTCAGTGATACAAACAAAGTGGGGTCAGTCTGCTCTCCCCGGGTTACTGTTACAGACACAGTGGGATGTAACTGCACAGTGAAACAAGCATAGTGGGGTCAATCTGCTCTCCACAGTGTCAGTGATACACAGAGGGGCCAGCCTGCTGTCCCCTTCGGTCAGTGTTACAGACACAGTGGTGTCAATCTGTTCTCCACATGGATCAGTGATACACAGTATTTTCAGATTGCTGTACCCCGAGGGTCATGGAAACAGGCACAGTGGGATCAATCTGCTCTCCACATTGTCAGTGATACACAGAGGGGCCAGTCTGCTGTCCATTTCGGTCAGTGATACAGACACAGCGGGACCAGTCTGCTCTCCCCCGGTGTCTGGATACAGAGGCAATGGAATCGGTCTGCACTCCCCGGGCACAGTGTTGCAGGCAGAGTGGTGTTAGTCTGCTTTCCCCGGGGTCAGTGTTAACGACACGGTGGGGACAGTATGCTCTCCCCATGCTCTATGATACAGACACAGTAGGATTAGACTGAAAAGTTCTGGGGTTAGTGACACAGGCACACTGGTGTCAGACTGTTCTCCGGCGATGTCAGTGATAAAGACAGAATGGGGTCAGTCCACTTTCCCAGGGGTCAATGATGCAGACACAGTGGGATTAATCTGCTGGATCCCGGGGTCAGCGACACAGTCACTTTGGGGTCTATCTGATCTCCCCTTTGATCAGTGATGCAGACACAATGGAGTCAGTCTGCTCTCCACCGGGTTCCATGATAGATACTCACTGGGGTCAGTTCGCTCTCCCTGAGGTCAGTGATACAGAAACATTGGGGTCAATCTGCTACCCCCGGGAATATGCGTTGCAAACGTTGAGGGGTCAGTCTGCTCTCCCCGGGGTTAGTGTTACAGATACAGACAGGTCAGTCTGCTCTCCCGCGGGGTCAGTGGTACAGACACAGTGGGATCAGCCTGCTCTCCACGCGGTCTGTGATACAGACTCAGTGGGGTTGTCTGCTCTCCCCCGGGGTCAGTGAGACAGCCAAAGTGGTCTCAGTCTGCTGTCCCCTTCGGTCACTGGTACAGATGCAGGGGTGATAAGGGGAAAAGATTACATAAAATATTATGATATATTAGCCTATGTTGTGGAAATTGGAAAAGAGAAAGCCGGAACGACGTTTTCTGAGTGTAGTCTGGAAAACCAGGTGGTCATATGTCCTCATCCTCAATCTAAAACAGCAGAGTCAAAATGTGGATGTAATGCCACTGTGAATTGCATCATGGAAACTAGAAAAGCATTGTCAGGGCTAACCCATGTGGTCGATATGGGAAAGGGGAGATATGTCTTAACCACTACGCAGAAGGAATACCAGTATAGACATAACAGCACTTGTCCAGTGAGCAACAGTACGTTCTTTTTCAACCCACAAATACCAACCAGAATAGGAATGATGGAGTTGGTAGACATACATAAACGAAAGACAGAAATTATAAGCGTGATAGAAAGTATTAAAGAGGACTTGATAACTTACCTCCAGGAATACGAATATACTATTCAGCCATTGCCCACATGCTGGAGTAAAGAGAGAAAGCAGCTCGAATCCATAGCTGTAGTGTAAAACAATCTGGAACAACAGTCGAAGAAGCTACAAGATGAGGTTGATGAGATAAACGATTCTACTTGGTGGGAGGACTTATGGAACTGGGGGTCAAATGTGTAGACTCACTCCTGGTTTAACATTATCTTCCATGTCTTCACAGTGGTTTTAGGTATCATGGTGATATATGTGCCGTGCTTAATTTGAAAACATAAGGGAGTGCTGCACTATCGCAGGGTCGTACTGAGGGAGTGCTGCACTGTCGCAGGGTCTATTCTGAAGGAGCGCTGCACTGTCGTAGGGTCAGTACTGAGGGAATGCTCCACTGTCGGAGGGTCAGTACTAAGGGAGTGCTGCACTTCAGAGGGTCAATACTGAGTCACTACCGAGGGAGCGCTGCATTGTCAGAGGGTCAGTACTGAGTGAGTGCCACATTATCGCTGGGTCAGTATTGAGGGAATGCAGCAGCATCGAAGGGTCAGTACTGACTGAGTGCTGCACTGTCGAAGGGTCAGTACTGAGGGAGTGCTGCACTGTCGGAGTGTCAGTACTGAGGCTGTACTGCACTGTGGGAAGGTCGGTAGTGAGGGAGTGTCACATTGTTGGAGGATTAGTTCTGAGGGAATGCTGCAGTATCGGGGGGGGGGGGGAGTGTCAGTACTGAGGGAGCGCTGCACTGTCGGATGGCCAGTCCTGAGGGAATGCTGCAATGTAGAATGGTCAGTACTGAAGGGTGTGCCTCACTGCCAGAGGATCAGTACTGTGTAAGTGCCACATTATCGGAGGTGCGGGTTTTCACGATGAGACATTAATATGAGGCCCCCTCTGCCCTCTTGTGTGGATGTAAAAGATCCCAAGGCACGATTCCAAGAAGAGCGGGGAGTGGGCTATTTTCCCTGGTGTTCCTGGGCCCAATATTTAACTCTAAGCAACATCAGTTCGAAATAAAAGCAGAAAGTACTGGAAATACTCAGCAGGTTTGGCAGTATCTGTGGAGAGAGAAATAGAGTTAATGTTTTAGGTCAGTGACAGAACTGTCAGTGGGATCTTGCTGTGCACTCAATGCCTGTCACGTTTCCTACAACACAACAGTGACCTCAGTTTCGATGGCCCTCATTGCTGTGAACAACTTTGGGATTACCATAGCTGGAAGCAGGATCAGTATCATTGGGAATTCTGTCTTTCTGTTTGACAGGTCAGAATTGGAAATTGTGTCTTTCTGATTGGCAGGTCAGAGTTTGGGAATTCTCTCTTTCTGATTGGCAGCTCAGAGTTTGGGATTTCTGTTTTTTCTGATTGTCAGGTCGAAGTTTAGGAATTCAGTTTTTATGATTGTCAGGTCGAAGTTTGAGAATTCTGTTTTTCTGATTGGCAGGTTAGATTTTATTCAGTTTGTGGGCCACTGGCAACAGGAATCAGTTGTCAGGAATCTGTTCCAAAGTAAACCCAGAGCTGAACCTGGTGAAATATGCCGCTGCCTGTTTCTTCACACAGGCAGATGACTGGGATGACATGGCTTGACAATATCTGTGGAAAGATCTGCGGAATGACTCAGAGTTTGAGAAGATCTGGAACGAGGACAAAGACAAATCTCAAAGCCTGGGTGGGTCTCTGAGAGGACATGATCACGGTGACAGCTAACACCATTAACGGGAGCCTGGTGCAAGAACTTGAACAATGATCTGGAAAGCTACGGAGCCGTCAACACATACAACGCTGAGTTTAAACACAAGAGCTTCCACAATCTCCTAACCATCATCCTGCAGACTTTGAGAAAAGATTCCAGAGTGTCATAGAGACATTCGCAGCATAGAAGGAGGAAATTCAGCCCATTGAGTCCATGCTGGCTCCCCATGGAACTATCCAGTCAGTCCCACTCCCCTGCTCATTCCCCATAGACCTGCAAGTTTATTTCGTTAAGTGTTCATCCAATTTCCTTTTGAAATCATTTGGCTCCACTTCCATCACACTCATGGGCAGTGAGTTCCAGTCATTTCTGCACGCTGTGTAAAAAAATATTCCTCCCCCTCCTCCTTGCATCTTTCATCCTAAGCCTTCAATCTGCGTCCCCTAGTCCTTGTCCCAGCAGTTAATGGGAAGAGATTTTACTTGTCTAACTTATCAAATCCTGACATAATCTTGTAAACCTCTATCAAATTTCCCCTCAATCTCATTTGCTCTGAGGAGAACAATCCCAGCTTTTCCAATCTAACCTTGTAACTAAAATCCCTCGACCCTGGAACCATTCTGGTAAATCTCCTCGGCACCCTCTAAAGGGCCCTCACATTCTCCCTGAAGTGTTGTGAAGGAATATAGGTATAATAGGCTTGATTAAGTAGAATTTGGAAATAGTTGGTAGATTATACCTTTAGAGTTAAATATGTAATAAATGGTTAGTTTTCAGCGCTCACTGAGGTCCCCTTTAAGATGGTAGAGTTAAACATTTCAAGGTCTTTGTCAGAATAGAATCGCCATTACCAGGGACATGGGCGATAAACACACAGATTGAAATATCGTGTGTGACCTCAGTAAGAGGTAGCAATAAACCTTAATTAGAGTATAGGGTCGTTGTTTAGACAGTGCGGCTCCTGGGGTTGCTTTGGAGTGCCTTGGAAAGGGTAATTAACAACAAATGGGAACAAAAGACATCAGGTAAACACCATTATAAACACTTTCACCAGATAAAAGCCCACAAACTGCAAATTCGAGTAAAACAAATATATGGATTTTCAAAGGAACGACAAAAAAGCCACATGCAAAATTCAAAAGTCATATGACACCTTAGACATAGTATAGAAATACAAGGTACGAAAGAAAACACTGAGTGGTGTTGAATCCTCGACACCACTTCTCATCCCATGCCTTAATCGGGGATTTAAGGTACACGTTTACTTTAAATTTTGATGGATCTCCTGGATATTCTAAGATAATTTTGCTGTAGAATTAGCAAGACTAAACTTTTGGATTCTATGTTAGAAATAAGAATGTGTGTTGCATCTCTCAGTAATATTTGATATTGTGATATACTTATACACTTAAGAAGTTTATTGCAGGTTAAATATTTTAATAAATATATAAAAGTTAATAAATTGTCTCATGTAGTATTCTGTATACAATTGTAAGATCCACCTCTCTGTGTCTCTTTAAGTGGAGAGATACGTATTGAAGAGAGTTTCCCAGACCCTTATAATATGTGGACTATTTATGATTAAGCCACAAAAATATTAGAAAAAGGTTATCTGAAAGATGGTAAAATTCTCTGTTGGTTTTCTTTCTTTGTGGGAAAGCTGGTGCAATTCTTTGGACTCAAATAAGTGTTTGAGAGTTTGTCTGGTTTCAGCTTGATTAAAAGAGATTCGTGGGGATGTGCTGCTGATTTGGTTTAGTCCCTGCAAGGGGTTAAAGTCATAAACCAGAGCTTTATCATGGTTCAGCACAATTTCCCTGTTTTTATACTCAATGCCTACATTTATGAAGCTCAAGATCCCAAATGCTTTGCTGACGACTCTCTCAAAGTGTATTGGGGGATGAGCAACTATCATTTTGATTGATGGAACAAAGAGGTGGGAGTTGGGAATTCTGCCTCCATTTCCCACAAGGAGACGGTGTCCAAGGGCGGCAGCAAGCACTTTCTTTGTTGTAACCACGTTTATTTTGTCGCACTCTGAATCGTCTTGCTTGATGAGATGCTGTCGGGGTAGGTGGTGTCGGCCTGTACATGTGCTGCTGTCTCAACTGCAGTATTGTGGCCAGTTCTGGAAACCACACTTTATGAAAGACATGAAGGCTTTAGAAAGGGTGAAAGAGGAGATTGACCAGAATGGGAGCAGGGATGTGTGACTTCAGTGAATGTGGAAAGAATGGAGAAATTGCGATTATTCACCATGGAGCAGGGAATGTTAAAAGGGAGATTGACCAGAAAATGAGCAGGGATGAGGGCCTCAGTTCATGTGGAGAGACTGGAAAAGCTGGGATTGTTATCCTTAGAGCATGAAGGGTGAGATTGAATAGAATGGTCCCAGGGATGAGGGACCTCAGAGCCCATGAAGTCTCATGGTATCAGGTAAAACATGGGCAAGAAAACCTCCTACTGATTAACACATACCACCCTTGACCCCCTCACTCAGCTAATGAATCAGTACTCCTCTAAGTTGAATAGCACTTGGAGGAGGCATTAAGTGTGGCAAGGGCACAGAATATACTCTGCTTGGGGGACTTCACTGTCCATCACCAAGAGTGGCTCGTTAGCACCACTACTGACTGTAGTGGCTGTGTACCAAAGAACATAGCTGCTCTACAGAGTCTGTGGCAGGTGGTGAGCGAACCAACAAGAGGGAAAAACATACTTGACCTCGTCCTCACCAATCTGCCTATCGCAGATACATGTGTCCATGGCAGCATTGGAATGGGCTGTGGCAGCAATGTGTGCCATCAGCAAGATGCACTGGAGTAACACACAAAGGCTCCCCTGACAGCACCTTCCAAACCCACGACGTCTGCCACCTAGAGGGACAAGGACAGCAGATAGATGGGAACATGACCACCTGCAAGTTTCTTTCCAAGCCACAGACCATCCTGACTTGGACAATGTTGCTGTTCCTTCACTATCAATGATTTAAAATCCTGGAACACCCTTTCTAACAGCACTGCAGTGTACCTGACCCAGATGGACTGTAATGGTTCAATCTCACAACCAGCCTCTGAAGGGCAATTAGGGATGGGCAATAAATGCTGGCCTATCCAGCGATGTCGACATCCTCTGAACAAATAAAGAACAAAAAAGTTTCTCAGGTTCAATGTAAAACTAACTGCAGCTTTCTTTTCACTTTATATTATTTATCAAGACCAATATAACAATGAACTGCAATATAATTCGCCAATACCTTATGAAGCCGAAGATAACAATCAACAATAACTTTATTCATCATCGTTTAGTAGCACAGAACGTGGGTATTGCTGAAAATAGAGACATGTTATCGCAGTATTTCATCTTGCACTTAAATCAATAAATTAACTGTTTAATTAGAAGAACTAAACACTATGAAGATAAAAGTCCTTGCAAATTTACAGTCCAATGTTGCTTCAAGTCATCACAGGATGTTACTCGTAGTTCTCACAGGATGTTTGTTGCTTGAAGTCTTCATGGAATGTTGCTTTCCTTCTCGAGCGAATTGCAATAATTAATGACTTGCAAACTCTTTCAATGGAACCAAGCTGACTTTAGAGTTTTTGAGGGGTAAAATATTGTCACAGTCCAACTTCCCTTCCTTCAGTTTAAATGACCAGAGATCTCTATCTTGGCTTGAGTTTTTAGAATTTTGATAGATAATAACTAGACTAAATTCCCATTCCTTCAGTTTAAATGGTTGAGAGCTCTTTTTCCAGGTGCTGACGCCACAGCGGTGTCTTCTGTCAATCTGTCTGTTAGAAAAAACTGTCTTCAACTCATAAGCCAGTTCAAAACTGAATTGTAACAAATGTATTGCATCAGGTTCACTCCCAGTGTCTCTTTCTATGGTAACGAGAATGCACCCTTTAATTGCAGTCTCCAAATGGCTGTTTCTAAGGCAATGAAAATGCACCTTCCTCTAACTCCTAAGGTTTGCCGGCTCTTAAAGCAATACGGATCACTTGAAAGCCTCAAAGGCAAACTGCATATTCTGAAAAACTACAGGACCATGACACCTCCACCCCTAGTGGAATGAAACGCCATTCCCGAAATGTGTTTCATTACAATGACTAAAAAAAATACAAATTGAAAAAATGCTAGTATCTTTTTTCCACGCATTTACAGATATACACATTTCTGGAAAAAAAAAGTTTAAACTACAGCAACAATTTCCACCAGAATATTTTGGCTTTAAATGTTCAAGAGGTTGTTCCAATTAACAAGCATCATCTTGCAACTGTTTCGTGTTATCATTCCAATTCTGCCTATTGTCCATCACCTCAGCCAGGTGAGCTGCACAGCTAGGAGCACCGACCACTAATGGTTTCGCTATTCTCTGAGAAGTTGCTCGAGTGCCCCTTAACCTATATGGCATCAATTGACACTGAAAATCCCTGTCCGGTGTAACAGAAGCTGATTTTTTTCTTACCCTGGGGTGTCAAAGGAATTTGATAGTATCCTTCCAACATAGCTGTCTCCTTAAGGCACATTGTGTTGCCCACTCTGTCCATACAGTCCTTTAAATCAGAATTTGGGTCGGAGTCTGCCTTCTTTACCACAGTGACGTTTCTAGAGTCTATGTAAGTTTGAGCCGTCCCACCAGGTTTAGTCATCAAGACCATGTAGGAATTCCAGCTGCCCTGACTAGGTTCATCTCAGCTGCCCTTCAGCATGCATTGTACCTCTGCTTCCACGTGGGCCTGTCTATCTGGACCGAAGCTCCAAGGATGTCAGTTTAAAGGAATGGCTCCCCATATACCCACATCATGTGTGGCTAAGGTTGTACATCCTGGCTTATCCCTACAAACTTTTTGAAACGTTGTGAAAACCCTGGTTAGGACCTCACACTGTTTTGCCTCTAACTGTAAAAGCCTATCGTTTAATTTTCCCTAGCCATTCTGCATTCGCTAATCGAATAGTTGGAGGTGCAATCTGTGAATTTCCTAGGCATACTTCTGCCTCACCCTCACTATCCTTTTCCTTCTCCACAGACCTGATCACCTGACACACCTGTACTGGCTTATCCTCCTCCCTGCGGTAATATAGTTTCAGCATATTAACTTGACACAACCGATTCTTCACCCGGCGATCAGGGGTCTCAATCAAGTAATCTACGTTACCCACTCTTTTGATCACTCTACATGGGCCACTAAACAGTGTTTTCACTGATTCGCCCTGTCTCGGTAACAACACTAATACCTCATCCCCTGGTTTTATGGTATTTAGAGGATTCCCCACTATTTGACAGGTGTAGCATGACCTACAAAATTGTCTCACATCCTTTGTAAGACCTGCCATTGATAATGTTGCTTATGTGTGATTTGGTCATCCGAATTCCCCTACATCCTGAAAAAGGAATATCGTGTGCTAACCTTAATAATCCTTATCAATATTTAAGTGGTACCACAATCTGTTCAACAACTGTCCAGTTTTCACTGGCAGGTCTATGAGGCAGTCTCCATTTCCTCCTCAAAACCTCGTTTGCTATATAATAGCTTTCCAGAACTCCTTTAACCTCATCTTCTGACAGAGCCATCTGTACTATTTGATAGATCTCTGGATCAGCTTGCTGTGCTGCAATGATAGATGATCTGTTAAACACCTCATTTGGATTATCTAAATCCCCAAATAAGTTGACGATGCCTGATTATCAATATGTGGTGCCCTATTTACCTCCGACAATGGATCCTGTTTAGCCATTGCTTGAGTAAGTAACAATGCAGGAAATATTCCAGGCAGTTCTTCCTGTAATTGGTCCTTTTCCTTAATTTCACATGATTCCTCTGTAACCAAAGGAGAAACTGATATTTTTGAACCGGCAAAATTCATTGCCTAGTAGTAGATAAATTCCGTTAAATGTTAAACTGTGGACAACACCTACAGTTACTATCTCAGATATGAAGTCACTGTCTCGGCGTACCTTATACAAAGGTACGGTAATACACATCCTCCAATTCCATGAACTAAAACTGTAGCGTTCGAGTCACTCTCTGGTGGAAACCTCATGTCTTTCCCCAGCAAGAGGGCTTGGGTCGCTCCTGAGTCCCTGAGTATAATGATAGGTTTTCCTGCCTCACTACCTGCCTTTGGCAGGAGGCGGTGGCGTCGTGCTATTCTCACTGGAGATGGTGAGAGGGAGACAGTAACTGTAGTGAGACAGGGACACCAGCAGATGGAGATGGTGAGAGGGGAACAGTAACTGTAGTGAGACAGGGACATCTGCAGATGGAGATGGTGAGAGGGGAACAGTAACTGCGGCGAGACAGGGACACCAGCAGATGGAGATGGTGAGAGGGAGACAGTAGCTGTAGTGAGACAGGGACATCTGCAGATGGAGATGGTGAGAGGGGAACAGTAACTGCGGCGAGACAGGGACACCAGCAGATGCAAATGAGACAAAACGGTAGGTGGTGGTGTCGCGGTGTTATCACTGGACTAGTAATCCAAAAGCCGAAAGTATTTCCCTGGCGACTGAGGTTCGAATCGCACCACAGCAGAAGTGGAATTTGAATGTAATTAATAAATCTGGAATTAAGCGCTAGTCTAATGATGGCCGCGTAACCATTGTTTTGCTTTTGTAAAAACACATCAGGTTCACTAATGTCCTTTATGGAAGGAAATCTCCTGTGCTTACCTGATCTGGCCTACATGTAACTCCAGACCCACAGCAATGTGCTTACCTGCCCTCTGAAATGGCCCATCAAGCCACTTAGTTGTAACAAACCGCTGCAAAGCAATAAAAAGGAATGAAACTGGACGGACAACCCGGAAACGACAATGGCGTATCCAGCCCTGTCGACCCTGCAAAGCCCTCCTTACTAAAATCTGGGGGATTGTGCCAAAGTTTGGAGAGCTGTCCCACAGACGAGTCAAGCAACAGCCTGACAAATTCATACTCCCGGAATCAGACCTTACAGACAATGTCCAAGATACTACAATCACTGTCCCTGGGTATGTCCTGTCCCACCGGCAGGACCAATGCAAGCAGTGGTGACGGGACAGTGGCCTACAGTACGGAGGAAGTTGCCCTGGGAGTCCTCAACATCAACACCGGACCACATGAAGTCTCATGGCATCAGGTCAAACATGGGCAAGGTAACCTCCTACTGATTATCACCTACCGCCCTCCCTCAGCTGATGACTCTGTACTCCTCCATGTTGAACACCACTTGGAGGAAGCATTCAGGGTGGCAAGGGCACAAAATGTACTCTGGGTTGGGGACTTCTACCTCCATCACCAAGAGTGGCTCGGTCGCACCACTACTGACCGAGCTGGCCGAGTCCTCAAGGACATAGCTGCTAGACTGGGTCTGCGACAGGTGGTGGGGGAATGAACACCAGGGAAGAACATAGTTGACCTCGTCCTCACCAACCTGCCTGCCGCGGATGCTTCTGTCCAAGACAGTATTGGTAGGCGTGACCACCGCACAGTCCTTGTGGAGACGAAGTCCGACCTTCACATTGAGGATACCGTCCATCGTGTTGTGTGGCACCATCACCGTGCTAAATCGGATTGATTTTGAACAGATCGAGCAACGTAAAACTGGGCATCCATGAAGCGCTGTGGGCCATCATCAGCAGCAGAATTGTACTGAACCATAATCTATAACCACATGGCCCGGCATATCCCCCACTCTACCATTTACCATCAAGCCAGGAGACCAACCCTGGTTCAATGAAGATTGCAGGAGGGTTGCCAGAAACAGCACCAGGCACACCTCAAAATGGGGTGTCAACATGGTGAAGCTACTACCCGGGACTACTTGCATGCCAAACTGCATAACAGCTTGCAATAGACAAAGCTAAGCGATCCCATAACCAACGGATCAGATCTAAGCTCTGCAGTCCTGCCACATCCTGTCCTGAATGGTGGTGGACAATTAAACTACTAACTGGAGGAGGTGGATCCACAAATATCCCAACTTCAATGATGGGTGAGCCCAGCACATCAGTGCAAAAAGTAAGGCAGAAGCATGTGCAACGATATTCAGCCGGAAGTGCCGAGTTGATGATCTATCTCGGCCTCCTCCTGAAGTCCCCAGCATTACAGATGCCGGACTTCAGCCAATTCAATTCACTCTGCGTGATATCAAGAAACGACTGAAGGCACTGGATACTGCAAAGGCTATGGGTCCTGACAATATTCCGGCAATTGTACTGAAGACCTGTGCTGCAGAACTTGCCACACCCCTAGCCAAGCTGTTCCAGTACAGCTGCAACCCTGGCATCTACCCTGCAATGTGGAAAATTGCCCGGGTATTTCCTGTACACAAACAGCAAGACAAGTCCAATCCGGCCAATTGCCACCCCATCAGTCTAATCTCAATCATCAGTAAAGTGATGGAAGGTGTCATCAACAGTGCCGTCAAGCAGCACTTGCTTAGCAATAACCTGCTCAGTGATGCTGTTTAGGTTCTGCCAGGGCCACTCAGCTCCTGATCTCATTACAGCCTTGGTTCAAAATTGCACAAAAGAGCTGAACTCAAGAGGTGAGGTGAGAGTGACTGCCCTTGACATCAAGGCAGCATTTGACCGAGTATGGTATCAAGGAGCCCTAGCAGAATTGGAGCCAATGGGAATCAGGGGGGGAACGCTCTGTTGGTTGGAGTCATACCTAACCCAAAGGAAGCTGGCTGTGGGTGTTGGAGGTCAATCATCTGAGCTCCAGGACATCACTGCATGAGTTCCTCAGGGTAGTGTCCTAGGCCCAACCATCTTCAGCTGCTTCATCACAGATCCTCATTTCATTTTGGAGAAAGTTCATTTTCTTTACATACTGACTGAATAAATAAACAGAACAGAATCAGTTATTCACTAATGGTGATTTGTTCATTAAATCTGTGCTTTAAATTCCCTGTGAATGATAAATTCAATAAAGACCGAGACTGATTTCATGAATACATTGCTATTTAAATTTAATTGAATGTATAAAGTAGATGTATTGAACATATTTTATAACCAATGAACTGTTCTCTATCATCAATGACGACAGAGATTAATGTTTCAATGCATTAATTGAGTTGTGTTACTGGGATCTCTCCATTACATTTCCTCTAACACGCTGCTGCAGTCTCTCCCTGTGAATCTCATCCTCTCCTCTCACTGTATTGAATCCTCTGTCTCCTCATCCAGTGCATCAGTTTATCCACTTTGCCAAACCATCTGCTTCTTTCTCCCCTCCAGCTCTAACATGTACTTTTCCTTTTGGCTTAAAGCTGTCATTTCGTTCTTTATACTTTCACGAGTGGGAACAGTTTCTCTCTATCCACTCTATCTGGACCCCTCATGATTTTGAATACCTCATCAAATCACCTCTCCGCCTTCTGTTCTCCACGGAAAACATTCTCATTTCTCCAATCTATCTTCAGAACTGAAATTCTTCATCCCTGGAACCATTCTAGGGAATATTTATGTTCCCACTTAAATGTGGTGCCCAGAACTCGACACAATACTCCAACTGAATCCGAACTAGTGCCTTATATAATTTCAACATACCCAATGGAAGATGCTGCTATGGATACACAAATGGGTCCCTGTTATGGTGGTCTTTTTGTGGTGTATGTCGAAAATTCTTTGTTCCATTACTACTCATCCTCCTTCCCCTTTTTCCAGTACATTGATGAATGTATCAGTGATGTTTTCCGCTCCCGTTCTGAACTGGAAAACTTCAAATATCATCAACTTTGCGTCCAATTTCCACCTTTCTCTACCCTTCACATGGTCCGTCTCTGACACATGCCTTCCCTTCCTCGACTTCTCTCTCTCCAGCACTGGTGATCGCTTGCCCACTAATAATCAATATAAGCCCATCGGCTCCCACAGCTACCTCGACTACACTTCTTCACAGCGCCTCCTGTACGGACTCCATTCCATTATCCCAGTTTTGCCATTTCTGATGCATCCGTTTTTAGATTAGAGATACAGCACTGAAACAGGCCCTTCGGCCCACCGAGTCTGTGCCGAACATCGACCACCCATTTATACTAATCCGACACTAATCCCATATTCCTACCAAACATCCCCACCTGTCCCTATATTTCCCTACCACCTACCTAAACTAGTGACAATTTATAATGGCCAATTTACCTATCAACCTGCAAGTCTTCTGGCTTGTGGGAGAAAACCGGAGCACCGGAGAAAACCCACGCAGACACAGGGAGAACTTGCAAACTTCACACAGGCAGTACCCGGAATCGAACCCGTGTCCCTGGAGCTGTGAGGCTGCGCGGCTAACCACTGCGCCACTGTGCCGCCCTCCAGCTTCCAACAACAGTGCTTCTGATAAGTCTTCTGATATCCTCAACCGAGGATTCACCGCCAATGTCGTTGATAGGGCCACGACCGTGTCCGACCCATTTCCCGCACTTCTTACCTCACGCCTTCCAGAACAGCAACAGGGTTCCCCTTGTCCTCATTTTCCACCCCACCAGCCTCCTCATTCAAAGGATCATCCTCTGCCATTTGCACCACCTCCAGTGCGATGTCACCGCCAATCTCATCTTCCCCTCTCCTCCCCGATCAAAATTCTGAACGGATCGTTCCCTCAGGGACACCCAGCTCCTCTCCTCCATCACCCCCACGAACTGATCGACTTCCCCCGACACCTTCCCATGCAATCACAGCAGGTGTAATAGCTACCCTTTTACATCCTCTCTCCTCACCACCCAGGGCTTCAAGCACTCCTTACAGGTGAAGCAGCGATTTCTTGTAATTGTTTCAATTTAGTATACTATATTCACTGCTCGCAGTGTGGTCACCTCTACACTGGGGAGAGAAACCCCAGATTGCGTGATCATTTTGTAGAATATTTCCACTCTGGCTGCAGCAAGACCCCGAGCTTCTGGTTACTTGCTATTACAATTGACCATCCTGCTCCCAGGTCAACATTTCAATCCTGGGCCTTCTGCAGTTTCCAGTGAACCTCAACACAAGCACCTCATCCTCTGATTAGGCACTCTACAGCTTTCTGAACTCAACATTGAGTTCAACAATTTCAGAACATGAATGTTTATCTTATTTTATTTTACATTGTTGTTAACTATGTGGCTGTTTTAAACGTGTCTTTTCACCATTTTGCGTTTGGACAGAGTCGTTCATTATTCTTTATTATCCGGACTTATGCTTTTGTATTTCAACACAACGGTTAGCACTCCCTTGGCCTTTGTTCCATGCCACCTTTGTTAGTTAATTTCTCCTGCCGTCACAAAGTTTCTCTTTTGTTCTTCTTCCCGTTCCCCTTTTTCACTTGTTCAATAACTACTATATTTCTAACTTTTGCCTGTTATAATGGAATGTCACAGACCTGAAACGTTAACTCTGTTCCTCTCTCCACAGATGCTGAGTTTTTCAAGCACTTTCTGTTTTATTTCAGCATAAACCCCTTCCTCTTGTACTCCATGCCCCCATTTATAAAGCCAAGAATACCGTCTGCTTTATTGACTGCTCTCTGAACCTGTTCTACCACCTACAGTGATTATGTACATATATCCCCAGGTCCCTCTGTTCCTGCACCCACTTTAGAGTTATACCCTTTACATTATACTGTTTTTCCATGTTCTTGCTACCAAAATGAATCACTTCACATTCCTTCGTATTGAACTTCATCTGCCACCTGTCCACCCATTCCACCGACTTCTCTATGACTTTTTGAAATTCTACACTATCCACCTCAAAGTTCACAATGCTTTCAAGTTTTGTATCATCCGCAAACTGTGAAATTGTGCCCTGTACACCAAGATCTAAATCATTAATATATATCAGGGACATCAAACTGTCCCAAAGCTGATCCCTGGGCAACTCCACTACAACACTTCCCCTAACCCGAAAAAGATGCAGTAACCACTACACTCTGTTCCCTGTCAACCAGCCAATTTTGAATACATGTTGCCACCAATGTTGTTCCTTTGTTTAAGAAGGGTAGCAAGGATAATCCAGGAAATTATAGGCCGGTGAGAATTATGTCAGTGGTAGGGAAATTCTTAGCGAGGATTCTTCGGAACAGGATTTACTCCCATTTGGAAACAAGCAAACTTATTAGCGAGAGGCAACATGGTTTTGTGAAGGTGAGGTCGTGTCTCACTAACTTGATTGAGTTTTTTGAGGAATTGATGAAGATGATTGATGAAGGAAGGGGAGTGGATGTCGTCTATATGGACTTCATTAAAGCCTTTGACAAGGTCCCTCATGGAAGACTGGTACAAAAGGTGAAGTCACACGGGATCAGAGATGAGCTGGCAAGATGGATACAGTTCTGGCTCGGTCATAGAAGACAGAGGGTAGCAGTGGAAGGGTACTTTTCTGAATGGAGGGCTGTGACTCGTGGTGTTCTGCAGGGATCAGTGCTGGGACCTTTGCTGTTTGTATTATATATAAATGATTTGGAGGAAAATGTAGTTGGTCTGATTAGTAAGTTTGCAGATGACACAAAGGTTGGTGGAGTTGTGGATAGTGATGAAGATTGTCAGAGGATACAGCAGGATATAGATCGCTTGGAGACTTGGGCGGAGAAATGGCAGATGGCGTTTAATCAGGACAACTGTGAGGTAATGCATTTTGGAAAGTCTAATGCAGGTGGGAAGTATACAGTAAATGGCAGAACACATAGGAGTATTGACAGGCAGAGAGATCTGGGCGTACAGGTCCACAGGTCACTGAAAGTGGTAACGCAGGTGGATAAGGTAGTCAAGAAGGCATACGGCATGCTTGCCTTTAGCGGTCGGGGCATAGAGTATAAAAATTGGCAAGTCATGCTGCAGCTGTGCAGAACTTTAGTTAGGCCACACTTAGAATATAGCGTGCAATTCTGGTCGACACACTACCAGAAAGACGTGGCGGCATTGGAGAGGGTACAGAGGAGGCTTATCAGGATGTTGCCTGGTCTGGAGGGCATTAGCTATGAGGAGGGGTTGGATAAATTCGGCTTGTTTTCACTGGAACGACGGAGGTGGAGGGGCGACATGATAGAGTTTTACAAAGTTCTGAGTGGCATGGACAGAGTGGTTAGTCAGAAGCTTTTTCCCAGGTTGGAAGAGTCGGTTACTAGGGGACATAGGTTTAAGGTGCGAGGTGCAAAGTTTAGAGGGGATGTGCGAGGCAAGTTCTTTACACAGAGTTTGGTGAGTGCCTGGAACCTGCTGCTGGGGGAGGTGGTGGAAGCAGGTACGATAGCAACGTTTAAGAGGCATCTTGACAAATACATAAATTGGAAGGGAATAGAGCGATACGGTCCCCGGAAGTGCAGAAGGTTTTAGTTTAGGCAGGCATCAAGATCAGCGCAGGCTTGGAGGGCCGAATGGCCTGTTCCTGTGCTGTACTGTTCTTTGTTCTTTGTGCTTTGTTTGAGATGCACTTCCTGGCACCGGAAATGTTCACCAGGGTAGAGGTAGCGCAGGACAGCAGTCCCGTCTGCCTCCCGATTGTGGTCAATTAAAGTACAAGAAGCTCGTTGTCAGTTTGTTCGAGGGGCGGGTTTGAATTTTGAAGAGGATGCATGGGTTACACACACTGTCCATTGCTGACTAGCCAAATGGAGGTTGATACAGAGTGAAGAGCTATCTATGTACAATTTTATCAAATTTACTTTCATTGCTTTTTAAGCAACTTCAATTTATAATATATACCACCAAATATATATCGGTAATATCATATATTCTCTGTTACATCATTTACTATTCCTTTCCTTAGAAATTTTACATCCACTATCTTACTGTGAGCAAGGCCATGGGAGGTGCCTCAGTATTATCTATTTCTGTATTGCATTAATTTTATTTTTCTTGACAGTAAAATCATCTTTATTACTTAACCTCCTCTTTTACTTTCTCTTTATGTCATGATGTATTATCCTTGGCTGTGAGAGTAACTGGATGTGCCACCTGTTCTCAGGACTTTGCCAACATTGCTTTGAAATGTGCTGCTGGAATGCATGGTAGGCACTGCAGTTGATTTCTGACCTTACTTGTCTGTCTTCAGGGAAATATATAGGGAGATATTATCATCTCACAGTCACCTGCTTCCTCCTTGAAAACCGGGTGTACAGCAGTTGAAAATCCAGGGGAGGGGTGTGGGGGGGGGGGGGGGGGGGCGGGAACCTTGGCCATCTCAAAGATGCCCAATGCCCATCTGATGCAGTTTTCAGAAACTCCTATAAATGGGCGAGGCACCCACCTGACTGAAACAGGCATAAAGTTAAGGCTGCTTAAATAAGCAGAACAGGATCCTATGCCGGTTGCAGATCCGTGATTACAAACTTCTGTTAACAATGTGCACACTCTAACTGCATAACCAGTAGTCCAATTTAACACAAAGGACAGTGGAAATTTAGAACTCTCTCCCCCAAAAGACTGTGGATTGTGGGTCAATTTAAACTTGCATGACTGAGATTGTTAGAATGTTGTTAGGTATAAGTATCAATAGATATGGAGAAAAAGGCTTGTAAATAGAGCTGAGGTTAAGATCAGCCATGATCTAAAAGATTTAAAAGACAGTTGATAGGTAAATTGGACATTGTAAATTGCCCCTAGTGCAGGTAGGTGGTAGGAGAATTGAGGGAAGGTGGGGATGTGGTAGGGAATATGGGATTAATGTAGGATTAGTATAAATTGGGAGGTTGATGGTTGGCACAGACCCGGTGGGCCAAAGGGCCTGTTTCAGTGCTGTATCTCTATATGACTCTATGGCCGGAATTTTTGATTTGATATAGAGATGCAGCACCGGTGGCCCCGGGGCCGTTGCGCCCGAAGCGGATCAGGCCACCGATCCCGCTCTGCGTCACCTGGCCGCCGGCAGAACACGCTGATCACCTAATGAACGGGCCCGCGGCGTAACTCCGAAAAGAAATGGCGCGCGCAGGCGGGAACTTCAGCATCATGGGGGGCCGGGCCACATACGCAGAAGGCTGACTGTCAGCCCTACATAAAGGATTACTGATTTTAAACAGAGCAGTGAGTTCCCCATTTGATGGAAAGGAAGATCCAACTGCCTTAAGGTCTGGAGATTTTAAAGGCTCCCTACCTTGCAACACAGAAAGACCGGGAGACAACAATATTGCTCTTAGTGGTGATTGAGGGCAGAAGCAATCGCGTTGCCCCCCGATTCTCTGACGATTCACTGCAAGTCCTCCTGCAGGCCGTTGAGGAGAGGAGAGACATTCTGTTCAGCTCAGATGGGAGAAGGAGACCCTCCGACGTGACCAAGAGGGCTTGGCTGGTGGTTGCAGAGGAGGTCAGCAGCCGAGGCATTGTGAGGCATACATGGATGCAGTGCCGCAAGCGCCTCAATGACCTACTTCGCTCTGCCCGGGTAAGGGGCAGTCCTCATTCATCTAATCGGTTATGTGCCAAGGGAGTTTTTTACTGTACCATGATGCAATGTGGAAGCCCTGTATGATCAATGCCTGGCTGCTGCTTTGAAATGGGACACGTCATGGGCAAGTCTGAGATGAATGCTGATGCTGTGGTGTTAAAGTTGTGCCCAGCACTGTCACAGCAGTGAAATGCAATTCCAGCCCTTTGGGTGACAGCGTCATATGCCATTGACTATGTATAAAATAAGTATATTTGTTTATTCAGGAAAAGAGGGCACACAATGTCCGGGAGAGGTCATGTACTGGTGGCGGTGTAGCCACCCAGGCATTCCTCACCAGAATGGAGGAGGATGCTTTAATTATAGCCAGGGAGGAAGGAGGATGCGACGTGGCAGATGGCGAGGCCATGAGAGTGAGTGTTCCAGAATGTGGAGTAACTCTTCATTATTGGGATGGTGGTGGTGAGGCTGCGCTGCTGTGCCAATGATTTGGTGAATGTCAAATGCCCTGAATGTTGCCCTCAATTGTAACATCACCCAAATGTAACCTGCTGGAGGCACAGACTTGTGCTTAACTCTGGATTGATGATGAAACTGATCACTATGCTTTTCCCAACAGGCAAATCCCAGCATGTACCAGGAGGTGTTACTGTTGCCCGACCATCCACCTCTAAGGTGGAGGAGGGCATCTCAGAGGGTGCACCGTCACATCATCGCGACGCCCCAAGTACCTCAGCAGGTACTGACACTTTGGTTGGGATCACTGTGTCTGGGGAATCAATGTCACATACTGGTGTGAGCACAGCACAGTTGCCGGGCCAGACACCAGAGGCAGAATCGGCCGATGCATCACACACGTGGCTCTGAGATTATCCTTTCGTCGGGCGATGTTGCAGGTGCAGAATGTGGTCCATGAAAATCTGGCGGAGTTGCCTGAAACATTGTGCGCTATGACTCATACTCTGCAGACATCCATCCAGAGTATGAGTTCAGCAAACTCACAGGCATTTGAACATCTGGCTTCCTACATTGATAGACTGGCGGCTGCAGTGGAGGGACCAGTTTTCATAACATTCGGGACCTCAGAGTGAGTGTGGCCTCCCTGGACCAGAGTATCAGAGAGCATAATCTGACGTGACTGTGCCAGGTTGAGGACACTCAGCTCTCTGATGCCACCATTGAGGACCACCAGAGCCTCATGAGGGCACAGGGGCAGCAGATCGCAAATGGGAGCTCCTCTCACGGCACTTCTGATGCATCCGGCAGCTCCTTACTCCTTCCGCCAGGGACATGTGAACCGCTAAATCCCGTGGTGATAGAGAGTGCTCATGATATTTGTCATGAGAATCCTGAGATGCCAGGGTCCACACGGCCACGAGCCTGCAGAGAACGTCCGCCCAAGTCATCAAAAGCAGCGCAGCGACAAGATCAGCCACCTGCCTCTGGTAAGTCTGTTGGTGAGGGATCAGGTACACGAATGAGCACGTGTAAATGGATTAAGAGAACACTTTAATATCACGACTGATGCACTGGGTGACTTGAAGTACATTTATTTGATTTGTAAAACAATAGTGTTTGATTAAATTTGAGATTTTACCAATGGACATGTCATTCCTGAAGTCAGATATTACATAGTTAGTCAACTCAAGTTGTCTCAAATGTGAGGCCACAATCTTGGGTTGCGTCCCTCATGATGTGGTGGATTGGTTATTCGCTTTGTCTCACCCCCTAAACGTTCGAGATTTTGCACTGTCAGATCCTCACAATGATTAATGCCATAAAGCACATTGAAATGTGTGAAGATTTATATCATTTCAACTGAAACGCATTCCTTTAGAGATTCCCTTGTTCCTCTAGCAGTTAGAGCCTAGTCACATTCAGCTTCCTCTCCACGATCATCATTAGACTGAATCCCATCTTCCACATCAGAAACATCGTCATCATCTGAGGACACATCGTGCTGACATTGATCATCCTCCAGAGCATCTCCATGTTCAATCGCCAGGTTATGCAAGGCACAGCAGACGACAATGATTCTGAGGGGTAGGCGGTGGCGGAGTGATATTATCACTGGACTAGTAACCCAGAGACCCAAGGTATTTTTCTGGGGACATGGGTTTGAATCCCACCACAGCAGAAGGTGGAATTTGAATTTAATTAATAAATCTGGAATTAAAAGCTAGTCCAATGATGGCCATGAAACCATTGTCGATTGTTGTAAAAACCCATCTGGTTCACTAATGTCCTTCAGGGAAGGAAATCTGCTGTCCTTACCTGGTCTGGCCTACATGTGACTCCAGACCCAGAGCAATGGGGTTCACTCTTACATGCCCTCTGAAATGGCCTAGCAAGCCTCTCAGTTGTAACTAACCGCTACAAAGTCAATAAAAAGGAATGAAACCGGACGGACCACCCGGCATCGACCTAGGCACCGGAAATGACAACAGCAAACCCAGCCCTGTCGACCCTGCAAAGCCCTCCTTACTAACATCTGGGGGCTTGTGCCAAAGTTGGGAGAGCTATCCCACAGACTAGTCAAGCAGCAGCCTGACATAGTCATACTCATGGAATCATTCCTTACAGACAATGTCCCAGACACTGCCATCACCATCCCTGGGTATGTCCTGGCCCAGCAGCAGGACAGACCCAGCAGAGGTGGTGGCACAGTGGTATACAGTAGGGAAGGAATTGCTCTGGGAGTCCTTTACGTCTACTTCGGACCCCATGAAGTATCATGGCATCAGGTCAAACATGGGCAAGGTAACCTCCTACTGATTACCACCTACTGCCCTCCCTCAGCTGATGATACAGTACTCCTCCATGTAGAACACCACTTGGAGGAAGCACTGAGGGTGGCAAGCGCACAAAATGTACTCTGGGTTGGGGACTTCAACGTCCATCACCAAGAGTGGACTGGTAGCACCACTACTGACCGAGCTGGCCGAGCCCAAAAGGACATAGCTGCTAGACTGGGTCTGCGTCAGGTGGTGGGGGAACCAAGACGAGGGACGAACATACTTGACCTCGTCCTCACCAATCTGCCTGCTGCAGATGCTTCTGTCAAAGACAGTATTGGTAGGCGTGACAACCGCACAGTCCTTGTGGAGACGAAGTCCCACCTTCACTTTGAGGATGCCATCCATCGTGTTGTGTGGCACTCGCACCGTGCTAAATCGGATAGATTTCGAACAGATCTAGCAATGCAAAACTGGGCACCCATGAGGCGCTGTGGGCCATCATCAGCAGCAGAATTGTACTGAACCATAATCTATATCCACATGGCCCGGCATATCCCCCAGTCTACCATTACCATCAAGCCAGGAGACCAACCCTGGTTCAATGAAGATTGCAGGAGGGTTGCCAGAAACAGCACCAGGCACACCTCAAAATGAGGTGTCAACCTGGTGAAGCTACAACACAGGACTACTTGCATGCCAAATTGCATAATAGCATGCAATAGACAAAGTTAAGCGATCCCATAACCAACGGATCAGATCTAAGCTCTGCAGTCCTGCCACATCTAGTCGTGAATGGTGGTGGACAATTAAACTACTAACTGGGAGAGGTGGCTCCATAAATATCCCAACTTCAATGATGGGTGAGCCCAGCACATCAGTGCAAAAAGTAAGGCAGAAGCATTTGCAACGATCTTCAGCCTGAAGGGCCGAGTTGATGATCCATCTCAGCCTCCTCCTGAAGTCCCCAGCATCACAGATGCCAGACTTCCGCCAATTCGATTCACTCTGCATGATATCAAGAAACGACTGAAGGCACTGGATACTGCAAAGGCTATGGGTCCTGATAATATTCCGGCAAATGTACTGAAGACCTGAGCTCCAGAACATGCCGCAACCCGAGCCAAGCTGTTCCAGTATAGCAGCAACCCTGGCATCTACCCTGCAATTTGGAAAATTGCCCAGGTATGTCCTGCACACAAAAAGCAGGACAAGTCCAACCCGGCCAATTACCGCCCCATCAGTCTAATCTCAATCATCAGTAAAGTGATGGAAGGTGTCATCGACAGTGCCGTCAAGCAGCACTTGCTTAGCAATAACCTGCTCAGTGATGCTCAGTTTCGGTTCCGCCAGGGCCACTCAGCTCCTGATCTCATTACAGCCTTGGTTCAAAATTGCACAAAAGAGCTGAACTCAAGAGGTGAGGTGAGAGTGACTGCCCTTGCCATCAAGGCAGCATTTGACCGAGTATGGTATCAAGGAGCCCCAGCAAAATTGTAGCCAATGGGAATCAGGGGGGTAAACGCTGTGTTGGTTGGAGTCATACCTAGCCCAAAGGAAGCTGGCTGTGGTTGTTGGAGGTCAATCATCTGAGATCCAGGGCATCACTGCAGGAGTTCCTCAGGGTAGTGTCCTCGGCCCAACCATCTTCAGCTGCTTCATCAATGACCTTCCTTCAATCATAAGGTCAGAAGTGGGGATGTTCGCTGATGATTGCACAATGTACAGCACCATTCAAAACTCCTCAGATACTGAAGCAGTTAGTGTAGAAATGCAGAAAGACCTGGACTATATCCAGGCTTGGGCTGATAAGTGGCAAGTAACATTTGCGCCACACAAGTGCCAGGCAATGACCACCTCCAACAAGAGAGAATCTAACCATTTCCCATTGACATTCAATGGCATTATCATCGCTGAATCCCCCACTATCAACATCCCAGGGGCTACCATTGACCAGAAACTGAATTGGAGTAGTCATATAAATACCGTGGCTACAAGAGCAGGTCAGAGGCTAGGAATCCTGCGGCGACTAACTCACCTCCTGACTCCCCAAAGCCTGTCCACAATTTACAAGGCACAAGGCAGGAGTGTGATGGAATACACTCCACTTGCCTGGATGGGTGCAGCTCCAACAACACTCAAGAATCTCGACACCATCCAGAACAAAGCAGCCTGCTTGTTTGGCACCCCATCCACAAACATTCACTCCCTCCACCACCGACGCGCAGTGGCAGCAGTGTGTACCATCTACAAGATGCACTGCAGCAACGCACCAAGGCTCCTGACACAGCACCTTCCAAACCCGCGACCTCTTTTACCTCGAAGGACAAAAGCAGCAGATGCATGGGAACATCACCACCTGCAAGTTCCCATCCAAGTCACACTCCATCCTGACTTGGAACTATATCATCATTCTTTCACTGTCACTGGGGCAAAATCCTGCAACTCCCTTTCTAACAGTACTGTGGGTGAACCTACCTCACATGGACTACAGCAGTTCAGCAAGGCAACTCACCACCACCTTCTCAAGGGAAATTATGGATAGGCAATAAATGCTGGCATAGCCAGTGACGCCAAAATCCCGTGAATGAATAAAAAATAAACTTACAGGATACGGAGTTATTCTCCCCTTTGACAAAAAAAATGATTATAACTCTCAGGTATTTTATTCTTAACCTCTACATTCCTCTTAGTTTTAGTATTTGGTTTCACATTCACAGCTGTGGTTAAAGCTATAGCCTGGTCTGCCAGACGCTCAGTCAGTCTTTTTCTCTGCACGAACTTTGCGTACCCCAACAAGTCCTCTGGGTTCACCTCGCAATTTCCAGCACTCTGAATGAAGATGACCCGTTTTGCTGCAATGATGAAACTTGAGCTTGCAAACCGCACTTCTATCCTCAGCATCTTCCTTTCTAACATGAGTAGGCAGTTAAAAATGAATTGTAACCAATGTATCGCATCGGGTTCACTCCCATTGTCTATATCTATGGGCGGCACAGTGGTGCAGTGGTTAGCACCGCAGCCTCACAGCTCCAACGACACGGGTTCAGTTCTGGGTACTGCCTGTTCTCCCTGTGTCTGCGTGGATTTTCGCCGGGTGCTCATTTCCTCCCACCCCCAAAGACTTGCCGGTTGATAGGTAAATTGGCCGTTGTAAATTGCCCCTAGTGTAAGTAGGTGGTAGGAGAATGGTGGGGATGTGGTAGAGAATATGGGTTAATGTAGGATTCGTATAAATGGGTGATTGTTGGTCAGCGCAGACTAGGTGGGCCGAAGGAACTGCTTCAGTGCTGTATCTCTAAAAAAATAAGTAAACGAGAATGCACCCTTTGAATCGCCGTCTCCAAATGGCTGTTTCTAAAGCAACAAAAATGAACTTCCTATAACTCCTCGGGCTTGCCGGCTCTTAATGCAATAATGATCCCTTGCAAGCCTTAAAGGCAAACAGCATATTCCGCAAAAAGACTACAGGGCCATGACACTATAAACAATCAGTCTGCAACATGAATGCAAACAGGCACACACTGTTTAGTTTAGTTTAGAGATACAGCACTGAAACAGGCCCTTCGGCCCACCGAGTCTGTGCCGACCATCAACCACCCATTTATACTAATCCAACACTAATTCCATATTCCTACCACAGCCCCACCTGTCCCTATATTTCCCTACCACCTACCTACCTATACTAGGGGCAATTTACAACGGCCAATTAACCTATCAACCTGCAAGTCTTTGGCATGTGGGAGGAAACCGGAGCACCCGGAGAAAAGCCATGCTGACACAGGGAGAGCTTGAAAACTCCACACAGGCAGTACCCAGAATTGAACCCGGGTCGCTGGAGCTGTGAGGCTGCGGTGCTACCCACTGCGCCACTGTGCTGCCCATTCCTGAAGGTCCAGCTTTCCATAACCAGAACACCATGGAAAATGGTCAGTAACAGAAAACATCTTTATATACAATAATAGAAACTTTATACCACAGGAAATACCTCCGGACAAGTGGAGTACAACAGTAGGCCAATCCAGCACCAAATACGTTTGCACAACCAAAACATCTCGACTCAACAGGAAACACAATAATGCAAATGCTTTGTTTCTCCATCTCAGGCCATTTCTCTGTGCCTCTCTCTCTCTTTGACCCTTCCACCCCATCTCCCTCCCTCCATCCCTGTCTCTGTCTCTCAATCTCTCTCTCCCCGCTGTCTCTCCCTCTGCTTCTCTCTTTCAGTCGCTTTCTCTCCCTCTGTCTCTCGCCCTTCCCCTCAGTTTCGATCTCACTCCATCTGCCTCGCCCTAACATTCGCTCTGTCTTGCCCTACGCGAGGTAGTTCAATCTGAAGCCAGGGTGTTAAATTTGAACAAAGGAAATTATGAAGGTATGAGGGGCTGAGGTGGATTGGGAAAATACATTAAAAGGTATAACAGTACATCGGAAATACATGGCCTTTAAATAAATATTGCATAGTTTAGAGCAATCCTTCAAGGCACAAAAACCCAAAAGTAAAGGCAGTCAAAAGTGGATAACAAAGGAAGTTAAGGATTGTATAAGATTAAAGAAAAGGCCTTTAAAGTTGCCAGAAATAGTAGTAAACCTGAAGATTGGGAGAATTTTAGAATACAGCAAAGTAGAACGAAGAAACTGATAAAGAAAGGGTTAATAGAATATGAATGTAAACACGCAAAAAAAAAACATAATAAAGGACTTTAAAAACGTCGACAGGTATGTAAAAAGGGAATGTTTGGCGATGACAAATGTGGCCCCATTGCAGGCAGAATCAGGTGAATTTATAATGGGGTATAGAGAAATGGCAGAGAAGCTAAATGATTACTTTGTGTCTGTCGTCACTGAGGACGATACAAGAAATCTCCCAGAAATTGAGATCCAAGCGATTAGGAGGAATGAGGAATAGATGGGAATAAGTATTAGTAAGAAGGTTGCATTGGAGGAATTAATGGGGCTGAAGGTTAATAAATCCCCAGGACCTGATATTCTACATCCCCATGTATTGAAAGAGTAACTATGGAGATAGTGGTGATTATCTTCCAAAATTCTACAGACTCTGGAGCGGTTCCTGCAGTTTCGAAGGTTGCAAATGTCACCCCACTATTTAAACAGGGAGGGAGAGAGAAAACAGGGAATTACAGTCCTGTCAGCCTTACATCAGTCGTTGGGAAAATGCTGGAATCTATTCTAAAGGATTTGTTAAATGGACACTTGGGTAATAATGATCTGATTGGGCATAGTCAACATGGATTTATGAATGGGAAATCATGTTTGACGAATCTGATGGACATTTTAGTACCCAAAGACTATCGCCAAAAGTTTAGAACCTTTAAGAAGAAGTGAATCAAACCTATCTGGAGGTTGAAAGAAGCAAGCAGCTGGATTTTGACCAGTGACTGAGGGCTCTTAAAGTACAGCTCAGCGATGAGAATCTCAGAGAAGTAATTCTGTTAGAGGAATTTAAAAACTCTCTCCAACACTTAATAAAGTCCCATGTGGAGGAGCAACGGGTTCATAGAGCCCGGTAAGCGGCCCTTTTAGCTAATGAGTTCCCTTTAATTTATAAGTCGGTTACCCAGGGGAGAACCTTTCTTAGTCACCCCCACAAAACTGAAAAGGATGACGGGTGAGAAGGTGAGAGGAGCTCAGGCAGTCCTGGGAGAGAAAGAAAAACTGCAATGAGAAAGGGACACCAGCAGATGGAGACGGTGAGGGGAGCAGTAACTGCAGTGAGACAAGGACAACAGCAGAGAGAGATGGTGTGAGGAGTAGTAAATGTACTGAATTGGACAGGAGCGTATGTTCACAAGGGGAGTTAGACAGGAGGAGGGTGTTCACAGAGGGAATTTGACAATAGGGGTCTCACAGTATGAATTAGACTAGAGGGATGTATTCACAGGGGAAATTAGACAGGGGGTTGTGTTCAGAGGGGGAATTAGACACAAGGGGAGTTCATAGTGGGAATTAGGTAGGAGGGTCAGAGAGCAGAATATCATAGGGTATTTTGAATGCACGGCAATGGGTGCCTTCAACCCTTCCCCTCCCTCCGAGGGCACAGTGGCACAGTGGTTAGCACCGCAGCCTCACAGCTCCAGGGACCCGGGTTCAATTCTGGGTACTGCCTGTGTGGAGTTTGCAAGTTCCCGCTGTGTTTGCATGGGTTTCCTCTGGGTGCTCCGGTTTCCTCCCACATGCCAAAGATTTGCAGGTTGATAGATAAATTGGCCATTATAAATTGCCCCTAGTATAGGTAGGTGGTAGGGAAACAGAGGGACAGATGGGGATGTGATAGGAATATGGTATTAGAGTAGGATTAGCATAAATGGGTGGTTGATGGTCGGCACAGACTCGGTGGGCCGAAGGGCCTGTTTCACTGCTGTATCTCAAAATAAATAAAAAAGGACAGCGATAGGGTTCCCCTTGTCCTCATTTTCCAGCCTCCACGTCCGCCATTTTGCACCTCCAGCGTTTTGCCAACACCAAACGCATCTTTCCCTCTCATCCCTGTCATCATTCCAAATGGATTGTTCCCTCTGCAACACCCTGGTCCACTCCTCCATTACCCCCGATACCTTGTCCCCTTCCCGGACACCTTCCCGTCCAATTACATGATGCGGAATACCTGCCCTTTTACCACCACCCTCTTCACCATCCAAGGTGCCAAATACTCCTTCCAGGTGAAGCAGCGATTGACTGGTACTTCTTCCAATTCAGTATATTGCATTCATTGCCACAGAGCGGTTTACTCTACAGTGGGGAGATTAAACGAAGATTGGGGAACTGCTTTGCAGAACACTCCACTCAGTCTGCAAGCATGATCCCAAACTTCAGGTTCAATGTCATTTTAATTTTCCACCTTTTTCTCAAGCCCACATTTCTGTGCTCGGCCTGCTGCAGTGTCCCAGTGAACATCAACACAAGATCGAGGAGCAGTACCTCATTTCCCGATTAGGCATTCTACATCCTTCTGTACTCAATATTGAGTTCAATAATTTCAGACAACGAGCCCCATTATTTTGTATTTACTTTCTAATTTATTTCTGTATTTTATTTTATTTTTAAACATGTTCTAGTCTCAAACTTATTTTTCATGTTTTTGCTCTCGTACAGACCTATTCATTTTTCTGCGATTAACACTCTAACTGGACTCATGCTTTGTCTTTTGCTCCAACGAGTTACTCTCCAGTTGTTTTCTGCTCCATGACAACTGTCACCTAGCCTCTCTCCTCTTCCCCCATCACAGACCTTCCTTCTTGATCTACTTCCCCGTCTCCCCTCTCACTTGCTCTAGCTTTTTCCAGTTCTGAGGTAGGATCGCAAACCTGAAATGTTAACTCAGTTTCACTCTCTGCAGATGCTGCCAGACCTGCTGAGTATTTCAAACACTTTCTGGTCTCATTTCACTGAACACAAGGCGACGTTCACATGGGGAATTAGATAGGAGGGGGTGTTCACGGGGGAATTAGACAGGAGGGGTGTTCACAGAGGGAATTAGACAGGAGGGTGGTTTTCACAGTGGGGACTTATATCGGAGGGGGATGTGCAAAGTGGAACTTATAGAGGAGGGGGTATTTAGAGGTGGAATTAGACAGGAGGGGGCGTTGAACAGCGTGGGAAATTATACATGAGGGCGTGGTGTCCTTTGGGCAATTCGACAGCAGTACGGTTTTCACGGTTGTGGGGAATTAGACAGCAGGGCTGGATGTTCACCAGGGCTGAATTAGACAGGAAGGGGTTAGAAAGAAAGGTTTTCTTCAAAGACGTTCTGAAGATTGCAGGCACTGCAGGAAAGGTGTGAGGGCATTGGCGTGGGTATGGAAAAGATTCATGAGAATGGTTCCAGGGATGAGGAACTTCAGTTATGAAGATAGATTGGAGAAGTTCCGATAGGCTTAATGAGAGAGGAAGTAGAAGAGGGCCTGAAATCCTTAAAAATGGACAAATTATCAGGGCCGCATGGAATGTATCCCAGACTATTAACAGAAGTCAGTGAGGAAATAGCAGCTGTTCTCAGGGTCATCCTCACAGGTGACGTACCAGAGGATTGGAGGTCTGCAAAGGTTTTACCATTGTTTAGAAAGGGTGCGAGGGAGAGCCCAAATAATTATAGGCCTGTCAGTCAGAACTTGATAGTGGGCAAATAATTAGAGACAATTATGAAAGAAAGAATAACTGTTGCATAGAAAGGCACAGATTACTCAGGGATAGTGAGTGTGGATTTGCTAAGGGAAGGTCGTGTCTTTCTGATTTTATTGAATTTTTTGAGTAAGTAACAAGTAGGATTGATGAGGGTAGTTCAGTAGATGTTGTCCACATGGATTTTGTAAGGCATTTGACAAGGTCCCACATGGCAATTTGTCGGAACGTTTATAGATTATGGGACTCCGGGGAATGTGGCGAGTTGGATCCAAAATTGACAGGAAACAACGAGCAATGCTCGACGTATGTTTTTGCTAATGGAAAGCGGTTTCCAGTGGTGTTCCACAGAGCTCAGTGTTGGGTCCCTTGCTGTTTGTGGTATATATTAATGATTTGAGACTTAAATGTGGGAGGTAAGATTGGGAAAGTTGCAGCTGACACAAAAATTGGCCGTGTAGTTGTTAGTGAAGAGGATAGCTGTGGACCCCAGAATTATATCAATGGTCTGGTTGAATGGGAAGAAAAGTGGCAAATGGTATTCAATCCAGAGAAGCGTGAGGTAATGTATTTGGGGAGCGCGAACAAAGTGAGGGAATACACGGGAGTATATTGAGAAGGGTAGAGTAAGTGAGAGACCTTGGAATGCTGGAACTATATAAAATACGGGTTTGACCACAGTTGAAGGATTGTGTACAGTTCTGGTCACCATATTGCAAGAAGTACATAATTGCTCTGAAGAGAGCACAGAGGAGATTTACAAGAATGTTGCCAGGGCTCGGAGGTTGCAGCAATGAGGAAAGATTGGTTAGGCTAGGTTTCTTATCCGTAAAACAGAGGAGGCAAAGGAGTGACTTAATAGATATGTACAAAATTATGAGGGGACTAGATAGAGTAGACAGGCAGGGTCTGTTTTCCCCAGCGGAGAGGTCACTTACCAGGGGACACAGATTTAAGGTGATTGGTAGAAGGATTAGAGGGGACATGAGGAAAAGCTTTTTACATCCAGAGGGTTGTGGGTGTCTGGAATTAACTGCCAGAAATGGTGGTGGACGAAGAAACCTTCGATTCTTTTAAAAATTACCTGGACATGCACCTGAAGTACTGTAACCGGCAAAGCTATGGACCAGGTGCTGGAAAGTGGGATTAGATTGGGCAGCTAGTTTTTTCGGCCGGCACAGACACGATGGGCTGAATGGCCTCCTTCTGTGCCATAATTTTTCTCTGGTTCCATGGTTCTAATGGAACCAAGCGATGTCAGTCGCAGTGAAAGAGGCCAAATTCAGAGGTATGAAAAGGTTTGCTGCAGGTTTGGCGGAGAGGCTAGTGATGGGGAGGTGTGAGGATGCAGAGGTATTTTAACTCAATCGTAAGAACTTTAACTAT
The DNA here is from genome assembly GCF_036365525.1 of Heterodontus francisci. NCBI lineage: Eukaryota > Metazoa > Chordata > Chondrichthyes > Heterodontiformes > Heterodontidae > Heterodontus > Heterodontus francisci. The sequence goes on along the minus strand of NC_090390.1, from coordinate 749,766 downwards.
AAGGTGTTAGAGAAATGGGAGCCAAAGCGGCTGAGTGAAGGTGAGGGTGATGGGTGAGCGGGACATGGTAAAGAGTGGACATCAGCAGCATAGTTTTGGACTGGTTGACCTTGACATGTGGCCGGTTAGAATTGTGGAAATGGAGTCAGAAGGAGGCACAGTTCTAATTTTACTGGAGACATTACCTAATGTAGAAGAAACAGGTAAATGTACGAACATATGGACATACGAATTAGGAGCAGAAGTAGGCCATTCGGTCCCTCGAGTCTCCTCTACAATTCAATAAGGACATGGGCGATCTGTTATGTCTTGAATTCCACAAGCCCATTTACCCGCGATAAGCTTCGATTCCCTTGCCTAACAAGAATCTATCTCCCTCCGCCTTAAAATTATTAATTGACCCCGCCTCAAAGACATGCTAACGCAAAAAATTCCAACGTCGCACAGCCCTTTGACAGAAAAAAAAATCTCCTCATCTCGGTCCAAAAAGGGCGAACCTCGAATTTTAAAACAGTGCCCCCTAATTCTGGACTCGCCCACAAGAGGAGACATCCTTTCCACATCCACCTTGTCAAGACCATTGAGGATGTTATGTACGACAATCAAGTCTCCCCTCACTCTTCAAAACTCCAGTGAACACAAGCCCAGTCTGCCCAAACTTTCCTCATAAGATAACCAGCTCATTCCAGTATCAATCTAATAAACCTCCTCTGAACCGCCTTCAAAGCATTCAATGCTGCTGATGTAATGTGTTTGTTCAGTTGAATGTAACTAATAGCAATGATCAGGGGTATAACCGTGTCAGTAGAGACCTATCCCCTGTATAAATCCGCACCCATTGGAATGGATCAGCTCAGAGTGTCTGCTGGAGCTTTGCTTTCCCGGAGAACAGAAGTCTCTGCTTCTCACAAAAATGGGATATCCATTATTGCCTCAGGTCCTATCCATTTATTATCCAGTAGTTGCTGCAATTGGAGTTCCTGGTAAGCCTGTATATCAGTTGTGAATGGTATAAATCAATGTGAACTGTGCTGCTGTACTTGGTATTATTTCTCACTATGCGATTTACACAGCTTCCTGTTCTAGCAGTTGATTGATGGCACCTCCTAACTTGTAGCTCTTTCAGTCTTGTAGAAGCTACATTATTTCTGTCATGACCTTCGTTTATCCAAATCCGGTATTGTTACTGGATTATTCTGTGTAATGAATGCATTCGAATCAGATGTCTCGGCTCAGAGCAGGAATCAGACTATCAGGAGCTTTGAACAGTTTCATGTTGTGGGTTGAACCTGTCCTGCAATATTTTAATGAATGTGTTTTCAGTGACTGATAATGAGATAGCTCATGGATTCTGTATTACAAGGGGACAGAGAAATGTCCTCCCTCCCTAATGACATGGTTCAGTTTAACGAGGATTTCAAACTATTTATTCGTTATCACTGATATAAAATATTATTTCATATTGTGTGTGTCCAACGCTGCTTCAGAGGTCTCGCCACTAAACTGAGTTTGCTGCTGGCTCTTTCACATCTCTTTCTCTGCTTCACTGTGGACCTTCACTGTCACTGGACTACATTGTAAAATAGAAAGTATTGATGTGATGTTTTATTGGTTTTCACTCTATCAGTTGGAATCAGGAGTATTTCCACTTAACTGTAGATTATCAGCTGCAGCACAGATGTTAGTGTTTTATTAATTAAACAATCCCACATTCTAACGGTGTACTTTATAATTCCAGGAGAAGGAATTTCAATGACTGTGAGGTTTGTCAGTAAGAAGCTTTCGATCCTGTTTATTCCATGTATTGTAGATGAAGTGTAGGTGCACAGGTGGAGACTTGGGTAATCTGTAAATAGATCAAGTATATTCACAGAGGCTTTATCATTGAACAAACTAACTCTCAGAATAGAATCATTCAACACAAGAACAGATCCGCCATTCAATACGTTGCTGGCTGATCTTCTGATTCAATTCCCATTTCCTGCCTGCTTACCATATCCCTTGATTCGCTGAGAGAACAAAGATCTGTTAATCCTATTGAATTTGGGGCTGGTGAAGAGACTACAGGTGTGGGATCTTAAGATTGAATAGGATGCGAGAAAGGAGAATTGAGGAACAGTTTGCAGAGGGGGTGTGATCCAGAGTGCTGGAGATGGCGACTGAGAGAAGAAAGGAGAGAAGGAGAAGGGAGAATGAAACAGAAAGAGATAAACAGAAGGACAGAGAGAGAAGGCGAGACAGAGAGAGAGAGACAGAGAGAGAGAAGTAGCGGTGTGAATAATTCACGAGGATAAACTTCTGGAAAGTCCAGAACAATTAGTGAGAGAAAGTGTGAGTTGAAGTTGTTATTAGGATGTTGTCAGATTGGGGGAGTTCTATTGTTGATATCGCTGCCTTTGTGTTTATCCCTCTCAGATCCTCATTTCATTTTGGAGAAAGTTCATTTTCTTTACATACTGACTGAATAAATAAACAGAACAGAATCAGTAATTCACTAATGGTGATTTGTTCATTAAATCTGTGCTTCACGATCACTGTGAATGATAAATTCAATAAAGACCAAGGCTGATTTCATGAATACATTGCTATTTAAATTTAATTGAATGTATGAAGTAGATGTATTGAACATATTTTATAACCAATGAACTGTTCTCTATCATCAATGACGACAGAGATTAATGTTTCAATGCATTAATTGAGTTGTGTCACTGGGATCTCTCCATTACATTTCCTCTAAAACGCTGCTGCAGTCTCTCCCTGTGAATCTCAGCCTCTCCTCTCACTGTATTGAATCCTCTGTCTCCTCATCCAGTGCATCAGTTTACCCACTTTGCCAAACCATCTGCTTCTGTCTCCGCTCCAGCTCTAATATGTACTTTTCCTTTTGGCTTAAAGTTGTCATTTCGTTCTCCATACTTTCACGAGTGGGAACAGTTTCTCTCTATCTACTCTGTCTGGACCCCTCATGATTTTGAATACCTCATCAAATCACCTCTCCGCCTTCTGTTCTCCGCGGAAAACGCTCTCATTTCTCCAATCTATCTTCAGAACTGAAATTCCTCATCCCTGGAACCATTCTAGGGAATCTTTTCTGTACTCTCTCCAATGCCTTAACATCTTTCCTCAAATGTGGTGCCCAGAACTCGACACAATACTCCAACTGAGGCCGAAATAGTGCCTGAAACAATTTCAACATAAACAAATGAAAGATGCTGTCATGGATACACAAATGGGTCCCTGTTATGGTGGTCTTTTTGTGGTGTATGTCGAAAATTCCTTGTTCCATTACTACTCATCCTCCTTCCCCCAACCCTTTTTCCAGTACATTGATGAATGTATCAGTGATGTTTTCTGCTCCCGTTCCGAACTGGAAAACTTCAAACATCATCAACTTTGCTTCCAATTTCCACCTTTCTCTACCCTTCACATGGTCCGTCTCCAACACATGCCTTCCCTTCCTCGCCTTCTCTCTCTCCAGCACTGGTGATCGCTTGTCCACTAATATTCAATATAAGCCCATCGGCTCCCACAACTACTTCGACTACACTTCTTCACAGTGCCTCCTGTACGGACTCCATTCCATTACCCCAGTTTTGCCATTTCTGATGCATCCGTTTTGATGATGAAGCTTCCAACAACAGTGCTTCTGATAAGTCTTCCATTTTCCTGAAGCGAGGATTCACTGCTCACTGTCGTTGATAGCGGCCACGACCGTGTCCGACCCATTTCCCGCACTTCTTACCTCACGCCTTCCAGAACAGCAACAGGGTTCCCCTTGCCCTCATTTTCCACCCCACCAGCCTCCACATTCAAAGGATCATCCTCTGCCATTTGCACCACCTCCAGTGCGATGTCACCGCCAAACTCATCTTCCCCTCTCCTCCCCTATCAAAATTCTGAACGGATCGTTCCCTCAGGGACACCCAGCTCCTCTCCTCCATCAGCACCACGAACCCAGTGACTTCCAACGACACCTTCCCATGCAATCACAGCAGGTGTAATAGCTACCCTTTTACATCCTCTCTCCTCATCACCCAGGGCTTCAAACACTCCTTACAGGTGAAGCACCGATTTCTTGTAATTGTTTCAATTTAGTATACTATATTCACAGCTCGCAGTGTGGTCACCTCTACACTGGGGAGAGAAAACCCAGATTGCGTGATCATTTTGTAGAATATTTCCACTCTGTCTGCAAGCAAGACCCCGAGCTTTTGGTTACTTGCCATTGCAATTGACCATCCTGCTCCCAGGTCAACATTTCAATCCTGGGCCTTCTGCAGTTTCCAGTGAACCTCAACACAAGCACCTCATCCTCTGATTAGGCACTCTGCAGCTTTCTGAACTCAACATTGAGTTCAACAATTTCAGAACATGAATGTTTATTTTATTTTGTTTTACTTTATTTTTAACTGTGCGGCTGTTTTAAACGCGTCTTGCTTTTGGACAGAGTTCTTCATTATTCTGCCATTTGCACTTTTTATGGACTTATGCTTTTGTATCTTAACACAACGGTTAGCACTCCCTTGGCCTTTGTTCCATGCCATCTTTGTAATTTAATTTCTCCTGCCATCACATAGTTTCTCTTTTGTTCTTCTTCCCATTCCCTTTTTCACTTGTTCAATAACTACTATATTTCTAACTTTTGCCTGTTATAATGGAATGTCACAGACCTGAAACGTTAACTCTGTTCCTCTCTCCACAGATGCTGCCAGCCTGCTGAGTTTTCCAAGCGCTTTCTGTTTTATTTCAACATAAACTCCTTCCTCTTGTACTCCATGCCCCCATTTATAAAGCCAAGAATACCGTATGCTTTATTGACTGCTCTCTGAACCTGTTCTACCACCTACAGTGATTATGTACATATATCCCCAGGTCCCTCTGTTCCTGCACCCACTTTAGAGTTATACCCTTTACATCATACTGTTTTTCCATGTTCTTGCTACTAAAATGAATCACTTCACATTCCTTCGTATTGAACTTCATCTGCCACCTGTCCACCCATTCCACCGACTTCTCTATGACTTTTTGAAATTCTCCACTATCCACCTCAAAGTTCACAATGCTTCTAAGTTTTGTATTATCCGCAAACTGTGAAATTGTGCCCTGTACACCAAGATCTAAATCATTAATATATAGCAGGGACATCAAACGGTCCCAAAGCTGATCCCTGGGAAACTCCACTACAACACTTCCCCTAACCCAAAGAAGATCCAGTAACCACTACACTCTGTTTCCTGTCAACCAGCTAATTTTGAATACATGTTGCCACCTTCTCTTTTATTGCATGAGCTGTAACTTTGCTCAAAAGTCTGCTTTTTTGGCATTGTATCAAATGCCTTTTGGAACTCCATGTACACCACATCAACAGCATTTCCCTCATCAACCCTCTCAGTTCCCCCTTCAAATAACTGTAGCAACTTATTTAAACAGGGTTTTTCGTAAATATATACATGTTGGCTTTCTTTAATTAACCTTCATTTGTTTATGTGACCATTAATTTTGCCCAAAATCATTCTTTCTAGAAGTTTCCCCAACACCCGAGTTAAACTGACTGGCCTCTTGCTGCAGGCGTATCTTTAAATACTTTTCTGATCCAGGGTGTAATATTTTCAATTCTCCAGTCCTCTACTACCAACCCTGAGTGCAAGGAGGACTGAAAATTTATGATCAATGCCTTCACAATTTCCACTCTCATTTCCGTCAGTATCCTTGGATGCATCTCATCCGGCCTGCTGCGTTATCAACTTTATGTATTGACAACCTTTCTAATACCTCTTCCTTCTCAATTGCAGATCATTCTAGTGTCTTAATTACCCTCACTTTCACTGTGATTTGGGTAGCATTTCTTTTCCTTTGAAAAGGCAGTACAACGTATTCATTTAATACCTCAGCTTTTCCCCATGCCGCCATGTGTACATCCCCATTTTGGTCCCGAATCAACTTTAATCACCTTTTACCACCCTTTTGCTATTTATATTCCTATAGAAGAATTTAGGATTCCCTTTTATGTTAGCTGCCAGACTCTTTTCATACTCTCTCTTCGCTTCTCTGAAATGCTTTTTCACTTCTACTCTGCACTTGATATAATCAGCCATGTTCTCCATTGTACTATATACCTGAAGTCCGTCATAAGCTCACTTCTTTATTCTTCATCTTCATTCTTATCTCCTTTGTCATTTTGGGGGTTTTGGATTTGTTTGCCGGATCTTTCCCCTTCGAGGGAATATAGCTTTACCGTGCCTGAAGTGTCTCATCTTTGATAGGTTGAATTAATGACCTCATAGTTAGGGCGCCCCTAGATAACAGCGATCATAATATGATTGAATTTTACACTCATTTTAAGGGTGAGAAGAGTGGGTCCAAGACCAGTATTTTAAATTTAAAATGGACAATTATAAGGGCATGAAAAGAGAGCTAGATAAAGTGAACTGGCAAATCAGGTTAAAGGATAGGCCAATAGAGATGCAGTGGCAGACATTTAAGGGGATATTTCATAATACACACAGAATAGATATATTTCAACGAGAAGGAAAAATTCCAAAGGTGGGACCCACCATCCATGGTTAACTAAAACAGTTAAAGTTAGCATCAAACTGAAAGAAAAAAGCCTATAATTGCGCAACGATGGGAGGCAGGTTAGAAGATTGGTCAGAATATAATAAACATCAAAGAATGCCGAAAAGATTGATAAGGAGTGTAAAATTACAATACGAGAGCAAACTAGCTAGAAGTAAAAAAGCCAGATAGTAAGAGTTTCTGTCGATATTTAAAGAAAAGAGGTAACAAAGTAAGCGTTGGTTTGGTAAAATGTGAGTCTGGAGAATGAATAATGGATAATAAGGAGATGGCAGATGAACTGAACTATTATTAAAAGCAGGGAATTTAGAAAAGAATCAAGGTAATCAGGCAATATCAACATGGTTTAGTGTAAGGAAAATCATGTTTAACCAATTTAATGCAGTTCTTTGACAGAGTTACATGTGTTATGGATAAAGGGGAACCGGTGGATATATTGCATTTGGATTCACAGAAGGCATTTGATAAGTTGCCACATCAAAGGCTATTGCAGAAAATAAAAGTTCATGGTGTGGGGGTATCATATTGGCATGGACAGAAGATTGCTTAGCTGACAGAAAACAGAGAGTAGGCATAAATGGGTCATACTCTGGTTGGAAAGATTTAACGAGTGGTGTGTCACAGGGATCAGTGCTGGGGCCTCAACGTTTTACAATTTATATAAATGACTTAGATGAAGGGCCCGAAGGTATGGTTGCTAAATTTGCTGATGACACAAAGATAGGTAGGAAAGTAACTTGTGAAGCAGACATAAGGAGTTTACAAAGGGATATAGATTGGTTAAGTGAGTGGGCAACCACTTATACATGGAGTATAAAGTGGGACAATGGGAAATTGTCCACTTTGGCAGGAAGAGTAAAAAATAAGCATACATTTTTTCTTTTATATCATGTCTTTCACAAAGGTTTCAAGCTGCTTCACAAAAGGAACTATGGACAATAAACAGGGCGGCACGGTGGCGCAGTGGTTAGCACCACAGCCTCACAGCTCCAGCGACCCGGGTTCAATTCTGGTTACTGCCTGTGTGGAGTTTGCAAGTTCTCCCTGTGACCACGTGGGTTTCCCCTGGGTGCTCCAGTCTCCTCCCACAGCCAAATACTTGCAGATTGATCGGTAAATTGGCCATGAGAAATTGCCCCTGGTATAAGCAGGTGGTCGGGGAATTGAGGGAAGGTGGGGATGCGGTAGGAATATGGGATTAATGCAGGATTAGTATAAATGGGTGGTTGATGGTCAGCACAGACTCGGTGGGCTGAATGGCCTGTTTCAGTGCGGTATCTCTAAATAAAAAATAAAATATCTAAATGGTGAGAGATTTCAGATCTCTGAGATGCAGAGGAATCTGGGTATACTAGTGCATGAATCGCAGAGGTTAGTATGCAGTAATTAGGAAAGCTAATAGAATGTTATCGTTTATTGTGAGGGGAATTGAACGAAAAAGTAGGGAGGTTATGCTTCAGCTACACAGGGCATTGATGAGAACACATCTGGAGTACTGTGTGCAGCGCTGGTCTCCTGATTTAAGGAAGGATGTAAATTCGTTGGAAGCAGTACAGAGAAGGTTTTTTAGACTAATACCTGGAATGGGCGGGCTGACTTATGAGGAAAGGTTGGTCAGGCTAGGCTTGTATCCACTGGAATGTATAAGAGTAAGATGCGATTGGATTGAAACATATAAGATCCTGAGGGGCCTTGACAGGGTTGATGTTGAAAGGATGTTTCCCCTTGTGGCATATCTAGAACTCGGGGTCACTGTTTAAAAATAAGGGGTTTCGCATCTAAGACAGAGATGAGATATTTTTCCTCTCAGAGCGTTGTGAGTCTTTGGAATTCTCTTGCTCAAAATGTTGTGAGCAGAGTCATTGAATATTTTTAAGGCAGAGGTAGATAGATTCCTGATAAGTAAGGGTGTGGAAGGTTATCAGGTGTAGATGGAAATGTTTAGTAATCAGTTCAGCCATGAACTTATTGAATGGCAGAGCAGGCTTGAACGAGGAAGTGGTCTACCCCTGCTCCTAATTCATATGTTCGTATGTTCATTTGAAAGTAAGCCATTGTTCAGCTATTGTTTTTTCCTGCCAAATGTTGATTCAAATTTATTCCACACAGATCCATTCTTACCTCATTTAGATTGTCTTTCCCCAATTAGCTTTTTTGACTCTCGATTATACGAGGCAGATTGCAAATGGCATTGGAAGGATGCATGAGAATGAACAGAGGCTGCTGGAGTTGTGTACCTATCACAATCTCTGCATCACCAACTCGTTCTTTCATACTAAACCCTGTCACCAGGTTTCACGGTGGCACGCAAGCTCACGTCATTGGCACCAGCTGGACCTCATCCTCACAAGGCGAGTCTCTTTAAACAGTGTCCAAATCACAAGCAGCTTCCACAGTGCGGACTGCGACACTGAGCACTCCCTGGTGTGCAGCAAGGTTACAGTCAAAACAAAGAAGCTGCATCACTCCAAGCAGCAGAGCCACCCGCGCATCAAAACTAACAGAATTTCTTATCCACACCTGTTGCATAAGTTTCTAAATTCACTTGAAAAAGCCCTTCAATACATTCCTACAGGTGATGCAGAGACCAAGTGGGCCCACATCAGAGACGCCATCTACAACTTAGCAATGACCACCTATGGCAAACGTGAGAAGCAGAATGCAGACTGGTTTCAATCTCACTTTGAAGAGCTGGAAACTGTCATAGCCGCTAAACACGTTGCACTGTTGAACTACAAGAAAACCCCCAGCGAGTTAACATCCGTTGCACTTAAAGCAGCCAGAAGTACTGCACAAAGAACAGCCAGGAGCTGCACAAATGACTACTGACAACATCTATACAGTCGTATTCAGGTGGTCTCCGAGACTGGAAACATCACAGGAATGTATGATGGCATCAATTGAACTTTTGGGCCAACTATCAGGAAGATCGCCCCTCAAATCTAAATCAGGGGACACGATCACTGACCAACGCAAGCAAATGGACCGCTGGGTGGAGCACTACCTAGAACTGTACTCCAGGGACAATGTTGCCACTGAGACCGCCCTCAATGTAGCCCAGTCTCTGCCAGTCATGGATGAACTGGACAAACACCCAAAGAAATCGGAACTCAGTGATGCCATTGATTATCTAGCCAGTGGAAAAGCTACTGGGAAGGACAGCATTACCCCTGAAATAATCAAGAGTCCCAAGCCTGCTAGACTCTCAGAACTCCATGAACTGCTTTGCCTGTGCTGGGATGAGGGAGCAGTACCACAGGACATGCGCGATGCCAATATCATCACCTTCTATAAGAACAGGGTGACCGTGGTGACTGCAACAACGACCATTGAATTTCCCTGCTCAGCATAGTGGGGAAAGTCTTTGGTCGAGTCGTTTTCAACAGGCTCCAAAAGTTGGCTGAGCGTGTCTACCCTGAGGCACAGTGTGTCTTTCGAGCAGAGAGATCCACCATTGACATGCTGTTCTCCCATCGTCAGCTACAGGAGAAATGCTATGAACAACAAATGCCCCTCTATGTTGCTTTCATAGATCTCACCAAAGCCTTTGACCTCATCAGCAGACGTGGTCTCTTCAGACTACTAACAAAGATTGGATGTCCACCAAAGCTACTAAGTATCATCACCTCATTCCATGACAATATGAAAGGCACAATTCAGCACAGCGGCACCACATCAGACCCCTTTCCTATCCTGAGTGGCGTGAAACAGGGCTGTGCTCTCGCACCCACACTGTTTGGGATCTTCTTTGCCCTGCTGCTCTCACATGCGTTCAAGTCTTCATGAGAAGGAATTTTCCTCCACACAAGATCAGATGGCAGGTTGTTCAACCTTGCCCGTCTGAGAGCGAAGACCAAAGTATGGAATGTCGTCATCAGGGAACTCCTCTTTGCTGGCGGTGCTGCATTAACATCTCACACTGAAGAGTGTCTGCAGAGACTCATCGACAGGATTGCAGCTGCCTGCAACGAATTTGGCCTAACCATCAGCCTCAAGAAAATAAACATCGTGGACCATGACATCAGAAATGCTCCATCCATCAATATCGGCGACCACACTCTGGAGGTGGTTCAAGAGTTCACCTACCTCGGCTCAACTATCACCAGTAACCTGTCTCTCGATGCAGAAATCAACAAGCAGATGGAAAAGACATCTGCTTCTATGTCGAAACTGGCCAAGAGAGTGTGGGAAAATGGCACACTGACAGGGATCATAAATTTCCAAGTGTTTCAAGCCTATGTCCTCAGTACCTTGCTCTACGGCAGCGAGGCCTGGACAATGTATGTCAGCCTAGAGCGACATCTCAATTCATTCCATCTTCGCTGCCTCCGGAGTATCCTTGGCATCAGGTGGCAGGACCATATCTCCAACGCAGAAGTCCTCGAGGTGGCTAACATCCCCAGTATATACACCCTACTGAGCCAGTGGCACTTGAGATGTGTTGGCCATGTAAGCCGCATGGAAGATGGCAAGATCCCCAAGGACACATTGTACAGCGAGCTCGTCACTGGTATCTGACCCAGCGGCCGTCCATGTCTCCGCTTTAAAGACATCTGCAAATGCGACATGAAGTCCTCTGACATTGATCACAATTCTTGGGAGTCAGTTGCCAGTGATCGCCAGAGCTGGCGGGCAGCCATAAAGGCGGGGCTAAAGATTGCTGAGTCGAAGAGACTTAGCTGTTGGCAGGACAAAAGACAGAACTGCAAGGGGAGAACCAACTGTGTAACAGTCCCAACAACGAATTTTATCTGCGGCACCTGTGGAAGAGTCTGTCACTCTAGAATTGGCCTTTATAGCCACTCCAGTCGCTGCTTCACAAACCACTGACCACCTCCAGGCGCTTACCCATTGTCTCTAGAGACAAGGAGGCCAAAGAAGAAGACTCTGGATTGCTCTTTGTCGTTTCCCAGAGCCAACCTAAACCTTATGATACGATGATCACTGTCCTCTAAATATGCTCCGACTGTCACTTGATCAACTTGTCCCACCTCATTCCCATGAACCAGGTCGAGCAGAGCTTCCTTTCAGAAACATAATGCTGCAGAATTCTTTTTCCTAAACACTGACTATGAACAGTTCCTCTGAAACATTTGCAGGACAAGCATCCCAGTCTATATTCAGATAATTCAAGTTCCCCATTATAACGACTCTATCATTTGAGTTTTCCTGAAAATAGACGCATTTTGTTGAAGCCTTTATCTTGCACTCATTTGGACAAATCACATGAATACAGATGCAAGGGAAAGCTACTAATTTATACCGTATGAAAAGAGAATGCTGATTTGTGAGAAAGTGCACTCTAACTGGTAGAGGCGTTGCCATGGAGAATGAATTAGCTTGTTCTGACTGATAGTTAACTCCCAACCTTTTTTGAAATTGAAATCAGGCAGGTTGTCTCTGATTGTTGGAGGCATTGCCCTAAGGAATGAACCAGCGAATGGCTGCCACTTATTTGTTTCACTGAAACAATTGTAATGTGTTTTGAACAGGGTCCTGTGTGTTAATATATGTAGCTTCCAGTCCACACAAAAGCACCACACTGCGAACTCCACTGACAATCTTAAATTGATTGTCAGCGTAATTCTTGGCACACTGAGGATTATTTAGCAAATGTTGTCCAATTGCAGAATTGCAGTGGGTTGGGTACAGCCTGTACCTTGCCCTTTGCGAACATCAGAAGAGATGTGTTCTTTGATATGATCCACCAGTCTTTGGGATGTAAGGCCTGTTTACCTCGCATCATACTGGCATTGAAATCTATATTTCACATTATTCAATTGTGTGATAGGCAGGGCGTTGTTTTTGGCTTGACGGAATCATCCTGTTGGTTGAGAACACTACGCGTGTTGTTGCTGCATAGCAGCAGTGTCAAACAGCTAGCTTCATCCGTTCATGAGGATTTGGTGCTTTTTAAATCTGCAATTCCACTCTCCCTCTCTCCAGGTCTCCAGTCTTTGGTGCTTTTTAAATCCACTCCTCTCTCACTGCTCCTCTCCAGGTATCCAAAGCACCAAAGCCAAATAATTACAGGCCGGTCAGTCTAACCTCAAGAGTGGAAAAATTATTTGAATCTCCTCTGAGAGACAGGATAAACTGTCAGTTGGAAAGACATGGGTTAATCAAGGAGAGTCAGCATGGATTTGTTCAGGGATGATCTCGTCTAACCAACGTGATCGAATTTTTTGAAGGATTAACAGGGAAGACAGATGAGGGTAGTTCAGTTGATGTGGTCTATATGAATTTTAGCAAGGCTTTTGACAAGATACTATATGGCAGACTGGTTAAAAAATAAAATCCCGTGAATCCATAGAAATGCAGCAAATTGGCTCAGTGACAGGAAACAAAGGGTAATTGTTGACGGCTATTTCAGTGACTGGAGAGCTGCTTCCAGTGGCGTTCCACAGGGCTCAGTACTGGGTCGCTTGCTTTTTGTGGTGTATATTAACGAGTTGGTCATAAATGTAGGGGGCATGATCAAGAAATTTGCGGACGACAGAAAGATTGGCCGTGTGGTAGAGAGCGAGGAGGATAGCTGTTGGCTGCAGGAAGATATTGATGGTCTGTTCAAATGGGCAGAAAAGTGGCAAATGGAGTTCAATCTGCAGAAGTGTGAGGTGATGCATTTGGGGAGGTCAAGAAAGGCAAAGGAGTATTTGATTAATGGGAAAATACTGAGAAGTGTAGAGCAAGTGAGGGATCTTGGACTGAATGCCCACAAATCCCTGAAGACAACAGAACAGGTCGATGAGGTGGTTAAGGAGGCATATGGAATCCTTTCCTTTATTAACCGAGGTATAGAAGACAAGAGCTGGGAGGTTATGCTGGCGCTGTTTAACTCATTGGTCAGGCCACAAATTGAGTACTGTGTGCAGTTATGGTCACTCATTGCAGAAAGGATGTAATTGCACAATAGAAGGTACAGAGGAGATTTACGAGCATGTTGCCAGGAGTGGACAAATGCAGTTGAGATGAAAGATTGGATAGGCTGGGATTGTTCTCCGTGGAACAGAGACGGCTGAGTGGAGATCTGATTGAACTGGACAAAAATATGAGGTGCCTGGATAGAATGGAGGTGAAGGGTCTTTTCACCTTAGCAGAGAGGTCAGTGACGAGGGAGCATATATTTAAACTGATTTATCGAAGAATTAGAGGGGATATGAGGAAAAACATTTTCACCCAGAGGGTGGTGATAGTCTGGAACTCACTGCCTGAAAGGGTAGTTGAAGTAGAGACCTTCAATTCTTTCAAAGTGAGTCTGCATATGCACCTCGAGTTCCGCAATCTGCAGGGCTACGGAGCAAATGCTGGAAGGTGGGATTCGAATAGGTGCATAGTTTTTCAGCCGGCACAGACACGATGGGTCAAGTGGTCTCTTTCTCTGTCTTAAACATTCTACGATTCTATGAAATTCCGAAGTTTTCTTTCGGCATGTAAGTAGTAAAAGGGTGGTAAGAGGAGGGGTGGGGCCGATTAGAGGCTAGAAAGGGGATTTACACAGAGAGGCAGAGGGCATAGCTGAGGTATTAAATGAATGCTTTGCATCTGTCTTTCCCAAGGAAGAAGATGCAACTCAGGCAATCTTCCTTCGAATCAGGGCTGTCCCCAGAGGACTGGAGAGTTGTAAAGGTTACACCCTTGTTCACAAAAGGGACTAGAGAAAAACCCAGCAACTATAGGACAGTCATTTTAACTTCAGTGGTCGGAAAACATCGAGAAAAAATAATTCGGGACAAAATCAATAGTCACGTGGATAAATGTGGGTTAATTATGGAAATCCAGCATGGAGTTCCTATGGAAAATCATGCTGAACCAACTTGCTGGAATTTTGTGAGGAGGCAACAGAGAGGGTTGATGAAGGCAATGCTGTTGATGTGGTGTACATGGACATTCAAAAGGCGCTTGATACAGTGCTACACAACAAACTTGTGAGAAAACTTGTAGCTCATGAAATAAAAGGGATGTTCGCAACATGGATACGGAATTGTCTTGATAGGAAGGAAACAAAGATCCGTGATGGGACTCTTGCTTTTCCTGATACATATTAATAAACTACACCTTGGTGTACAGGGCACAATTGCAACGTTTGCAGATGATACGAAACTTGGAAGCATTGTGAATTGTGAGGAGAATAGTGTAGAATTTCAAAAGGACATAGACAAGTTGGTGGAATGGACAGACAGGTGGCAGATGAAGTTCAATGCCAAGAAATGTAACGTAATTCATTTTGGTAGCGAGAACATAGAGAGACAATATAAAATAAAGGGCACAATTCTAAAGGGGTGCAGGAGCAGAGGGACCTGGGTGTAATTGTGCATAAGTCAGTGAAGGTGGCAGGATCGGCTGAGAGAGCAGTTAATAACGCATATAGTATTCCAGACTTCATTAATAGGGGGCATAGAGTACAAGAGCATGGAAGCTATGTTGAACTTGTACAAGACACTAGTTCCTCCTCAGGTGGAGTATTGGGTCTATTTCAGTGTGCCACACTTTCGGAAAGACATGAGGGTATTGGAGAGAGTAGAAAAGAGATTCGTGAGAATTGTTCCAGAGGTGAACAATTTCAGTTACGAATATAGATCGGAGAAGAATGACAAGAGTTAGATTAGATCCAATCAAGGATAGTAGTGGGAAGTTGTGTGTGGAATCAGAGGAGATAGGGGAAGTGTTAAATGAATATTTTGCGTCAGTATTTACAGTAAAGAAAGAAAATGTTGTCGAGGAGAATACTGAGATTCAGACTACTAGGCTAGATGGGATTGAGGTTCACAAGGAGGAGGTGTTATCAATTTTGGAAAGTGTGAAAATAGATAAGTCCCCTGGGCCAGATGGGATTTATCCTAGGATTCTCTGGGAAGCTAGGGAGGAGATTGCAGAGCCTTTGTCCTTGATCTTTATGTCGTTATTGTCTACAGGAATAGTGCCGGAAGACTGGAGGATAGCAAATGTTGTATCCTTGTTCAAGAAGGGGAGTAGAGACAGCCCTGGTAATTATAGACCTGTGAGCCTTATTTCGGTTGTGGGTAAAATGTTGGAAAAGGTTATAAGAGACAGGATTTATAATCATCTTGAAAAGAATAAGTTCATTAGAGATAGTCAGCACGGTTTTGTGAAGGGTAGGTCGTGCCTCACAAACCTTATTGAGTTTTTCGAGAAGGTGACCAAACAGGTGGATGAGGGTAAAGCCGTGGATGTGGTGCATATGGATTTCAGTAAGGCGTTTGATAAGGTTCCCCACGGTAGGCGATTGCCGAAAATACGGAAGTATGGGGTTGAAGGCGATTTAGAGCTTTGGATCAGAAATTGGCTAGCTGAAAGAAGACAGAGGGTGGTGGTTGATGGCAAATGTTCATCCTGGAGTTTAGTTACCAGTGGTGTACGCAAGGTTCTGTTTTGGGGCCACTGCTGTTTGTCATTTTTATAAATGACCTGGAAGAGGGTGTAGAAGGGTGGGTTAGTAAATTTGCAGATAACACTAAGGTCGGTGGAGTTGTGGATAGTGCTGAAGGATGTTGTAGGGTTCAGACAGACAGAGATAGGCTGCAGAGCTGGGCTGAGAGATGGCAAATGGAGTTTAATGCGGAAGAGTGCGAGGTGATTCACTTTAGAAGGAGTAACAGGAATGCAGAGTACTGGGCTAATGGGAAGATTCTTGGTAGTGTAGATGAACAGAGAGATCTTGGTGTCCAGGTGCATAAATCTCTGACTGTTGCCACCCAGGTTAATAGGGCTGTTAAGAAGGCATATGGTGTGTTAGCTTTTATTAGTAGGGGGATCGAGTTTCGGAGCCACGAGGTCATGATGCAGCTGTACAAAACTCTGGTGAGACCGCACCTGGAGTATTGCGTGCAGTTCTGGTCACCGCATTATAGGAAGGATGTGGAAGCTATGGAAAGGGTGCAGAGGAGATTTACTAGGATGTTGCCTGGTATGGAAGGAAGGTCTTACGAGGAAAGGCTGAGGGACTTGAGGTTGTTTTCTTTGGAGAGAAGGAGGAGGAGAGGTGACTTAATAGAGACATATAAGATAATCAGAGGGTTAGATAGGTTGGATAGTGAGAGTCTTTTTCCTCGGATGGTGATGGCAAACACGAGGGGACATAGCTTTAAGTTGAGGGGTGATAGATATAGGACAGATGTCAGAGGTAGTTTCTTTACTCAGAGAGTAGTAGGGGTGTGGTACGCCCTGCCTGCAGCAGTAGTAGACTCGCCAACTTTAAGGGCATTTAAGTGGCCGTTGGATAGACATATGGATGAAAATGGAATAGTGTAGGTCAAATGGTTTCACAGGTCGGCGCAACATCGAGGGCCGAAGGGCCTGTACAGCGCTTTAATGTTCTAATTCTAATTCTAAGTTAGGACAATTTTATTTGAGGAACAGAAGGCTAAGAGGTGATTTGATAGAGGTATTCAAAATCATGAGGTGTCTGGACAGAGTCGATAGAGAGAAACTGTCCCACACGTGAAAGGATCAAGAATTAGAGGGCACAGATTTAAAGTATTTGGCAACAGAAGCAAAAGTGACATGAGGAAAAACTTTTTCACGCAGCAAGTGGTTAAGGTCTGGAATGTGCTGCCTGGGAACCTGGTGGAGGCAGCTTCAATTGAAGCATTCAAAAGGGAATTAGATAGTTATGTGAAAAGGAAGAATGTGCAGGGTTATGGGAAGAAGGAAGGGGAATGGTCCTGAGGGAATGTCTCTTTCAGAGAGCCAGTGCAAACATGATGGGCCGAATGGCCACCTTCTGCGCTGCAACAATTCTGTTATTCTGTGATGTTTTGGTGCTTTTTTTTAATCTACTCTTCTCCCGCTGCTCCTCTCTTATTGACCAGCTTTTGGTTCTTTTTAAATCAGCACCATTCGTGACTCCTCAGATACTGAAGCAGTCCGTGTTGAATTGCAGCAAGACCGGGACAATATCCAGGCTTGGGCTGATAAGTGGCAAGTAACATTCGCACCACACAAGTGCCAGGCAATGATAATCTCCAAAAAGAGAGAATCTAACCATGTCCCCTTGAAATTCAACAGCATGACCATCGCTGAATTCCCCACTATCAACATGCTAGGGGTTACCATTGACCACAAACTGAACTGGAGTTGCCATATAAACACTGTGGCTACAAGAGCAGGTCAGAGGCTAGGAATCCTGAGGTGAGTAACTCACCTCCTGTCTCCCCAAAGCCTGTCCACAATCTACAAGGCACAAGTCAGGAGTATGATGGAATACTCTCCACTTTCCTGGATGGGTGCAGCTCCAACAACACTCAAGAAGCTCGACACCATCCAAGACAAAGCAGCCCGCTTGATTGCCACCCCATCTACAAACATTCACTCCCTCCATCACCGACACACAGTGACAGCAGTGTGTACCATCTACAAGATGCACTGCAGCAATGCACCAAGGCTCCTTAGACAGCACCTTCCAAACCCACGACCTCTACCAACTAGAAGGAAAAGGGCAGCAAATACATGGGAACACCACCACCTGCAAGTTCCCCTCCAAGTCATGCACCATCCTGACTTAGAACTATATCGCCATTCCTTCACTGTCACTGGGTCAAAATCCTGGAACTCCCTTCCTAACAGCACTGTGAGTGTACCTACCCCAAATGGACTGCTGCGGTTCAAGAAGGCAGCTCACCACCACCTTCTGAAGGGCAATTAGGGATGGGCAATAAATGCTGGCCTGGCCAGCGACGCCCACATCCCATGAATGAATATAAACTCCTCTCCCACTGCCCCTCTCTAATTCACCAGGTTTTGCTGCTTTATCAGTCCACTCCTCTTCCGCTGTTGTTGGGGCTGTTACACAGTTGGCTCTCCCAATGCGCTTCTGTCTTTTTTCCTGCCAACTGCTAAGTCTCTTCGACTCGCCGCTCTTTAGCCCCGCCTTTTTGGTTGCCCGCCAGCTCTGGAGATCACTGGCAACTGACTCCCACGACTTGTGATCAATGTCACAGGACTTCATGTTGCTTTTGCAGACGTCTTTAAAACGGAGAGACGGACGGCCGGCGGGTCTGATACCAGTGACGAGCTCGCTGTCGAACGCCTCCTTGGGGATTCTGCCATCTTCTATGTGGCTCACATGGCTAAGCCATCTCAAGCGCCGCTGGCTCAGTAGGATGTATATGCTGGGGATGTTGGCCGCCTCAAGGACTTCTGAGTTGGAGATACGGTCCTGCCACCTGATGCCAAAGATTCTCCGGAGGCAACGAAGATGGAATGAATTGAGACGTTGCTCTTGGCTGACATACATTGTCCAGGCCTCGCTGCTGTAGAGCAAGGTACTGAGGATACAGGCTTGAAACATTCTGTATTTCCCATGCGTTTGTTGATTTCTGCATCGAGAGACAGGTTACTGGTGATAGTTGAGCCTAGGTAGGTGAACTCTTGAACCACTTCCAGAGCGTGGTCACCAATATTGATGGATGGAGCAGAACGAAGCATTGCTTAGTTACTAATGAAGAAGGGTCACTGACCCGAAACGTTAACTCTGCTTCTCTTTCCACAGATGCTGCCAGTCCTGCTGAGTGATTCCAGCATTTCTTGTTTTTATTTCAGATTTCCAGTATCCGCAGTATTTTGCTTTTATTATTGCTTAATTACTGACTAAATAAACATAATAAAATCAGTTCTTCACTGATGGTAATGCATTATTTAAATACTGCACTTTAAAATCTCTGTGACTGCTGAATTCAATAACAAGTGAGGCTGTCATCGTAATGTATTTAAATTTATATTTAATTGCCTGTAAACACTAAATACATTGACTATATTGTTTAACAGATGAACAGTTCTCCAACACCATTAACCACAGATATTTTTGTTTGAATGTATTAATTAAGTTGTGTTACTGGGATCTATAGATTAGATTTCCTCTAACACTCTGCTGCAGTCTTACCCTGTGAATCTCAGCATCTCCTCTCACTGTATTGAACCCTCTGTCTCCTCAGGCATTGTGTCAGTTTATCCACTTTCCCATACCATCTGCTCCAGTCTCCCCTTCAGTACCAACATGTCCTTTTCCTTCTCTCCTTCCCAAACTCATTCACTGGTTCCACCTCCAGCTGCGTCTTCCAAATAAATCCCAACCCTCAAACTCACCGCAGCAGCTCTCAGAATTGTCCCATTTTGTACCAGTCCCTGTCGGCTTTCTGAACCCATAGCAAGAAACCATCTGCACATCCCGCTGCCCTAAACATTCCCGATCAACAGTCTGGAGACAAATTCCCATTTAACCCATGAGATTCCATCTCTGTAAAACCCTTTCTCATTCCCCCACAGGCACTGCATCCTCACTCTGTACTTCCAGTAGATCCAGTGTTGACCATATTCACTTTCTGTCTCAATTTCCCAATACATTATTAATAATTGTGTTTTAAACATTTCACTGTGACAAAGCACTGCCCAGGTCAATGAATCAGTTTTCACTGTTCGATGCAGCAACAAAGCTGGAAATTTCAGCCCAGATCCTGTCAAACTGCTCCTTTGTCTCCAGGTCTGATCAGTAATTTCTCTGCTTCCTTTTCTCCCTCTTCCAGTTAACCTGGTGGCGATTGAGATCCTGTCCCGAGGAAAGTGCGGTCTCTCCAAATGTACCAGTGTCTACCTGGTGGGAATGGCAGTGGCTGATCTCCTGGTCGTTATCAATCATCTCATATTGTTGTGGATTGTTTTATTTTATTTCCCAGATTCATTCCTGAGTACTATGCCCATGTGTGCTCTTATTACAGTTCTGAGTTCTGCAGCCATAGCAACTTCTGTCTGGCTCACAGTCACTTTCACCTTTGATAGATTTGTGGCCATTTGTTGTGAGAAGCTGAGAGCAAAATATTGCACCGAGAAAATGGCAGCTGTGGTTGTCGGAACAGTGAGTGTGCTGGGATTCTTACTGTCTCTCCCCTGGTACTTTACACTTGAAAACGAGGAAAGTATTGATAGTGTTCCCATGGGATGTGCTTTTAAACCAAGCTTCTTCACTTCCCCCACATGGGAGGCATTTCAATTGTTGTACTACATTTTAACCCCTTGTGTCCTGCTCTTTATGATTTTACTGCTCAATGTTCAGACGGTCAGACGTATTTTACTCTCCAGTAAAGTCCACAGGGGTTTCCGGTGCCACAGCAATGGAGAGAATCACAAAGACCCAGAGATGGAGAATCGCATAAAATCTATTATTTTACTCTTCTATATATCTGGCAGTTTTATATTGTTATGGATTACCCGGGTTGTGTTTATCATTTATAAACGAATTGCAGATATTCGGTATTATCCGTCCTAACTGACCCTCACTTAATCACTGAACACACATCACTAATGCTGCAGGCTCTCAGTTCCTGCACCAACATGTGTATTTACACTGTGACCCAGACTAAATTCAGAGAGGAACTGAAGAAGGCGGTGAAATACCCTTTCAATCTCATTGTTAAATTAGTGAAATCATAGGAAGAGAGAAACACTGGAACTAAACCCCATTTCGTATTCTAGTCCCTACACTCCCCACAGGACAGAAAGTGCAGATTACATTCACAGCACTGAGTACTGAAATTATTTTTAATCTGATTCTGAGTAGACATATTGTTGAGAATCTGACCTATTGAGGAGGGACTTGCTCTGCCCGCCCTCCCACCATCTCCATCTGCTGGTGTCCCTGTCTCACTGCAGTTACTGTCTCCCTCCCACCATCTCCACCTGCTGGGGTCCATCTCTCAAAGCAGTTACTGCTCCCTCCCCCTCACAACCTCCACCTGCTGGTGTCCCAGTCTCACTGCAGTTACTGTCCCACTCACCATCTCCACCTGCTGGGGTCCATCTCTCAATGCAGTTACTGCCCCCCCCCCCCCTCACAACCTCCACCTGCTGGTGTCCCAGTCTCACTGCAGTTACTGTCCCACTCACCATCTCCACCTGCTGGGGTCCATCTCTCAATGCAGTTACTGCCCCCCCTCACAACCTCCACCTGCTGGTGTCCCTGTCTCACTGCAGTTACAGCCCCCCTCTCACCATCGCCACCTGCTGGTGTCCCTGTCTGACTGCAGTTACTGCTCCTCTCAACAATTCCTTCTGCTGGTGTCACTGACTCACTGCAGTTATTGCCCCGCTCTCACCACCTCCATCTGCTGGCGTCCCCGTCTCACTTCAGTCACTGCTTCCTGTCACTATCTCCACCTGCTGGTGTCGCTGGCTCACTGCAGTTACAGTTCCCCTCTCACTATCTCCATCTGCAGGTGTCCCTGTCTTACTGCAGTTACTGCCCCTCGCACCAGCTCTATCTGCTGGTGTTCCTGTCACACTGCAGTTAATGGCCCCTCTCACTACCTCCATCTGCTGGTGCCCTGTCTAACTCCAGTTAATGCCCACTTCTCACCATCTCCATCTGCTGGTATCCCTGTCACACTGCATTTACATCCCCCTCTCATCATCGACATCTGCTGCAGTCCTTGTATCACTGCAGTTACTGCCCGCCGCTCACCATCTCCATCTGCTGGTGTCCCTGCCGCACTGCAGTTACTCCCCCCCCCCCACCCCCCGCCCTCACCATCTCCATCAGCTGATGTCCCTGACTTAATGCTGTTACTCACCCTCGATTTCCATATGCTAAAACAGGATCTTGCCATCGTGGACTGGGAGTAGCTACGTGTAGGAAAGTCTACATCAGACCAGCAGGAGCCATTCAAAGAGGAAATAGTGGAGGTTCAAAGCCAACATGTACCCGTTAAGATGAAGGGTAGGACCAACAAGTCCAGACAACCCTGGATGTCAAGGGATATAGAGGATTGGTTCAGGAAGAAAACGGAAGCTTATTGCAGATTCTAAGCACTGAAAACAGCCGAGGCACTGGAGGTGTATAGAAACTGCATTGGGTCCTTCAAAAAATGCAATTAGGAGAGTGAAGAAGGGAGATGAAAACACACTGGTGGGCAAGATAAAACAAAATCCTAAGGCGTGTCATAAGTATATTAAGTGCAAGAGGATAACTAGGAAAGAGTAGGGCCTATTAGGGACCAAAGTGGCAATCTGTGTGTGGAGCTGGAGGACATGGGTGAGGTTTTCAATGATGGCTTTTCATTTGTGTTCAATATGGAGAAGGACGATTTATGTGCAGAGATCAGGCAGGGGGATTGTGATATACTTGATCATATTAGCAATGAAAGGGAGGAAGTATTAGCTGTTTTAGCGGGAGTAAAAGACGATAAACCCCCAGACCCAGATGAGATGTATCCCAGGCTGTTATGTGAGGCAAGGGAGGAGTTAGCAGGAGCTCTGACACAAATTTTCAAATCCTCTCTGTTTACGGTTGTGAAAGCTCCGCATTTCCCCCAGGACCTGTCTTTAAAGTTGTGACAGCTCAGTATTTACCCCAGGACCTGTCCTTAAAGTTGTGACAGCTCGGTATTTTACCCAGGACCTGTGTTTAAAGTTGTGACAGCTCAGTATTTTACCCGCGATCTGTGTTTAAAGTTGTGACAGCTCAGTATTTCCCCCAGGAACTCTCTTTAAAGTTGTGACAGCTCAGTATTTTACCCAGGACCTGTGTTTAAAGTTGTGACAGCTCAGTATTTTACCCGCGATCTGTGTTTAAAGTTGTGACAGCTCAGTATTTTACCCAGGACCTGTGTTTAAAGTTGTGACAGCTCAGTATTTTACCCGCGATCTGTGTTTAAAGTTGTGACAGCTCAGTATTTCCCCCAGGACCTGTGTTTAAAGTTGTGACAGCTCAGTATTTTACCCGCGATCTGTGTTTAAAGTTGTGACAGCTCAGTATTTCCCCCAGGACCTGTGTTTAAAGTTGTGACAGCTCAGTATTTCCCCCAGGACCTGTCTTGAAAGTTGTGACAGTTCAGGATTTCCCCCAGGCCCTGTCTTTAAAGTTGTGACAGCTCAGTATTTCCCCCAGGACCTGTGTTTAAAGTTGTGACAGCTCAGTATTTCCCCCAGGATATGTCTTTAAAGTTGTGACAGCTCAGTATTTCCCCCAGGACCTGTGTTTAAAGCTGTGACAGCTCAGTATTTCCCCAAGGATATGTCTTTAAAGTTGTGACAGCTCAGTATTTCCCCCAGGACCTGTGTTTAAAGCTGTGACAGCTCAGTATTTCCCCCAGGACCTGTCTTTAAAGTTGTGACAGCTCAGTATTTCCCCCAGGACCTGTCTTGAAAGTTGTGACAGTTCAGGATTTCCCCCAGGCCCTGTCTTTAAAGTTGTGACAGCTCAGTATTTCCCCCAGGACCTGTCTTGAAAGTTGTGACAGTTCAGGATTTCCCCCAGACCCTGTCTTTAAAGTTGTGACAGCTCAGTATTTCCCCCAGGACCTGTGTTTAAAGTTCTGACAGTGCAGTCTTTCCTCCAGGATCTGTATTTAAAGTTGACACAGATCAGTATTTTACACAGGACCTGTGTTTAAAGTTGTGACAGCTCAGTATTACCATCAGGACCTGTCTTTAAAGTTGTGACAGCTCGGTATTTCCACAAGAACCTGTGTTTTAAGTTGTGACAGCTCAGCATTTTACCCAGGACCTGTGTTTAAAGTTGTGACAGCTCAGTATTTTACCCAGGACCTAGGATTAAAATTGTGACAGCTCAGTATTTCCACAAGAACCTGTGTTTAAAGTAGTGACAGCTCAGTATTTCCACAAGAACCTGTGTTTGAAGTTGTGACAGCTCAGCATTTTACCCAGGACCTGTGTTTAAAGTTGTGACAGCTCAGTATTTCCCCCAGGACCTGTGTTTCAAGTTGTGACAGTTCAGTATTTCCTGCAGGACCTGTCTTTAAAGTTGTGACAGTTCAGTATTTCCTGCAGGGCCTGTGTTTAAAGTTGTGACAGCTCAGTATTTCCCCCAGGCCCTTTGTTTAAAGTTATGACAACTCAATGTAACCCCCCAGGACCTGTGTTTAAAGTTGTGACAGCTCAGTATTTCCCACAGGACCTGTCTTTAAAGTTGTGACAGCTCAGTATTTCCCACAGGACCTGTCTTTAAAGTTGTGACAACTCAGTATTTCCCACAGGACCTGTCTTTAAAGTTGTGACAGCTCAGTATTTCCCACAGGCCCTGTGTTTAAAGTTATGACAACTCAGTATAACCACCCAGGACCTGTGTTTAAAGTTGTGACAGCTCAGTATTTCCCACAGGACCTGTCTTTAAAGTTGTGACAACTCAGTATTTCCCACAGGACCTGTCTTTAAAGTTGTGACAGCTCAGTATTTCCCACAGGCCCTGTGTTTAAAGTTATGACAACTCAGTATAACCACCCAGGACCTGTGTTTAAAGTTGTGACAACTCAGTATTTCCCACAGGCCCTGTGTTTAAAGTTATGACAACTCAGTATAACCACCCAGGACCTGTGTTTAAAGTTGTGACAGCTCAGTATTTCCTTCCAGGACCTGTGTTTAAAGTTGTGACAGCTCAGTATTTCCTTCCAGGCCCTGTGTTTAAAGTTGTGACAGATCAGTATTTTACCCAGGACCTGTCTTTTAAGTTGTGACAGCTCAGCCTTTACCCCAGGACCTGTGTTTAAAGTTGTGACAGCTCAGTCTTTCCCCCAGGCCCTGTCTTTAAAGTTGTGACAGCTCAGTATTTCCCACAGGACCTGTGTTTAAAGTTGCGACAACTCAGTATTTCCCCCAGGACGTGTCTTTAAAGTTCTGACAGTGCAGTCTTTCCTCCAGGACCTGTATTTAAAGTTGTCACAGATCAGTATTTTACGCAGGACCTGTGTTTTAAAGTTGTGACAGCTCAGTCTTTCCCCCAGGCCCTGTCCTTAAAGTTGTGACAGCTCAGTATTTCCCCCAGGACGTGTCTTTAAAGTTCTGACAGCTCAGTATTTCCCCCAGGACCTGTCTTTAAAGTTGTGACAGCTCGGTATTTCCACAAGAACCTGTGTTTTAAGTTGTGACAGCTCAGTATTTTACTCAGAACCTATGTTTAAAATTGTGACAGCTCAGTATTTCCACAAGAACCTGCGTTTTAAGTTGTGGCAGCTCAGTATTTCCACAAGAACCTGTGTTTAAAGTTGTGACAGCTCAGTATTTCCACAAGAACCTGTGTTTTAAGTTGTGGCAGCTCAGTATTTCCACAAGAACCTGTGTTTAAAGTTGTGACAGCTCAGTATTTCCACAAGAACCTGTGTTTAAAGTTGTGACAGCTCAGTCTTTCCCCCAGGACCTGCGTTTCAAGTTGTGACAGTTCAGTATTTCCTGCAGGGCCTGTGTTTAAAGTTGTGACAGCTCAGTATTTCCCCCAGGACCTGTGATCAAAGTTGTGACAACTCAGTATTTCCCCCAGGACCTGTCTTTAAAGTTGTGACAGCTCAGTATTTCCCCCAGGCCCTGTGTTTAAAGTTATGACAACTCAGTATAACCACCCAGGACCTGTGTTTAAAGTTGTGACAGCTCAGTATTTCCCCCAGGACCTGTGTTTAAAGTTGTGTTAGATCAGTATTTCCCCCAGTATTTGTCTTTAAAGTTGTCACAGTTCAGTATTACCCCCAGGATCTGTCTTTAAAGTTGTGAAAGCTCAGCATTTCCCCCAGGAACTGTATTTAAAGTTGTGACAGCTCAGTATTTCCCCCAGGAACTGTGTTTAAAGTTGTGACAGCTCAGTATTTTACCGAGGACTTGAGTTTAATGTTGTGACAGTTCAGTATTTTACCCAGGACCTGTGTTTAAAGTTGTGACAGCTCAGTATTTCCCCCAGGACCTGTGTTTAAAGATGTGACAGCTCAGTATTTCCCCCAGGACCTGTGTTTAAAGATGTGACAGTTCAGTATTTCCCCCAGGACCTGTGTTTAAAGATGTGACTGCTCAGTATTTCCCCCAGAACCTGTGTTTACAGTTGTGACAGTTCAGTATTTCCCCCAGGACCTGTGTTTAAAGATGTGACTGCTCAGTATTTCCCCCAGAACCTATGTTTAAAATTGTGACAGCTCAGTATTTCCCCCAGGACCTGTGTTTAAAGATGTGACAGCTCAGTATTTCCCCCAGAACCTATGTTTAAAATTGTGACAGCTCAGTATTTCCCCCAGGACCTGTGTTTAAAGATGTGACAGCTCAGTATTTCCCCAAGAACCTGTGTTTACAGTTGTGACAGCTCAGTCTTTCCCCAGGCCCTGTGTTTACAGTTGAGACAGCTCAGTATTTCCACCAAGATCTGCGTTTCAAGTTGTGTCTGTTCAGTATTTCCCCCTGTTTGTGTTTAAAGTTGTGACAGATCAGTTATTCCCCCAGGCCCTGTGTTTACAGTTGTGAAAGCTCAGCATTTCCCCCAGGAACTGTATTTAAAGTTGTGACAGCTCAGTATTTCCTCCAGGCCCTGTGTTTACCTTTTGTCAAAGCTCAGCATTTCCCCCAGGACCTGTCTTTAAAGTTGTGACAGCTCAGTATTTCCCCCAGGCCCTGTGTTTAATGTTGTGACAGCTCAGTATTTCCCCCAGAAACTGTGCTTAAAGTGGTGACAGCTCAGTATTTCCCCCAGGCCCTGTTTTTAAAGTTGTGACAGCTCAGTATTTCCCCTGGGACCTGTGTTTAAAGTGGTGACAGCTCAGTATTTCCCCCAGGACCTGTCTTTAAAGTTGTGACAGCTCAGTATTTTACCCAGGACCTGCGTTTAAAGTTGTGACAGCTCAGTATTTTACCCAGGACCTGTCTTTAAAGTTGTGAAAGCTCAGTATTTTAACCAGGACCTGTCTATAAAGTTCTGACAGCTCAGTATTTCCCCCAGGCCCTGTGTTTAATGTTGTGACAGCTCAGTATTTCCCCCAGAAACTGTGCTTAAAGTGGTGACAGCTCAGTATTTCCCCCAGGCCCTGTTTTTAAAGTTGTGACAGCTCAGTATTTCCCCTCGGACCTGTGTTTAAAGTGGTGACAGCTCAGTATTTCCCCCAGGACCTGTCTTTAAAGTTGTGACAGCTCAGTATTTTACCCAGGACCTGCGTTTAAAGTTGTGACAGCTCAGTATTTTACCCAGGACCTGTCTTTAAAGTTGTGAAAGCTCAGTATTTTACCCAGGACCTGTCTTTAAAGTTCTGACAGCTCAGTATTTCCCCCAGGCCCTGTGTTTAATGTTGTGACAACTCAGTATTTCCCCCAGGACCTGTCTTTAAAGTTGTGACAGCTCAGCATTTCCCCCAGGATATGTCTTTAAAGTTGTGACAGCTCAGTATTTTAACCAGGACCTGTCTATAAAGTTCTGACAGCTCAGTATTTCCCCCAGGCCCTGTGTTTAATGTTGTGACAACTCAGTATTTCCCCCAGGACCTGTCTTTAAAGTTGTGACAGCTCAGTATTTCCCCCAGAAACTGTGCTTAAAGTGGTGACAGCTCAGTATTTCCCCCAGGCCCTGTTTTTAAAGTTGTGACAGCTCAGTATTTCCCCTCGGACCTGTGTTTAAAGTTGTGACAGCTCAGTATTTCCCCCAGGACCTGTCTTTAAAGTTGTGACAGCTCAGTATTTTACCCAGGACCTGCGTTTAAAGTTGTGACAGCTCAGTATTTTACCCAGGACCTGTCTTTAAAGTTGTGAAAGCTCAGTATTTTACCCAGGACCTGTCTTTAAAGTTGTGACAGCTCAGTCTTTCCCCAAGGACCTGTCTTTAAAGTTGTGACAGCTCAGTATTTCCCCTAGAAACTGTGTTTCAAGTTGTGACAGCTCAGTCTTTCCCCCAGGACCTGCGTTTCCAGTTGTGACAGTACAGTATTTCCTGCAGGGCCTGTGTTTACAGTTGTGACAGTACAGTATATCCCCCAGGACCTGTGATCAAAGTTGTGACAACTCGATATTTCCCCCAGGACCTGTGATCAAAGTTGTGACAACTCGGTATTTCCCCCAGGACCTGTGATCAAAGTTGTGACAACTCAGTATTTCCCCCAGGACCTGTCTTTAAAGTTGTGACAACTCAGTATTTCCCCCAGGACCTGTATTTAAAGTTGTTACAGCTCAGTATTTCCCCCGGGAACTGTATTTAAAGTTGTGACAGCTCAGTATTTCCCCCAGGAACTGTATTTAAAGTTGTGACAGCTCAGTATTTCCCCCAGGCCCTGTGTTTAAAACTGCGACAGCTCAGTATTTTCATCAGGACCTGTGTTTGCAGTTGTGAAAGTTCAGTATTTTACCCAGGACCTGTATTTAAAGTTGTGACAGCTCAGTATTTCCTCCCGACCCAGTGTTTACAGCTGTGACAGCTCAGTATGTCCCCCAGCGTCTCTGTTTAAAGTTGTGACAGCTCAGTATTTCCCCCAGTCTCTGTCTTTAAAGTTGTGACATTTCAGTATTTCCCCCAGGCCCTGTCTTTAAAGTTGTGACAGTTCAGTATTTCCCCCAGGCCCTGTCTGTAAAGTTGTGACAGCTCAGTATTTTTCCCAGGATCCGTCTTTAAAGTTGTGACAGCTCAGTATTTCCTCCAGGCCCTGTCTTTAAAGTTGTGACAGCTCAGTATTTCCTCCAGGCCCTGTCTTTAAACTTGTGACAGCTCAGTATTTCCTCCAGGCCCTGTCTTTAAAGTTGTGAGAGCTCAGTATTTCCTCCAGGCCCTGTCTTTAAAGTTGTGACAGATCAGTTATTCCCCCAGGACATGTGTTTAAATTTGTGACAGCTCAGTCTTTCCCCCAGGACTTGTCTTTAAAGTTGTGACAGCTCAGTATTTCCCCAAGAACCTGTGTTTACAGTTGTGACAGGTCAGTCTTTCCCCAGGCCCTGTGTTTACAGTCGAGACAGTTCAGTATTTCCACCAAGACCTGCGTTTCAAGTTGTGTCAGTTCACTATTTCCCCCTGTTTGTGTTTAAAGTTGTGACAGATCAGTTATTCCCCCAGGACCTGTGTTTACCTTTTGTGAAAGCTCAGCATTTCCCCCAGGAACTGTATTTAAAGTTGTGACAGCCCAGTATGTCCTCCAGGCCCTGTGTTTAAAGTTGTGACAACTCAGTATTTCCCACAGGACCTGTCTTTAAAGTTGTGACAGCTCAGTATTTTACCCAGGACCTGCGTTAAAGTTGTGACAGCTCAGTATTTTACCCAGGACATGTCTTTAAAGTTGTGACAGCTCAGTCTTTCCCCAAGGACCTGTCTTTAAAGTTGTGACAGCTCAGTCTTTCCCCAAGGACCTGTCTTTAAAGTTGTGACTGCTCAGTCTTTCCCCAAGGACCTGTCTTTAAAGTTGTGACAGTTCAGTATTTCCCCTAGAAACTGTGTTTCAAGTTGTGACAGCTCAGTCTTTCCCCCAGGACCTGCGTTTCCAGTTGTGACAGTACAGTATTTCCTGCAGGGCCTGTGTTTACAGTTGTGACAGTACAGTATATCCCCCAGGACCTGTGATCAAAGTTGTGACAACTCGATATTTCCCCCAGGACCTGTGATCAAAGTTGTGACAACTCGGTATTTCCCCCAGGACCTGTGATCAAAGTTGTGACAACTCAGTATTTCCCCCAGGACCTGTCTTTAAAGTTGTGACAGCTCAGTATTTTACCCAGGACCTGTCTTTAAGGTTGTGAAAGCTCAGCATTTCACGGAGGAACTGTATTTAAAGTTGTGACATCTCAGTATTTCCCCCGGGAACTGTACTTAATGTCGTGACAGCTCAGTATTTCCTCCAGGAACTGTATTTAAAGTTGTGACATTTCAGTATTTTACCCAGGAACTGTATTTAAAGTTGTGACAGCTCAGTATTTCCCCCAGGCCAGGTGTTTACATTTGTGACATCTCAGTATTTCTCCCAGGCCCTGTGTTTAAATCTGCGACAGTTCAGTATTTTCATCAGGACCTGTGTTTGCAGTTGTGAAAGTTCAGTATTTTACCCAGGACCTGTATTTAAAGTTGTGACAGCTCAGTATGTCCCCCAGCGTCTCTGTTTAAAGTTGTGACAGCTCAGTATTTCCTCCAGGCCCTGTCATTAAAGTTGTGACAGCTCAGTATTTCCTCCAGGCCCTGTCTTTAAAGTTGTGACAGCTCAGTATTTCCTCCAGGCCCTGTCTTTAAAGTTGTGACAGCTCAGTCTTTCCCCCAGGACTTGTCTTTAAAGTTGTGACAGCTCAGTATTTCCCCAAGAACCTGTGTTTACAGTTGTGACAGCTCAGTCTTTCCCCAGGCCCTGTGTTTACAGTTGAGACAGCTCAGTATTTCCACCAAGATCTGCGTTTCAAGTTGTGTCTGTTCAGTATTTCCCCCTGTTTGTGTTTAAAGTTGTGACAGATCAGTTATTCCCCCAGGCCCTGTGTTTACAGTTGTGAAAGCTCAGCATTTCCCCCAGGAACTGTATTTAAAGTTGTGACAGCCCAGTATGTCCTCCAGGCCCTGTGTTTAAAGTTGTGACAACTCAGTATTTCCCACAGGACCTGTCTTTAAAGTTGTGACAGCTCAGTAAATCCCCCAGGACCTGTGTTTATCTTTGTGACAGTTCAGTATTTTCCCCAGGCTCTGTCTTTAAAGTTGTGACAACTCAGTATTTCCCCCAGGACCTGTCTTTAAAGTTGTGACAGCTCAGTATTTCCCCCAGGACCTGTGCTTGAAGTGGTGACAGCTCAGTATTTCCCACAGGCCCTGTCTTTAAAGTTGTGAAAGCTCAGTATTTTACCCAGGACCTGTCTTTAAAGTTGTGACAGCTCAGACTTTCCCCAAGGACCTGTCTTTAAAGTTGTGACAACTCAGTATTTCCCACAGGACCTGTCTTTAAAGTTGTGACAGCTCAGTATTTCCTCCAGGCCCTGTGTTTATCTTTGTGACATTTCAGAATTTCCCTCAGGCCCTTTGTTTACAGTTATGACAGCTCAGTATTTCCCTCAGGACCTGTCTTTAAAGATGTGACAGCTCAGTATTTCCCTCAGGACCTGTCTTTAAAGATGTGACAGCTCAGTATTTACCCCAGGACCTGTCTTCAAAGTTGTGCCAGCTCAGTATTTCCCCCAGGACCTGTCTTTAAAGTTGTGACAGCTCAGTAAATCCCCCAGGACCTGCCTTTAAAGTTGTGACAGCTCAGTATTTCCCCCAGGACCTGTGTTTATCTTTGTGACAGTTCAGTATTTTCCCCAGGCCCTGTCTTTAAAGTTGTGACAACTCAGTATTTCCCCCAGGACCTGTCTTTAAAGTTGTGACAGCTCAGTATTTCCCCCAGGACCTGTGCTTGAAGTGGTGACAGCTCTGTATTTCCCACAGGCCCTGTCTTTAAAGTTGTGACAGCTCAGTATTTCCGTCAGGACCTGTGTTTAAAGTGATGACAGCTCAGTATTTCCCACAGGCCCTGTCTTTAAAGTTGTGACAGCTCAGTATTTCCCCCAGGACCTGTCTTTAAAGTTGTGACAGCTCAGTATTTTACCCAGGACCTGTCTTTAAAGTTGTGAAAGCTCAGTATTTTACCCAGGACCTGTCTTTAAAGTTGTGACAGCTCAGACTTTCCCCAAGGACCTGTCTTTAAAATTGTGACATCTCAGTATTTCCCCTAGAACCTGTGTATCAAGTTGTGACAGCTCAGTCTTTCCCCCAGGACCTGCGTTTCAAGTTGTGACAGTACAGTATTTCCTGCAGGGCATGTGTTTACAGTTGTGACAGTACAGTATATCCCCCAGGATCTGTGATCAAAGTTGTGACAACTCGGTATTTCCCCCAGGACCTGTGATCAAAGTTGTGACAACTCAGTATTTCCCCCAGGACCTGTCTTTAAAGTTGTGACAGCTCAGTATTTCACGGAGGAACTGTATTTAAAGTTGTTACAGCTCAGTATTTCCCCCAGGAACTGTATTTAAAGTTGTGACAGTTCAGTGTTTTACCCAGGAACTATATTTACAGTTGTGACAGCTAAGTATTTCCCCCAGGACCTTTGTTTCCAGTTGTGACAGCTCAGTATTTCCCCCAGGACCTGTGTTTGAAGTTGTGACAGCTCAGTCTTTCCCCCAGGACCAGTGTTTAAAGTTGTGACAGTTCAGTATTTTACCCAGGTCCTGTGTTTAAAGCTGTGACAGCACAGTATTTCCTCCAGGCCCTGCGTTTACAGTTGTGAGACTTCAGCATTTCCCCCAGGAACTGTATTTAAAGTTGTGACAGCCCAGTATGTCCTCCAGGCCCTGTGTTTAAAGTTGTGACAACTCAGTATTTCCCACATAACCTGTCTTTAAAGTTGTGACAGCTCAGTATTATCCCCAGGCCCTGTATTTAAAATTGTGACAACTCAGTATTTCCCCCAGGCCATGTGTTTAATGTTGCGACAGCTCGGTATTTCCCCCAGGATCTGTCTTTAAAGTTGTGACAGCTCAGTATTTTACCCAGGACCTGTCTTTAAAGTAGTGACAGCTCAGTATTTTACCCAGGACCTGTCTTTAAAGTTCTGACAGCTCAGTATTTCCCCCAGGACCTGTCTTTAAAGTTGTGACAGCTCAGTATTTCCCCCAGGATCTGTCTTTAAAGTTGTGACAGCTCAGTATTTCCCCCAGGACCTGTCTTTAAAGGTGTGACAGCTCAGTATTTCCCCCAGGACCTTTGCTTAAAGTGGTGACAGCTCAGTATTTCCCCCAGACCCTGTCTTTAAAGTTGTGACAGCTCAGTATTTCCCCCAGGATCTGTCTTTAAAGTTGTGACAGCTCAGTATTTCCCCCAGGCCCTGTGTTTAAAGTTGTGACAACTCAGTATTTCCCCCAGGCCCTGTGTTTAAAGTTGTGACAACTCAGTATTTCCCCCAGGACCTTTGCTTAAAGTGGTGACAGCTCAGTATTTCCACCAGGCCCTATCATTAAAGTTGTGACAGCTCAGTATTTCCCCCAGGACCTGTGTTTGAAGTGATGACAGCTCAGTATTTCCCCCAGGCCCTGTCTTTAAAGTTGTGACAGCTCAGTATTTCGCCCAGGACCTGTCTTTAAAGTTGTGACAGTTCAGTATTTCCCCCAGGACCTGTGTTTAAAGTTGTGACAGCTCAGTATTTCCCCCAGGACCTGTCATAAAGTTGTGACAGCTCAGTATTTTACCCAGGACCTGCATTTAAAGTTGTGACAGCTCAGACTTTCCCCCAGGACCTGTGTTTGAAGTTGTGACAGCTCAGTATTTTACCCAGGACCTGTCTTTAAAGTTGTGAAAGCTCAGTATTTTACCCAGGACCTGTCTTTAAAGTTGTGACAGCTCAGACTTTCCCCAAGGACCTGTCTTTAAAGTTGTGACAGCTCAGTATTTCCTCCAGGCCCTGTCTTTAAAGTTGTGAGAGCTCAGTATTTCCTCCAGGCCCTGTCTTTAAAGTTGTGACAGCTCAGTATTTCCTCCAGGACCTGTGTTTAAAGTTGTGACAGCTCAGTATTTTCCCCAGAACCTGTGTTGAAAGTTGTGACAGATCAGTTATTCCCCCAGGCCCTGTGTTTACCTTTTGTGAAAGCTCAGCATTTCCCCCAGGAACTGTATTTAAAGTTGTGACAGCCCAGTATGTCCTCCAGGCCCTGTGTTTAAAGTTGTGACAACTCAGTATTTCCCACAGGACCTGTCTTTAAAGTTGTGACAGCTCAGTATTTTACCCAGGACCTGCGTTTAAAGTTGTGACAGCTCAGTATTTTACCCAGGACCTGTCTTTAAAGTTGTGACAGCTCAGTCTTTCCCCAAGGACCTGTCTTTAAAGTTGTGACAGCTCAGTCTTTCCCCAAGGACCTGTCTTTAAAGTTGTGACAGCTCAGTATTTCCCCTAGAAACTGTGTTTCAAGTTGTGACAGCTCAGTCTTTCCCCCAGGACCTGCGTTTCCAGTTGTGACAGTACAGTATTTCCTGCAGGGCCTGTGTTTACAGTTGTGACAGTACAGTATATCCCCCAGGACCTGTGATCAAAGTTGTGACAACTCGATATTTCCCCCAGGACCTGTGATCAAAGTTGTGACAACTCGGTATTTCCCCCAGGACCTGTGATCAAAGTTGTGACAACTCAGTATTTCCCCCAGGACCTGTCTTTAAAGTTGTGACAGCTCAGTATTTTACCCAGGACCTGTCTTTGAGGTTGTGAAAGCTCAGCATTTCACGGAGGAACTGTATTTAAAGTTGTGACATCTCAGTATTTCCCCCGGGAACTGTACTTAATGTTGTGACAGCTCAGTATTTCCTCCAGGAACTGTATTTAAAGTTGTGACATTTCAGTATTTTACCCAGGAACTGTATTTAAAGTTGTGACAGCTCAGTATTTCCCCCAGGCCCTGTGTTTACATTTGTGACATCTCAGTATTTCTCCCAGGCCCTGTGTTTAAAACTGCGACAGTTCAGTATTTTCATCAGGACCTGTGTTTGCAGTTGTGAAAGTTCAGTATTTTACCCAGGACCTGTATTTAAAGTTGTGACAGCTCAGTATTTCCTCCCGACCCAGTGTTTTCAGCTGTGACAGCTCAGTATGTCCCCCAGCGTCTCTGTTTAAAGTTGTGACAGCTCAGTATTTCCTCCAGGCCCTGTCATTAAAGTTGTGAGAGCTCAGTATTTCCTCCAGGCCCTGTCTTTAAAGTTGTGACAGCTCAGTATTTCTTCCAGGACCTGTGTTTAAAGTTGTGACAGCTCAGTATTTTCCCCAGAACCTGTGTTGAAAGTTGTGACAGATCAGTTATTCCCCCAGGACATGTGTTTAAATTTGTGACAGCTCAGTATTTCCCCAAGAACCTGTGTTTACAGTTGTGACAGCTCAGTCTTTCCCCAGGGCCTGTGTTTACAGTTGAGACAGCTCAGTATTTCCACCAAGACCTGCGTTTCAAGTTGTGTCAGTTCACTATTTCCCCCTGTTTGTGTTTAAAGTTGTGACAGATCAGTTATTCCCCCAGGCCCTGTGTTTACCTTTTGTGAAAGCTCAGCATTTCCCCCAGGAACTGTATTTAAAGTTGTGACAGCCCAGTATGTCCTCCAGGCCCTGTGTTTAAAGTTGTGACAACTCAGTATTTCCCACAGGACCTGTCTTTAAAGTTGTGACAGCTCAGTAAATCCCCCAGGACCTGTCTTTAAAGTTGTGACAGTTCAGTATTTTCCCCAGGCCCTGTCTTTAAAGTTGTGACAACTCAGTATTTCCCCCAGGACCTGTCTTTAAAGTTGTGACAGCTCAGTATTTCCCCCAGGACCTGTGCTTGAAGTGGTGACAGCTCAGTATTTCCCACAGGCCCTGTCTTTAAAGTTGTGACAGCTCAGTATTTCCCACAGGCCCTGTCTTTAAAGTTGTGACAACTCAGTATTTCCCCCAGGACCTGTCTTTAAAGTTGTGACAGCTCAGTATTTCCCCCAGGACCTGTGCTTGAAGTGGTGACAGCTCAGTATTTCCCACAGGCCCTGTCTTTAAAGTTGTGACAGCTCAGTATTTCCCACAGGCCCTGTCTTTAAAGTTGTGACAACTCAGTATTTCCCCCAGGACCTGTCTTTAAAGTTGTGACAACTCAGTATTTCCCACAGGACCTGTCTTTAAAGTTGTGACAGCTCAGTAAATCCCCCAGGACCTGTCTTTAAAGTTGTGACAGTTCAGTATTTTCCCCAGGCCCTGTCTTTAAAGTTGTGACAACTCAGTATTTCCCCCAGGACCTGTCTTTAAAGTTGTGACAGCTCAGTATTTCCCCCAGGACCTGTGCTTGAAGTGGTGACAGCTCAGTATTTCCCACAGGCCCTGTCTTTAAAGTTGTGACAGCTCAGTCTTTCCCCAGGCCCTGTGTTTACAGTTGAGACAGCTCAGTATTTCCACCAAGACCTGCGTTTCAAGTTGTGTCAGTTCACTATTTCCCCCTGTTTGTGTTTAAAGTTGTGACAGATCAGTTATTCCCCCAGGCCCTGTGTTTACCTTTTGTGAAAGCTCAGCATTTCCCCCAGGAACTGTATTTAAAGTTGTGACAGCCCAGTATGTCCTCCAGGCCCTGTGTTTAAAGTTGTGACAACTCAGTATTTCCCACAGGACCTGTCTTTAAAGTTGTGACAGCTCAGTAAATCCCCCAGGACCTGTCTTTAAAGTTGTGACAGTTCAGTATTTTCCCCAGGCCCTGTCTTTAAAGTTGTGACAACTCAGTATTTCCCCCAGGACCTGTCTTTAAAGTTGTGACAGCTCAGTATTTCCCCCAGGACCTGTGCTTGAAGTGGTGACAGCTCAGTATTTCCCACAGGCCCTGTCTTTAAAGTTGTGACAGCTCAGTATTTCCCACAGGCCCTGTCTTTAAAGTTGTGACAACTCAGTATTTCCCCCAGGACCTGTCTTTAAAGTTGTGACAGCTCAGTATTTCCCCAGGACCTGTGCTTGAAGTGATGACAGCTCAGTATTTCCCACAGGCCCTGTCTTTAAAGTTGTGACAGCTCAGTATTTTACCCAGGACCTGTCTTTAAAGTTGTGAAAGCTCAGTATTTTACCCAGGACCTGTCTTTAAAGTTGTGACAGCTCAGACTTTCCCCAAGGACCTGTCTTTAAAATTGTGACAACTCAGTATTTCCCACAGGACCTGTCTTTAAAGTTGTGACAGCTCAGTATTTCCTCCAGGCCCTGTGTTTATCTTTGTGACATTTCAGAATTTCCCTCAGGCCCTTTGTTTACAGTTATGACAGCTCAGTATTTCCCTCAGGACCTGTCTTTAAAGATGTGACAGCTCAGTATTTACCCCAGGACCTGTCTTCAAAGTTGTGCCAGCTCAGTATTTCCCCCAGGACCTGTCTTTAAAGTTGTGACAGCTCAGTAAATCCCCCAGGACCTGCCTTTAAAGTTGTGACAGCTCAGTATTTCCCCCAGGACCTGTGTTTATCTTTGTGACAGTTCAGTATTTTCCCCAGGCCCTGTCTTTAAAGTTGTGACAACTCAGTATTTCCCCCAGGACCTGTCTTTAAAGTTGTGACAGCTCAGTATTTCCCCCAGGACCTGTGCTTGAAGTGGTGACAGCTCTGTATTTCCCACAGGCCCTGTCTTTAAAGTTGTGACAGCTCAGTATTTCCGTCAGGACCTGTGTTTAAAGTGATGACAGCTCAGTATTTCCCACAGGCCCTGTCTTTAAAGTTGTGACAGCTCAGTATTTCCCCCAGGACCTGTCTTTAAAGTTGTGACAGCTCAGTATTTTACCCAGGACCTGTCTTTAAAGTTGTGAAAGCTCAGTATTTTACCCAGGACCTGTCTTTAAAGTTGTGACAGCTCAGACTTTCCCCAAGGACCTGTCTTTAAAATTGTGACATCTCAGTATTTCCCCTAGAACCTGTGTATCAAGTTGTGACAGCTCAGTCTTTCCCCCAGGACCTGCGTTTCAAGTTGTGACAGTACAGTATTTCCTGCAGGGCATGTGTTTACAGTTGTGACAGTACAGTATATCCCCCAGGATCTGTGATCAAAGTTGTGACAACTCGGTATTTCCCCCAGGACCTGTGATCAAAGTTGTGACAACTCAGTATTTCCCCCAGGACCTGTCTTTAAAGTTGTGACAGCTCAGTATTTCACGGAGGAACTGTATTTAAAGTTGTTACAGCTCAGTATTTCCCCCAGGAACTGTATTTAAAGTTGTGACAGTTCAGTGTTTTACCCAGGAACTATATTTACAGTTGTGACAGCTAAGTATTTCCCCCAGGACCTTTGTTTCCAGTTGTGACAGCTCAGTATTTCCCCCAGGACCTGTGTTTGAAGTTGTGACAGCTCAGTCTTTCCCCCAGGACCAGTGTTTAAAGTTGTGACAGTTCAGTATTTTACCCAGGTCCTGTGTTTAAAGCTGTGACAGCACAGTATTTCCTCCAGGCCCTGCGTTTACAGTTGTGAGACTTCAGCATTTCCCCCAGGAACTGTATTTAAAGTTGTGACAGCCCAGTATGTCCTCCAGGCCCTGTGTTTAAAGTTGTGACAACTCAGTATTTCCCACATAACCTGTCTTTAAAGTTGTGACAGCTCAGTATTATCCCCAGGCCCTGTATTTAAAATTGTGACAACTCAGTATTTCCCCCAGGACCTGTGTTTAAAGTTGTGACAGCTCAGTATTTCCCCCAGGCCATGTGTTTAATGTTGCGACAGCTCGGTATTTCCCCCAGGATCTGTCTTTAAAGTTGTGACAGCTCAGTATTTTACCCAGGACCTGTCTTTAAAGTAGTGACAGCTCAGTATT
The DNA here is from genome assembly GCF_036365525.1 of Heterodontus francisci. Classification (NCBI taxonomy): domain Eukaryota; kingdom Metazoa; phylum Chordata; class Chondrichthyes; order Heterodontiformes; family Heterodontidae; genus Heterodontus; species Heterodontus francisci. Next base: position 711,177 of record NC_090390.1, on the reverse strand, counting down.
TTACCCAGGACCTGTCTTTAAAGTTGTGACAGCTCAGTATTTTACCCAGGACCTGTCTTTAAAGTTCTGACAGCTCAGTATTTCCCCCAGGACCTGTCTTTAAAGTTGTGACAGCTCAGTATTTCCCCCAGGATCTGTCTTTAAAGTTGTGACAGCTCAGTATTTCCCCCAGGACCTGTCTTTAAAGGTGTGACAGCTCAGTATTTCCCCCAGGACCTTTGCTTAAAGTGGTGACAGCTCAGTATTTCCCCCAGACCCTGTCTTTAAAGTTGTGACAGCTCAGTATTTACCCCAGGATCTGTCTTTAAAGTTGTGACAGCTCAGTATTTACCCCAGGCCCTGTGTTTAAAGTTGTGACAACTCAGTATTTCCCCCAGGACCTGTCTTTAAAGGTGTGACAGCTCAGTATTTCCCCCAGGACCTTTGCTTAAAGTGGTGACAGCTCAGTATTTCCACCAGGCCCTATCATTAAAGTTGTGACAGCTCAGTATTTCCCCCAGGACCTGTGTTTGAAGTGATGACAGCTCAGTATTTCCCCCAGGCCCTGTCTTTAAAGTTGTGACAGCTCAGTATTTCGCCCAGGACCTGTCTTTAAAGTTGTGACAGTTCAGTATTTCCCCCAGGACCTGTGTTTAAAGTTGTGACAGCTCAGTATTTCCCCCAGGACCTGTCTTTAAAGTTGTGACAGCTCAGTATTTTACCCAGGACCTGCATTTAAAGTTGTGACAGCTCAGTCTTTCCCCCAGGACCTGTGTTTGAAGTTGTGACAGCTCAGTATTTTACCCAGGACCTGTCTTTAAAGTTGTGAAAGCTCAGTATTTTACCCAGGACCTGTCTTTAAAGTTGTGACAGCTCAGACTTTCCCCAAGGACCTGTCTTTAAAGTTGTGACAGCTCAGTATTTCCCCTAGAACCTGTGTTTCAAGTTGTGACAGCTCAGTCTTTCCCCCAGGACCTGCGTTTCATTTTGTGACAGTACAGTATTCCCTGCAGGGCCTGTGTTTACAGTTGTGACAGTACAGTATATCCCCCAGGACCTGTGATCAAAGTTGTGACAACTCGGTATTTCCCCCAGGACCTGCGATCAAAGTTGTGACAACTCGGTATTTCCCCCAGGACCTGTGATCAAAGTTGTGACAACTCAGTATTTCCCCCAGGACCTGTCTTTAAAGTTGTGACAGTTCAGTATTTTACCCAGGTCCTGTGTTTAAAGTTGTGACAGCCCAGTATGTCCTCCAGGCCCTGTGTTTAAAGTTGTGACATCTCAGTATTTCCCCCAGAACCTGTGTTTCAAGTTGTGACAGCTCAGTATTTCCCCCAGGACCTGAGTTTAAAGTTGTGACAGCTCAGTATTTCCCCCAGGCCCTGTGTTTAATGCTGCGACAGCTCAGTATTTCCCCCAGGACCTGTGTTTAAAGTTGTGACAGTTCAGTATTTTACCCAGGTCCTGTGTTTAAAGCTGTGACCACTCAGTATTTCCCCCAGGACCTGAGTTTAAAGTTGTGACAGCTCAGTATTTCCCCCAGGCCCTGTGTTTAATGCTGTGACAGCTCAGTATTTCCCCCAGGACCTGTGTTTAAAGTTGTGACAGTTCAGTATTTTACCCAGGTCCTGTGTTTAAAGCTGTGACAGCACAGTATTTCCTCCAGGCCCTGTGTTTACAGTTGTGAGACTTCAGCATTTCCCCCAGGAACATTATTTAAAGTTGTGGCAGCTCAGTATGTCCTCCAGGCCCTGTGTTTAAAGTTGAGACAGCTCAGTATTTCCCACAGGACCTGTCTTTAAAGTTGTGACAGCTCAGTATTTCCCCCAGGATCTGTCTTTAAAGTTGTGACAGCTCAGTATTTCCCCCAGGACCTGTCTTTAAAGGTGTGACAGCTCAGTATTTCCCCCAGGACCTTTGCTTAAAGTGGTGACAGCTCAGTATTTCCCCCAGACCCTGTCTTTAAAGTTGTGACAGCTCAGTATTTCCCCCAGGACCTGAGTTTAAAGTTGTGACAGCTCAGTATTTCCCCCAGGCCCTGTGTTTAATGCTGTGACAGCTCAGTATTTCCCCCAGGACCTGTGTTTAAAGTTGTGACAGTTCAGTATTTTACCCAGGTCCTGTGTTTAAAGCTGTGACAGCACAGTATTTCCTCCAGGCCCTGTGTTTACAGTTGTGAGACTTCAGCATTTCCCCCAGGAACATTATTTAAAGTTGTGGCAGCCCAGTATGTCCTCCAGGCCCTGTGTTTAAAGTTGAGAAAGCTCAGTATTTCCCACAGGACCTGTCTTAAAAGTTGTGACAGCTCAGTATTTCCCCGAGAACCTGTGTTTCAAGTTGTGACTGCTCAGTATTTCCCCCAGGACCTGAGTTTAAAGTTGTGACAGCTCAGTATTACCCCCAGGCCCTGTGTTTAAAGTTGTGACAACTCAGTATTTCCCCCAGGACCTGAGTTTAAAGTTGTGACAGCTCAGTATTACCCCCAGGCCCTGTGTTTAAAGTTGTGACAGCTCAGTATTTCCCCCAGGTCCTGTGTTTAAAGTTGTGACAACTCAGTATTCCCCCCAGGACCTGAGTTTAAAGTTGTGACAGCTCAGTATTTCCCCCAGGATCTGTCTTTAAAGTTGTGACAGCTCATTATTTTCCCCAGGACCTGTCTTTAAAGTTGTGACAGTTCAGTATTTCCCCCAGGCCCTGTGTTTAAAGTTGTGACAACTCAGTATTTCCCCCAGGACCTGTGTTTAAAGTGGTGACAGCTCAGTATTTTCCCCAGGACCTGTGTTTAAAGTTGTGACAACTCAGTATTTCCCCCAGGACCTGCCTTTAAAGTTGTGACAGCTCAGTATTTCCCCCAGGACCTGTGTTTAAAGTGGTGACAGCTCAGTATTTCCCCCAGGCCCTGTATTTAAAGTTGTGACAGCTCAGTATTTCCCCCAGGACCTGTGTTTAAAGTGGTGACAGCTCAGTATTACCCCCAGGACCAGTCTTTAAAGTTGTGACAGCTCATTATTTTACCTAGGACCTGTCTTTAAAGTTGTGACAGCTCAGTATTTTACCCAGGACCTGTCTTTAAAGTTGTGACAGCTCAGTATTTCCCCCAGGACCTGTGTTTAAAGTGGTGACAGCTCAGTATTTCCCCCAGGCCCTGTATTTAAAGTTGTGACAGCTCAGTATTTTACCTAGGACCTGTCTTTAAAGTTGTGACAGCTCAGTATTTTACCCAGGACCTGTCTTTAAAGTTGTGACAGCTCAGTATTTCCCCTAGAACCTGTGCTTAAAGTTGTGAGCTCAGTCTTACCGCCAGGAACTCCCTTTAAAGTTGTGACAGCTCAGTCTTTCCCCCAGGACCTGCGTTTCAAGTTGTGACACTATGTAAATAGTCCAACTCGGGAAGGGGCCATACTGGACCTGGTGTTGGGGAATGAGCCCGGCCAGGTTGTTGAAGTTTCAGTAGGGGACTACTTTGGGAATAGTGATCACAATTCCGTAAGCTTTAAAATACTCATGGACAAAGACGAGAGTGGTCCAAAAGGAAGAGTGCTAAATTGGGGGAAGGCCAACTATACCAAAATTCGGCAGGAGCTGGGAAATGTAGATTGGGAGCAGCTGTTTGAAGGTAAATCCACATGTGATATGTGGGAGGCTTTTAAAGAGAGGTTGATTAGCGTGCAGGAGAGACATGTTCCTGTGAAAATGAGGGATAGAAATGGCAAGATTAGGGAACCATGGATGACAGGTGAAATTGTGAGACTAGCTAAGAGGAAAAAGGAAGCATACATAAGGTCTAGGCGGCTGATGAAAGACGAAGCTTTGAAAGAATATCGGGAATGTAGGACCAATCTGAAACGAGGAATTAAGAGGGCTAAAAGGGGTCATGAAATATCTTTAGCAAACAGGGTTAAGGAAAATCCCAAAGCCTTTTATTCATATATAAGGAGAAAGAGGGTAACTAGAGAAAGGATTGGCCCACTAAAGGACAAAGGAGGAATGTTATGCTTGGACTCAGAGAAAATGGGTGAGATTCTAAACGAGTACTTTGCATTGGTATTCACCGAGGAGAGGGACATGACGGATGTTGAGGTTAGGAACAGATGTTTGATTACTCTAGGTCAAGTCGGCATAAGGAGGGAGGAAGTGTTGGGTATTCTAAAGGGCATTAAGGTGGACAAGTCCCCAGGTCCGGATGGGATCTATCCCAGGTTACTGCGGGAAGCGAGAGAGAAATAGCTGGGGCCTTAACAGATATCTTTGCAGCATCCTTAAACACGGGTGAGGTCCCGGAGGACTGGAGAATTGCTAATGTTGTCCCCTTGTTTAAGAAGGGTAGCAGGGAAAATCCAGGTAATTATAGACCGGTGAGCCTGACGTCAGTGGTAGGGAAGCTGCTGGAGAAGATACTGAGGGATAGGATCTATTCCCATTTGGAAGAAAATGGGCTCATCAGTGATAGGCAACATGGTTTTGTGCAGGGAAGGTCATGTCTTCCCAACTTAATAGAATTCTTTGAGGAAGTGACAAAGTTGATTGATGAGGGAAGGGCTGTCGATGTCATATACATGGACTTCAGTAAGGCGTTTGATAAGGTTCCCCATGGCAGGCTGTGGAGAAAGTGAAGGCGCTTGGGGTCCAAGGTGTACTAGCTAGATGGATAAAGAACTGGCTGGGCAACAGGAGACAGAGAGTAGCAGTAGAAGGGAGTTTCTCAAAATGGAGACGTGCGACCAGTGGTGTTCCACAGGGATCCATGCTGGGACCACTGTTGTTTGTGATATACATTAATGATTTGGAGGAAAGTATAGGTGGACTGATTAGCAAGTTTGCAGACGACACCAAGATTGGTGGAGGAGCAGATAGTGAAGGGGACTGTCAGAGAATACAGCAGAATATAGATAGATTAGAGAGTTGGGCAGAGAAATGGTAGATGGAGTTCAATCAGGGCAAATGCGAGGTGATGCATTTTGGAAGATCCAATTCAAGAGTGAACTATACAGTAAATGGAAAAGTCCTGGGGAAAATTGATGTCCAGAGAGATTTGGGTGTTCAGGTCCACTGTTCCCTGAAGGTGGCAACGCAGGTAAATAGAGTGGTCAAGAAGGCATACGGCATGCTTTCCTTCATCGGACGGGGCATTGAGTACAAGAGTTGGCAGGTCATGTTACAGTTGTATAGGACTTTGGTTCGGCCACATTTGGAATACTGCGTACAGTTCTGGTCGCCACATTATCAAAAGGATGTGGATGCTTTGGAGAGGGTGCAGAGGAGGTTCACCAGGATGTTGCCTGGTATGGAGGGCGCTAGCTATGAAGAGAGGTTGAGTAGATTAGGATTATTTTCATTAGAAAGACGGAGGTTGAGGGGGAACCTGATTGAGGTGTACAAAATCATGAGAGGTATTGACAGGGTGGATAGCAAGAGGCTTTTTCCCAGAGTGGGGGTTTCAATTACTAGAGGACATGAGTTCAAAGTGAAAGGGGAAATGTTTAGGGGGGATATGCGTGGAAAGTTCTTTACGCAGAGGGTGGTGGGCACCTGGAACGCATTGCCAGCGGAGGTGGTAGATGCGGGCACGATAGCGTCTTTTAAGATGTATCTAGACAGATACATGAATGGGCAGGAAGCAAAGAGATACAGAAGCTTAGAAAATAGGCGACATGTTTAGAGAGAGGATCTGGATCGGCGCAGGCTTGGAGGGCCGAAGGGCCTGTTCCTGTGCTGTAATTATCTTTGTTCTTTGTTCTTTGTAGTACAGTATTTCCTGCAGGGCCTGTGTTTACAGTTGTGACAGTACAGTATATCCCCCAGGACCTGTGATCAAAGTTGCGACAACTCGGTATTTCCCCCAGGACCTGTGATCAAAGTTGCGACAACTCGGTATTTCCCCCAGGACCTGTGATCAAAGTTGTGACAACTCAGTATTTCCCCCAGGACCGGTCATTAAAGTTGTGACAGCTCAGTATTTTACCCAGGACCTGTCTTTAAGGTTGTGAAAGCTCAGCATTTCCCCGAGGAACTGTATTTAAATTTGTGACAGCTCAGTATTTCCCCCAGGAACTGTATTTAAAGTTGTGACAGCTCAGTATTTCCCCCGGGAACTGTACTTAATGTTGTGACAGCTCAGTATTTCCTCCAGGAAATGTATTTAAAGTTGTGACATTTCAGTATTTCCCCCAGGAACTGTATTTAAAGTTGTGACAGCTCAGTATTTCCCCCAGGACCTGTGTTTACAGTTGTGACATCTTAGTATTTCTCCCAGGCCCTGTGTTTAAAACTGCGACAGCTCAGTATTTTCATCCGGACCAGTGTTTACAGTTGTGAAAGTTCAGTATTTTACCCAGGACCTGTCTTTAAAGTTGTGACAGCTCAGTATTTCCTCCAGACCCAGTGTTTACAGTTGTGACAGCTCAGTATTTCCCCCAGGCCCTGTCTTTAAAGTTGTGACAGTTCAGTATTTCCCCCAGGCCCTGTCTTTAAAGTTGTGACAGCTCAGTATTTTTCCCAGGATCCGTCTTTAAAGTTGTGACAGCTCAGTATTTCCTCCAGGCCCTGTCTTTAAAGTTGTGACAGCTCCGTATTTCCCCCAGGAACTGTATTTAAAGTTGTGACAGCTCAGTCTTTCCCCAGGACCTGTGTTTAAAGTTGTGAGAGCTCAGTATTTCCCCCCGGACCTGTGTTTAACGTTGTGACAGCTCGGTCTTTCCCCCAGGACCTGTGTGCATAGTTGTGACAGCTCAGTATTTTACCCAGGACCTGCGTTTAATGTTGTGACAGCTCAGTCTTTCCCCCAGGACCTGTGTTTAAAGTTGTGACAACTCAGTATTTCCCCCAGGACCTGTGTTTAAAGTTGTGACGGCTCAGTATTTGATCCAGGACCTGCGTTTAAAGTTGTGACAGCTCAGTCTTTCCCCCAGGACCTGTGTTTAAAGTTGTGACAGCTCAGTCTTTGCCCCAGGACCTGTGGTTAAAGTTGTGACAGCTCAGTATTTTACCCAGGACCTGCGTTTAAAGTTGTGACAGCTCAGTCTTTCCCCCAGGACCTGTGTTTAAAGTTGTGACAGCTCAGTCTTTGCCCCAGGACCTGTGGTTAAAGTTGTGACAGCTCAGTATTTTACCCAGGACCTGTCTTTAAAGTTGTGACAGCTCAGTATTTTACCCAGGACCTGTCTTTAAAGTTGTGACAGCTCAGTCTTTCCCCCAGGACCTGTCTTTAAAGTTGTGACAGCTCAGTATTTTACCCAGGACCTGTCTTTAAAGTTGTGACAGCTCAGTCTTTCCCCCAGGACCTGTCTTTAAAGTTGTGACAGCTCAGTATTTTACCCAGGACCTGTCTTTAAAGTTGTGACAGCTCAGTATTTCCCCTTGAACCTGTGTTTAAAGTTGTGACAGCTCAGTCTTACCCCCAGGAACTCTCTTTAAAGTTGTGACAGCTCAGTCTTTCCCCCAGGACCTGCGTTTCAAGTTGTGACATTACAGTATTTCCTGCAGGGCCTGTGTTTACAGTTGTGACAGTACAGTATATCCCCCAGGACCTGTGATCAAAGTTGTGACAACTCGGTATTTCCCCCAGGACCTGTGATCAAAGTTGTGACAACTCAGTATTTCCCACAGGATCTATGTTTAAAGTTGTGACAACTCGGTATTTCCTCCAGGACCTGTCATTATAGTTGTGACAGTTCAGTATTTTACCCAGGTCCTGTCTTTAAGTTTGTGAAAGCTCAGCATTTCCCCGAGGAACTTTATTTAAAGTTGTGACAGCTCAGTATTTCCCCCAGGAACGGTATTTAAAGTTGTGACAGCTCAGTCTTTCCCCAGGCCTTGTGTTTACAGGTGAGACAGCTCAGTATTTTACCAAGGACCTGTCTTTAAAGTTGTGACAGCTCAGTATTTCCCCCAGGATCTGTCATTAAAGTTGTGACAGCTCAGTATGTCCCCCAGCTTCTCTGTTAAAAGTTGTGACAGCTCAGTTTTTCCCCCAGCAACTGTCTTTAAAGTTGTGACAGCTCAGTATTTTTCCCAGGATCCTTCTTTCAAGGTGTGACCGATCAGTCTTTCCCCAGGCCCTGTGTTTACAGTTGAGACAGCTCAGTATTTCCTCCAGGACCTGTGCTTACAGTTGTGAAAGCTCAGCATTTCCCCCAGGAACTGTATTTAATGTTGTGACAGCTCACTATTTCCCCCAGGACCTGTGTTTAAAGTTGTGTCAGCTCACTATTCCCCCCAGGACCTGTGTTTAAAGTTGTGTCAGCTCACTATTCCCCCCAGGACCTGTGTTTAAAGTTGTGACAGTTCAGTATTTCCCCCAGGCCCTGTGTTTATCTTTGTGACAGCTCAGTATTTCCCCCAGGACCTGTGTTTAAAGTTGTGACAGTTCAGTATTTCCCCGAGGACCTGTGTTTAAAGTTGTGACAGCTCAGTACTTCCTCCAGGTCCTGTGTTTAAATTTGTGACAGCTCAGTATTTCCCCCAGGACCAGTCTTTAAAGTTGTGACAGTTCAGTATTTCACCCAGGACCAGTGTTTAAAGTTGTGGCAGCTCAGTCTTTCCCCCAGGACCTGTCTTTAAAGTTGTGGCAGCTCAGTCTTTCCCCCAGGACCTGTCTTTAAAGTTGTGACAGCTCCGTATTTCCCCCAGGACCTGTGTTTAAAGTTGTGTTAGCTCAGTATTTCCCCCAGGACCTGTGTTTAAAGTTGTGTCAGCTCAGTATTTCCCCCAGGACCTGTGTTTAAAGTTGTGACAGCTCAGTATTTCCCCCAGGACCTGTCTTTAAAGTTGTGACAGTTCAGTATTTCCCATAGGACCTGTCTTTAAAGTTGTGACAGTTCAGTATTTCCCCTAGGACCTGTCTTTAAAGTTGTGACAGTTCAGTATTTCCCCTAGGACCTGTCTTTAAAGTTGTGACAGTTCAGTATTTCCACCAGGACCTGTCTTTAAAGTTGTGACAGTTCAGTATTTCACCCAGGACCAGTGTTTAAAGTTGTGACAGCTCAGTCTTTCCCCCAGGAGCTGTCTTTAAAGTTGTGACCGCACAGTATTTCCCCCAGGACCTGTGTTTAAAGTTGTGACAGCTCAGTATTTCCCCCAGGACATGTCTTTAAAGTAGCGTTAGCTCAGTATTTACCCCAGGACCTGTGTTTAAAGTTGTGACAGCTCAGTATTTCCCACAGGACCTGTGTTTAAAGTTGTGACAGTTCAGTATTTCCCCTAGGACCTGTCTTTAAAGTTGTGACAGTTCAGTATTTTACCAAGGACCTGTCTTTAAAGTTGTGACTGCTCAGTATTTCCCCCAGGATCTGTCATTAAAGTTGTGACAGCTCAGTATGTCGCCCAGCATCTCTGTTAAAAGTTGTGACAGCTCAGTTTTTCCCCCAGCACCTGTCTTTAAAGTTGTGACAGCTCAGTATTTTTCCCAGGATCCGTCTTTCAAGTTGTGACAGATCAGTCTTTCCCCAGGCCCAGTGTTTACAGTTGAGACAGCTCTGTATTTCCTCCAGGACCTGTGCTTACAGTTGTGAAAGCTCAGCATTTCCCCCAGGAACTGTATTTAATGTTGTGACAGCTCACTATTTCCCACAGGACCTGTGTTTAAAGTTGTGGCACCTCTGTCTGTCCCCCAGGCCCTGTGTTTATCTTTGTGACAGTTCAGTATTGCGTCCAGGCCCTGTGTTTCAAGTTGTAACAGCTCAGTATTTCCTTCAGGCCCTGTGTTTAAATTTGTGACTGTTCAATATTTACTCCAGGCCCTGTGTTTATCTTTGTGACAGCTCAGTGTTCCCCCCAGGACCTGTGTTTAAAGTTGTGACAGTTCAGTATTTCACCCAGGACCAGTGTTTAAAGTTGTGGCAGCTCAGTATTTCCCCCAGGACCTGTGTTTAAAGTTGTGACAGCTCTGTATTTCCCACAGGACCTGTGTTTAAAGTTGTGACAGATCAGTATTTTTCCCAGGATCCGTCTTTAAAGTTGTGACAGCTCAGTATTTTTCCCAGGATCCGTCTTTAAAGTTATGACAGCTCAGTAATTCCCCCAGACCCTGTCTTTAAAGTTGTGACAATTCAGTATTTCCCCCAGGCCCTGTCTTTAAAGTAGTGACAGCTCAGTATTTCCTCCAGGACCTGTCTTTAAAGTTGTGACAGCTCAGTATTTCCTCCAGGCCCTGTCTTTAAAGTTGTGACAGTTCAGTAATTCCCCCAGGCCCTGTCTATAAAGTTGTGACAGCTCAGTATTTCCTCCAGGCCCTGTCTTTAAAGTTGTGACAGCTCAGTATTTCCCCCAGGAACTGTATTTAAAGTTGTGACAGCTCAGTCTTTCCCCAGGACCTGTGTTTAAAGTTGTGAGAGCTCAGTATTTCCCCCCGGACCTGTGTTTAACGTTGTGACAGCTCAGTCTTTCCCCCAGGACCTGTCTTTAAAGTTGTGACAGCTCAGCATTTCCCCTGGAACCTGTGTTTAAAGTTGTGACAGCTCAGTCTTACCCCCAGGAACTCTCTTTAAAGTTGTGACAGCTCAGTCTTTCCCCCAGGACCTGCGTTTCAAGTTGTGACATTACAGTATTTCCTGCAGGGCCTGTGTTTACAGTTGTGACAGTACAGTATATCCCCCAGGACCTGTGATCAAGGTTGTGACAACTCGGTATTTCCCCCAGGACCTGTGATCAAAGTTGTGACAACTCAGTCTTTCCCACAGGATCTATGTTTAAAGTTGTGACAACTCGGTATTTCCTCCAGGACCTGTCATTATAGTTGTGACAGTTCAGTATTTTACCCAGGTCCTGTCTTTAAGTTTGTGAAAGCTCAGCATTTCCCCGAGGAACTTTATTTAAAGCTGTGACAGCTCAGTATTTCCCCCAGGAACTCTCTTTAAAGTTGTGACAGCTCAGCATTTTTCCCAAGATCCTTCTTTCAAGTTGTGACAGATCAGTCTTTCCCCAGGCCCTGTGTTTACAGTTGAGACAGCTCAGTATTTCCTCCAGGAACTGTATTTAATGTTGTGACAGCTCAGTATTTCCCCCAGGACCTGTGTTTAAAGTTGTGTCAGCTCACTATTCCCCCCAGGACCTGTGTTTAAAGTTGTGACAGCTCACTATTTCCCCCAGGACCTGTGTTTCAAGTTGTGGCACCTCTGTCTGTCCCCCAGGACCTGTGTTTAAAGTTGTGTCAGCTCACTATTCCCCCCAGGACCTGTGTTTAAAGTTGTGACAGCTCACTATTTCCCCCAGGACCTGTGTTTAAAGTTGTGGCAGCTCAGTACTTCCTCCAGGTTCTGTGTTTAAAGTTGTGACAGCTCAGTATTTCCCCCACGACCTGTCTTTAAAGTTGTGACAGCTCACTATTCCCCCCAGGACCTGTGTTTAAAGTTGTGACAGCTCACTATTTCCCCCAGGACCTGTTTTTAAAGTTGTGACAGCTCAGTACTTCCTCCAGGTTCTGTGTTTAAATTTGTGACAGCTCAGTATTTCCCCCAGGACCAGTCTTTAAAGTTGTGACAGCTCAGAATTTCCCCCAGGACCTGTGTTTAAAGTTGTGACAGCTCAGTATTTCCTTCAGGCCCTGTGTTTAAATTTGTGAATGTTCAATATTTACTCCAGGCCCTGTGTTTAACATTGTGACAGTTCAGTATTGCGACCAGGCCCTGTGTTTCAAGTTGTAACAGCTCAGTATTTCCCCCAGGCCCTGTGTTTATCTTTGTGACAGCTCAGTGTTTCCCCCAGGACCTGTGTTTAAAGTTGTGACAGTTCAGTATTTCACCCAGGACCAGTGTTTAAAATTGTGGCAGCTCAGTCTTTCCCCCAGGACCTGTCTTTAAAGTTGTGACAGCTCCGTATTTCCCCCAGGACCTGTGTTTAAAGTTGTGACAGCTCAGTATTTCCCCCAGGACCTGTCTTTAAAGTTGTGTTCGCTCAGTATTTCCCCCAGGACCTGTGTTTAAAGTTGTGACAGCTCAGTATTTCCCCCAGGACCTGTGTTTAAAGTTGTGACAGCTCAGTATTTCCCCCAGGACCTGTCTTTAAAGTTGTGACAGTTCAGTATTTCCCATCGGACCTGTCTTTAAAGTTGTGACATTTCAGTATTTCCCCGAGGACCTGTCTTTAAAGTTGTGACAGTTCAGTATTTCACCCAGGACCTGTCTTTAAAGTTGTGACAGCTCAGTCTTTCCCCCAGGACCTGTCTTTAAAGTTGTGACAGCTCAGTCTTTCCCCCAGGACCTGTCTTTAAAGTTGTGACAGCTCAGTATTTCCCCCAGGACCTGTGTTTAAAGTTGTGACAGCACAGTATTTCCCCCAGGACATGTCTTTAAAGTAGCGTTAGCTCAGTATTTCCCCCAGGACCTGTGTTTAAAGTTGTGACAGCTCAGTATTTCCCCCAGGACCTGTGTTTAACGTTGTGACATTTCAGTATTTCCCCTAGGACCTGTCTTTAAAGTTGTGACAGTTCAGTATTTCCCCTAGGACCTGTCTTTAAAGTTGTGACAGTTCAGTATTTCACCCAGGACCTGTCTTTAAAGTTGTGACAGCTCAGTCTTTCCCCCAGGACCTGTCTTTAAAGTTGTGACAGCACAGTATTTCACCCAGGACCAGTGTTTAAAGTTGTGGCAGCTCAGTCTTTCCCCCAGGACCTGTCTTTAAAGTTGTGACAGCTCAGTATTTCCCCCAGGACCTGTGTTTAAAGTTGTGACAGCTCAGTATTTCCCCCAGGACATGTCTTTAAAGAAGCGTTAGCTCAGTATTTCCCCCAGGACCTGTGTTTAAAGTTGTGACAGCTCAGTATTTCCCCCAGGACCTGTGTTTAAAGTTGTGACAGTTCAGTATTTCCCCGAGGACCTGTCTTTAAAGTTGTGACAGTTCAGTATTTCCCCTAGGACCTGTCTTTAATGTTGTGACAGCTCAGTATTTTACCAAGGACCTGTCTTTAAAGTTCTGACAGTTCAGTATTTCCCCCAGGACCTGTCTTTAATGTTGTGACAGCTCAGTATTTTACCAAGGACCTGTCTTTAAAGTTGTGACAGCTCAGTATTTCCCCTAGGGCCTGTCTTTAAAGTTGTGACAGCTCAGTACTTCCTCCAGGTTCTGTGTTTAAAGTTGTGACAGCTCAGTATTTCCCCCACGACCTGTCTTTAAAGTTGTGACAGCTCACTATTCCCCCCAGGACCTGTGTTTAAAGTTGTGACAGCTCACTATTTCCCCCAGGACCTGTTTTTAAAGTTGTGACAGCTCAGTACTTCCTCCAGGTTCTGTGTTTAAATTTGTGACAGCTCAGTATTTCCCCCAGGACCAGTCTTTAAAGTTGTGACAGCTCAGAATTTCCCCCAGGACCTGTGTTTAAAGTTGTGACAGCTCAGTATTTCCTTCAGGCCCTGTGTTTAAATTTGTGAATGTTCAATATTTACTCCAGGCCCTGTGTTTAACATTGTGACAGTTCAGTATTGCGACCAGGCCCTGTGTTTCAAGTTGTAACAGCTCAGTATTTCCCCCAGGCCCTGTGTTTATCTTTGTGACAGCTCAGTGTTTCCCCCAGGACCTGTGTTTAAAGTTGTGACAGTTCAGTATTTCACCCAGGACCAGTGTTTAAAATTGTGGCAGCTCAGTCTTTCCCCCAGGACCTGTCTTTAAAGTTGTGACAGCTCCGTATTTCCCCCAGGACCTGTGTTTAAAGTTGTGACAGCTCAGTATTTCCCCCAGGACCTGTCTTTAAAGTTGTGTTCGCTCAGTATTTCCCCCAGGACCTGTGTTTAAAGTTGTGACAGCTCAGTATTTCCCCCAGGACCTGTGTTTAAAGTTGTGACAGCTCAGTATTTCCCCCAGGACCTGTCTTTAAAGTTGTGACAGTTCAGTATTTCCCATCGGACCTGTCTTTAAAGTTGTGACATTTCAGTATTTCCCCGAGGACCTGTCTTTAAAGTTGTGACAGTTCAGTCTTTCCCCCAGGACCTGTCTTTAAAGTTGTGACAGCTCAGTCTTTCCCCCAGGACCTGTCTTTAAAGTTGTGACAGCTCAGTATTTCCCCCAGGACCTGTGTTTAAAGTTGTGACAGCACAGTATTTCCCCCAGGACATGTCTTTAAAGTAGCGTTAGCTCAGTATTTCCCCCAGGACCTGTGTTTAAAGTTGTGACAGCTCAGTATTTCCCCCAGGACCTGTGTTTAACGTTGTGACATTTCAGTATTTCCCCTAGGACCTGTCTTTAAAGTTGTGACAGTTCAGTATTTCCCCTAGGACCTGTCTTTAAAGTTGTGACAGTTCAGTATTTCACCCAGGACCTGTCTTTAAAGTTGTGACAGCTCAGTCTTTCCCCCAGGACCTGTCTTTAAAGTTGTGACAGCACAGTATTTCACCCAGGACCAGTGTTTAAAGTTGTGGCAGCTCAGTCTTTCCCCCAGGACCTGTCTTTAAAGTTGTGACAGCTCAGTATTTCCCCCAGGACCTGTGTTTAAAGTTGTGACAGCTCAGTATTTCCCCCAGGACATGTCTTTAAAGAAGCGTTAGCTCAGTATTTCCCCCAGGACCTGTGTTTAAAGTTGTGACAGCTCAGTATTTCCCCCAGGACCTGTGTTTAAAGTTGTGACAGTTCAGTATTTCCCCGAGGACCTGTCTTTAAAGTTGTGACAGTTCAGTATTTCCCCTAGGACCTGTCTTTAATGTTGTGACAGCTCAGTATTTTACCAAGGACCTGTCTTTAAAGTTCTGACAGTTCAGTATTTCCCCCAGGACCTGTCTTTAATGTTGTGACAGCTCAGTATTTTACCAAGGACCTGTCTTTAAAGTTGTGACAGCTCAGTATTTCCCCTAGGGCCTGTCTTTAAAGTTGTGACAGCTCAGTACTTCCTCCAGGTTCTGTGTTTAAAGTTGTGACAGCTCAGTATTTCCCCCACGACCTGTCTTTAAAGTTGTGACAGCTCACTATTCCCCCCAGGACCTGTGTTTAAAGTTGTGACAGCTCACTATTTCCCCCAGGACCTGTTTTTAAAGTTGTGACAGCTCAGTACTTCCTCCAGGTTCTGTGTTTAAATTTGTGACAGCTCAGTATTTCCCCCAGGACCAGTCTTTAAAGTTGTGACAGCTCAGAATTTCCCCCAGGACCTGTGTTTAAAGTTGTGACAGCTCAGTATTTCCTTCAGGCCCTGTGTTTAAATTTGTGAATGTTCAATATTTACTCCAGGCCCTGTGTTTAACATTGTGACAGTTCAGTATTGCGACCAGGCCCTGTGTTTCAAGTTGTAACAGCTCAGTATTTCCCCCAGGCCCTGTGTTTATCTTTGTGACAGCTCAGTGTTTCCCCCAGGACCTGTGTTTAAAGTTGTGACAGTTCAGTATTTCACCCAGGACCAGTGTTTAAAATTGTGGCAGCTCAGTCTTTCCCCCAGGACCTGTCTTTAAAGTTGTGACAGCTCCGTATTTCCCCCAGGACCTGTGTTTAAAGTTGTGACAGCTCAGTATTTCCCCCAGGACCTGTCTTTAAAGTTGTGTTCGCGCAGTATTTCCCCCAGGACCTGTGTTTAAAGTTGTGACAGCTCAGTATTTCCCCCAGGACCTGTGTTTAAAGTTGTGACAGCTCAGTATTTCCCCCAGGACCTGTCTTTAAAGTTGTGACAGTTCAGTATTTCCCATCGGACCTGTCTTTAAAGTTGTGACATTTCAGTATTTCCCCGAGGACCTGTCTTTAAAGTTGTGACAGTTCAGTCTTTCCCCCAGGACCTGTCTTTAAAGTTGTGACAGCTCAGTCTTTCCCCCAGGACCTGTCTTTAAAGTTGTGACAGCTCAGTATTTCCCCCAGGACCTGTGTTTAAAGTTGTGACAGCACAGTATTTCCCCCAGGACATGTCTTTAAAGTAGCGTTAGCTCAGTATTTCCCCCAGGACCTGTGTTTAAAGTTGTGACAGCTCAGTATTTCCCCCAGGACCTGTGTTTAACGTTGTGACATTTCAGTATTTCCCCTAGGACCTGTCTTTAAAGTTGTGACAGTTCAGTATTTCCCCTAGGACCTGTCTTTAAAGTTGTGACAGTTCAGTATTTCACCCAGGACCTGTCTTTAAAGTTGTGACAGCTCAGTCTTTCCCCCAGGACCTGTCTTTAAAGTTGTGACAGCACAGTATTTCACCCAGGACCAGTGTTTAAAGTTGTGGCAGCTCAGTCTTTCCCCCAGGACCTGTCTTTAAAGTTGTGACAGCTCAGTATTTCCCCCAGGACCTGTGTTTAAAGTTGTGACAGCTCAGTATTTCCCCCAGGACATGTCTTTAAAGAAGCGTTAGCTCAGTATTTCCCCCAGGACCTGTGTTTAAAGTTGTGACAGCTCAGTATTTCCCCCAGGACCTGTGTTTAAAGTTGTGACAGTTCAGTATTTCCCCGAGGACCTGTCTTTAAAGTTGTGACAGTTCAGTATTTCCCCTAGGACCTGTCTTTAATGTTGTGACAGCTCAGTATTTTACCAAGGACCTGTCTTTAAAGTTCTGACAGTTCAGTATTTCCCCCAGGACCTGTCTTTAATGTTGTGACAGCTCAGTATTTTACCAAGGACCTGTCTTTAAAGTTGTGACAGCTCAGTATTTCCCCTAGGGCCTGTCTTTAAAGTTGTGACAGCTCAGTATTTCATTCAGGACCAGTGTTTAAAGTTGTGACAGCTCCGTATTTCCCCCAGGACCTGTGTTTAAAGTTGTGACAGCTCAGTATTTCCCCCAGGACCTGTGTTTAAAGTTGTGACAGTTCAGTATTTCCCATAGGACCTGTCTTTAAAGTTGTGACAGTTCAGTATTTCCCCCAGGACCTGTGTTTAAAGTTGTGACAGCTCAGTATTTCCCCCAGGACATGTCTTTAAAGAAGCGTTAGCTCAGTATTTCCCCCAGGACCTGTGTTTAAAGTTGTGACAGCTCAGTATTTCCCCCAGGACCTGTGTTTAAAGTTGTGACAGTTCAGTATTTCCCCGAGGACCTGTCTTTAAAGTTGTGACAGTTCAGTATTTCCCCTAGGACCTGTCTTTAATGTTGTGACAGCTCAGTATTTTACCAAGGACCTGTCTTTAAAGTTCTGACAGTTCAGTATTTCCCCCAGGACCTGTCTTTAATGTTGTGACAGCTCAGTATTTTACCAAGGACCTGTCTTTAAAGTTGTGACAGCTCAGTATTTCCCCTAGGGCCTGTCTTTAAAGTTGTGACAGCTCAGTATTTCATTCAGGACCAGTGTTTAAAGTTGTGACAGCTCCGTATTTCCCCCAGGACCTGTGTTTAAAGTTGTGACAGCTCAGTATTTCCCCCAGGACCTGTGTTTAAAGTTGTGACAGTTCAGTATTTCCCATAGGACCTGTCTTTAAAGTTGTGACAGTTCAGTATTTCCCATAGGACCTGTCTTTAAAGTTGTGACAGTTCAGTATTTCCCCTAGGACCTGTCTTTAAAGTTGTGACAGTTCAGTATTTCACCCAGGACCAGTGTTTAAAGTTGTGGCAGCTCAGTCTTTCCCCCAGGACCTTTCTTTAAAGTTGTGACAGCTCAGTATTTCCCCCAGGACCTGTGTTTAAAGTTGTTACAGCTCAGTATTTCCCCCAGGACATGTCTTTAATGTAGCGTTAGCTCAGTATTTCCCCCAGGACCTGTGTTTAAAGTTGTGACAGCTCAGTATTTCCCCCAGGACCTGTGTTTAAAGTTGTGACAGCTCAGTATTTCCCCCAGGACCTGTGTTTAAAGTTGTGACAGCTCAGTATTTCCCCCAGGACATGTCTTTAATGTAGCGTTAGCTCAGTATTTCCCCCAGGACCTGTGTTTAAAGTTGTGACAGCTCAGTATTTCCCCCAGGACCTGTGTTTAAAGTTGTGACAGTTCAGTATTTCCCCGAGGACCTGTCTTTAAAGTTGTGACAGTTCACTATTTCCCCTAGGGCCTGTCTTTAAAGTTGTGACAGTTCAGTATTTCCCCGAGGACCTGTCTTTAATGTTGTGACAGCTCAGTATTTTACCAAGGACCTGTCTTTAAAGTTGTGACAGCTCAGTATTTCCCCCAGGATCTGTCATTAAAGTTGTGACAGCTCAGTATGTCCCCCAGCTTCTCTGTTAAAAGTTGTGACAGCTCAGTTTCTCCCCCAGCACCTGTCTTTAAAGTTGTGACAGCTCAGTATTTTTCCCAGGATCCGTCTTTCAAGTTGTGACAGATCAGTCTTTCCCCAGGCCCTGTCTTTACAGTTGAGACAGCTCTGTCTGTCCCCCAGGACCTGTGTTTAAAGTTGTGACAGTTCAGTATTTCCCCCAGGCCCTGTGTTTATCTTTGTGACAGCTCAGTATTTCCCCCAGGACCTGTGTTTAAAGTTGTGACAGTTCAGTATTTCCCCCAGGACCTGTCTTTAAAGTTGTGACAGTTCAGTATTTCCCCCAGGACCAGTCTTTAAAGTTGTGACAGCTCAGTATTTCCCCCAGGACCTGTCTTTAAAGTTGTGACAGTTCAGTATTTTCCCCAGGACCTGTCTTTAAAGTTGTGACAGTTCAGTATTTCCCCCAGGACCTGTGTTTAAAGTTGTGACAGTTCAGTATTTCCCCTAGGACCTGTCTTTAAAGTTGTGACAGTTCAGTATTTCCCCAAGACCTGTCTTTAAAGTTGTGGCAGCTCAGTATTTCCCCCAGGCCCTGTGTTTATCTTTGTGACAGCTCAGTGTTTCCCCCAGGACCTGTGTTTAAAGTTGTGACAGTTCAGTATTTCACCCAGGACCAGTGTTTAAAGTTGTGGCAGCTCAGTCTTTCCCCCAGGACCTGTCTTTAAAGTTGTGACAGCTCAGTATTTCCCCTAGGACCTGTGTTTAAAGTTGTGACAGCTCAGTATTTCCCCCAGGACCTGTGTTTAAAGTTGTGACAGTTCAGTATTTCCCCTGGGACCTGTCTTTAAAGTTGTGACAGTTCAGTATTTCCCCTAGGACCTGTCTTTAAAGTTGTGACAGTTCAGTATTTCCCCTAGGACCTGTCTTTAAAGTTGTGACAGTTCAGTATTTCCCCCAGGACCTGTGTTTAAAGTTGTGACAGCTCAGTATTTCCCACAGGACCTGTGTTTAAAGTTGTGACAGCTCAGTATTTCCCCCAGGACCTTTCTTTAATGTTGTGACAGTTCAGTATTTCCCCTGGGACCTGTCTTTAAAGTTGTGACAGTTCAGTATTTCCCCTAGGACCTGTCTTTAAAGTTGTGACAGTTCAGTATTTCCCCCAGGACCTGTGTTTAAAGTTGTGACATTTCAGTATTTCCCCCAGGACCTGTGTTTAAAGTTGTGACAGTTCAGTATTTCCCCTGGGACCTGTCTTTAAAGTTGTGACAGTTCAGTATTTCCCCTAGGACCTGTCTTTAAAGTTGTGACAGTTCAGTATTTCCCCTAGGACCTGTCTTTAAAGTTGTGACAGTTCAGTATTTCCCCCAGGACCTGTGTTTAAAGTTGTGACAGCTCAGTATTTCCCACAGGACCTGTGTTTAAAGTTGTGACAGCTCAGTATTTCCCCCAGGACCTTTCTTTAATGTTGTGACAGTTCAGTATTTCCCCTGGGACCTGTCTTTAAAGTTGTGACAGTTCAGTATTTCCCCTAGGACCTGTCTTTAAAGTTGTGACAGTTCAGTATTTCCCCCAGGACCTGTGTTTAAAGTTGTGACATTTCAGTATTTCCCCTAGGACCTGTCTTTAAAGTTGTGACAGTTCAGTATTTCCCCTAGGACCTGTCTTTAAAGTTGTGACAGTTCAGTATTTCCCCTAGGACCTGTCTTTAAAGTTGTGACAGTTCAGTATTTCCGCTAGGACCTGTCTTTAAAGTTGTGACAGTACAGTATTTCCCCCAGGCCCTGTTTTAAAGTTGTGACAGCTCAGTATTTCCTCCCGGCCCTGTCTTTAAAGTTGTGACAGCTCAGTATTTCTTCCCGGCCCTGTCTTTAAAGTTGTGACAGTTCAGTAATTCCCCCAGGCCCTGTCTATAAAGTTGTGACAGCTCAGTATTTTTCCCAGGATCCGTCTTTAAAGTTGTGACAGCTCAGTATTTCCTCCAGGCCCTGTCTTTAAAGTTGTGACAGCTCAGTATTTCCCCTAGGACCCGTCTTTAAAGTTGTGACAGTTCAGTATTTCCCCTAGGACCTGTCTTTAAAGTTGTGACAGTTCAGTATTTCCCCTAGGACCTGTCTTTAATGTTGTGACAGTTCAGTATTTCCCCTAGGACCTGTCTTTAAAGTTGTGACAGTTCAGTATTTCCCCCAGGACCTGTGTTTAAAGTTGTGACAGCTCAGTATTTCCCACAGGACCTGTGTTTAAAGTTGTGACAGCTCAGTATTTCCCCCAGGACCTTTCTTTAATGTTGTGACAGTTCAGTATTTCCCCTGGGACCTGTCTTTAAAGTTGTGACAGTTCAGTATTTCCCCTAGGACCTGTCTTTAAAGTTGTGACAGTTCAGTATTTCCCCCAGGACCTGTGTTTAAAGTTGTGACAGTTCAGTATTTCCCCTAGGACCTGTCTTTAAAGTTGTGACAGTTCAGTATTTCCCCTAGGACCTGTCTTTAAAGTTGTGACAGTTCAGTATTTCCCCTAGGACCTGTCTTTAAAGTTGTGACAGTTCAGTATTTCCCCTAGGACCTGTCTTTAAAGTTGTGACAGTACAGTATTTCCCCCAGGCCCTGTCTTTAAAGTTGTGACAGCTCAGTATTTCCTCCCGGCCCTGTCTTTAAAGTTGTGACAGCTCAGTATTTCTTCCCGGCCCTGTCTTTAAAGTTGTGACAGTTCAGTAATTCCCCCAGGCCCGGTCTATAAAGTTGTGACAGCTCAGTATTTTTCCCAGGATCCGTCTTTAAAGTTGTGACAGCTCAGTATTTCCTCCAGGCCCTGTCTTTAAAGTTGTGACAGCTCAGTATTTCCCCTAGGACCTGTCTTTAAAGTTGTGACAGTTCAGTATTTCACCCAGGACCTGTCTTTAAAGTTGTGACAGCTCAGTATTTCCCCCAGGACCTGTCTTTAAAGTTGTGACAGTTCAGTATTTCACCCAGGACCAGTGTTTAAAGTTGTGGCAGCTCAGTCTTTCCCCCAGGACCTGTCTTTAAAGTTGTGACAGCTCAGTATTTCCCCCAGGACCAGTGTTTAAAGTTGTGGCAGTTCAGTCTTTCACCCAGGACCAGTGTTTAAAGTTGTGGCAGTTCAGTCTTTCCCCCAGGACCAGTGTTTAAAGTTGTGGCAGCTCAGTCTTTCCCCCAGGACCTGTCTTTAAAGTTGTGACAGCTCAGTATTTCCCCCAGGACCTGTCTTTAAAGTTGCGTTAACTCAGTATTTCCCCCAGGACCTGTGTTTAAAGTTGTGACAGCTCAGTATTTCCCCCAGGACCTGTCTTTAAAGTTGTGACAGTTCAGTATTTCCCCTCGGACCTGTCTTTAAAGTTGTGACAGTTCAGTATTTCCCCTAGGACCTGTCTTTAAAGTTGTGACAGTTCAGTATTTCCCCTGGGACCTGTCTTTAAATTTGTGACAGTTCAGTATTTCCTCCCGGCCCTGTCTTTAAAGTTGTGACAGCTCAGTATTTCCCCCAGGACCTGTCTTTAAAGTTGTGACAGTTCAGTATTTCCCCTCGGACCTGTCTTTAAAGTTGTGACAGTTCAGTATTTCCCCTAGGACCTGTCTTTAAAGTTGTGACAGTTCAGTATTTCCCCTGGGACCTGTCTTTAAAGTTGTGACAGCTCAGTATTTCCCCTGGAACCTGTGTTTAAAGTTGTGACAGCTCAGTCTTACCCCCAGGAACTCACTTTAAAGTTGTGACAGCTCAGTCTTTCCCCCAGGACCTGCGTTTCAAATTGTGACATTACAGTATTTCCTGCAGGGCCTGTGTTTACAGTTGTGACAGTACAGTATATCCCCCAGGACCTGTGATCAAAGCTGTGACAACTCGATATTTCCCCCAGGACCTGTGATCAAAGTTGTGACAACTCAGTATTTCCCACAGGATCTATGTTTAAAGTTGTGACAACTCGGTATTTCCTCCAGGACCTGTCATTATAGTTGTGACAGTTCAGTATTTTACCCAGGTCCTGTCTTTAAGTTTGTGAAAGCTCAGCATTTCGCCGAGGAACGGTATTTAAAGTTGTGACAGCTCAGTCTTTCCCCAGGCCTTGTGTTTGCAGGTGAGACAGCTCAGTATTTTACCAAGGACCTGTCTTTAAAGTTGTGACAGCTCAGTTTTTCCCCCAGCACCTGTCTTTAAAGTTGTGACAGCTCAGTATTTTTCCCAGGATCCTTCTTTCAAGTTGTGACAGATCAGTCTTTCCCCAGGCCCTGTGTTTACAGTTGAGACAGCTCAGTATTTCCTCCGGGACCTGTGCTTACAGTTGTGAAAGCTCAGCATTTCCCCCAGGAACTGTATTTAATTTTGTGACAGCTCAGTATTTCCCCCAGGACCTGTGTTTAAAGTTGTGTCAGCTAACTATTCCCCCCAGGACCTGTGTTTAAAGTTGTGACAGCTCAGTACTTCCTCCAGGTCCTGTTTTTAAATTTGTGACAGCTCAGTATTTCCCCCAGGACCTGTGTTTAAAGTTGTGTCAGCTCACTATTCCCCCCAGGACCTGTGTTTAAAGTTGTGACAGCTCAGTATTTCCCCCAGGCCCTGTGTTTATCTTTGTGACAGCTCAGTGTTTCCCCCAGGACCTGTGTTTAAAGTTGTGACAGTACAGGAAATCCCCCAGGACCTGTGATCAAGGTTGTGACAACTCGGTATTTCCCCCAGGACCTGTGATCAAAGTTGTGACAACTCAGCATTTCCCCAAGGAACTTTATATAAAGTTGTGACAGCTCAGTATTTCCCCCAGGAACTCTCTTTAAAGTTGTGACAGCTCAGTATTTTTCCCAAGATCCTTCTTTCAAGTTGTGACAGATCAGTCTTTCCCCAGGCCCTGTGTTTACAGTTGAGACAGCTCAGTATTTCCTCCAGGACCTGTGCTTACAGTTGTGAAAGCTCAGCATTTCCCCCAGGAACTGTATTTAATGTTGTGACAGCTCAGTATTTCCCCCAGGACCTGTGTTTAAAGCTGTGTCAGCTCACTATTGCCCCCAGGACCTGTGCTTACAGTTGTGAAAGCTCAGCATTTCCCCCAGGAACTGTATTTAATTTTGTGACAGCTCAGTATTTCCCCCAGGACCTGTGTTTAAAGTTGCGTCAGCTCACTATTCCCCCCAGGACCTGTGTTTAAAGTTGTGACAGCTCAGTACTTCCTCCAGGTCCTGTTTTTAAATTTGTGACAGCTCAGTATTTCCCCCAGGACCTGTGTTTAAAGTTGTGTCAGCTCACTATTCCCCCCAGGACCTGTGTTTAAAGTTGTGACAGCTCGGTATTTCCCCCAGGCCCTGTGTTTATCTTTGTGACAGCTCAGTGTTTCCCCCAGGACCTGTGTTTAAAGTTGTGACAGTTCAGTATTTCACCCAGGACCAGTGTTTAAAGTTGTGACAGTTCAGTATTTCCCCCAGGACCTGTGTTTAAAGTTGAGGCAGCTCAGTCGTTCCCCCAGGACCTGTCTTTAAAGTTGTGACAGCTCAGTATTTCCCCTAGGACCTGTCTTTAAAGTTGTGACAGTTCAGTCTTTCCCCCAGGACCTGTCTTTAAAGTTGTGACAGCTCAGTATTTCCCCCAGGACCTGTGTTTAAAGTTGTGACAGCTCAGCATTTCCCCCAGGACATGTCTTTAAAGTAGCGTTAGCTCAGTATTTCCCCCAGGATCTGTGTTTAAAGTTGTGACAGCTCAGTATTTCCCCCAGGAACTGTGTTTAAAGTTGTGACAGCTCAGTATTTCCCCCAGGACCTGTCTTTAAAGTTGTGACAGTTCAGTATTTCCCATAGGACCTGTGTTTAAAGTTGTGACAGCTCAGTATTTCCCCCAGGATCTGTGTTTAAAGTTGTGACAGCACAGTATTTCCCCCAGGACCTGTGTTTAAAGTTGTGACAGCTCAGTATTTCCCCCAGGACCTGTGTTTAAAGTTGTGACAGCTCAGTATTTCCCCCAGGACCTGTGTTTAAAGTTGTGACAGCTCAGTATTTCCCCCAGGACATGTCTTTAAAGTAGCCTTAGCTCAGTATTTCCCCCAGGAATTGTGTTTAAAGTTGTGACAGCTCAGTATTTCCCCCAGGACCTGTGTTTAAAGTTGTGACAGCTCAGTCTTTCCCCCAGGACCTGTGTTTCAAGTTGTGACAGCTCTGTATTTCCCCCAGGACCTGTCTTTAAAGTTGTGACAGCTCTGTCTTTCCTCCCGGACCTGTGCTTACAGTTGTGAAAGCTCAGCATTTCCCCCAGGAACTGTGTTTAAAGTTGTGACAGCTCAGTATTTCCCCCAGGACCTGTGTTTAAAGTTGTGACAGCTCAGTATTTCCCCCAGGACCTGTCTTTAAAGTTGTGACAGCTCACTATTTCCCCCAGGACCTGTCTTTAAAGTTGTGACAGTTCAGTATTTCCCATAGGACCTGTCTTTAAGATTTAGATTAGATTAGAGATACAGCACTGAAACAGGCCCTTCGGCCCACCGAGTCTGTGCCTAACATCAACCACCCATTTATAATAATCCTACACTAATCCCATATTCCCAACAAACATCCCCACCTGTCCCTATATTTCCCGACCACCTACCTATACTGGTTACAATTTATAATGGCCAATTTACCTATCAACCTGCAAGTCTTTTGGTTTGTGGGAGGAAACCGGAGCACCCGGAGAAAACCCACGCAGACATAGGGAGAACTTGCAAACTCCGCACAGGCAGTACCCAGAAGCGAACCCGGGTCCCTGGAGCTGTGAGGCTGCGGTGCTAACCACTGCGCCACTGTGCCGACCCAGGACCAGTGTTTAAAGTTGTGGCAGCTCAGTCTTTCCCCCAGGACCTGTCTTTAAAGTTGTGACAGCTCCGTATTTCCCCCAGGACCTGTGTTTAAAGTTGTGACAGTTCAGTATTTCCCCTAGGACCTGTCTTTAAAGTTGTGACAGTTCAGTATTTCCACCAGGACCTGTCTTTAAAGTTGTGACAGATCAGTATTTCACCCAGGACCAGTGTTTAAAGTTGTGGCAGCTCAGTCTTTCCCCCAGGACCTGTCTTTAAAGTTGTGACAGCTCAGTATTTCCCCCAGGACCTGTGTTTAAAGTTGTGACAGTTCAGTATTTCCCCGAGGACCTGTCTTTAAAGTTGTGACAGTTCAGTATTTCCCCTAGGACCTGTCTTTAAAGTTGTGACAGTTCATTATTTCCTCCAGGACCTGTGTTTAAATTTGTGACAGTTCAGTATTTCCCCCAGGCCTTGTGTTTAAATTTGTGACAGTTCAGTATTTCCCCCAGGCCTTGTGTTTAAAGTTGTGACAGTTCAGTCTTTACCCCAGGACCTGTGTTTAAAGTTGTGACAGTTCAGTCTTTCCCCCAGGCCCAGTGTTTAAAGTTGTGACAGCTCAGTATTTCCTCCAGGAACTGTGTTTAATGTTGTTACAGCTCAGTATTTCCTCCAGGACCTGTGTTTAAAGTTGTGACAGTTCAGTCTTTCCCCCAGGACCTGTGTTTAAAGTTGTGACAGTTCAGTATTTCCCCCAGGACCTGTGTTTAAAGTTGTGACATTTCATTATTTCCTCCAGGACCTGTGTTTAAAGTTGTGACAGCTCAGTATTTCCTCCAGGCCCTGTGTTTAAAGTTGTGACAGCTCAGTATTTCCCCCAGGACCTGTGTTTAATGTTGTTACAGCTCAGTATTTCCTCCAGGCCCTGTGTTTAAAGTTGTGACAGCTCAGTATTTCCTCCAGGCCCTGTGTTTAAAGTTGTGACAGCTCAGTATTTCCCCCAGGACCTGTGTTTAAAGTTGTGACAGCTCAGTATTTCCCCCAGGACCTGTGTTTAAAGTTGTGACAGCTCAGTATTTCCTCCAGGACCTGTGGTTAAAGTTGTAACAGTTCAGTATTTCCCTCAGGACCTGTGTTTAAAGTTGTGACAGTTCATTATTTCCTCCAGGACCTGTGTTTAAAGTTGTGAAAGCTCGGTATTTCCTCCAGGACCTGTGTTTAAAGTTGTGACAGTTCAGTATTTCCCCCAGGACCTGTGTTTAAAGTTGTGACAGCTCAGTTTTTCCTCCAGGACCTGTGGTTAAAGTTGTGACAGTTCAGTATTTCCCTCAGGACCTGTGTTTAAAGTTGTGACAGTTCATTATTTCCTCCAGGACCTGTGTTTAAGGTTGTGACAGCTCGATATTTCCTCCAGGACCTGTGTTTAAAGTTGTGACAGTTCAGTATTTCCCCCAGGCCCTGTGTTTACAGTTGTGACAGTTCAGTCTTTCCCCCAGGACCTGTGTTTAAAGTTGTGACAGCTCAGTATTTCCTCCAGGACCTGTGTTTAAAGTTGTGACAGTTCAGTATTTCCAACAGGACCTGTGTTTAAAGATGTGACAGTTCAGTATTTCCCCCAGGACCTGTGTTTACAGTTGTGACAGCTCAGTATTTTACACAGGACCTGTCTTTATATTTGGGACAGCTCAGTCTTACCCCCAGGAACTCTCTTTAAAGTTGTGACAGCTCATCCTTCCCCCAGGACCTGCGTTTCAAGTTGTGACAGTACAGTATTTCCCCCAGGAACTGTATTAAAACTTGTGACAGCTCAGTATTTCCCCCAGGAACTGTATTTAAAGTTGTGACAGCTCAGTATTTCCCCCAGGAACTGTATTTAAACTTGTGACAGCTCAGTATTTCCCCCAGGAACTGTATTTAAACTTGTGACAGCTCAGTATTTCCCCTAGGAACTGTATTTAAAGTTGTGACAGCTCAGTCTTTTCCCAGGAACTCTCTTTAAAGTTGTGACAGCTCAGTATTTCCCCCAGGAACTGTATTTAAAGTTGTGACAGCTCAGTATTTCCGCCGGGAACTGTATTTAAACTTGTGACAGCTCAGTATTTCCCCCAGGAACTGTATTTAAAGTTGTGACAGCTCAGTCTTTCCCCCAGGAAATCTCTTTAAAGTTGTGACAGCTCAGTATTTCCCCCAGGAACAGTATTTAAATTTGTGACAGCTCAGTATTTCCCCCAGGAACTGTATTTAAACTTGTGACAGCTCGGTATTTCCCCGAGGAACTATATTTAAAGTTGTGACTGCTCAGTATTTCCCCCAGGAACTATATTTAAAGTTGTAACAGCTCAGTATTTCCCCCAGCACCTGTGTTTACAGTTCCGACAGCTCAGTATTTTACCCAGAACCTGTCTTTAAAGTAGTGACAGCTCAGTATTTCCTCCAGACCCAGTGTTTACAGTTGTGACAGCTCAGTATTTTACCTAGGACTTGCGTTTAAAGTTGTGACAGCTCAGTATGTCCCCCAGCTTCTCTGTTTAAAGTTTTGACAGCTCAGTATTTCCCCCGGGAACTGTATTTAAACTTGTGACAGCTCAGTATTTCCCCCAGGAACTGTATTTAAAGTTGTGGCAGCTCAGTCTTTCCCCCAGGAAATCTCTTTAAAGTTGTGACAGCTCAGTATTTCCCCCCGGAACAGTATTTAAATTTGTGACAGCTCAGTATTTCCCCCAGGAACTGTATTTAAACTTGTGACAGCTCAGTATTTTTCCCAGGATCCGTCTTTCAAGTTGTGACAGATCAGTTATTCCCCCAGGACGTGTGTTTAAAGTTGTGACAGCTCAGTATTTCCTCCAGGCCCTGTGCTTACAGTTGTGAAAGCTCAGCATTTCAGCCAGGAACTGTATTTAAAGATGTGACAGCTCACTATTTCCCCCAGGACATGTGTCTGAAGTTGTGGCAGCTCAGTATGTACTCCAGGCCCTGTGTTTAAAGATATGACAACTCAGTATTTCCCCCAGGATCCGTCTTTAAAGTTGTGACAGATCATTTATTACCCCAGGACCTGTGTTTAAAAAAGTGACAGCTCACTATTTACTCCAGGACCTGTGTTTAAATATGTGACAGCTCAGTATTTCCTCCAGGCCCTGGGTTTACAGTTCTGACAACTCGGTCTTTCCCCCAGGAACTGTATTTAAAGTTATGACAACTCAATATTTTCCCCAGGACCTGTGTTTACAGTTGTGACAGCTCAGTCTGTCCCCCAGGACCTGTGTTTGAAGTTGTGACAGCTCAATATTTCCCCCAGGCCCTGTGTTTATCTTTGTGACAGCTCAGTATTTCCCACAGGACCTGTGTTTAAAGTTGTGACAGTTCAGTATTTCCCCCAGGATCTGTCTTTAAAGTTGTGACAGTTCAGTATTTCCCCCACGACCCGTCTTTACAGTTGTGACAGCTCAGTATTTTCCACAGGTCCTGTTTTTAAAACTACGACAGCTCAGTATTTCCCCCAGGACCTGTCTTTAAAATTGTGACAGCTCCGTATTTTCCCCAGGACTTGTGTTTAAAGTTGTGACAGCTCAGTATTTCCTCCAGGACCTGTGTTTAAAGTTGCGACAGTTCAGTATTATCCCCAGGACCTGTGTTAAAAGTTGTGACAGCTCAGTATTTTCCCCAGGACCTGTCTTTAAAGTTGTGACAGCTCATTCTTTCCCCCAGGACCTGTGTTTAAATTTGTGACAGCTCAGTATTTCCCCCAGGACCTGTCTTTCAAGTTGTGACAGCTCAGTATTACCCCCAGGACCTGTCTTTCAAGTTGTGACAGCTCAGTATTTCCCCCAGGACCTGTCTTTAAAGTTGTGACAGCTCAGTGTTTCTCCCAGGACCTTTCTTTAATGTTGAGACAGCTCAGTATTTCCTCCAGGCCCTGTATTTACAGTTGTGACAGCTCAGTATTTCCTCCAGGACCTGTGTTTACAGGTGTGACAGCTCAGTATTTCCTCCAGGACCTGTGTTTACAGGTGTGACAGCTCAGTATTTCCTCCAGGACCTGTGTTTACAGGTGTGACAGCTCAGTATTTCCTCCAGGACCTATGTTTAAATTTGTGACAGCTCAGTATTTCCTCCAGGCCCTGTATTTACAGTTGTGACAGCTCAGTATTTCCTCCATGACCTGTGTTTAATGCTGTGACAGCTCAGTATTTCCCCCAGGACCTGTGTTTAAAGATGTGACAGCTCAGTATTTCCCCCAGGACCTGTGTTTAAAGTTGTGACAGCTCAGTCTTTCCCCCAGGACCTGTCTTTAAAGTTGTGACAGTTCAGTATTTCCCCCAGGACATGTCTTTAAAGTTGTGACAGCTCAGTCTTTCCCCCAGGACCTGTCTTTAAAGTTGTGACAGTTCAGTATTTCCTGCAGGCCCTGTTTTCACAGATGTGACTGTTCAATATTTTACCCAGGACCTGTGTTTAAAGTTGTGACAGCTCAGTATTTCCCCCAGGACCTGTATTTACAGTTGTGACAGTTCAGTATTTCCTCCAGGACCTGTGTTTAATGTTGTGACAGCTCAGTATTTCCCCCAGGACCTGTGTTTAAAGATGTGACAGCTCAGTCTTTCCCCCAGGACCTGTCTTTAAAGTTGTGACAGTTCAGTATTTCCCCCAGGACATGTCTTTAAAGTTGTGACAGTTCAGTATTTCCTGCAGGCCCTGTTTTCACAGATGTGACTGTTCAATATTTTACCCAGGACCTGTGTTTAATGTTGTGACAGCTCAGTATTTCCCCCAGGACCTGTGTTTAAAGTTGTGACAGCTCAGTATTTCCTCCAGGACCTGTTTTTAAAGTTGTGAAAGCTCAGTGTTAATGTGGACAGTTTAAAAGATATGTTAGCCGATTTGTGGGGGGATGGGATTGAATTAACAGTGTGTTCCTCCAACCAAAAATCAGAATCATATATTTTGATTGGGGGCTTTGAATGGGGCATCACATTACACATCCAGATATATGATTGATCACTTTTATACAGTTATTGCTCATCCAGACACACCACTGACCTCACTTTGACTGTTACTAAACATCCAGATCTCTGATTGATCACTTTTATACTGTTATTGCTCATCCAGATACAACATTAACCTCACTTTGACTGTTACTAAACATCCATATCTCTGATTGATCACTTTTATACTGTTATTGCTCATCCAGACACAACATTAACCTCAGTTTTACTGTTAGTAAACATCCAGATCTCTGATTGATCACTTTTATACTGTTATTGCTCATCCAGACACACCACTGACCTCACTTTGACTGTTACTAAACATCCAGATCTCTGATTGATCACTTTTATACTGTTATTGCTCATCCAGATACAACATTAACCTCACTTTGACTGTTACTAAACATCCATATCTCTGATTGATCACTTTTATACTGTTATTGCTCATCCAGACACAACATTAACCTCAGTTTTACTGTTACTAAACATCCAGATCTCTGATTGATCACTTTTATACTGTTATTGCTCATCCAGACACAACACTGACCTCAGTTTTACTGTTACTATCCATCCAGATCTCTGATTGATCACTTTTACACTGTTATTGCTCATCCAGACACAACACTGACCTCAGTTTTACTGTTACTAAACATCCAGATCTCTGATTGATCACTTTTATACTGTTATTGCTCATCCAGATACAACATTAACCTCACTTTGACTGTTACTATCCATCCAGATCTCTGATTGATCACTTTTATACTGTTATTGCTCATCCAGATACAACATTAACCTCACTTTGACTGTTACTAAACATCCAGATCTCTGATTGATCACTTTTATACAGTTATTGCTCATCCAGACACACCACTGACCTCACTTTGACTGTTACTAAACATCCAGATCTCTGATTGATCACTTTTATACAGTTATTGCTCATCCAGATACAACACTGACCTCAGTTTTACTGTTACTAAACATCCAGATCTCTGATTGATCACTTTTATACTGTTATTGCTCATCCAGATACAACATTAACCTCACTTTGACTGTTACTAAACATCCAGATCTCTGATTGATCACTTTTATACTGTTATTGCTCATCCAGACACACCACTGACCTCACTTTGACTGTTACTATCCATCCAGATCTCTGATTGATCACTTTTATACTGTTATTGCTCATCCAGACACACCACTGACCTCAGTTTTACTGTTACTATCCATCCAGATCTCTGATTGATCACTTTTATACTGTTATTGCTCATCCAGACACACCACTGACCTCAGTTTTACTGTTACTATCCATCCAGATCTCTGATTGATCACTTTTATACTGTTATTGCTCATCCAGACACACCACTGACCTCACTTTGACTGTTACTATCCATCCAGATCTCTGATTGATCACTTTTATACTGTTATTGCTCATCCAGATACAACATTAACCTCACTTTGACTGTTACTATCCATCCAGATCTCTGATTGATCACTTTTATACTGTTATTGCTCATCCAGATACAACATTAACCTCACTTTGACTGTTACTATCCATCCAGATCTCTGATTGATCACTTTTATACTGTTATTGCTCATCCAGATACAACATTAACCTCACTTTGACTGTTACTAAACATCCAGATCTCTGATTGATCACTTTTATACTGTTATTGCTCATCCAGACACACCACTGACCTCAGTTTTACTGTTACTAAACATCCAGATCTCTGATTGATCACTTTTATACTGTTATTGCTCATCCAGATACAACATTAACCTCACTTTTACTGTTACTAAACATCCAGATCTCTGATTGATCACTTTTATACTGTTATTGCTCATCCAGATACAACATTAACCTCACTTTGACTGTTACTAAACATCCAGATCTCTGATTGATCACTTTTATACTGTTATTGCTCATCCAGACACACCACTGACCTCACTTTTACTGTTACTAAACATCCAGATCTCTGATTGATCACTTTTATACTGTTATTGCTCATCCAGATACAACATTAACCTCACTTTGACTGTTACTATCCATCCAGATCTCTGATTGATCACTTTTATACTGTTATTGCTCATCCAGACACACCACTGACCTCACTTTTACTGTTACTAAACATCCAGATCTCTGATTGATCACTTTTATACTGTTATTGCTCATCCAGATACAACATTAACCTCACTTTGACTGTTACTATCCATCCAGATCTCTGATTGATCACTTTTATACTGTTATTGCTCATCCAGACACACCACTGACCTCAGTTTTACTGTTACTAAACATCCAGATCTCTGATTGATCACTTTTATACTGTTATTGCTCATCCAGATACAACATTAACCTCACTTTGACTGTTACCATCCATCCAGATCTCTGATTGATCACTTTTATACTGTTATTGCTCATCCAGACACACCACTGACCTCAGTTTTACTGTTACTAAACATCCAGATCTCTGATTGATCACTTTTATACTGTTATTGCTCATCCAGATACAACATTAACCTCACTTTGACTGTTACTAAACATCCAGATCTCTGATTGATCACTTTTATACAGTTATTGCTCATCCAGATACAACATTAACCTCACTTTGACTGTTACTATCCATCCAGATATATGATTGATCTCTTTTATACTGTTATTGCTCATCCAGATACAACATTAACCTCACTTTGACTGTTACTAAACATCCAGATCTCTGATTGATCACTTTTATACTGTTATTGCTCATCCAGATACAACATTAACCTCAGTTTTACTGTTACTAAACATCCAGATCTCTGATTGATCACTTTTATACTGTTATTGCTCATCCAGATACAACATTAACCTCACTTTGACTGTTACTATCCATCCAGATATATGATTGATCTCTTTTATACTGTTATTGCTCATCCAGACACACCACTGACCTCAGTTTTACTGTTACTAAACATCCAGATCTCTGATTGATCACTTTTATACTGTTATTGCTCATCCAGATACAACATTAACCTCACTTTGACTGTTACTAAACATCCAGATCTCTGATTGATCACTTTTATACTGTTATTGCTCATCCAGACACACCACTGACCTCACTGTGACTGTTACTATCCATCCAGATCTCTGATTGATCACTTTTATACTGTTATTGCTCATCCAGATACAACACTGACCTCACTTTTACTGTTACTAAACATCCAGATCTCTGATTGATCACTTTTATACTGTTATTGCTCATCCAGATACAACATTAACCTCACTTTGACTGTTATGACCCATGCATATATATGAATGTTCCTGTTTTGCTGTGACAGAGCATCACTGGCCTCAGTTTTATCGCTACTCCCCTTCCATATATATCACAGATTTAACTTTACAGTCACTGTATATCCAGGGACATCACTGCCCTCACTTGTACTTTCATTAGATCCAGTTGAAACACTAGCACAGTGTTGTACAAGGGCACTGTTTGAGAAAAACTACTCTCTTTCAGTGTACCTTATATCTCACTGAACCGAGGAAGAGTTACACAATTTAAATGGAGAGTTAACTAGTTTAGTAAATTTATTCACAGTGACCGTTAGTTTAATTAATTAATGAGCATTGATCCTATTTGGAATTTACAAAATTTCCACGAAAGAACCATAATGTATTGTGTAAAATAGATAGAAATGTCTGATTTCCCCAGGTCTGATATTTGATGGAGTTTGGCCAGTTCATTATTTCAGTTCCCATGTGTGATTACTGACCCCAGCTCTGAGAAGTGGATATATATTCTCTGGAAATACATCGGATCATGTAAATAATTTGAAATCTGTAAATGAATCAGCTCCCACTTCACATCATTCCTATCAGATCAAGAGATTCGTGTTAGCTGTTATTCCCAATATCGTTCATCATATGATCATATTCACTTGTTTGTGGGGCTTTCAATTCACATCTGTTTAATATCTGGTTTAATTTGTGTTGCTGTATAAAAAAAATTAGATTGTCAAGGGTTAATGCTGCTGTTCAGTGATTGGGATTAATGTTTCTCAGCTTGGAGCCTAAATATTCTCGGCTCCTCATTAGTTACTGTAAGTTCAGGAGAACAAATTTCACAATTCTCCCATTAACACTTCTCAGATCACAGAATATATTTTAACAGATTTGTCCAAACAAACACTTAGCTCAATTTAACAATTCAATCCCCTTCAAGACAGTCATGATAGTCTCTGATTGTCTGAATGGGAGATGTAACTATGACTGGGAATGTAACCTGTCTTGTTTACCACTGGGGTTCAGGGTCACTCTGACTGAGGGAAATTTCAAGGGGATCTTGTGTTGCTCTGTGTCAGCTTAGATTCAGAAAATTAGAAACAAAACATATGTACCAGATGCCCAGCTGTGTTAGCAAAATTTTCAGAGAGACCTCCCTCCGACCCCCTCCCCCTTCCACCCCAATGAGGGTGTCTCCATTATTAGGATGGCTGAGCATTTGCACAGTGATTCTATGTAGACTCACACGTATGAAGAGGAATAGAGAATCTGCAAAATGTATTGCTTCCAATTCGGACAATCTGTTACCATATTTTGTCAGCTCTGCTATTAAACTAGCACTGTTCCGTCAAAAAGACTGTATTTTTAATAGACCAGAGTGAAGCTGATCTCCATAGGAAAACTTCTCTGAGTCAGATGAACATTTAATAGTTTGGTATTGAGTGTTTAATCAGAAAATTATATGAATTGAATTATTGATTTGTGCAAATCCACACCTAAAAAATCTTTAAAATATATTCCATTAAAATTAACAGTGGGAAGTATACTGTCTGAATCTGCTATGTTCATCGAACTGGAATTAATAAAAAACAGAGACAATGAGTTCCCATGGAGACTGATATTAATTACAGTCAGTGAACAACTGAAATTAACTCATTTTACTCAGGCATCTTACATATATAATAGAAGGTTTATAAGGTCTATAGAAGGGGCATTGATAGGTTAGATAGGAAGAAACCTTTCCCTGAGTGGAGGGGTCAATAACCAAAGGGCATAGATTTAAGGTAAGGGGAAGAAGGTTTAGAGGGGATTTGCAGAAAACGAAATTTCACCCAGAATGTGGTTGGAATCTGGAATGCCCTGCCTGAAAAGGTGGTAGAGTCAGGAACCCTCACAACATTTAAGAAGTACTTAGATGTGCACTTGAAACATCATAGCATACAAGGCGACGGGCCAAGTGCCGGAAAACGGGATTAGAATAGTTAGGTGCTTGATGACCGGCACAGACACGATGTACCGAAGGGCCTGTTTCTGTGCTGTATAACTCTATGACTCTATGTGTACATTCATATTACATAATGCAACATTTGGCAGATATTTAACATCTCTAACGTGAGTTTTCCAAACTGTTGGGAAGGTATATAACATGATAGCTGCAGTCTGGTAACACTGGCAGGAAGAAGGAGGAATCTTTTAGTTACCGATTTCAGATAATTTCAGTGGTAAATTGTCATTTCAATGAAAGACTACACAATTCTCACAGATCGGTTTACCCTCAGATACTGCCCCTGAAACATGGAGAGGGTCAGCTGAAAGCTAAACTCATTTGACACAGCACAGTGCAATGCCAATATGCTTTGCCAAGATTGGATTTTTCAGGAACTGATCTTTGTGCGAATTGGATTGTCCTTAATGACCCTCCTTATTGTTGTTATTTAAATAGATTATGTGCCATAATAAACAAGAGCTGAGATAATGCCTGCTGCTTCTGTGGCCACCTGACTGGAAGTAATAGGATTGTGGAACCTGAGAGACTCAGTGGAAGTTTCAAGAACTCATTGCTTCTCACAGAAACTGTGGAAAGACCTGAAAGTTATCTGGAAATGTCACTGATCTCATACCTAAACTTTTACTGTTATTATCCATCCAGGCACCATAATTCCCTGACTTGGACTGCCACCAAAAATCCATGTATATTACATAACTATATGATTAATTTCTATTATACAGTTACTGCTCAACCAGATACAAAAGTGACCTTACTTTTCTAATAGCCCAGGATCAATCCCAAACTATAGCCACTGCCCCACTCCTTCAGTATACAGCTGCATCAATCCCAAACTATAGCCACTGCCCCACTCCTTCAGTATACAGCTGCATCAATCCCAAACTATAGCCACTGCCCCACTCCTTCAGTATACAACTGTATCAATCCCAAACTATAGCCACTGCCCCACCCCTTCAGTATACAACTGTATCAATCCCAAACTATAGCCACTGCCCCACTCCTTCAGTATACAACTGTATCAATCCCAAACTATAGCCACTGCCCCACCCCTTCAGTATACAACTGTATCAATCCCAAACTATAGCCACTGCCCCACTCCTTCAGTATACAACTGTATCAATCCCAAACTAATGACACTGCCCCACTCCTTCCCTATACCGCTGTATCAATCCCAAAATAATCCAACTGCCCCACTCCTTCCCTATACCGCTGTATCAATCCCAAACTAATCCCACTGCCCCACTCCTTCCCTATACCGCTGTATCAATCCCAAACTAATCCCACTGCCCCACTCCTTCCCTATACCACTGTTTCAATCCCAAACTATAGCCACTGCCCCACTCCTTCAGTATACAACTGTATCAATCCCAAACTATAGCCACTGCCCCACTCCTTCAGTATACAACTGCATCAATCCCAAACTATAGCCACTGCCCCACCCCTTCAGTATACAACTGCATCAATCCCAAACTGTAGCCACTGCCCCACCCCTTCAGTATACAGCTGCATCAATCCCAAACTATAGCCACTGCCCCACTCCTTCAGTATACAACTGCATCAATCCCAAACTATAGCCACTGCCCCACTCCTTCAGTATACAACTGTTTCAATCCCAAACTATTGCCACTGCCCCACTCCTTCAGTATACAACTGTATCAATCCCAAACTATAGCCACTGCCCCACCCCTTCAGTATACAACTGCATCAATCCCAAACTATAGCCACTGCCCCACTCCTTCAGTATACAACTGCATCAATCCCAAACTATAGCCACTGCCCCACTCCTTCAGTATACAACTGTATCAATCCCAAACTATAGCCACTGCCCCACCCCTTCAGTATACAACTGCATCAATCCCAAACTATAGCCACTGCCCCACTCCTTCAGTATACAACTGCATCAATCCCAAACTATAGCCACTGCCCCACCCCTTCAGTATACAACTGCATCAATCCCAAACTATAGCCACTGCCCCACTCCTTCAGTATACAGCTGTATCAATCCCAAACTATAGCCACTGCCCCACCCCTTCAGTATACAGCTGTATCAATCCCAAACTATGGCCACTGCCCCACTCCTTCAGTATACAACTGCATCAATCCCAAACTATAGCCACTGCCCCACCCCTTCAGTATACAACTGCATCAATCCCAAACTATAGCCACTGCCCCACCCCTTCAGTATACAGCTGCATCAATCCCAAACTATAGCCACTGCCCCACCCCTTCAGTATACAGCTGTATCAATCCCAAACTATAGCCACTGCCCCACTCCTTCAGTATACAACTGTATCAATCCCAAACTATAGCCACTGCCCCACCCCTTCAGTATACAACTGCATCAATCCCAAACTATAGCCACTGCCCCACCCCTTCAGTATACAGCTGCATCAATCCCAAACTATAGCCACTGCCCCACCCCTTCAGTATACAGCTGTATCAATCCCAAACTATAGCCACTGCCCCACTCCTTCAGTATACAACTGTATCAATCCCAAACTATAGCCACTGCCCCACCCCTTCAGTATACAGCTGTATCAATCCCAAACTATAGCCACTGCCCCACCCCTTCAGTATACAACTGTATCAATCCCAAACTATAGCCACTGCCCCACTCCTTCAGTATACAACTGCATCAATCCCAAAATAATCCAACTGCCCCACTCCTTCAGTATACAACTGTATCAATCCCAAACTATAGCCACTGCCCCACTCCTTCAGTATATAACTGTATCAATCCCAAACTATAGCCACTGCCCCACTCCTTCAGTATACAACTGCATCAATCCCAAACTATAGCCACTGCCCCACCCCTTCAGTATACAGCTGTATCAATCCCAAACTATAGCCACTGCCCCACTCCTTCAGTATACAACTGCATCAATCCCAAACTATAGCCACTGCCCCACCCCTTCAGTATACAACTGCATCAATCCCAAACTATAGCCACTGCCCCACCCCTTCAGTATACAACTGCATCAATCCCAAACTATAGCCACTGCCCCACCCCTTCAGTATACAACTGCATCAATCCCAAACTATAGCCACTGCCCCACCCCTTCAGTATACAGCTGCATCAATCCCAAACAATAGCCACTGCCCCACCCCTTCAGTATACAGCTGCATCAATCCCAAACTATAGCCACTGCCCCACCCCTTCAGTATACAGCTGCATCAATCCCAAACTATAGCCACTGCCCCACCCCTTCAGTATACAGCTGTATCAATCCCAAACTATAGCCACTGCCCCACTCCTTCAGTATACAGCTGCATCAATCCCAAACTATAGCCACTGCCCCACCCCTTCAGTATACAGCTGCATCAATCCCAAACTATAGCCACTGCCCCACCCCTTCAGTATACAGCTGTATCAATCCCAAACTATAGCCACTGCCCCACCCCTTCAGTATACAGCTGCATCAATCCCAAACTATAGCCACTGCCCCACCCCTTCAGTATACAGCTGTATCAATCCCAAACTATAGCCACTGCCCCACTCCTTCAGTATACAACTGTATCAATCCCAAACTATAGCCACTGCCCCACCCCTTCAGTATACAACTGCATCAATCCCAAACTATAGCCACTGCCCCACTCCTTCAGTATACAACTGTATCAATCCCAAACTATAGCCACTGCCCCACCCCTTCAGTATACAACTGTATCAATCCCAAACTATAGCCACTGCCCCACCCCTTCAGTATACAACTGTATCAATCCCAAACTATAGCCACTGCCCCACTCCTTCAGTATACAACTGTATCAATCCCGAACTATACCCACTGCCCCACCCCTTCAGTATACAGCTGCATCAATCCCAAACTATAGCCACTGCCCCACTCCTTCAGTATACAACTGTATCAATCCCAAACTAATGACACTGCCCCACTCCTTCCCTATACCGCTGTATCAATCCCAAAATAATCCAACTGCCCCACTCCTTCCCTATACCGCTGTATCAATCCCAAACTAATCCCTCTGCCCCACTCCTTCCCTATACCACTGTTTCAATCCCAAACTAATGCCACTGCCCCGCTCCTTCTCTATACCGCTGTATCAATCCCAAAATAATCCCACTGCCCAACTCCTTCCCTATACCTCTGTATCAATCCCAAACAAATCCTACTGCCCCTCTACTTCCCCATAGCCCTGGATCAATCCCAAACTAATACCACTGTCCCACTCCTTCCCTATATTCCTGTACCAATGCCAAACTAATCCTCCTGCTCCACTCCTTCACCATAGCCCTGTACCAATCCCAAACTAATCACACTGCCCACTCCTTCCCTATAGTCCTGTATCAACCCAAACAAATCTCACTGTCCCACTCCTTCCCTATATTCCTGTACCAATCCCAAACTAATCCTCCTGCTCCACTCCTTCTCCATAGCCCTGTACCAATCCCAAACAAATCTCACTGCTGCGCTCTCTCCTCATAGCCCTGTATCAATCCCAAACTAATGACACAGCCCACTCCTTCCCTATACCGCTGTATCAATCCCAGACTAATCCCACTGCTCCACTCCTTCTCTCTACCTCTGTATCAATCCCAAACTAATTCTACTGCCCCACTCCTTCCCTATAGCCCTGTATCAACCCAAACAAATCTCACTGCATCGCTCTCTCCCCATTGCCCTATATCAATTCCAAATTAATCCCACTACCCCACTCTCTGCACATAGCTGTCTACCAATAAATATAAAAACTCACTGCCCGCTTTCTCCCAATAGCCCTGTTACAAGCTCCAAACAAATCCCACTGCCCTGCTCGCACCCCATAGCCCTGTATCAGTCCCCAAATCAATCCCACTGCCTCACCCTCTCCGCAATGCCCTGTGTCAATCCTACACGAATGCAACTGCCCCACTCTCTCCAGATGCCTGGTATCAATGCCAAACTAATCCCACTGTCCAGCTCTCTCTCCATTTTCCAGTATCACTCACAGCAAATCTCACTACTCTGCTCTCTCCCCCATGCCCTGGATCAATCCCCATAGTAATCTGATTACCCCACTCTCTCCCCCACCACTGAATCAATCTCGAACAAATCCCACTGCCACACTCTCTCCCCATAACACTGTTATCAATCTCAAACAAACACCATTGCCGCACTCGCTCCCCATTGCACTGTTATCAATCTCGAACAAATCCCACTGCTACACTCTCTCCCCATACCACTGTATCAATCTCGAACAAATCCCACTGCCACACTCTCTCCCCATACCACTGTATCAATCTCGAACAAATACCACTGTCACACTCTCTCCCCATAACACTGTTATCAATCTCAAACAAACACCATTGCCGCACTCGCTCCCCATTGCACTGTTATCAATCTCGAACAAATCCCACTGCCACACTCTCTTCCCATACCAATGTTTGAATCTCGAACAAATCCCACTGCCGCACTCTCTTCCCATACCACTGCATCAATCTCGAAAAAATCCCACTGCCACACTCTCTCCCCATACCACTGTTTCAATTTCGAACAAATCCCACTGCCGCACTCTCTCCCCATACCGCTGTATCTATTTCGAACAAATCCCACTGCCGCACTCTCTCCCCATACTGCTGTATCTATTTCGAACAAATCCCACTGCCGCACTCTCTCCCCATACCACTGTTTCAATTTCGAACAATTCCCACTGCCACACTCTCTCCCCATACCGCTGTTTCAATTTCGAACAAATCCCACTGCCGCACTCTCTCCCCATACCACTGTTTCAATTTCGAACAATTCCCACTGCCGCACTCTCTCCCCATACCGCTGTATCTATTTCGAACAAATCCCACTGCCACACTCTCTCCCCATACCACTGTATCAATCTCGAAAAAATCCCACTGCCGCACTCTCTCCCCATACCACTGTTTCAATTTCGAACAAATCCCACTGCCACACTCTCTTCCCATACCACTGCATCAATCTCGAAAAAATCCCACTGCCGCACTCTCTCCCCATACCACAGTTTCAATTTCGAACAAATCCCACTGCCACACTCTCTCCCCATTCCGCTGTATCTATTTCGAACAAATCCCACTGCCGCACTCTCTCCCCATACCGCTGTATCTATTTCGAACAAATCTCACTGCCGCACTCTCTCCCCATACCGCTGTATCTATTTCGAACAAATCCCACTGCCACACTCTCTCCCCATACCACTGTATCAATCTCGAACAAATACCACTGCCACACTCTCTCCCCATAACACTGTTATCAATCTCAAACAAACACCATTGCCGCACTCGCTCCCCATTGCACTGTTATCGATCTCGAACAAATCCCACTGCCACACTCTCTTCCCATCCCACTGTATCAATCTCGAACAAATCCCACTGCCACACTCTCTTCCCATCCCACTGCATCAATCTCGAAAAAATCCCACTGCCGCACTCTCTCCCCATACCACTGTATCTATTTCGAACAAATCCCACTGCCGCACTCTCTCCCCATACCAGTGTTATCAATCTCGAACAAATCCCACAGCCACACTCTCTCCCCATACCACTGTTACCAATCTCGAACAAATCCCACTGCCACACTCTCTCCCCATACCACTGTTTCAATCTCGAACAAATCCCACAGTCACACTCTCTCCCCACACCACTGTTTCAATTTCGAACAAATCCCACTGCCGCACTCTCTCCCCATACCACTGTTATCAATCTCGAACAATTCCCACTGCCGCACTCTCTCCCCATACCACTGTTTCAATTTCGAACAAATCCCACTGCCGCACTCTCTCCCCATACCACTGTTATCAATCTCGAACAAATCCCACTGCCGCACTCTCTCCCCATACCGCTGTATCTATTTCGAACAATTCCCACTGCCGCACTCTCTCCCCATACCACTGCATCAATCTCGAAAAAATCCCACTGCCGCACTCTCTCCCCATACCACTGTTTCAATTTCGAACAATTCCCACTGCCGCAGTCTCTCCCCATACCGCTGTATCTATTTCAAACAAATCCCACTGCCGCACTCTCTCCCCATACCGCTGTATCTATTTCGAACAAATCCCACTGCCGCACTCTCTCCCCATACCGCTGTATCTATTTCGAACAAATCCCACTGCCGCACTCTCTCCCCATACCGCTGTATCTATTTCGAACAAATCCCACTGCCGCACTCTCTCCCCATACCACTGTATCTATTTCGAACAAATCCCACTGCCGCACTCTCTCCCCATACCGCTGTATCTATTTCGAACAAATCCCACTGCCGCACTCTCTCCCCATACCGCTGTATCTATTTCGAACAAATCCCACTGCCGCACTCTCTTCCCATACTACTGCATCAATCTCGAAAAAATCCCACTGCCGCACTCTCTCCCCATACCGCTGTACCT
Organism: Heterodontus francisci; assembly: GCF_036365525.1. Lineage (NCBI taxonomy): Eukaryota > Metazoa > Chordata > Chondrichthyes > Heterodontiformes > Heterodontidae > Heterodontus > Heterodontus francisci. Next base: position 668,842 of record NC_090390.1, on the reverse strand, counting down.
ATTTCGAACAAATCCCACTGCCGCACTCTCTCCCCATACCACTGTTTCAATTTCGAACAAATCCCACTGCCGCACTCTCTCCCCATACCGCTGTATCTATTTCGAACAAATCCCACTGCCGCACTCTCTTCCCATACCACTGTTTCAATTTCGAACAAATCCCACTGCCGCACTCTCTCCCCATACTGCTGTATCTATTTCGAACAAATCCCACTGCCGCACTCTCTCCCCATACCGCTGTATCTATTTCGAACAAATCCCACTGCCGCACTCTCTCCCCATACCGCTGTATCTATTTCGAACAAATCCCACTGCCGCACTCTCTCCCCATACTGCTGTATCTATTTCGAACAAATCCCACTGCCGCACTCTCTCCCCATACCGCTGTATCTATTTCGAACAAATCCCACTGCCGCACTCTCTTCCCATACCACTGCATCAATCTCGAAAAAATCCCACTGCCACACTCTCTCCCCATACCACTGTATCAATCTCGAAAAAATCCCACTGCCGCACTCTCTCCCCATACCACTGTATCTATTTCGAACAAATCCCACTGCCGCACTCTCTCCCCATACCAGTGTTATCAATCTCGAACAAATCCCACAGCCACACTCTCTCCCCATACCACTGTTACCAATCTCGAACAAATCCCACTGCCACACTCTCTCCCCATACCACTGTTTCAATCTCGAACAAATCCCACAGTCACACTCTCTCCCCACACCACTGTTTCAATTTCGAACAAATCCCACTGCCGCACTCTCTCCCCATACCACTGTTATCAATCTCGAACAATTCCCACTGCCGCACTCTCTCCCCATACCACTGTTTCAATTTCGAACAAATCCCACTGCCGCACTCTCTCCCCATACCACTGTTATCAATCTCGAACAAATCCCACTGCCGCACTCTCTCCCCATACCGCTGTATCTATTTCGAACAATTCCCACTGCCGCACTCTCTCCCCATACCACTGCATCAATCTCGAAAAAATCCCACTGCCGCACTCTCTCCCCATACCACTGTTTCAATTTCGAACAATTCCCACTGCCGCAGTCTCTCCCCATACCGCTGTATCTATTTCAAACAAATCCCACTGCCGCACTCTCTCCCCATACCGCTGTATCTATTTCGAACAAATCCCACTGCCGCACTCTCTCCCCATACCGCTGTATCTATTTCGAACAAATCCCACTGCCGCACTCTCTCCCCATACCGCTGTATCTATTTCGAACAAATCCCACTGCCGCACTCTCTCCCCATACCACTGTATCTATTTCGAACAAATCCCACTGCCGCACTCTCTCCCCATACCGCTGTATCTATTTCGAACAAATCCCACTGCCGCACTCTCTCCCCATACCGCTGTATCTATTTCGAACAAATCCCACTGCCGCACTCTCTTCCCATACTACTGCATCAATCTCGAAAAAATCCCACTGCCGCACTCTCTCCCCATACCGCTGTACCTATTTCGAACAAATCCCACTGCCGCACTCTCTCCCCATACCACTGTTTCAATTTCGAACAAATCCCACTGCCGCACTCTCTCCCCATACCGCTGTATCTATTTCGAACAAATCCCACTGCCGCACTCTCTTCCCATACCACTGTTTCAATTTCGAACAAATCCCACTGCCGCACTCTCTCCCCATACTGCTGTATCTATTTCGAACAAATCCCACTGCCGCACTCTCTCCCCATACCGCTGTATCTATTTCGAACAAATCCCACTGCCGCACTCTCTCCCCATACCGCTGTATCTATTTCGAACAAATCCCACTGCCGCACTCTCTCCCCATACTGCTGTATCTATTTCGAACAAATCCCACTGCCGCACTCTCTCCCCATACCGCTGTATCTATTTCGAACAAATCCCACTGCCGCACTCTCTTCCCATACCACTGCATCAATCTCGAAAAAATCCCACTGCCGCACTCTCTCCCCATACCGCTGTATCTATTTCGAACAAATCCCACTGCCGCACTCTCTCCCCATACCACTGTTTCAATTTCGAACAAATCCCACTGCCGCACTCTCTCCCCATACCGCTGTATCTATTTCGAACAAATCCCACTGCCGCACTCTCTTCCCATACCACTGTTTCAATTTTGAACAAATCCCACTGCCGCACTCTCTCCCCATACCGCTGTATCTATTTCGAACAAATCCCACTGCCGCACTCTCTCCCCATACCGCTGTATCTATTTCGAACAAATCCCACTGCCGCACTCTCTCCCCATACCACTGTTTCAATTTCGAACAAATCCCACTGCCGCACTCTCTCCCCATACCGCTGTATCTATTTCGAACAAATCCCACTGCCGCACTCTCTTCCCATACCACTGTATCAATCTCGAACAAATCCCACTGCCGCACTCTCTCCCCATACTGCTTTATCTGTTTCGAACAAATCCCACTGCCGCACTCTCTTCCCATACCACTGTTTCAATTTCGAACAAATCCCACTGCCGCACTCTCTCCCCATACCGCTGTTTCAATTTGGAAAAATTCCCACTGCCACACTCTCTCCCCATACTGCTGTATCTATTTCGAACAAATCCCACTGCCGCACTCGCTCCCCATACCGCTGTATCTATTTCGAACAAATCCCACTGCCGCACTCTCTCCCCATACCGCTGTATCAATCTCGAACAAATCCCACTGCCACACTCTCTCCCCATACCACTGCATCAATCTCGAAAAAATCCCACTGCCACACTCTCTCCCCATACCGCTGTATCAATCTCGAACAAATCCCACTGCCACACTCTCTCCCCATACCACTGCATCAATCTCGAAAAAATCCCACTGCCACACTCTCTCCCTATACCACTGTTTCAATCTCGAACAAATCCCACTGCCACACTCTCTCCCTATACCACTGTTTCAATCTCGAACAAATCCCACTGCCACACTCTCTCCCTATACCACTGCATCAATCTCGAACAAATCCCACTGCCGCACTCTCTCCCCATACCACTGCATCAATCTCGAAAAAATCCCACTGCCGCACTCTCTCCCCATACCACTGTATCTATTTCGAACAAATCCCACTGCCGCACTCTCTCCACATAACACTGTTATCAATCTCGAACAAATCCCACTGCCACACTCTCTCCCCATACCGCTGTATCTATTTCGAACAAATCCCACTGCCACACTCTCTTCCCATCCCACTGCATCAATCTCGAAAAAATCCCACTGTCACACTCTCTCCCCATACCACTGTATCTATTTCGAACAAATCCCACTGCCGCACTCTCTCCCCATAACACTGTTATCAATCTCGAACAAATCCCACTGCCACACTCTCTCCCCATACCACTGTTTCAATTTCGAACAAATCCCACTGCCGCACTCTCTCCCCATACCACTGTTTCAATTTCGAACAAATCCCACTGCTGCACTCTCTCCCCATACCACTGTTATCAATCTCGAACAAATCCCACAGCCACACTCTCTCCCCATACCACTGTTACCAATCTCGAACAAATCCCACTGCCACACTCTCTCCCCATACCACTGTTTCAATCTCGAACAAATCCCACTGTCACACTCTCTCCCCATACCACTGTTTCAATTTCGAACAAATCCCACTGCCGCACTCTCTCCCCATACCACTGTTATCAATCTCGAACAATTCCCACTGCCGCACTCTCTCCCCATACCACTGTTTCAATTTCGAACAAATCCCACTGCCGCACTCTCTCCCCATACCACTGTTATCAATCTCGAACAAATCCCACTGCCGCACTCTCTCCCCATACCGCTGTATCTATTTCGAACAATTCCCACTGCCGCACTCTCTCCCCATACCACTGCATCAATCTCGAAAAAATCCCGCTGCCGCACTCTCTCCCCATACCACTGTTTCAATTTCGAACAATTCCCACTGCCGCACTCTCTCCCCATACCGCTGTATCTATTTCGAACAAATCCCACTGCCGCACTCTCTCCCCATACCGCTGTATCTATTTCGAACAAATCCCACTGCCGCACTCTCTCCCCATACCGCTGTATCTATCTCGAACAAATCCCACTGCCGCACTCTCTCCCCATACCGCTGTATCTATTTCGAACAATTCCCACTGCCACACTCTCTCCCCATACCACTGCATCAATCTCGAAAAAATCCCACTGCCGCACTCTCTCCCCATACCACTGTTTCAATTTCGAACAATTCCCACTGCCGCACTCTCTCCCCATACCGCTGTATCTATTTCGAACAAATCCCACTGCCGCACTCTCTCCCCATACCGCTGTATCTATCTCGAAAAAATCCCACTGCCGCACTCTCTCCCCATACCGCTGTACCTATTTCGAACAAATCCCACTGCCGCACTCTCTCCCCATACCACTGTATCTATTTCGAACAAATCCCACTGCCGCACTCTCTTCCCATACCACTGTTTCAATTTCGAACAAATCCCACTGCCACACTCTCTCCCCATACTGCTGTATCTATTTCGAACAAATCCCACTGCCGCACTCTCTCCCCATACCGCTGTATCTATTTCGAACAAATCCCACTGCCGCACTCTCTCCCCATACCGCTGTATCTATTTCGAACAAATCCCACTGCCGCACTCTCTCCCCATACCACTGCATCAATCTCGAAAAAATCCCACTGCCGCACTCTCTCCCCATACCGCTGTATCTATTTCGAACAAATCCCACTGCCGCACTCTCTCCCCATACCGCTGTATCTATTTCGAACAAATCCCACTGCCGCACTCTCTCCCCATACCACTGTTTCAATTTCGAACAAATCCCACTGCCGCACTCTCTCCCCATACCGCTGTATCTATTTCGAACAAATCCCACTGCCGCACTCTCTCCCCATACCGCTGTATCTATTTCGAACAAATCCCACTGCCGCACTCTCTCCCCATACCGCTGTATCTATTTCGAACAAATCCCACTGCCGCACTCTCTCCCCATACCACTGTTTCAATTTCGAACAAATCCCACTGCCGCACTCTCTCCCCATACCGCTGTATCTATTTCGAACAAATCCCTCTGCCGCACTCTCTTCCCATACCACTGTATCAATCTCGAACAAATCCCACTGCCGCACTCTCTCCCCATACTGCTGTATCTATTTCGAACAAATCCCACTGCCGCACTCTCTTCCCATACCACTGTTTCAATTTCGAACAAATCCCACTGCCGCACTCTCTCCCCATACTGCTGTATCTATTTCGAACAAATCCCACTGCCGCACTCGCTCCCCATACCACTGTATCTATTTTGAACAATTCCCACTGCCGCACTCTCTCCCCATACCGCTGTATCTATTTCGAACAAATCCCACTGCCGCACTCTCTCCCCATACCGCTGTATCAATCTCGAACAAATCCCACTGCCACACTCTCTCCCCATACCACTGCATCAATCTCGAACAAATCCCACTGCCACACTCTCTCCCCATACCGCTGTATCAATCTCGAACAAATCCCACTGCCACACTCTCTCCCCATACCACTGCATCAATCTCGAACAAATCCCACTGCCACACTCTCTCCCCATACCACTGCATCAATCTCGAAAAAATCCCACTGCCACACTCTCTCCCTATACCACTGTTTCAATCTCGAACAAATCCCACTGCCACACTCTCTCCCTATACCACTGTTTCAATCTCGAACAAATCCCACTGCCACACTCTCTCCCCATACCGCTGTTTCAATTTCGAAAAAATCCCACTGCCACACTCTCTCCCCATACTGCTGTATCTATTTCGAACAAATCCCACTGCCGCACTCGCTCCCCATACCACTGTATCTATTTTGAACAATTCCCACTGCCGCACTCTCTCCCCATACCGCTGTACCTATTTCGAACAAATCCCACTGCCGCACTCTCTCCCCATACCGCTGTATCAATCTCGAAGAAATCCCACTGCCACACTCTCTCCCCATACCACTGCATCAATCTCGAACAAATCCCACTGCCGCACTCTCTCCCCATACCGCTGTATCAATCTCGAACAAATCCCACTGCCACACTCTCTCCCCATACCACTGCATCAATCTCGAACAAATCCCACTGCCACACTCTCTCCCCATACCACTGCATCAATCTCGAAAAAATCCCACTGCCACACTCTCTCCCTATACCACTGTTTCAATCTCGAACAAATCCCACTGCCACACTCTCTCCCTATACTACTGTTTCAATCTCGAACAAATCCCACTGCCACACTCTCTCCCCATACCGCTGTTTCAATTTCGAAAAAATCCCACTGCCACACTCTCTCCCCATACCGCTGTATCTATTTCGAACAAATCCCACTGCCGCACTCTCTCCCCATACCACTGTATCTATTTCGAACAATTCCCACTGCCGCACTCTCTCCCCATACCGCTGTATCTATTTCGAACAAATCCCACTGCCGCACTCTCTCCCCATACCGCTGTATCAATCTCGAACAAATCCCACTGCCACACTCTCTCCCCATACCACTGCATCAATCTCGAACAAATCCCACTGCCACACTCTCTCCCCATACCGCTGTATCAATCTCGAACAAATCCCACTGCCACACTCTCTCCCCATACCACTGCATCAATCTCGAAAAAATCCCACTGCCACACTCTCTCCCTATACCACTGTTTCAATCTCGAACAAATCCCACTGCCACACTCTCTCCCTATACCACTGTTTCAATCTCGAACAAATCCCACTGCCACACTCTCTCCCTATACCACTGCATCAATCTCGAACAAATCCCACTGCCGCACTCTCTCCCCATACCACTGCATCAATCTCGAAAAAATCCCACTGCCGCACTCTCTCCCCATACCACTGTCTCTATTTCGAACAAATCCCACTGCCGCACTCTCTCCCCATAACACTGTTATCAATCTCGAACAATTCCCACTGCCACACTCTCTCCCCATACCGCTGTATCTATTTCGAACAAATCCCACTGCCACACTCTCTTCCCATCCCACTGCATCAATCTCGAAAAAATCCCACTGTCACACTCTCTCCCCATACCACTGTATCTATTTCGAACAAATCCCACTGCCGCACTCTCTCCCCATAACACTGTTATCAATCTCGAACAAATCCCACTGCCACACTCTCTCCCCATACCACTGTTTCAATTTCGAACAAATCCCACTGCCGCACTCTCTCCCCATACCACTGTTTCAATTTCGAACAAATCCCACTGCTGCACTCTCTCCCCATACCACTGTTATCAATCTCGAACAAATCCCACAGCCACACTCTCTCCCCATACCACTGTTACCAATCTCGAACAAATCCCACTGCCACACTCTCTCCCCATACCACTGTTTCAATCTCGAACAAATCCCACTGTCACACTCTCTCCCCATACCACTGTTTCAATTTCGAACAAATCCCACTGCCGCACTCTCTCCCCATACCACTGTTATCAATCTCGAACAATTCCCACTGCCGCACTCTCTCCCCATACCACTGTTTCAATTTCGAACAAATCCCACTGCCGCACTCTCTCCCCATACCACTGTTATCAATCTCGATCAAATCCCACTGCCGCACTCTCTCCCCATACCGCTGTATCTATTTCGAACAATTCCCACTGCCGCACTCTCTCCCCATACCACTGCATCAATCTCGAAAAAATCCCACTGCCGCACTCTCTCCCCATACCACTGTTTCAATTTCGAACAATTCCCACTGCCGCACTCTCTCCCCATACCGCTGTATCTATTTCGAACAAATCCCACTGCCGCACTCTCTCCCCATACCGCTGTATCTATTTCGAACAAATCCCACTGCCGCACTCTCTCCCCATACCGCTGTATCTATTTCGAACAAATCCCACTGCCGCACTCTCTCCCCATACCGCTGTATCTATTTCGAACAAATCCCACTGCCGCACTCTCTCCCCATACTGCTGTATCTATTTCGAACAAATCCCACTGCCGCACTCTCTCCCCATACAGCTGTATCTATTTCGAACAAATCCCACTGCCGCACTCTCTTCCCATACCACTGCATCAATCTCGAAAAAATCCCACTGCCGCACTCTCTCCCCATACCGCTGTACCTATTTCGAACAAATCCCACTGCCGCACTCTCTCCCCATACCGCTGTATCTATTTCGAACAAATCCCACTGCCGCACTCTCTTCCCATACCACTGTTTCAATTTCGAACAAATCCCACTGCCGCACTCTCTCCCCATACTGCTGTATCTATTTTGAACAAATCCCACTGCCGCACTCTCTCCCCATACCGCTGTATCTATTTCGAACAAATCCCACTGCCACACTCTCTACCCATACCACTGTATCTATTTTGAACAAATCCCACTGCCGCACTCTCTCCCCATACTGCTGTATCTATTTCGAACAAATCCCACTGCCACACTCTCTCATCATACCACTGTATCTATTTCGAACAAATCCCACTGCCGCACTCTCTCCCCATACCGCTGTATCTATTTCGAACAAATCCCACTGCCGCACTCTCTCCCCATACCGCTGCATCTATTTCGAACAAATCCCACTGCCGCACTCTCTCCCCATACCGCTTTATCTATTTCGAACAAATCCCACTGCCGCACTCTCTCCCCATACCACTGCATCAATCTCGAAAAAATCCCACTGCCGCACTCTCTCCCCATACCGCTGTATCTATTTCGAACAAATCCCACTGCCGCACTCTCTCCCCATACCGCTGTATCTATTTCGAACAAATCCCACTGCCGCACTCTCTCCCCATACCACTGTTTCAATTTCGAACAAATCCCACTGCCGCACTCTCTCCCCATACCGCTGTATCTATTTCCAACAAATCCCACTGCCGCACTCTCTTCCCATACCACTGTTTCAATTTCGAACAAATCCCACTGCCGCACTATCTCCCCATACTGCTGTATCTATTTCGAACAAATCCCACTGCCGCACTCTCTCCCCATACCGCTGTATCTATTTCGAAGAAATCCCACTGCCGCACTCTCTCCCCATACCGCTGTATCTATTTCGAACAAATTCCATTGCCGCACTCTCTCCCCATACCGCTGTATCTATTTCGAACAAATCCCACTGCCGCACTCTCTCCCCATACCGCTGTATCTATTTCTAACAAATCCCACTGCCGCACTCTCTTCCCATACCACTGCATCAATCTCGAACAAATCCCACTGCCGCACTCTCTCCCCATACCGCTGTATCTATTTCGAACAAATCCCACTGCCGCGCTCTCTCCCCATACCACTGTTTCAATTTCGAACAAATCCCACTGCCGCACTCTCTCCCCATACCGCTGTGTCTATTTCGAACAAATCCCACTGCCGCACTCTCTTCCCATACCACTGTATCAATCTCGAACAAATCCCACTGCCGCACTCTCTCCCCATACTGCTGTATCTATTTCGAACAAATCCCACTGCCGCACTCTCTTCCCATACCACTGTTTCAATTTCGAACAAATCCCACTGCCGCACTCTCTCCCCATACCGCTGTTTCAATTTCGAAAAAATACCACTGCCACACTCTCTCCCCATACCGCTGTATCTATTTCGAACAAATCCCACTGCCGCACTCTCTCCCCATACTGCTGTATCTATTTCGAACAAATCCCACTGCCGCACTCTCTCCCCATACCACTGTATCTATTTCGAACAATTCCCACTGCCGCACTCTCTCCCCAGACCGCTGTATCTATTTCGAACAAATCCCACTGCCGCACTCTCTCCCCATACCGCTGTATCAATCTCGAACAAATCCCACTGCCACACTCTCTCCCCATACCGCTGTATCAATCTCGAACAAATCCCACTGCCACACTCTCTCCCCATACCACTGCATCAATCTCGAAAAAATCCCACTGCCACACTCTCTCCCTATACCACTGTTTCAATCTCGAACAAATCCCACTGCCACACTCTCTCCCTATACCATTGTTTCAATCTCGAACAAATCCCACTGCCACACTCTCTCCCCATACCGCTGTTTCAATTTCGAAAAAATCCCACTGCCACACTCTCTCCCCATACCGCTGTATCTATTTCGAACAAATCCCACTGCCGCACTCTCTCCCCATACTGCTGTATCTATTTCGAACAAATCCCACTGCCGCACTCTCTCCCCATACTGCTGTATCTATTTCGAACAAATCCCACTGCCGCACTCTCTCCCCATACCACTGTATCTATTTCGAACAATTCCCACTGCCGCACTCTCTCCCCATACCGCTGTATCTATTTCGAACAAATCCCACTGCCGCTCTCTCTCCCCATACCGCTGTATCAATCTCGAACAAATCCCACTGCCACACTCTCTCCCCATACCACTGCATCAATCTCGAACAAATCCCACTGCCGCACTCTCTCCCCATACCACTGCATCAATCTCGAACAAATCCAACTGCCACACTCTCTCCCCATACCACTGCATCAATCTCGAAAAAATCCCACTTCCGCACTCTCTCCCCATACCACTGTTTCAATCTCGAACAAATCCCACTGCCACACTCTCTCCCTATACCACTGTTTCAATCTCGAACAAATCCCACTGCCACACTCTCTTCCCATACCACTGTTTCAATATCGAACAATTCCCACTGCCACACTCTCTCCCTATACCACTGTTTGAATCTCGAACAATTCCCACTGCCACACTCTCTCCCTATACCACTGTTTCAATCTCGAACAATTCCCACTGTCACACTCTCTCCCTATACCACTGTTTCAATCTCGAACAATTCCCACTGCCACACTCTCTCCCTATACCACTGTTTCAATCTCGAACAAATCCCACTGCCACACTCTCTCCCTATACCACTGTTTCAATCTCGAACAAATCCCACTGCCACACTCTCTTCCCATACCACTGCATCAATCTCGAACAAATCCCACTGCCGCACTCTCTCCCCATACCACTGTTTCAATCTCGAACAATTCCCACTGCCACACTCTCTCCCTATACCACTGTTTCAATCTCGAACCAATCCCACTGCCACACTCTCTTCCCATACCACTGCATCAATCTCGAACAAATCCCACTGCCGCACTCTCTCCCCATACTGCTGTATCTATTTCGAACAAATCCCACTGCCGCACTCTCTCCCCATACCGCTGTATCTATTTCGAACAAATCCCACTGCCTCACTCTCTCCCCATACCGCTGTATCTATTTCGAACAAATCCCACTGCCGCACTCTCTCCCCATACCGCTGTATCTATTTCGAACAAATCCCACTGCCGCACTCTCTCCCCATACCGCTGTATCTATTTCGAACAAATCCCACTGCCGCACTCTCTTCCCATACCACTGCATCAATCTCGAAAAAATCCCACTGCCGCACTCTCTCCCCATACCGCTGTATCTATTTCGAACAAATCCCACTGCCGCACTCTCTCCCCATACCGCTGTATCTATTTCGAACAAATCCCACTGCCGCACTCTCTCCCCATACCACTGTTTCAATTTCGAACAAATCCCACTGCCGCACTCTCTCCCCATACCGCTGTGTCTATTTCGAACAAATCCCACTGCCGCACTCTCTTCCCATACCACTGTATCAATCTCGAACAAATCCCACTGCCGCACTCTCTCCCCATACCGCTGTATCTATTTCGAACAAATCCCACTGCCGCACTCTCTTCCCATACCACTGTTTCAATTTCGAACAAATCCCACTGCCGCACTCTCTCCCCATACCGCTGTTTCAATTTCGAAAAAATCCCACTGCCACACTCTCTCCCCATACCGCTGTATCTATTTCGAACAAATCCCACTGCCGCACTCTCTCGGCATACTGCTGTATCTATTTCGAACAAATCCCACTGCCGCACTCTCTCCCCATACCACTGTATCTATTTCGAACAATTCCCACTGCCGCACTCTCTCCCCATACCGCTGTATCTATTTCGAACAAATCCCACTGCCGCACTCTCTCCCCATACCGCTGTATCAATCTCGAACAAATCCCACTGCCACACTCTCTCCCCATACCGCTGTATCAATCTCGAACAAATCCCACTGCCACACTCTCTCCCCATACCACTGCATCAATCTCGAAAAAATCCCACTGCCACACTCTCTCCCTATACCACTGTTTCAATCTCGAACAAATCCCACTGCCACACTCTCTCCCTATACCATTGTTTCAATCTCGAACAAATCCCACTGCCACACTCTCTCCCCATACCGCTGTTTCAATTTCGAAAAAATCCCACTGCCACACTCTCTCCCCATACCGCTGTATCTATTTCGAACAAATCCCACTGCCGCACTCTCTCCCCATACCGCTGTATCTATTTCGAACAAATCCCACTGCCGCACTCTCTCCCCATACTGCTGTATCTATTTCGAACAAATCCCACTGCCGCACTCTCTCCCCACACCACTGTATCTATTTCGAACAATTCCCACTGCCGCACTCTCTCCCCATACCGCTGTATCTATTTCGAACAAATCCCACTGCCGCACTCTCTCCCCATACCGCTGTATCAATCTCGAACAAATCCCACTGCCACACTCTCTCCCCATACCACTGCATCAATCTCGAACAAATCCCACTGCCGCACTCTCTCCCCATACCACTGCATCAATCTCGAACAAATCCCACTGCCACACTCTCTCCCCATACCACTGCATCAATCTCGAAAAAATCCCACTGCCGCACTCTCTCCCCATACCACTGTTTCAATCTCGAACAAATCCCACTGCCACACTCTCTCCCTATACCACTGTTTCAATCTCGAACAAATCCCACTGCCACACTCTCTTCCCATACCACTGTTTCAATCTCGAACAATTCCCACTGCCACACTCTCTCCCTATACCACTGTTTCAATCTCGAACAATTCCCACTGCCACACTCTCTCCCTATACCACTGTTTCAATCTCGAACAAATCCCACTGCCACACTCTCTTCCCATACCACTGTTTCAATCTCGAACAATTCCCACTGCCACACTCTCTCCCTATACCACTGTTTCAATCTCGAACAATTCCCACTGTCACACTCTCTCCCTATACCACTGTTTCAATCTCGAACAATTCCCACTGCCACACTCTCTCCCCATACCACTGTTTCAATCTCGAACAAATCCCACTGCCACACTCTCTTCCCATACCACTGTTTCAATCTCGAACAAATCCCACTGCCACACTCTCTTCCCATACCACTGTTTCAATCTCGAACAATTCCCACTGCCACACTCTCTCCCTATACCACTGTTTCAATCTCGAACAAATCCCACTGCCACACTCTCTCCCTATACCACTGTTTCAATCTCGAACAAATCCCACTGCCACACTCTCTTCCCATACCACTGCATCAATCTCGAACAAATCCCACTGCCGCACTCTCTCCCCATACCACTGTTTCAATCTCGAACAATTCCCACTGCCACACTCTCTCCCTATACCACTGTTTCAATCTCGAACAAATCCCACTGCCACACTCTCTCCCTATACCACTGTTTCAATCTCGAACAAATCCCACTGCCACACTCTCTTCCCATACCACTGCATCAATCTCGAACAAATCCCACTGCCGCACTCTCTCCCCATACCACTGCATCAATCTCGAAAAAATCCCACTGCCGCACTCTCTCCCCATACCACTGTTTCAATTTCGAACAAATCCCACTGCCGCACTCTCTCCCCATACTGCTGTATCTAGTTCGAACAAATCCCACTGCCGCACTCTCTCCCCATACCACTGTTTCAATTTCGAACAAATCCCACTGCCGCACTCTCTCCCCATACTGCTGTATCTATTTCGAACAAATCCCACTGCCGCACTCTCTCCCCATACTGCTGTATCTATTTCGAACAAATCCCACTGCCGCACTCTCTCCCCATACCACTGTATCTATTTCGAACAAATCCCACTGCCGCACTCTCTCCCCATACCGCTGTATCTATTTCGAACAAATCCCACTGCCGCACTCTCTTCCCATACCACTGTTTCAATTTCGAACAAATCCCACTGCCGCACTCTCTCCCCATACTGCTGTATCTATTTCGAACAAATCCCACTGCCGCACTCTCTCCCCAAACCGCTGTATCTATTTCGAACAAATCCCACTGCCGCACTCTCTCCCCATACCGCTGTATCTATTTCGAACAAATCCCACTGCCGCACTCTCTCCCCATACCGCTGTATCTATTTCGAACAAATCCCACTGCCGCACTCTCTTCCCATACCACTGCATCAATCTCGAAAAAATCCCACTGCCGCACTCTCTCCCCATACCGCTGTATCTATTTCGAACAAATCCCACTGCCGCACTCTCTCCCCATACCGCTGTATCTATTTCGAACAAATCCCACTGCCGCACTCTCTCCCCATACCACTGTTTCAATTTCGAACAAATCCCACTGCCGCACTCTCTCCCCATACCGCTGTATCTATTTCGAACAAATCCCACTGCCGCACTCTCTCCCCATACCACTGTTATCAATCTCGAACAAATCCCACTGCCGCACTCTCTCCCCATACTGCTGTATCTATTTCGAACAAATCCCACTGCCGCACTCTCTTCCCTTACCACTGTTTCAATTTCGAACAAATCCCACTGCCGCACTCTCTCCCCATACCGCTGTTTCAATTTCGAAAAAATCCCACTGCCACACTCTCTCCCCATACCGCTGTATCTATTTCGAACAAATCCCACTGCCGCACTCTCTCCCCATACCACTGTATCTATTTCGAACAATTCCCACTGCCGCACTCTCTCCCCATACCGCTGTATCTATTTCGAACAAATCCCACTGCCGCACTCTCTCCCCATACCGCTGTATCAATCTCGAACAAATCCCACTGCCACACTCTCTCCCCATACCACTGTATCTATTTCGAACAAATCCCACTGCCACACTCTCTCCCCATACCACTGTATCTATTTCGAACAAATCCCACTGCCACACTCTCAACCTATACCGCTGTATCAATCTCGAACAAATCCCACTGCCACACTCTCTCCCCATACCACTGCATCAATCTCGAAAAAATCCCACTGCCACACTCTCTTCCTATACCACTGTTTCAATCTCGAACAAATCCCACTGCCACACTCTCTCCCTATACCATTGTTTCAATCTCGAACAAATCCCACTGCCGCACTCTCTCCCCATACCACTGTTTCAATTTCGAACAAATCCCACTGCCACACTCTCTCCCCATACCGCTGTTTCAATTTCGAAAAAATCCCACTGCCACACTCTCTCCCCATACCGCTGTATCTATTTCGAACAAATCCCACTGCCGCACTCTCTCCCCATACCGCTGTATCTATTTCGAACAAATCCCACTGCCGCACTCTCTCCCCATACTGCTGTATCTATCTCGAACAAATCCCACTGCCGCACTCTCTCCCCATACCACTGTATCTATTTCGAACAATTCCCACTGCCGCACTCTCTCCCCATACCGCTGTATCTATTTCGAACAAATCCCACTGCCGCACTCTCTCCCCATACCGCTGTATCAATCTCGAACAAATCCCACTGCCACACTCTCTCCCCATACCACTGCATCAATCTCGAACAAATCCCACTGCCACACTCTCTCCCCATACCACTGCATCAATCTCGAACAAATCCCACTGCCACACTCTCTCCCCATACCACTGCATCAATCTCGAAAAAATCCCACTGCCACACTCTCTCCCTATACCACTGTTTCAATCTCGAACAAATCCCACTGCCACACTCTCTTCCCATACCACTGCATCAATCTCGAACAAATCCCACTGCCGCACTCTCTCCCCATACCACTGTTTCAATCTCGAACAATTCCCACTGCCACACTCTCTCCCTATACCACTGTTTCAATCTCGAACAAATCCCACTGCCACACTCTCTCCCTATACCACTGTTTCAATCTCGAACAAATCCCACTGCCACACTCTCTTCCCATACCACTGCATCAATCTCGAACAAATCCCACTGCCGCACTCTCTCCCCATACCACTGCATCAATCTCGAAAAAATCCCACTGCCGCACTCTCTCCCCATACCACTGTTTCAATTTCGAACAAATCCCACTGCCGCACTCTCTCCCCATACTGCTGTATCTAGTTCGAACAAATCCCACTGCCGCACTCTCTCCCCATACCACTGTTTCAATTTCGAACAAATCCCACTGCCGCACTCTCTCCCCATACTGCTGTATCTATTTCGAACAAATCCCACTGCCGCACTCTCTCCCCATACTGCTGTATCTATTTCGAACAAATCCCACTGCCGCACTCTCTCCCCATACCACTGTATCTATTTCGAACAAATCCCACTGCCGCACTCTCTCCCCATACCGCTGTATCTATTTCGAACAAATCCCACTGCCGCACTCTCTTCCCATACCACTGTTTCAATTTCGAACAAATCCCACTGCCGCACTCTCTCCCCATACTGCTGTATCTATTTCGAACAAATCCCACTGCCGCACTCTCTCCCCAAACCGCTGTATCTATTTCGAACAAATCCCACTGCCGCACTCTCTCCCCATACCGCTGTATCTATTTCGAACAAATCCCACTGCCGCACTCTCTCCCCATACCGCTGTATCTATTTCGAACAAATCCCACTGCCGCACTCTCTTCCCATACCACTGCATCAATCTCGAAAAAATCCCACTGCCGCACTCTCTCCCCATACCGCTGTATCTATTTCGAACAAATCCCACTGCCGCACTCTCTCCCCATACCGCTGTATCTATTTCGAACAAATCCCACTGCCGCACTCTCTCCCCATACCACTGTTTCAATTTCGAACAAATCCCACTGCCGCACTCTCTCCCCATACCGCTGTATCTATTTCGAACAAATCCCACTGCCGCACTCTCTCCCCATACCACTGTTATCAATCTCGAACAAATCCCACTGCCGCACTCTCTCCCCATACTGCTGTATCTATTTCGAACAAATCCCACTGCCGCACTCTCTTCCCTTACCACTGTTTCAATTTCGAACAAATCCCACTGCCGCACTCTCTCCCCATACCGCTGTTTCAATTTCGAAAAAATCCCACTGCCACACTCTCTCCCCATACCGCTGTATCTATTTCGAACAAATCCCACTGCCGCACTCTCTCCCCATACCACTGTATCTATTTCGAACAATTCCCACTGCCGCACTCTCTCCCCATACCGCTGTATCTATTTCGAACAAATCCCACTGCCGCACTCTCTCCCCATACCGCTGTATCAATCTCGAACAAATCCCACTGCCACACTCTCTCCCCATACCACTGTATCTATTTCGAACAAATCCCACTGCCACACTCTCTCCCCATACCACTGTATCTATTTCGAACAAATCCCACTGCCACACTCTCAACCTATACCGCTGTATCAATCTCGAACAAATCCCACTGCCACACTCTCTCCCCATACCACTGCATCAATCTCGAAAAAATCCCACTGCCACACTCTCTTCCTATACCACTGTTTCAATCTCGAACAAATCCCACTGCCACACTCTCTCCCTATACCATTGTTTCAATCTCGAACAAATCCCACTGCCGCACTCTCTCCCCATACCACTGTTTCAATTTCGAACAAATCCCACTGCCACACTCTCTCCCCATACCGCTGTTTCAATTTCGAAAAAATCCCACTGCCACACTCTCTCCCCATACCGCTGTATCTATTTCGAACAAATCCCACTGCCGCACTCTCTCCCCATACCGCTGTATCTATTTCGAACAAATCCCACTGCCGCACTCTCTCCCCATACTGCTGTATCTATCTCGAACAAATCCCACTGCCGCACTCTCTCCCCATACCACTGTATCTATTTCGAACAATTCCCACTGCCGCACTCTCTCCCCATACCGCTGTATCTATTTCGAACAAATCCCACTGCCGCACTCTCTCCCCATACCGCTGTATCAATCTCGAACAAATCCCACTGCCACACTCTCTCCCCATACCACTGCATCAATCTCGAACAAATCCCACTGCCACACTCTCTCCCCATACCACTGCATCAATCTCGAACAAATCCCACTGCCACACTCTCTCCCCATACCACTGCATCAATCTCGAAAAAATCCCACTGCCACACTCTCTCCCTATACCACTGTTTCAATCTCGAACAAATCCCACTGCCACACTCTCTCCCTATACCACTGTTTCAATCTCGAACAAATCCCACTGCCACACTCTCTTCCCATACCACTGCATCAATCTCGAACAAATCCCACTGCCGCACTCTCTCCCCATACCACTGCATCAATCTCGAACAAATCCCTCTGCCGCACTCTCTCCCCATACTGCTGTATCTATTTCGAACAAATCCCACTGCCGCACTCTCTCCCCATACCGCTGTATCTATTTCGAACAAATCCCACTGCCGCACTCTCTCCCCATACCGCTGTATCTATTTCGAACATATCCCACTGCCGCACTCTCTCCCCATACCGCTGTATCTATTTCGAACAAATCCCACTGCCGCACTCTCTCCCCATACCGCTGTATCTATTTCGAACAAATCCCACTGCCGCACTCTCTTCCCATACCACTGCATCAATCTCGAAAAAATCCCACTGCCGCACTCTCTCCCCATACCGCTGTATCTATTTCGAACAAATCCCACTGCCGCACTCTCTCCCCATACCGCTGTATCTATTTCGAACAAATCCCACTGCCGCACTCTCTCCCCATACCACTGTTTCAATTTCGAACAAATCCCACTGCCGCACTCTCTCCCCATACCGCTGTATCTATTTCGAACAAATCCCACTGCCGCACTCTCTCCCCATACCACTGTTATCAATCTCGAACAAATCCCACTGCCGCACTCTCTCCCCATACTGCTGTATCTATTTCGAACAAATCCCACTGCCGCACTCTCTTCCCTTACCACTGTTTCAATTTCGAACAAATCCCACTGCCGCACTCTCT
Organism: Heterodontus francisci; assembly: GCF_036365525.1. NCBI lineage: Eukaryota > Metazoa > Chordata > Chondrichthyes > Heterodontiformes > Heterodontidae > Heterodontus > Heterodontus francisci. The sequence continues at coordinate 649,976 of NC_090390.1, read as the reverse complement.
CCCCATACCGCTGTTTCAATTTCGAAAAAATCCCACTGCCACACTCTCTCCCCATACCGCTGTATCTATTTCGAACAAATCCCACTGCCGCACTCTCTCCCCATACCACTGTATCTATTTCGAACAATTCCCACTGCCGCACTCTCTCCCCATACCGCTGTATCTATTTCGAACAAATCCCACTGCCGCACTCTCTCCCCATACCGCTGTATCAATCTCGAACAAATCCCACTGCCACACTCTCTCCCCATACCACTGTATCTATTTCGAACAAATCCCACTGCCACACTCTCTCCCCATACCACTGTATCTATTTCGAACAAATCCCACTGCCACACTCTCAACCTATACCGCTGTATCAATCTCGATCAAATCCCACTGCCACACTCTCTCCCCATACCACTGCATCAATCTCGAAAAAATCCCACTGCCACACTCTCTTCCTATACCACTGTTTCAATCTCGAACAAATCCCACTGCCACACTCTCTCCCTATACCATTGTTTCAATCTCGAACAAATCCCACTGCCGCACTCTCTCCCCATACCACTGTTTCAATTTCGAACAAATCCCACTGCCACACTCTCTCCCCATACCGCTGTTTCAATTTCGAAAAAATCCCACTGCCACACTCTCTCCCCATACCGCTGTATCTATTTCGAACAAATCCCACTGCCGCACTCTCTCCCCATACCGCTGTATCTATTTCGAACAAATCCCACTGCCACACTCTCTCCCCATACCACTGTATCTATTTCGAACAATTCCCACTGCCACACTCTCTCCCCATACCGCTGTATCTATTTCGAACAAATCCCACTGCCGCACTCTCTCCCCATACCACTGTATCTATTTTGAACAAATCCCACTGCCGCACTCTCTCCCCATACTGCTGTATCAATCTCGAACAAATCCCACTGCCACACTCTCTCCCCATACCACTGATCAATCTCGAACAAATCCCACTGCCACACTCTCTCCCCATACCACTGCATCAATCTCGAACAAATCCCACTGCCACACTCTCTCCCCATACCACTGCATCAATCTCGAAAAAATCCCACTGCCACACTCTCTCCCTATACCACTGTTTCAATCTCGAACAAATCCCACTGCCACAATCTCTCCCTATACCACTGTTTCAATCTCGAACAAATCCCACTGCCACACTCTCTTCCCATACCACTGCATCAATCTCGAACAAATCCCACTGCCGCACTCTCTCCCCATACCACTGCATCAATCTCGAAAAAATCCCACTGCCGCACTCTCTCCCCATACCACTGTTTCAATTTCGAACAAATCCCACTGCCGCACTCTCTCCCCATACTGCTGTATCTATTTCGAACAAATCCCACTGCCGCACTCTCTCCCCATACCACTGTTTCAATTTCGAACAAATCCCACTGCCGCACTCTCTCCCCATACCGCTGTATCTATTTCGAACAAATCCCACTGCCGCACTCTCTCCCCATACCGCTGTTTCAATTTCGAAAAAATCCCACTGCCACACTCTCTCCCCATACCGCTGTATCTATTTCGAACAAATCCCACTGCCGCACTCTCTCCCCATACTGCTGTATCTATTTCGAACAAATCCCACTGCCGCACTCTCTCCCCATACCACTGTATCTATTTCGAACAATTCCCACTGCCGCACTCTCTCCCCATACCGCTGTATCTATTTCGAACAAATCCCACTGCCGCACTCTCTCCCCATACCGCTGTTTCAATCTCGAACAAATCCCACTGCCGCACTCTCTCCCCATACCACTGTTTCAATTTCGAACAAATCCCACTGCCACACTCTCTCCCCATACCACTGCATCAATCTCGAAAAAATCCCACTGCCACACTCTCTCCCTATACCACTGTTTCAATCTCGAACAAATCCCACTGCCACACTCTCTCCCTATACCACTGTTTCAATCTCGAACAAATCCCACTGCCACACTCTCTCCCCATACCGCTGTATCTATTTCGAACAAATCCCACTGCCGCACTCTCTCCCCATACCGCTGTATCTATTTCGAACAAATCCCACTGCCGCACTCTCTCCCCATACTGCTGTATCTATTTCGAACAAATCCCACTGCCGCACTCTCTCCCCATACCACTGTATCTATTTCGAACAATTCCCACTGCCGCACTCTCTCCCCATACCGCTGTATCTATTTCGAACAAATCCCACTGCCGCACTCTCTCCCCATACCGCTGTATCAATCTCGAACAAATCCCACTGCCACACTCTCTCCCCATACCACTGCATCAATCTCGAACAAATCCCACTGCCGCACTCTCTCCCCATACCACTGCATCAATCTCGAACAAATCCCACTGCCACACTCTCTCCCCATACCACTGCATCAATCTCGAAAAAATCCCACTGCCGCACTCTCTCCCCATACCACTGTTTCAATCTCGAACAAATCCCACTGCCACACTCTCTCCCTATACCACTGTTTCAATCTCGAACAAATCCCACTGCCACACTCTCTTCCCATACCACTGTTTCAATCTCGAACAATTCCCACTGCCACACTCTCTCCCTATACCACTGTTTCAATCTCGAACAATTCCCACTGCCACACTCTCTCCCTATACCACTGTTTCAATCTCGAACAAATCCCACTGCCACACTCTCGTCCCATACCACTGTTTCAATCTCGAACAATTCCCACTGCCACACTCTCTCCCTATACCACTGTTTCAATCTCGAACAATTCCCACTGCCACACTCTCTCCCTATACCACTGTTTCAATCTCGAACAATTCCCACTGCCACACTCTCTCCCTATACCACTGTTTCAATCTCGAACAAATCCCACTGCCACACTCTCTCCCTATACCACTGTTTCAATCTCGAACAAATCCCACTGCCACACTCTCTTCCCATACCACTGCATCAATCTCGAACAAATCCCACTGCCGCACTCTCTCCCCATACCACTGTTTCAATCTCGAACAATTCCCACTGCCACACTCTCTCCCTATACCACTGTTTCAATCTCGAACAAATCCCACTGCCACACTCTCTTCCCATACCACTGCATCAATCTCGAACAAATCCCACTGCCGCACTCTCTCCCCATACCACTGCATCAATCTCGAAAAAATCCCACTGCCGCACTCTCTCCCCATACCACTGTTTCAATTTCGAACCAATCCCACTGCCGCACTCTCTCCCCATACTGCTGTATCTATTTCGAACAAATCCCACTTCCGCACTCTCTCCCCATACTGCTGTATCTATTTCGAACAAATCCCACTGCCGCACTCTCTCCCCATACCACTGTATCTATTTCGAACAAATCCCACTGCCGCACTCTCTCCCCATACCGCTGTATCTATTTCGAACAAATCCCACTGCCGCACTCTCTTCCCATACCACTGTTTCAATTTCGAACAAATCCCACTGCCGCACTCTCTCCCCATACTGCTGTATCTATTTCGAACAAATCCCACTGCCGCACTCTCTCCCCATACCGCTGTATCTATTTCGAACAAATCCCACTGCCGCACTCTCTCCCCATACCGCTGTATCTATTTCGAACAAATCCCACTGCCGCACTCTCTCCCCATACCGCTGTATCTATTTCGAACAAATCCCACTGCCGCACTCTCTCCCCATACCGCTGTATCTATTTCGAACAAATCCCACTGCCGCACTCTCTTTCCCATACCACTGCATCAATCTCGAAAAAATCCCACTGCCGCACTCTCTCCCCATACCGCTGTATCTATTTCGAACAAATCCCACTGCCGCACTCTCTCCCCATACCGCTGTATCTATTTCGAACAAATCCCACTGCCGCACTCTCTCCCCATACCACTGTTTCAATTTCGAACAAATCCCACTGCCGCACTCTCTCCCCATACCGCTGTATCTATTTCGAACAAATCCCACTGCCGCACTCTCTTCCCATACCACTGTATCAATCTCGAACAAATCCCACTGCCGCACTCTCTCCCCATACTGCTGTATCTATTTCAAACAATTCCCACTGCCGCACTCTCTACCCATACCGCTGTATCTATTTCGAACAAATCCCACTGCCGCACTCTCTCCCCATACCGCTGTATCAATCTCGAACAAATCCCACTGCCACACTCTCTCCCCATACCACTGTATCTATTTCGAACAAATCCCACTGCCACACTCTCTCCCCATACCACTGTATCTATTTCGAACAAATCCCACTGCCACACTCTCTCCCTATACCGCTGTATCAATCTCGAACAAATCCCACTGCCACACTCTCTCCCCATACCACTGCATCAATCTCGAAAAAATCCCACTGCCACACTCTCTCCCTATACCACTGTTTCAATCTCGAACAAATCCCACTGCCACACTCTCTCCCTATACCATTGTTTCAATCTCGAACAAATCCCACTGCCGCACTCTCTCCCCATACCACTGTTTCAATTTCGAACAAATCCCACTGCCACACTCTCTCCCCATACCGCTGTTTCAATTTCGAAAGAATCCCACTGCCACACTCTCTCCCCATACCGCTGTATCTATTTCAAACAAATCCCACTGCCGCACTCTCTCCCCATACCGCTGTATCTATTTCGAACAAATCCCACTGCCGCACTCTCTCCCCATACTGCTGTATCTATTTCAAACAAATCCCACTGCCGCACTCTCTCCCCATACCACTGTATCTATTTCGAACAATTCCCACTGCCGCACTCTCTCCCCATACCGCTGTATCTATTTCGAACAAATCCCACTGCCGCACTCTCTCCCCATACCGCTGTATCAATCTCGAACAAATCCCACTGCCACACTCTCTCCCCATACCACTGCATCAATCTCGAACAAATCCCACTGCCACACTCTCTCCCCATACCACTGCATCAATCTCGAACAAATCCCACTGCCACACTCTCTCCCCATACCACTGTATCAATCTCGAAAAAATCCCACTGCCACACTCTCTCCCTATACCACTGTTTCAATCTCGAACAAATCCCACTGCCACACTCTCTCCCTATACCACTGTTTCAATCTCGAACAAATCCCACTGCCACACTCTCTTCCCATACCACTGCATCAATCTCGAACAAATCCCACTGCCGCACTCTCTCCCCATACCACTGCATCAATCTCGAAAAAATCCCACTGCCGCACTCTCTCCCCATACCACTGTTTCAATTTCGAACAAATCCCACTGCCGCACTCTCTCCCCATACTGCTGTATCTATTTCGAACAAATCCCACTGCCGCACTCTCTCCCCATACCACTGTTTCAATTTCGAACAAATCCCACTGCCGCACTCTCTCCCCATACTGCTGTATCTATTTCGAACAAATCCCACTGCCGCACTCTCTCCCCATACTGCTGTATCTATTTCGAACAAATCCCACTGCCGCACTCTCTCCCCATACCGCTGTATCTATTTCGAACAAATCCCACTGCCGCACTCTCTCCCCATACCACTGTATCTATTTCGAACAAATCCCACTGCCGCACTCTCTACCCATACCGCTGTATCTATTTCGAACAAATCCCACTGCCGCACTCTCTCCCCATACCACTGTTTCAATTTCGAACAAATCCCACTGCCGCACTCTCTGCCCATACTGCTGTATCTATTTCGAACAAATCCCACTGCCGCACTCTCTCCCCATACCACTGTTTCAATTTCGAACAAATCCATCTGCCGCACTCTCTCCCCATACTGCTGTATCTCTTTCGAACAAATCCCACTGCCGCACTCTCTCCCCATACCGCTGTATCTATTTCGAACAAATCCCACTGCCGCACTCTCTCCCCATACCGCTGTATCTATTTCGAACAAATCCCACTGCCGCACTCTCTCCCCATACCGCTGTATCTATTTCGAACAAATCCCACTGCCGCACTCTCTCCCCATACCGCTGTATCTATTTCGAACAAATCCCACTGCCGCACTCTCTCCCCATACCACTGTTTCAATTTCGAACAAATCCCACTGCCGCACTCTCTCCCCATACTGCTGTATCTATTTCGAACAAATCCCACTGCCGCACTCTCTCCCCATACCACTCTTTCAATTTCGAACAAATCCCACTGCCGCACTCTCTCCCCATACTGCTGTATCTATTTCGAACAAATCCCACTGCCGCACTCTCTCCCCATACCACTGTTTCAATTTCGAACAAATCCCACTGCCGCACTCTCTCCCCATACTGCTGTATCTATTTCGAACAAATCCCACTGCCGCACTCTCTCCCCATACCGCTGTATCTATTTCGAACAAATCCCACTGCCGCACTCTCTCCCCATACCGCTGTATCTATTTCGAACAAATCCCACTGCCACACTCTCTCCCCATACCACTGTTTCAATTTCGAACAAATCCCACTGCCGCACTCTCTCCCCATACCACTGTTTCAATTTCGAACAAATCCCACTGCCGCACTCTCTCCCCATACCGCTGTATCTATTTCGAACAAATCCCACTGCCGCACTCTCTCCCCATACCGCTGTATCTATTTCGAACAAATCCCACTGCCGCACTCTCTCCCCATACCGCTGTATCTATTTCGAGCAAATCCCACTGCCGCACTCTCTCCCCATACCGCTGTATCTATTTCGAACAAATCCCACTGCCACACTCTCTCCCCATACCACTGTTTCAATTTCGAACAAATCCCACTCCCGCACTCTCTCCCCATACCGCTGTATCTATTTCGAACAAATCCCACTGCCGCACTCTCTCCCCATACCGCTGTATCTATTTCGAACAAATCCCACTGCCACACTCTCTCCCCATACCACTGTTTCAATTTCGAACAAATCCCACTGCCACACTCTCTCCCCTTACCACTGTTTCAATTTCGAACAAATCCCACTGCCGCACTCTCTCCCCATACCACTGTTTCAATTTCGAACAAATCCCACTGCCACACTCTCTCCCCATACCACTGTTTCAATTTCGAACAAATCCCACTGCCACACTCTCTCCCCATACCACTGTTTCAAATTCGAACAAATCCCACTGCCGCACTCTCTCCCCATACCGCTGTATCTATTTCGAACAAATCCCACTGCCGCACTCTCACCCCATACCGCTGTATCTATTTCGAACAAATCCCACTGCCACACTCTCTCCCCATACCGCTGTATCTATTTCGAACAAATCCCACTGCCACACTCTCTCCCCATACCACTGTTTCAATTTCGAACAAATCCCACTGCCACACTCTCTCCCCATACCACTGTTTCAATTTCGAACAAATCCCACTGCCGCACTCTCTCCCCATACCGCTGTATCTATTTCGAACAAATCCCACTGCCGCACTCTCTCCCCATACCGCTGTATCTATTTCGAACAAATCCCACTGCCACACTCTCTCCCCATACCGCTGTATCTATTTCGAACAAATCCTACTGCCACACTCTCTCCCCATACCACTGTTTCAATTTCGAACAAATCCCACTGCCGCACTCTCTCCCCATACCAATGTTTCAATTTCGAACAAATCCCACTGCCGCACTCTCTCCCCATACCACTGTTTCAATTTCGAACAAATCCCACTGCCACACTCTCTCCCCATAGCACTGTTTCAATTTCGAACAAATCCCACTGTCACACTCTCTCCCCATACCACTGTATCTATTTTGAACAAATCCCACTGTCACACTCTCTCCCCATACCACTGTATCTATTTTGAACAAATCCCACTGCCACACTCTCTCCCCATACCACTGTATCTATTTTGAACAAATCCCACTGCCACACTCTCTCCCCATACCACTGTATCTATTTCGAACAAATCCCACTGCCACACTCTCTCCCCATACCACTGTATCTATTTCGAACAAATCCCACTGCCGCACTCTCTCCCCATACCACTGTTTCAATTTCGAACAAATCCCACTGCCGCACTCTCTCCCCATACCACTGTTTCAATTTCGAACAAATCCCACTGCCACACTCTCTCCCCATACCACTGTTTCAATTTCGAACAAATCCCACTGTCACACTCTCTCCCCATACCACTGTATCTATTTTGAACAAATCCCACTGTCACACTCTCTCCCCATACCACTGTATCTATTTTGAACAAATCCCACTGCCACACTCTCTCCCCATACCACTGTATCTATTTTGAACAAATCCCACTGTCACACTCTCTCCCCATACCACTGTATCTATTTCGAACAATTCCCACTGCCACACTCTCTCCCTATACCACTGTTTCAATCTCGAACAAATCCCACTGCCACACTCTCTTCCCATACCACTGCATCAATCTCGAACAAATCCCACTGCCGCACTCTCTCCCCATACCACTGCATCAATCTCGAAAAAATCCCACTGCCGCACTCTCTCCCCATACCACTGTTTCAATTTCGAACAAATCCCACTGCCACACTCTCTCCCCATACCACTGTTTCAATTTCGAACAAATCCCACTGCCGCACTCTCTCCCCATACTGCTGTATCTATTTCGAACAAATCCCACTGCCGCACTCTCTCCCCATACCACTGTTTCAATTTCGAACAAATCCCACTGCCACACTCTCTCCCCAGACCACTGTTTCAATTTCGAACAAATCCCACTGCCGCACTCTCTCCCCATACTGCTGTATCTATTTCGAACAAATCCCACTGCCGCACTCTCTCCCCATACCACTGTTTCAATTTCGAACAAATCCCACTGTCGCACTCTCTCCCCATACTGCTGTATCTATTTCGAACAAATCCCACTGCCGCACTCTCTCCCCATACCGCTGTATCTATTTCGAACAAATCCCACTGCCGCATTCTCTCCCCATACCGCTGTATCTATTTCGAACAAATCCCACTGCCGCTCTCTCTCCCCATACCGCTGTATCTATTTCGAACAAATCCCACTGCCGCACTCTCTCCCCATACCGCTGTATCTATTTCGAACAAATCCCACTGCCGCACTCTCTCCCCATACCGCTGTATCTATTTCGAACAAATCCCACTGCCACACTCACTCCCCATACCACTGTTTCAATTTCGAACAAATCCCACTGCCGCACTCTCTCCCCATACCACTGTTTCAATTTCGAACAAATCCCACTGCCGCACTCTCTCCCCATACCGCTGTATCTATTTCGAACAAATCCCACTGCCGCACTCTCTCCCCATACCGCTGTATCTATTTTGAACAAATCCCACTGCCGCACTCTCTCCCCATACCGCTGTATCTATTTCGAACAAATCCCACTGCCACACTCTCTCCCCATACCACTGTTTCAATTTCGAACAAATCCCACTGCCGCACTCTCTCCCCATACCGCTGTATCTATTTCGAACAAATCCCACTGCCGCACTCTCTCCCCATACCGCTGTATCTATTTCGAACAAATCCCACTGCCACACTCTCTCCCCATACCACTGTTTCAATTTCGAACAAATCCCACTGCCACACTCTCTCCCCTACCACTGTTTCAATTTCGAACAAATCCCACTGCCGCACTCTCTCCCCATCCCGCTGTATCTATTTCGAACAAATCCCACTGCCGCACTCTCTCCCCATACCGCTGTATCTATTTCGAACAAATCCCACTGCCACACTCTCTCCCCATACCGCTGTATCTATTTCGAACAAATCCCACTGCCACACTCTCTCCCCATACCACTGTTTCAATTTCGAACAAATCCCACCCCACACTCTCTCCCCATACCACTGTTTCAATTTCGAACAAATCCGACTGCCGCACTCTCTCCCCATACCGCTGTATCTATTTCGAACAAATCCCACTGCCGCACTCTCTCCCCATACCGCTATATCTATTTCGAACAAATCCCACTGCCACACTCTCTCCCCATACCGCTGTATCTATTTCGAACAAATCCCACTGCCACACTCTCTCCCCATACCACTGTTTCAATTTCGAACAAATCCCACTGCCGCACTTTCTCCCCATACCACTGTTTCAATTTCGAACAAATCCCACTGCCGCACTCTCTCCCCATACCACTGTTTCAATTTCGAACAAATCCCACTGCCACACTCTCTCCCCATACCACTGTTTCAATTTCGAACAAATCCCACTGCCGCACTCTCTCCCCATACCATTGTTTCAATTTCGAACAAATCCCACTGCCGCACTCTCTCCCCATACCACTGTTTCAATTTCGAACAAATCCCACTGCCACACTCTCTCCCTATACCACTGTTTCAATTTCGAACAAATCCCACTGTCACACTCTCTCCCCATACCACTGTATCTATTTTGAACAAATCCCACTGCCACACTCTCTCCCCATACCACTGTATCTATTTTGAACAAATCCCACTGCCACACTCTCTCCCCATACCACTGTATCTATTTTGAACAAATCCCACTGCCACACTCTCTCCCCATACCACTGTATCTATTTCGAACAAATCCCACTGTCACACTCTCTCCCCATACCACTGTATCTATTTTGAACAAATCCCACTGCCACACTCTCTCCCCATACCACTGTATCTATTTTGAACAAATCCCACTGCCACACTCTCTCCCCATACCACTGTATCTATTTTGAACAAATCCCACTGCCACACTCTCTCCCCATACCACTGTATCTATTTTGAACAAATCCCACTGCCACACTCTCTCCCCATACCACTGTATCTATTTTGAACAAATCCCACTGCCACACTCTCTCCCCATACCACTGTATCTATTTTGAACAAATCCCACTGCCACACTCTCTCCCCATACCACTGTATCTATTTTGAACAAATCCCACTGTCACACTCTCTCCCCATACCACTGTATCTATTTTGAACAAATCCCACTGCCACACTCTCTCCCCATACCACTGTATCTATTTTGAACAAATCCCACTGCCACACTCTCTCCCCATACCACTGTATCTATTTTGAACAAATCCCACTGTCACACTCTCTCCCCATACCACGGTATCTATTTTGAACAAATCCCACTGTCACACTCTCTCCCCATACCACTGTATCTATTTTGAACAAATCCCACTGTCACACTCTCTCCCCATACCACTGTATCTATTTTGAACAAATCCCACTGTCACACTCTCTCCCCATACCACTGTATCTATTTCGAACAAATCCCACTGCCGCACTCCAACCTTGCCCCAATTCTTAACGAATCCGACTAGCTCACGCTCTCCACAAACCTGCAGAAAACCCCACATTATTCTCACTGCCCCAGTGCCTTCCTATAGCCATTTATCATATCCAAATTAATTACATTGCACCGCTCTTTCCCCATAGCCCTCTTACTATCCCAGTAATGTTGTGATCCAGTACTGGCGGGGGTGGGGGGAGAAGTTAAACTAATTTGTCAGGGGTTGGGATACAGAGTGGAGTTACAGTAGGGGTGATGCACAGTCAAATATAGAAGAGAAACTGAGTCAGTCTGGAAGACAGAGAAAACAGAGACCTGTCAAGGAACAAGCGAATAATACAAGCGTGGATTACATCCATTTTAACGCGAGGAGTCTTACTAGTAACGCATATGAACTGAGGATGATAGGGGAGGACGGCATTGCACTTTTGATCAAGGAGTCAATTACTGCATTAAGGAGGGATGATATCTTAGAAGGTTCCTCAAATGAGGTCATATGGGTAGAACTTAAAAACAAAAAGGGGGCACATGCATGAGAAGGTGGGGTATTGGACCTAATCTTAGAGAATGAAGCTGAACAAGTGGTAGCAGTGTCATTGGGGGCGCATTTTGGCGATAGTGACCATAACTGTAAGATTTAAGGTAGTTATTCAAAAGGACAAAGATGGACAACAAATAAAGTTATTGATCTGGGGGAATACTGATTTCAATATGATGAAACAGGATCTGGCCAAATTAGACTGGGAGCAGCTACTTGTAGGAAAGTCGATATCAGACCAGTGGGAGTCATTAAAAAAGAAATAGTGAGAGTTCAGGGCCGGCATGCTCCCATAAAGGTCAAGGGTAGGACTAATAAGGACTGAATAACAAAAAAGGAGGCTAATGGCCGATTCGGAGGACTGAAAACAGCAGCGGCCCTGGAGGAGTATAGAAATGTAAGGGTGTGCTTAAAAAGAATAATTAGGAGAGCGAAGAGGGGGCATGAAAAAAACACTGGCGGGCAAGATAAAGGAAAATCCCAAGACGCATTATAAGTATATTAAGAGCAAGAAGATAAGCAGTGAAAGAGTAGGGCCGATTAAGGACCAAAGTTACAATCTGTCTGTGGAGCCGGAGGACGTAGCTAAGGTTTTAAATGATTACTTTGCATCTGTGTTCACCATGGAGAAGGACGATGTGGGTGTAGTGATCAGTGAGGGAAATTGTGATTTACTTAAATAAATTAGTATTGAACGGGAGCAGGTAATAACACTTTTAGCGGCCTGAAATGTAGATACATCCGCAGGCCCAGATGAGATGTCTCCCAGGTTCCTATGTGAGGCAAGGGAGAAGACTGCAGGGGATCTGACTCAATTTTAAAATCCTCTCTGGCCACATAGAACAAAGAACAAAGAAAATTACAGCACAGGAACAGGCCCTTCGGCCCTCCAAGCCTGCGCCGATCCAGATCCTCTATCTAAACATATCACATATTTACTAAGGGACTGTATCTCTTTGCTTCCTGCCCATTCATGTATCTGTCTAGATACATCTTAAAAGACACTATCGTGCCCGCGTCTACCACCTCTGCTGGCAACGCATTCCAGGCACCTGCCACCCTCTGTGTAAAGAACTTTCCACGCATATCCCACCTAAACCTTTCCCCTCTCACTTTGAACTCGCGACCCCCAGTAATTGAAGCCCCCACTCTGGGAAAAAGTTTCTTGCTATCCACCCTGTCTATACCTCTCATGATTTTGTACACCTCAATCAGGTCCCCCCTCAACCTTCGTCTTTCTAATGAAAATAATCCTAATCTACTCAACCTCTCTTCATAGCTATCGCCCTCCATACCAGGCAACATCCTGGTGAACCTCCTCTGCACCCTCTCCAAAGCATCCACATCCTTTTGGTAGTATGGCGACCAGAACTGCACGCAGTATTCCAAATGTGGCCGAACCAAAGTCTTATACCACTGTAACATGACCTGCCAACTCTTGTACTCAATACCCCGTCCGATGAAGGAAAGCATGCCGTATGCCTTCTTGACCACTCTATTGACCTGCGTTGCCACCTTCAGGGAACAATGGACCTGAACACCCAAATCTCTCTGTACATCAATTTTCCCCAGGACTTTTCCATTTACTGTATAGTTCACTCTTGAATTGGATCTTCCAAAATGTATCACCTCGCATTTGCCCCGATTGAACTCCATCTGCCATTTCTCTGCCCAACTCTCCAATCTATCTATATTCTGCTGTATTCTCTGACAGGCCCCTTCACTATCTGCTACTCCACCAATCTTAGTGTCGTCTGCAAACTTGCTAATCAGACCACCTATACTTTCCTCCAAATCATTTATGTATATCACAAACAACAGTGGTCCAAGCACGGATCCCTGTGGAACACCACTGGTCACACGTCTCCATTTTGAGAAACTCCCTTCCACTGCTACTCTCTGTATCCTGTTGCCCAGCCAGTGAAAAGTTTGCAGGTCATCAAGAAGCAGCTCCTCGTGTTGCCTCTGCTCAGAACTGTCTATGTTACCTGCATTAACAGGACAATGAGCATGTACGCAGCTCCTAAACACATGTCTCACATTTCCAATCTCTTCTCATTCTCTGTATCTGGGATGTATTTGTAAGGTAGAGTGATTGAGAGTTTGTTTATGGCAGTGAGAAAAAGAGCCCTGGTCTCGTGCTGTGTGTTTGTTTTATGTTCAAAATCCTTTGTTTTGTTTTCATCAATTGTATTTATCTCATTCACAAGGAGAATCTTTTCAGAAGCTGAAGCTTTGATGATGCAGAAAGAGAATCTTTTGGCACGTGGTATTCTCAGACAAAAGCTTTAACCAGTGAATAGTAATAAATGTATTTGTGTTATTGCCTAATTCATTTTTAGATGCAGGAAAGAAGACCTTATGTTTTCGGGGCGAATATAAAAACACAGTGCTGGAAATGCTCAGTATTTCCAGCATGGTCTTTATTTCAGATTTCCAGCATCCACAGTATTTTGATTGTGTGTTTTAGGGGGACCTTTTTACCACAAGGGGGCGGGCTGGAGCGGCCTCTGAAGCAAATAGTTTGGGAAGGGCTGCTCCAGAACAGTCACTGTAATCCTGTAGTTTTCCCTCTCTCCATTTCTTGCTGCAACTTGTTCTGTGCCCCTCCCATCATGTTCCTAGCTCTGTTTCTTCACATCTGTAAATTCCTATCTCTATATTCTCTCAACATCCTTTATATTTCCTCCTCTCTCTAGAGTCTCACAAATTTATCTTTTCATTCTCTTTCTGCGACTCTCTGCTTCTTTATCAGTCTCTCCCAGTCCATTTCTCTCTCACACAGTTCCACATCTTTGACTCTTTCCATCCCTGCCTCTCCTTGCTGGCAAGATTATCATTGCATCGCCCTCCTCCCACTGCAGGACACCCCTCTCTCTTCTGTAAACACATCTTAGTTTGTATCTCTACCCCTCTACCTCTTTCCGTCTTTCCATCTCTCTTTATCTGCGATCTTTCTCAATATCTACATCACTGCTGCATTCTCTCACTCTGCATCTCCAGCTCTCTCTCTTTCTCTCTTTCTCTCTGTATTTCTTCATCTCTCTATCCATCTCTCTCTCTCTCTCTCTCTATGCCTTTCTCGATATTTTTCCCTGTTCTCAGAAAGGAGTGTTTGGGTCCTGGGATAGTGAGGAGAGAGGCGGTAAATAGGCAGGTATTACACCTTCTGCGATAGCAGGGGAAGGTGCCATAGGAAGGGGACGAGGAGCTGGGGGTAATGGAGGAGTGGACCAGGGTCTCACGGGTGGAATGATCCCTTCAGAATTCCGACAGGGGAAGGGAGGGGAAGATGCATTTGGTAGTGGCATCACGCTGGAGGTGGTGAAAATGGCGGAGGATGATCCTTTGGATATGGGAGGCTGATGGGGTGGAAAGTGAGGACAAAGCGAACCCTGTCGCGGCTCTGTGCGGAAAGGGAAGGGGTGAGGGTAGAGGTGCAGGAAATGGGCTGGACACGTGGGGGAAACCTCGGTTGAGGAAAAAGGAAGACATATCAGAAGCGCTGCCATGGAAGGTAGCACCATCAGAGCAGCTGTGTCAGAGACAGAAAAACTGGGAGAATGGAATGGAGTATTTACAGGAGGCAGGGTGTGAAGAAGTGTAGTCGAGGTAGCTGTGGGAGTCGGTGGGCTTATAATGGATATTAGTAGACAACCTATCCCCAGAGATGGAGACAGAGAAGTCGAGGAAGGGAAGGGAAGTGTCGGAGATGGACTGTGTAAAGGTGAGAGAAGGGTGGAAATTAGAAGCAAAGTTGATAAAGTTTTCCAGTTCAGGTATCGTGTCAGACTGTGACCAAGAGTGGAAGCGATGCAGGACAAATCCCACATTCTGAATCAGTACAGTGTCAGAGAGTGGCCAGGAGAGCAAGTATTGCAGGAAAAATCCCACATTCTGAATCAGTCCAGTGTCAGACAGTGACCAGGAACGGAACTGATGCAACAATAATCCCACACTCTGAATCAGTACAGTTTCAGACAGTGACCAGGAACGGAACTGATGCAGGATAAATCTCACAGTCTGAATCAGTCCAGTGTCAGAGAGTAACCGGGAGAGGAAGTAATGAAGGAAAATTCCCAGACCTTGCATGAGTACAGTGACAGACCGTGATCGGGACACTAATTGATGTAGGAATAATCCCACACTCTGAATCAGTATAGTGTCAAACAATGACTGGGAAAGGAAGTAATCCAGGAAATATCCCAGACTTTGAATCAGGACAGTGTCAGACAGTGATTGGAAATTAAATGATGCAGGAAAATGCCAGACTCTGAATCAGTACAGTGTCAGGCAGTGACCGGGCAATGAAGTAATGGAGGAAAAATCCCCGACTTTGAATCAGGGCAGTGTCAGAGAGTGACCGGGACAGTAAACAATGCCAGAAAGATCCCAGCACAGTGGCTCAGTGGTTAGCACCGCAGCCTCACAGCTCCAGTGACCGAGGTTCGGTTCTGGGTACTGTCTGTGTGGAGTTTTCACGTTCTACCTGTGTGGGTTTCTGTTGGGTGCTCTCCAGTTTCCACCTGCAGCTCAAGACCTGCAGGTTGGTAGGTAAATTGGCAGTTATAAATTGTGCCTGGTGTAGGAATGTGATAGAAGAATTGAGAGAAGGGGGGAACATAGGGTTAATGTAGGATTTGCTTTAATGGGTGGTTGATAGTCATCACAGAGTCGGCGGGTCAAAGCGCCTGTTTCAGTGCCTATCCCTTTGGGAAAGGAAGTGATGAAAGAAAATCCCACGCTTTGAATCAGTACCATGTTAGACAGTGACTGGCAAAGTAAGTCATGCAGGAAAAATCCCACAGTCTGAATCAGGACAGTATCAGAGAGTAACTGGGAAAGCAAGTAATGCAGGGAAATTCCCAGGCTTAGAATCAAGGCAGTGTGAGAGAGTTACTGGGACAGCAAGTGATGCAGGAAGAATCCAATATTTTGAATCAGTCCAGTGTCAAAAAGTGACCGGGAAAGGAAGCAATGAAGGAAAAGTTCCACACTCTAAATCAGTACCATGTTAAACAGTGACCAGAAAGGACGTGAAGCAGGAAAACTTCCAGACCTTGAATCAGTTCAGTGTCAGACTGTTACCAGGAATGTAAGTCATGTAGGAAAAATCCCAAATTCTGAATCAGTACCGTGTTAGACAGTGATTGGGAAAGCACGGGGTGCAGGAAAAATCCCATTGTCTGAATTAGTACAGTGTCCGAGAATACGCGGGAGAGCAAATAATGCAGGAAAAATCCCAGACCTTGAATCAAGAGCATCAGAGAGTGACTGGGAAAGTTAGTGATGTCGTATTTATCCCACACTCTGAATCAGTACAGTGTCAGACAGTGACCAGAACAGTAACTGATGCAGGAAAAATCCCTCACACTGAATCAGTACTGTTTCAGACAGTGACCAGGAGAGCAAGTAATGCAGGAAAATCCCGAGAACTTGAACCAGGACAGGGTCAGAGAGTGACTGGGAAAGGAAGTAATGCAGGAAAAATCTCTCACTCTGAATCATAGTGTCATAGATTCATTGAGTCATACAGCACTGAAACAGGCCATTCGGCCCACCCAGTCTGTGCCGACCATCAACCATCCATTCTTATACTAATCCTACATTAATCCCAAATTCCCTACCACATCCCCACCATCCCTCAATTCTCCTACCACCTCCCTGCACTAGGGGCAATTTACAATGGCCAATTTACCTATCAACCTGAAAGCCTTTGGCTGTGGGAGGAAACCAGAGCAACGACGGAAACCCACGCATTCACAGAGAGAACTAGCAAACTCCGCACTGTACAGTGTTAGACAGTGACCGGGACAGCAATTGATGCAGGAAAAATCCCGCACTCGGAATCAGCACAGTGTTAGACAGGTACTGCAAAAGCAAGTGATGCAGGAAAAATTCCAGACTCTGAATCAGTACAGTTCAGACAGTGACTAGGAAAGGAAGTAAGGCAGGAAAAAAGCCACATTCTGAATCTGTACAGTGTTAGATAGAGACTGGGACAGCAAGTGATGCAGATAAAAACACGATCTCAATGAGTACAGTGATAGATTTTGATCGTGCAGCCACTGACACAGCAAATATCCAACCCTCTGAATAAGAATATAGACCGACAATGAGAGTGACAGCAACTGATGCAGGAAAAGTCCCATTCTGTGAATCAGTCTAATGTTAAACAGTGACTGGGACAGTAAGTGACACAGGTAAAATCCCACATACTGAATCAGTACAGTGTCAGACAGTTACCGGGAAAGGAAGTAATGCAGGGAAAATCCCTCACTCTGAACCATAGTGTCATTGATGCATAGTCATACAGCACTGAAACAAGCCTTCGGCCCTCCGAGTCTGTGCAGACCATCAACCACCCATTTTTACATTAATCCCAAATTCCTTACCACATCCCCACCTTCCCTCAATTCTCCTACCACCTATCTACACCAGGGGCAATTCACAATGGCCAATTTACCTATCAACCTGCAAGCCTTTGGCTGTGGGAGGAAACCAGAGCAACGACGGAAACCCACGTGGTCACAGGCAGAACTTGCAAACTCCGCACAGAGGTGTCAGACAGGAAAAAACACATTCTGAATCATTAGAGTGTTAGACAGAGACTGGGATAGCAAGTAATGAAGGAAAAAAACACGATCTCAATGAGTACAGCGACAGCTATTGATTATGCAGCAACTGTCACAGCAAATATCCCACTCCCCGAATAAGAATCGAGCCTGACAATGAGAGGGACAGCAACTGATGGAGGAAAAAGTCCCAGTCTTAGAATCATCCCAATGTCAGACAGTAACTGGGACAGTAAGAGATGCTGGTATAATTCCACACACTGAATCAGCACAGTGTCAGACAGTAACTGGGACAGTAAGAGATGCTGGTATAATTCCACACACTGAATCAGCACAGTGTCAGACAGTGACCAGGACAGTAAGAGATGCTGGTATAATTCCACACTCTGAATCAGCACAGTGTCAGACAGTGACCAGGACAGTAAATGATGTCGGAAATAACCCACATTCTGAATCAGTAGTGTCAGACAGTGACCGGAGCAGCATGTCATGAAGGAAAAATCCCACACTCAGAATCAGTATAGTGTCAGACAGTGACTGGGCCAGAAATTGATGCAGGGAAGATCCCACACTCTGAATCACTCCAGTGCCAGACAGAGACTTGGACAGCAAGTAATTCAGCAAAAATCCCAGCCTTTGAATAAAGACAGTGTCAGACAGTGACCGGGATAATACATTATGTAGGAGAATTCCAAACTCTGAGTCATTACAGTGTCAGACTGTGACCAGCAACGGAAATGAGACAGGAATAATCCCACACTCTGAATCAGTACAGTGTCAGACAGTGACCGGGACAGTAAGTGATGCAGGAAAAAAATCCCACACTCTGAATCAGTACAGTGTCAGACAGTAACCGGGACAGTAAGTGACACAGGAAAAGAAATCATAGACTCTGAATCAGTACAGTGTCAGACAGTGACCAGAACAGTAAGTGATGCAGGAAAAAAATCCCACACTCTGAATCAGTACAGTGTCAGACAGTAACCGGGACAGTAAGTGACACAGGAAAAGAAATCATAGACTCTGAATCAGTACAGTGTCAGACAGTGACCAGAACAGTAAGTGATGCAGGAAAAAAATCCCACACTCTGAATCAGTACAGTGTCAGACAGTAACCGGGACAGTAAGTGACGCAGGAAAAGAAATCATACACTCTGAATCAGTACAGTGTCAGACAGTGACCAGAACAGTAAGTGATGCAGGAAAAAAATCCCACACTCTGAATCAGTACAGTGTCAGACAGTAACCGGGACAGTAAGTGACGCAGGAAAAGAAATCATACACTCTGAATCAGTACAGTGTCAGACAGTGACCAGAACAGTAAGTGATGCAGGAATAATCCCACACTCTGAATCAGTACAGTGTCAGACAGTGACCAGAACAGTAAGTGATGCAGGAAAAATCCCACACTCTGAATCAGTACAGTGTCAGACAGTGACCGGGACAGTGAGTGATGCAGGAAAAATCCCACACTCTGAATCAGTACAGTGTCAGACAGTGACCGGGACAGTGAGTGATGCAGGAAAAATCCCACACTCTGAATCAGTACAGTGTCAGACAGTGACCGGGACAGTGAGTGATGCAGGAAAAATCCCACACTCTGAATCAGTACAGTGTCAGACAGTAACCGGGACAGTAAGTGACACAGGAAAAAAAATCATACACTCTGAATCAGTACAGTGTCAGACAGTGACCAGAACAGTAAGTGATGCAGGAAAAATCCCAGACTCTGAATCAGTCCAATGTCAGACAGTGACTGGGACAGTAAGTGATGCAGGAAAAATCCCAGACTCTGAATCATTACAGTGTCAGTGACCAGGAACGAAAGTTTTGCATGATTTAATCCCGCACTCTGAATCAGTACACTGTCAGACAGAGACCAGGAATGCAAGTGCTGCAGGAAAAATCCCACACCGTCAAGCCTATCTATTCTAATCCAATTTTCCAGCATTTGGCCCGTAGCCTTGTATGCTATGGCGTTTCAAGTGCTTGTCTAAATACTTCTTAAATGTTCTGAGGGTTCATGCTTGTACCGCCCCTTGAGGCATTGCGTTCCTGATTCCAACCACACACTGTGTGAAAAAAGAAATCCTTAAATCCCCTCTAAACATTCTGCCCCTTGCCACTATTCGATGCCCGCTGGTAAGGCAAAATGTTTCTTCCTATCTAACCTATCAATGCCCCTCATAATGTTGTCTACCTCAATCTGGTCACCCCTCAGCCTTCTCTGTTCTAAGGAGAACAACCCTACCCTATCCAGTCTCTCTTCACAGCTGAAATGCTCCAGCCCAGGCAACATCCTGGTGAATCTCCTCTGCACCCTCTCCAGTACAATCACATCCTTCCTATAGTGTGGTGAACAGAAATGCACATCTTACTCCAGTTGAGGCCTAACTAGCTTTTTATACAGCTCCAGCATAACCTCCCTTCTCTTATGTTCTATGAAGGCAAGTATACAATGTGCCTTCCTAATCTACCTGTGCTGCTGCCTTCAGTGATCTGCTTGCCTTCTTATACCTCTCCAAATGCATCACCTCACACTTCTCAGGATTAAATTCCATTTGCCACTGCTCCGTCCATTTTACCAGCCCATCTATATCGTCCTGTAATCTAAGGCTTCCCTCCTCACTATTTACGACACGACCAAGTTTCATGTCATTTGCAAACTTACTGATCATACCTCCGATATTTACATTTAAATCATTAATGTATACCACAAACAACAAGGGTAGCATCACCGATCCCTGTGACACAGCAGTGGTCGCAGGCTTCCATTCGCAAAAACAACCGTCGACCATCACCCGCTGCCTCCTGCCACTCAGCCAATTTTGGATCAAATTTGCCAAATTGCCCTGGATCCCATGGGCTCTTATCTTCTCAACCAACCTCCCATGCAGGACCTTATCAAAAGCCTTACTGAAGTCCATGTATAGTACATCAACTGCTTTACCCTCATCTATACATCTAGTCACCGACTCGGGAAATTCAATCAAGTTAATTAGACACAATATCCCCCTGACAAAGCCATGCTGACTATCCCTGATCAATCCCAGCCTCTCCAAGTGGAGATCAATCCTGTCCCTCAGAATTGTTTTCCAGTAGTTTCCTGACCACTGATGTTAGACTCACAGGCCTGTAATTACCTGGTTTATCTCTGCTACCCTTCTTGAATAATGATACTGAGTTTTCTGTCCTGCAGTTCTCTGGCACCTCTCTTACCAAACCGAAACGAGGAATTAAGAGGGCTAAAAGGGGTCATGAAATATCTTTAGCAAACAGGGTTAAGGAAAATCCCAAAGCCTTTTATTCATATATAAGGAGCAAGAGGGTAACTAGAGAAAGGATTGGCCCACTCAAGGACAAAGGAGGAAAATTATGCGTGGAGTCAGAGAAAATGGGTGAGAATCGAAACGAGTACTTTGCATCGGTATTCACCGAGGAGAGGGACATGTCGGATGTTGAGGTTCGGGACAGATGTTTGATTACTCTAGGTCAAGTCGGCATAAGGAGGGAGGAAGTGTTGGGTATTCTAAAAGGCATTAAGGTGGACAAGCCCCCAGGTCCAGAAGGGATCTATCCCAGGTTACTGAGGGAAGCGAGAGAGGAAATAGCTGGGGCCTTAACAGATATCTTTGCAGCATCCTTAAACACGGGTGAGGTCCCGGAGGACTGGATAATTGCTAATATTGTCCCCTTGTTTAAGAAGGGTAGCAGGGATAATCCAGGTAATTATAGACCGGTGAGCCTGACGTCAGAGGTAGGGAAGCTGCTGGAGAAGATACTGAGGGATAGGATCTATTCCCATTTGGAGGAAAATGGGCTTATCAGTGATAGGCAACATGGTTTTGTGCAGGGAAGGTCATGTCTTACCAACTTAATAAAATTCTTTGAGGAAGTGACAAAGTTGATTGATGAGGGAAGGGCTGTAGATGTCATATACATGGACTTCAGTAAGGCGTTTGATAAGGTTCCCCATGGTAGGCTGATGGAGAAAGTGAAGGCGCATGGGGTCCAAGGTGTACTAGCTAGATGGATAAAGAACTGGCTGGGCAACAGGAGACAGAGAGTAGCAGTGGAAGGGAGTTTCTCAAAATGGAGACGAGTGACCACTGGTGTTCCACAGGGATCCGTGCTGGGACCACTGTTGTTTGTGATATACATTAATGATTTGGAGGAAAGTATAGGTGGTCTGATCAGCAAGTCTGCAGACGACGCTAAGATTGATGGAGTAGCAGATAGTGAAGGGGACTGTCAGAGAATACAGCAGAATATAAATAGATTGGAGAGTTGGGCATAGAAATGGCAGATGGAGTTCAACCAGGGCAAATGCGAGGTGATGCATTTTGGAAGATCCAATTCAAGAGTGAATTATACGGTAAATGGAAAAGTCCTGGGGAAAATTGATGTACAGAGAGATTTGGGTGTTCAGGTCCATTGTTCCCTGAAGGTGGCAACGCAGGTCAATAGAGTGGTCAAGAAGGCATACGGCATGCTTTCCTTCATCGGACGGAGTATTGAGTACAAGGGTTGGCAGGTCATGTTACAGTTGTATTAGACATTGGTTCGGCCACATTTGGAATACTGCGTACAGTTCTGGTCGCCACATTACCAAAAGGATGTGGATGCTTTGGAGAGGGTGCAGAGGAGGTTCACCAGGATGTTGCCTGGTATGGAGGGCGCTCGCTATGAAGAGAGGTTGAGCAGATTAGGATTATTTTCATTAGAAAGACGGAGGTTGAGGGGGGACCTGATTGAGGTGTACAAAATCATGAGAGGTATAGACGGGATGGATAGCAAGAAGCTTTTTCCCAGAGTGGGGGTTTCAATTACTAGGGGTAACGAGTTCAAAGTGAGAGGGGAAAAGTTTAGGGGGGATATGCGTGGAAAGTTCTTTCTGCAGAGGGTGGTGGGTGCCTGGAATGCGTTGCCAGCGGAGGTGGTAGACGCGGGCATGATAGCGTCTTTTAAGATGTATCTAGACAGATACATGAATGGGCAGGAAGCAAAGAGATACAGACCCTTAGTAAATAGGCGACATGTTTAGATAGAGGATCTGGATCGGTGCAGGCTTGGAGGTCCGAAGGGCCTGTTCCTGTGCTGGAATTTTCTTTTTTCTTTGTTCTTTGGTGAGAGATTGCAGAGCTCCGAGGTGCAGAGGGATCTGGTTGTCCTAGAACATTAATCACAAAATATTAGGATGCAGGTACAGCAAGTAATTCAGAAAGCGAATAGAATGTTATCGTTTATTGTGAGGGGAATTGAATTCAAAAGCAGGGATGGAGTGCTTCAGCTATACAGGTCATTGTTGAGACCACATCTGGAGTACTGTGCACAGTATTGATCTCCTTAGTTAAGGACGGATATAAATGCGTTGGAAACAGTACAGGGAACCTTCACCAGATGAATACCTGGAATGGCCGGGTTGTCTTATGAGGAAAGGTTGGACAGACGTGGCTTGTAGCAGCTGCAGTTTAGAAGAGTAAGATGAGACTTAATCCTAAAGGGTCTTAACAGGGTTTACGTGTAATGGATGTTTACCCTTGGGTGGGGAATCTAGAGTTAAGGGTCACGGTTTTGAAACAAGGGTCCCCCATTGAAGAAAGAGTTGAGGAATTTCTTTTCTCTCAGAGGGTTATGGTCTTTGGAACTCTCTTCCGCAAAAGACGGTGGAAGCAGACATTTCAAATGTTTAACAGCAGTGGCAGATAGATTCCTGATAAGCAAGGGGATGAAAGGTTATTGGGAGTCGGCGAAATGTGGAATTGTGATTACAATCTGACCAGCCATGAAGCTGTTGAATGATGGAGCAGGCTCGATGGGCCAAGTGGCCTCCTCCTGATCCGAAATTTGTATGTTTACATGCTTGTGTTTTCTTCTGTTCCTGCTGACAATTTTAACACTGTGCCAGTATTCTGCATTGTCACTCTATATCCATTCTTCAGAAAGCATCATCTCACACTAGTCGGTATCAAATTCCATCTGTCATCTCTCTGCCCATTCTGCTATTCTTTCTCTCTCCTGTTACAGGTGGTGTGTATCATCGTCACCTGTAAGCAGCTCCTCCAGGTTTGCTATCATTGAAACATTTTCAGATTCTACTTTGTATTCCAAGATGTAAGTCATTTATGGATAACAAAAAATGCAGTGGTCCTCGGAATCAGAGTTTACATCGCATCAAATGCAGCTTGGGACAACAGCCAGGAGGGTAATGGCATCGGTGACAAAGGTCTGAAGTTTGTAGTGTGACCAAAGATGGAGACTTCACTCTTCCCCATGTTTAATTGGATGAAATGTCAGCTCATGGAAAACAAACTGTAAGAGTCTGATAACACAGAGGCAGTAAAGGGTCGAGCGAGATGGTGGAGAGCTGGAGCTGATGTTGCCAGCACACATGTGGAAGCAGACAGCATGTGTGTAGATGGTGTCACCAGTGGACAACATTTAGATATTAAAGATGAGGGAGCAAGAATGGAAAATTCAGGGTACTCCAGAGGTAATGGTACTGGTGTGGAAAGAGAAGCCATTGCTGGAGATGTTCTGGCCACAATCAGATTAGTGAGAATGGAACCAAGCAATGTCAGTCGCAGTGCAAGAGGTCAGTGTCAGTGGTATCGATAGATCATCGATAGATTTGCTGCAAGTTTGGAGGAGAGGCTTGAGATGGGGAGGGGCGGGAACATGGAGGGATTTTAACACAATGATATAAATTTTAATTATCAGGTGTTGAGGAACTGGGAGCCAATGCGGGTCAGTGAAGGTAAGGTTAATGGGTGAGCGGGATTTGGTAAGAACTGAACATCAGCAGCAGAGTTTTGGACCCGTTGACATTGACGTGTGGCCTGACAGAATTGAACTGGAAGAATGGAGTCAAGAGGTGGCACATTTCTAATTTTACTGGAGACATTACCCAATGTAGACAAAACAGGTAAATATACGACATGCAAATTAGGAGCAGAAGTAGGCATTTGGCCCCACGAGTCTCTTCCACCATTCAATAAGATCACAGCTGATCTGTTTATGTCTCGAGTTCCACACTCCCATGGACACCTGATTTCATTTGATTCCCTTGCCTAAGAAGAATCTATCTACCTTCGCCTTAAAATATTCAGTGACCCCACAAAAAGAAACATACTTTCTACATCCACATTATCAAGACCATTCAGGATCTCATATACTTTAATCAAGTCTCCCTTCACTCTTCTAAACTCCAGTGAACACAATACCAGTGTCCAACCTTTCCTGATAAGACAACCAGCTCATTCCATGTATCAATCTATCAAACCTCCCCTGAACCCCCTCCAACGCATTCAAAACTGCTGATGCAATGTGTTTGTTCAGGTGAGTGTAACTAATAGCAATTATCAGGGGTATAACCGTGTCAGTGGAGACTTTTCCCATTTATAAAACAGCACCCATTGGAAGATATGAGCTCAGAGTGTCTGCTGGAGCTGTGGGTTCCAGTCTAACAGAAGTCTCTGCTTCTCATAAAAATGTGATATTCAATAATGCTTCAGATTGTATCCATTTATTATCGAATACTTGCCGCAATTGGTGTTCCTGGTAAGCCTGTATATCAGTTGTGAATGGTGTAACTCGATGTTACCTGTGCTGCTGTACTTGGTATTATGCCCCACTGTGTTTTACTCAGCCTCCTGTTCCCGAAGTTGATTGATGGCATCTCCTACCTTTCAGCTCTTTCAGTCTTGTTGGAGCTACATTATTTCTGTAATGACCTTTGTTTATACAAATCCGATATAGTTACTCGATTATTTTGTGTAATGAATGCATTCGAATCAGATGTCTCGGCGCAGAGCAGGACTCAGGCTATCAGGAGTTTTTAACAGTTTCCTGTTGTGGATCTAACCTGGATTGCAATACTTTTATGTAATTGTCTTCAGTGGCTGATAATGCGACATCTCATGGTCTCAGTATTACAAGGGGACAGAACAATATCCTCCATCCCCAATAATATGCTGCAACTTAACTGGGATTTAATGTATTTATTGATTATCAATGTTATAAAATATTATTACATTCTGTATGCATCTGACGCTGCTTCAGAGATCTGGCCACTGAACTGAGTTTGCTGCTGAATCTTTCCCATCTCCTTCTCTACTTCAGTGTGGATCCTTCACTGTCACTGGACTACATTGTGAAATAGAATGCACTGATATGATGTTTTATTGGTTGGTACCAAGAGTTTTCCCATTTGTCTCTGGATTATCAGCTGCAGCGCTGATGTCGGTGTGTTGTAAATTAAACAATCCCACATTCTAACGGTGTACTTTATAATTCCAGGAGAAGGAGTTTCAATGATTGTGAAGTTTGTCTGGAAGGAGATTTCGATTCTGTTTATTCCATGCATTCTAAATGAAGTGAAGAGTCTAGGTGAACAGGAGGAGATTTGCGTAATCTGTAGACAAATTAAAATATTCACAGAGGTTTCACCATTGAACAAATTGACTCTGAGAATAGAATCATTGAACACGGGGCTGGTGAACAGAACACAGGCACAGAATTATAATAACAAATCGTATGTGAAAATTGACATTAAGTAACAGTTGGCAGAGTGTGAGTACTCCAGAAAGATAGGGAGGGCGACTGAGAGAAGGTAGGAGAAAAGGAGCAGAGAAAAAGATAGCCAGAAGAAATAGAGAGAGGGAAAGAAACAGCGGTGCGAATAATTCACTCACAAAAAGTGCTGGAATATCCAGAACAGTTAGTGAGAGAAACTGTCAGTTGAAGTTGTCTGTTGTCAGATTATGTTCATTTTCCTGTTGGACTTGATCCTCTGTGTTGATTTCTGCCAGGTCCTCATTTTGTTTTGTAGAAAGTTCCTATTCCTTACTTAGTGACTGAATAAACAGAATAGAATCAGTTCATCACTGATGGTAATTCATTATTTAAATTCTGCACTTTAAAATCTCTGTGACTGCTGAATTCAATAAAGAGCGAGGCTGATATCAGAAATATATTCTTAATTTCCTGTACAAACTAAATGCATTGACTATATTGTATAAACAATGAACTTTTCTCCAACATCAATAACCACAAGTTTTATTGTTTGAATGGATTCATTAAGTTGTGTTACTGGGATCTGTAGATTAGATATACTCTAATACTCTGCTGCAATCTCTCCCTGTGAATCTCAGCCTCCCCTCTCACTGTATTGAATCCTCCGTCTCCTCATCCATTGCTTCAGATTATCTACTATCACTGACCATCTGCTCCTGTCTCCACTCCAACTCCAAAGTGTTCGTTTCCTTCTCTCCCTCCCAGTCTCACTTACTGGCTCCAGCTCCAGCTGCCTCGTCCAACTTGATAGGAATTAAGGAACATAGGAGCAAGGTGAGGATTTTAAGCCCTTCGATCCTGACCTGCCATTGAATATCATGGCTGATACGAGCACTCAAACTCAGTTCTGCAGAATTCAGCCTTTTCCCATCTGATAATAGTCCCTGTCGGTTCTATGGACCCAGAGCAACGAACCAGCTGAACCTTCCGCTCTGCCTAACCTTCCCAACCAAAGGTTTGGAGACAAATTCCCATTTAACCCACTGGATTCCATCTCTGTAAAACACCTTCTCATTTCCCCACCGGTACTGCATCCTCACTCATTACTTCCAGTAGATCCAGTGTTGACCATATTCACTTTCTGTATCCATTTCCCAGTTCATTATTAATAACTGTGTTTTCTAACATTTTACTGTGACAAAGCACTGCCCAGGTCAATGAATCAGTTTTCACTGTTCGATGCAGCAACAAAGCTGGAAAATTTAGCCCAGATCCTGTCAAACTGCTGCTTTGTCTCCAGGTCTGATCAGTAATTTCTCTGCTTCCTTTTTTCTCTCTCTTCCAGTTAACTTGGTGGCGATTGTGATCCTGTCCCGAGGAAAGTGTGGTCTCTCCAAATGTATCACTGTCTACCTGGTGGGAATGGCAGTGTCTGATCTCCTGCTCATTATCACTGATCCCATACTGTACTGGATTATTTCAATTTATTTCCTAGACTCATTCCTGGACATTACTCCTGTGTGTTCTCTCATTGCCGTTCTGCTTTCTGCAGCCACAGTGATTTCTGTCTGGCTGACAGTCTCTTTCACCTTTGATCGATTTGTGGCCATTTGTTGTGAGAAGCTGAAAACAAAATATTGCACCGAGAAAACGGCAGCTGTGGTTGTAGGAACAGTGAGTGTGCTGGGCTGTTTAGAGAATGTCCCCTGGTACTTTATATATAAGCCACGTTACGTTATTGTTAACGTTCCCATAGGTTGTGTTTATAAACCAAGCTTCTTTACTTCTCCCAAATGGGGGGCATTTGAATTGTTTAACTACATTTTAACCCCTTGTGTTCCGTTCTTTCTGATTTTACTGCTCAATGTTCTCACAGTCAGACGTATTTTATTCTCCAGTAAAGTTCGCAGGGGATTCCGGCGCCACAGCAATGGAGAGAATCACACGGACCCAGAGATGGAGAATCAGAGAAAATCAATTATTTTACTCTTCAGTATATCCATCAGTTTTATATTGTTATGGATGACGCTGGTTGTATTTAAAATTTACACAAGAATTGCAGATTTTCAGTATTATTACACTGACACTGACCCTCACTATATCACAGATCGCACATCAAAGATGCTGCAGCTTCTCAGTTCCTGCACCAATACGTGTATTTACACTGTGACCCAGAGTAAATTCAGACAGGAGCTGAACAAGGTGGTGAAATACCCTCTCAATATCATTGCTAAATTAGTGAAAACATAGAAAGAGCTGTAGAGTTTTAAACAAAGAACAAAGATAATTACAGCACAGGAACAGGCCCTTCGGCCCTCCAAGCCTGCGCCGATCCAGATCCTCTCTCTAAACATGTCGCCTATTTTCTAAGCTTCTGTATCTCTTTTCTTCCTGCCCATTCATGTCTCTGTCCAGATACATCTTAAAAGACTCCATCGTGCCCGCGTCTACCACCTCCGCTGGCAACGCGTTCCAGATGCCCACCACCCTCTGCGTAAAGAACTTTCCACGCATATCCCCCTCAACTTTTCCCCTTTCACTTTGAACTCGTGTCCCCTTGTAATTGAATCCCCCACTCTGGGAAAAAGCTTCTTGCTATCCACCCTGTCTATACCTCTCATGATTTTGTACACCTCAATCAGGTCCCCCCTCAACCTCCGTCTTTCTAATGAAAATAATCCTAATCTACTCAACCTCTCTTCATAGCTAGCGCCCTCCATACCAGGCAACATCCTGGTGAACCTCCTCTGCACCCTCTCCAAAGCATCCACATCCTTTTGATAATGTGGCGACCAGAACTGTACGCAGTATTCCAAATGTGGCCGAACCAAAGTCCTATACAACTGTAACATGACCTGCCAACTCTTGTACTCAATGCCCCGTCCGATGAAGGAAAGCATGCCGTATGCCTTCTTGACCACTCTATTGACCTGCGTTGCCACCTTCAGGGAACAGTGGACCTGAACACCCAAATCTCTCTGTACATCAATTTTCCCCAGGACTTTTCCATTTACTGTAGAGTTCACTCTTGAATTGGATCTTCCAAAATGCATCACCTCGCATTTGCCCTGATTGAACTCCATCTGCCATTTCTCTGCCCAACTCTCCAGTCTATCTATATTCTGCTGTATTCTCTGACAGCCCCCTTCATTATCTGCTACTCCACCAATCTTAGTGCCGTCTGCAAACTTGCTAATCAGACCACCTATACTTTCCTCCAAATCATTAATGTATATCACAAACAGTGGTCCCAGCACGGATCCCTGTGGAACACCACTGGTCACACATCTCCAGTTTGAGACACTCCCTTCTACTGCTACTCTCTGTCTCCTGTTGCCCAGCCAGTTCTTTATCCATCTCGCTAGTACACCTTGGACCCCAAGCGCCTTCACTTTCTCCATCAGCCTGCCATGGGGAACCTTATCAAACGCCTTACTGAAGTCCATGTATATGACATCGACAGCCCTTCCCTCATCAATCAACTTTGTCACTTCCTCAAAGAATTCTATTAAGTTGGTAAGACATGACCTTCCCTGCACAAAACCATGTTGCCTATCACTGATGAGCCCATTTTCTTCCAAATGGGAATAGATCCTATCCCTCAGTATCTTCTCCAGCAGCTTCCCTACCACTGACGTCAGGCTCACCGGTCTATAATTACCTGGATTATCCCTGCTACCCTTCTTAAACAAGGGGACAACATTAGCAATTCTCCAGTCCTCCGGGACCTCACCCGTGTTTAAGGATGCTGCAAAGATATCTGTTAAGGCCCCAGCTATTTCCTCTCTTGCTTCCTTCAGTAACCTGGGATAGATCCCATCCGGACCTGGGGACTTGTCCACCTTAATGCCCTTTAGAATACCCAACACTTCCTCCCTCCTTATGCCGACTTGACCTAGAGTAATCAAACATCTGTTCCTAACCTCAACATCCGTCATGTCCCTCTCCTCGGTGAATACCGATGCAAAGTACTCGTTTAGAATCTCACCCATTTTCTCTGAGTCCAAGCATAACATTCCTTCTTTGTCCTTTAGTGGGCCAATCCTTTCTCTAGTTACCCTCTTTCTCCTTATATATGAATAAAAGGCTTTGGGATTTTCCTTAACCCTGTTTGCTAAAGATATTTCATGACCCCTTTTAGCCCTCTTAATTTCTCGTTTCAGATTGGTCCTACATTCCCGATATTGTTTCAAAGCTTCGTCTTTCATCAGCCGCCTACACCTTATGTATGCTTCCTTTTTCCTCTTAGCTAGTCTCACAATTTCACCTGTCATCCATGGTTCCCTAATCTTGCCATTTCTATCCCTCATTTTCACAGGAACATGTCTCTCCTGCACGCTAATCAACCTCTCTTTAAAAGCCTCCCACATATCACATGTGGATTTACCTTCAAACAGCTGCTCCCAATCTACATTTCCCAGCTCCTGCCGAATTTTGGTATAGTTGGCCTTCCCCCAATTTAGCACTCTTCCTTTCGGACCACTCTCGTCTTTGTCCATGAGTATTTTAAAGCTTACGGAATTGTGATCACTATTCCCAAAGTAATCCCCTACTGAAACTTCAACAACCTGTCCGGGCTCATTCCCCAACACCAGGTCCAGTATGGCCCCTTCCCGAGTTGGACTATTTACATACTGCTCTAGAAAACCTTCCTGGATGCTCCTTACAAATTCTGCTCCATCTGGACCTCTAACACTAAGTGAATCCCAGTCAATGTTGGGAAAATTAAAATCTCCTATCACCACCACCCTGTTGCTCCTACATCTTTCCATAATCTGTTTACATATTTGTACCTCTATCTCACGCTCGCTGTTGGGAGGCCTGTAGTACAGCCCCAACATTGTTACCGCACTCTTCCTATTTCTGAGTTCTGTCCATATTGCCTCACTGCTCGAGTCCTCCATAGTGCCCTCCTTCAGCACAGCTGTGATATCCTCTTTGACCAGTAATGCAACTCCTCCACCCCTTTTACCTCCCTCTCTATCCCGCCTGAAGCATCGATATCCTGGGATATTTAGTTGCCAATCATGCCCTTCCCTCAACCAAGTCTCAGTAATAGCAATAACATCATACTCCCAGGTACTAATCCAAGCCCTAAGTTCATCTGCCTTACCAACTACACTTCTTGCATTAAAACAAATGCACCTCAGACCACCAGTCCCTTTATATTCATCATCTGCTCCCTGCCTGTTCTTCCCCTTAGTCACACTGACTTCATTATCTAATTCCTTACAGGCTTTTGTTACTACCTCCTTACTGTCAACTGACCTCAATTGGTTCCCATCCCCCTGCCACATTAGTTTAAACCCTCCCCAACAGCGTTAGCAAAAGCACCTCCAAGGACATTGGTTCCAGTCCGGCCCAGGTGTAGACCGTCCAATTTGTAATAGTCCCACCTCCCCCAGAACCGGTCCCAATGTCCCAAAAATCTGAACCCCTCCTTCCTGCACCATCTCTCAAGCCACGCATTCATCCTGACTATTCTTTCATTTTTACTCTGACTATCACGTGGCACTGGTAGCAATCCTGAGATTACTACCTCTGAGGTCTTACTTTTTAACTTGGCTCCTAACTCCCTAAATTCTGCTTGTAGGACCTCATCCCGTTTTTTACCTATATCATTGGTGCCTATGTGCACAATGACAACTGGCTGTTCACCCTCCCCCTTTATAAGTGAGGAGAGTGTGTTCCCCTGATGGTTTAACACGCACGGGACGTGTCACCTGGTGAAGAATAGAAGTGAGGAGAGTGTGTTCCGCTGATGGTCTAATATACACGGGACATGTTACCAGGTGAACAGTATAAGTGAGGAGAGTGTGTTCCCCTGATGGTTTAATATACATGGGACATGTTACCAGGTGAACAGTATAAGTGAGGAGAGGGCTTTCCCCTGATGGTTTAATATACAAGGGAAATGTTACCAGGTGAACAGTATAAGTGAGGAGAGTGTGTTCCCCTGATGGTTTA